>NC_138783.1:17509661-18709661 GCF_965178545.1 Coloeus monedula
CTTTTAGATAAAACATTTTTACTATAAATGTTGCTTTTCCTAGAAAGAAATGCTTTCTCAGTTTGCCTATTTCTTCTAGACTGTTTGGCATAGTAGTTTTCTGTGTCATTCAGAGAGTACAAGCTCTGCTGTCAGGTACAAAATTAGAACTAAAAGATTTAGGCTGATATTACTAAAAGCATCTTGATGTTGCTGTACTTCTAGTTTGTTCTATCTTATATAAGCACATCTGTAAATATGAAAGTTTTCCATGAACCATTTAGGCTTTACACAGCATGCAAAAATATTACTATTGTCAGCTGCTCATGATTGTCTTTAGATGCCTTGCCAAGAATTCTTTCACAGTTTACATATAATTTTTGAGTAGCTCCTCCAACTGAAAACTGCACTAGATTAACTGTCTGCAGCTGTGGAAAATTACTTAAGAGGTAATTGAGATGTACAATAATATTACTTTAACTATGGCCACTTAATTTGGGTCTATGTTTTCACAAACTTGCTGCTTTTCAAGAAAATTATTTGGAAATGCTCACACACAGTCCTTCTATCTGTATGAATTAGATGCCATTTAAGAGGAAAGTAATTTCTGTTTTTGTCTCTTACTGCTTTTGTGTGTTCTTGCACACACTCTTATTGATCAGTCTATATGAAAACTGAAGTGTAGGTTTTGTAACAGAACTGTGTGTACTTAAATTGAAAAAGACCATATTTGGTTACTTTAAACTGTGGGCATCTGTCCCTTGGCAGTGTTCTCAGGATTTCAGATGAGTTCTTCAAATGGGTGTTCTTCAGGTATGAAAATTGTCAGTGTTAAGTGTCATGCGGCAATTGAGAGGAATCTTAAAAATCTCTGCTGTGAAAGTTTCCTACTCTTTCATCGTAGTTGAAAGAGATGGAAACTCCTGGCTTTTTAAGTGAACCAGTGAGGCAAACAAATGTGTCTCTGAAACTTTAAGCAGAAGAAAATGGAAGAATCCTCACTCCTCCTCTGTTGTGGAGGCCTTTTCTTTGTAATCAGCATTTCCCTTCTACTACTTCTCAGTTTTCTAGGGATTCCTGAGCAGAATATGTATGTCCAAATTCACATGAAGTAGGACGTAGGTTGTAGGCTTACCATTCCAATGGTCTCTTTCTTTTCAGGTCGGGAAAATGCTGCTAAAGTTGTTTAAGTGAAGCAGGGCTTTGGTTGGTTTTGCTATGCATATGTGATACTTTACGTTATGTCTTTGTCAATGTGCTTGTTTGCAATGTTCATTTTCTCCAAGAAATCTAGATAAATACAGTTCTTCTTAAAAATGGTAAACAGTACTAATGCAACAGTTGTACTCCACTCTAAAAGTAAAAATTAACATTCCAACTAGGACTCCAATTAACATTCCAGTAATATTAGAATTCACAACTTTCAGTTGCATTGTATTAATTATCTGTCCAAATTATTGCTTAGCATGCTGTATTTTTAGTAACACAAAGAAATTCCAATCTTAGCAGGTATTTTTCCTTTTTTAAAATTTTATGAACTATCACTTAATCTTATACTAGGTGTTTTTTTTTAAAAGTTTGGATTGGATATATTACTATAATTTAACAATGACATCTGTGGGTTAAGTGTTCAAAGAAGAAACCTTAGGTATTATCCGAACTGTCCTATGATATTAAAGTTAAGTTCTGTTGACACACATTCTAATATTTGTTTTGTCTTGATAATTAAGACTATGAAGTATACGTTTTTATTATGTCATAGGAGCATTTGGGTGTCTTTCCATTTTGAACTCCTGCTTGAAGGATAGAAGTATTGATTGTGATCATCTACTACCTGCAATACTGAAAATCATAATATCTTGGAAAAATGATAATGAGGACAGCTTTCTCTTTAGCTGGTGGGTGCAACTTTGAGATAATTTGACTTTTTTTTTTATTTCTAAGACAAAAGTTTAAAAAATACAGACTAGTAATTAATTCAAACAAAATCAATCTGTACAACTGCTGTCTACTTCTCTAATATTACATATTTAAGCTTTTGTAGGACCCATGGTTTTAATATCTCATTTATTAGGTATTTACTAACTCGTGCTGCAGAAAATTACCTGTGTGGTTGAAGGCTGGGAAACTAAGGAGCTTTTGAAAGATGTCAGCTGTTTTCAAATGCATTCAGAACAGACCAGCTTTTGTAGCTGTTGCTGGATATTCAGTTCCAAGTTCTGATTGCTTATTTTGGCAGCAGGAAGAAAACTTGCATACCAAACTTAAGTCTCTGTCTTTTAAAATTCTGGACCCAAAAATGTAACTTGTAAATCTTCGAGCAAGGAGTGAAAATATACTGAGATTTATTTGTCTTGACTATAGTGAGAAAAATCCAGGCAACAAAGTTTCAAAATAATCGTAAAACTGTAGAGTGGTCTGGGTTGAAAGGGACCTCAAAGCTCATCCAGTTCCACCCCCTGCCATGGGCAGGATCACCTTCCACTAGACCAAGTTGCTCCAAGTTCCATCCAGCTTGGCCTTCAACACTTCCAGGAAAGGGGCAGCCACAGCTCCTCTGGCAACCTGTGCCAAGGCCTCACCTCCCTCACAGGGAAGAATTTCTTCCTAGTAATCTAAACCTATAATGTATAATATTTGGACACTTGAGGGCTAATATTTTTTCCTAAATCACTAACTTAAAATGATTATTTTTCTTGCATTGATTTAATTAAAATTGCTAAATTTTGTAGTTTATGTAAGTATATTGCTTGAACAAATGTGTAAATTGTACAAATTTCTGAATCTGTAGTTTAGGAATCTTACTTCAATTTGGCAGCTAATGTAGCACTCTGCCTTTGAAAGACAGAAAATCAAAAGCGCATAGGGCAGAGCGTGGTGGTTCTGTGCGGAGGAGTGAAGGCAAGAATATAAATACTCATGTCTACAACATCTAGCTATATAAGCTTTGGTTGTATTTTTATTACAGCAATCTGAAAGAAACAAGTGCTCAATTGCTTGGTTTCAACATTGAGATGATGCGTTACCTTCCCTTGTTGCTGAAATACTCCACAGCTCCTTTGGCTGATAACGAGTGGGACTTTCTGATGTGCTCCATGCTGGCTTGGTTAGAGGTAATATGGAAGCATTTTCACTTTTAATGTACTTACCTTCTTGATTATTCCCTGTATATCACATGGACACTGTAGTAATCTCAGCATACCAAATACTTGACACAATGTTAAAAAGAATTGCACAAAATCCTGTTTATATTGGACTTTGGAGAAAGGTCAAATGTGGTTTAAAAGCACAAGCAATAATACTGTCCTCTTTCTTTTTGTGTTTGGAGATAAAATCAGCTCACTCTTCAAGTAATATGATATTTAATAATGACACTGGTAATTGGAGAATAATTCTGAAATATGTCTGCTGTAGGTCTCTATGTTGAAAAATTATATTCCTTCACGACACAGTCTAACATGATACATGAAAATTAACTGAATAAAAAGCAGTGTCTGTACTTCAGTATCTAACTGATCACATGAAACATCAAAGTTATATTCTAATGCTGTTAGGAAATAGGTCAGTAGTGTCAGTAGTCAGCTGACTACTTCCTGATTTATCAAATAAAGATACAGAATCTCTCACTCTCTGTCACCTATGCACTTAGAAGGGCAGGCTGGAAACTTCATGTGACCTTTCTTGGTCTCAGGATTAATCTTACCTAATGTGCCTCAGAACTATGTATTTTATTTAAAACAAAAAAACCAGCAAACTTTTAAGAAAATCTTGTTGTGTAGACTAAGTAGGGAATATTTTAAATTGATAATGATACTCCTTTCTGAGGCAACTAGTTAGAACAAAAATAAAAAGAAAGCAGCTGTGTTGGGGGAGAGGAAATGTTCTCCTGACAGCCACTTCAATAATTTCCGGTTTTGAGTAGCATGTTGTCAATTGAATTTTCTTTTTGTCATTGTAAGGAAACAATCCATGATTCTAAGTATTGGTGATACTTGGAAATTCATTTCAGGAAGTCTTATTAAAGTACAAATCCTATTTTTAAACATGTCTCTGCCCCAAATAATTTTCAAATAGTTCTTGCAATTGAATCGTCTTTGAAATTACACTTACTGGTGTAGATGGAAATGTGAAACATATTTTAAAGCAAATTTATGGCTAAGGATTCTTCCTCTTTGTTTATTTCCTCCTAGACAACAAGTGAAAGCCGTTTGCTTTACCATGTCCCACTTGTGCAGATTTTTGCTTGTGTCAGTTGTGACTTGGCATCTGCCCTTAGCGCTTACTTTGAGGCTGCAACTCCTGACAGTACTGCAAGTCTTCCTAGGAACTTGGTCAGTGAGTGGCAAGAATTCTTTTCTGAGGGAATTCACAATTTGCTGCTACCTTTGTTGGTGAAAATCACAGGCAAGTATATGACAAGGGGACAACAGCCAGGCTGTTCTGAAATAGAACTGAACAGACCACATTTTTGAATTTACAGGAATATTATGTAAATGGAGTTTATAACAACTCAGTTTTTTTAACACTTACATGCTAATTAGTAAAGTAATTGCATGTAACATAGAGATTGTTAAGATAAGATGGAACCTGCCAAGTGCAGTCTTGAGCTGTTTCCGGCAGAGCTTGTTTATGGTATCATCCATACGTTCTGCATCACAGCTTGTCTTCTTTTAAATAGGAGAAACCAAAAATGCATCAGGCGGCTCTTTTCAGAACTCTGTGTTAACATCTTTGGGTGAAGCTCTGACTTACGTCTCAAAGGAGCGGTTGTTAAACCATAAGCTGCCACCGAAGTTTGTTGCAGGCCAGAAGACAAATCTTCCAGATAAACTCCAGACTCTGCTGAACACACTCTGTCCGTTGTTGCTTTTCCGGGCTCGACCTGTACAGGTTTCTGTCTACCATATGCTGCATAAGTAAGAAGCAACACATTTCTCACTCCTGTCACCTCTCAACCTTCCTGCCTCTTTTTTTTTAAAATGTATTATAGAATATGCACTTGTAGCAAAATCATGTTCCATTATGGGAGAAAATCCTTAACTGGACAATTTGTGTTCTTTTTTGGAGGACGCTATATAAAACTATGAATGCTAAAGTTAATTGTATTAGTAGACTTAATAAAGGTGTTTATTTTTAGCCCTTATTTTAGCACTCATAGAATCCTAAAATGTAAACAGAAATATTCCAGGTTTGATCTGGGCCTGGCACTACCATTAATTAGTATGACGTTTTTATTTTCACTAATTTAGGTAAGAAAGTGAATATAAATAGGTAATATTCTTGTGAACTTCCTGCATATTTCTGATACCTAAAGAGACAATACAGAATTTGAAAAATAGTATGTGCATTTAACTCTCCAAAATGCAGAGTGCAAGGCAGGTGGCTTAAGCCAGCCACCATTATCTTTCACTTACACTGAGGCATAAAGTTGCAATAGCTTTATTCTGATAGAGAATTTTATTTTAGCATGACTCAGGAAAAGTAAGAGGTCTGGAAAGAGAAGTGAGCAAAGATACATGCTCGTTGGCTGTCACTCACGAACCATCTTTGCAATGGTGACGTCTCTTAAAGATTCTGTGTTGTCATAGAATAATTGCCATTATTTTATTGCCTGTCAGTAATGTTGACATTGATAAGCAAAGAACGATGCATCACATATATTAAAATAGTTTATTAAAAATTATTTAAAAATTAAACCTGATTTCCTTTCCATATTTCTACAGATTAATGCCTGAATTGCCTAAATTTGATGATGAAGATCTCAAGTCCTATGGTGATGAAGAGGAGGAATTGGCACTGTGTGTATTTTTTCCCTCACTTTTTATAATACTGTTTTCCATATTTTTAAAATGTGTTTTTATTAAGATTGAAATTTGCAGCAGAGTAGCTGTCAGCCAGGAGAGGTTAAAAGAAAAAAAATTGCATGGCTATGATAATAAGGTAATAAATACTTAAAATGTTAAATATTTTGGTTTTATCTGCCTTTGCACTAAAACTGGAGACAGTATTTGCAGTTATTTTTAGGTGCAGTTGCTGGACTAAGTGCAGATTTTTGCTTGTATTCAGATTGTGTCCATCTGCACAGTTAACTTCAGTTACTTGAAACTGAAAAAAATCAACCTGTGTGTTTTATACAACTTGAATCCAGTGAAGCCTGTAGTTTGAAGAGGGAATGTGGTAATTGGTTAAAATTCCTTTTTAACCTCAGGCCAATGATTAATACCTTTCCTAACTGCAGAGCTGCAAAAGGCTTTTCAACCCAGAGCCAACAGTGATTAGGAGATCCATTGTTCAGTTGCTCTTTTGTTGGTGTGACTCCAGAGAAAGCAAGCAAAGCAGCTATCCATGGTGTAGGTTAAATGAGCTCAGCCATAGACCACTTCCAGATGAAGTGATCAGCATTCAATTTAAATTTGTCTTCTAAGAAGGTAAAAAAACCAACTACCTCTTTCAGGGGAAAAAAAAAATTAAAAAGAGTAAGTTTTCCTATAATGAAAGGCTCATTTTATGTTCTGCATGCATGGCTTTACTTTCATGACGTTTTAGGAAGGTTATGAACATAAATTCAGTTCATGCTGTGCACAAGATTTGAGTTTACTATTCCAGATAACATTTTTCCACAGATCACCTCCAGCAGCTCTTATGTCTATCCTGGCCACTCAAGAACTCTTGCTAGAAAACATCCTGGAATGCATTCCGGTTGGAGAATTTGCAGTTATTCAACCCCTGAGCGATGAGTTCTGCCTTGTTCTAGGATATCTTCTCACTTGGAAGTTAACATTAGCTTTCTTTAAAGCAGCTTCTTCTCAGGTATATATTCAGAATAATTTCTTTTTAACTGAATTTCTTAATCTACTTACTTAGTTTCAATCTTGAAGTTTCACCAGCCTTTTTATTCTTTTAATTATGTAACTTCTTATTCCTTGTTTTTGTGAAATTAGTGGAATTCTGAAAGTATCAATAGACTTAGACTTCTGCACCACTGTTGTTGAAAATGGTAAAATTAGAGCAATGAAGAAGTAAGATTCATTAAAAGATGACTCTTTTTTGCATTTTCAAACAAGCTTGGTACATATTACAATCTTCTAATCATTCAAAATGGTGCAGAGAACTAAACTTCTCTTCTAAACACTAGTTCTGAATCACAGTGTTGTTCTTCCTCCCTGCAAGGATATATTTGTATTACTTACAGAGTAAGCTGTATTTACTGTGTTGTGGTTTTTTTGTGATTTTTTTTTTAATGCTACCAGCTGCGAGTTCTCTACTCACAATATCTTAGAAGAACTAAAAGCTTGAATAAACTGCTTTATCACTTGTTCAGGCTTATGCCTGAAAACCCTGTCTTTTCTGGGCCAACTTCAGAAGTTCCGAATAAGGACACAAAAACCTTCTTTACTGAAGAACTTCATTTAGATGTCAAAGGTTAGTAAAGGTTGTATTTGTGCATTTGAGAGAGTTGTTATATTTAAATAGGCTTTTTTGCTTAAAAATACTTATTTAGAAAATCTTACCTATAAAACAAATACACAGAGAGACAAATATATACCTGTGTTTAAAAATCTTTGGCTAACACTCCCGATATGAAACTTAACCAAAGTTGACATGTTTGTCAGAGAAACCAAGAAAAACAAAACCCAGGGATAATACATTACTACTATTGAATCCTGAACGTGAAGATTCCAAAACACTAAAAATGTGAGATCTATTCTGGGACCATTGCTTCTAGATATATTTTTTTAATACTAAATAAGATTTCTGTATTTTCTTGTATTTCAATATAGAAATTCAAAATATTAGAAAATATTTTAGTATATATTATTAAATGTTTGAGATGTTAAATTGTGTGTTGTTTTTGTCATGCTGTTCAGAAGACGCAGTTAATCAGTGATGATGAGAGAAGATATGCTGCTTTCTTTAGCTGAGAAACATGAAAAAAAGAACGTTTTTGAAGTCCCTTCATTAATTTTTTTTTTTAATGTAGCTATGCAGGTATAAGCAAGGAAATGGAGTTTCCATTTCTTAATTTTTTGCTTGAACATCACTGTACGTTGCAGAACAATTTATCTGGATGACAGTAAGAAAGAATTACTAACATGACATCCCAAGGGAAAGATTTCCCTTATCTCATCACAGAATCATTAAGGTGGAATAGACCTATGGGATCATCCAAGTTCACCTTTTGACTGAACGCCACTGTGCCCTCTAAACCATATCACAAAGTGCCCTGTCTGCTTGTTTTTTGAACACCTTCAGGGATGGTGACTCCACCACTTTTCCTGGGATGCCTGTTCCAGTGCTTTTCCACTCCTTCAGCAAAGAATTTTTTCCTAATATCCAACCTGAACCTCTATTAGGGGAGCTTGAGGCCATTTCTATACATGCCTGCAAAGCTCAGCTGTCCTCCAAACATCTTACTGTTCGTGTGCTCCAAAGTGAATGTTTTTTGATTCTTCAATATAAAATTATGGTTGCTTTCTGGTGTCCATTTGGAGTTCAGTCTCTAAATTAGAAGGTGAGTTCCAAGGTGTGGACTTTCATGCTAAGGAGCAAAAAAACCAGCCTTGTGAAGAAGGGCTGAGTCAAACAAGCCCTTAGAATAGCAATAATAGGAACGTGTACATGAAATTCCAGTTACCACACTTATACTGGAATCAGAATTTTTGTATGTGGTGTGGAGGCACCATCATCCGTGACTAATGTACTAAGAGTATTTCAACACCTTTTTTTTCCCTCCCAGGGACGGGGGTGCTGTCATCCCAGATCCCACACTTGGCCTGCTCTGTGTACCATATAACGCTGAAAGACCTGCCAGCCATGGTGAGGCTGTGGTGGAATAGCTGTGAGAAGCGTGTCTTCAATGTTGTGGATAAATTCACAAGCAAGTATGTCAGCAGTGTGCTCTCCTCCCAGGAAATATCTTCCGTTCAGACTAGCACACAGTTATTTAACGGCATGACAGTGAGTAAGACTTTTTGTCCTTTCTTTTTATTTGCCTGGGTTTTTTGCAAACGTTTCAAGAAATTTTGCTTTTCAGAACTGGACTGTACTTCTGAGTGTTTTATACGATTGCAAATTTGTTGTTCTAAATGACTGATTAAACATAATTCTGCTTGGTATCAATATATTAAATTGATGTTTATTAATATTCTGCTTAGAAAAAACAGAAAGAATGGGTTTTAGGATGTTGGAGAAGTTGAGGAAATAAGTGGAAGGTACTGCTATCAATATGCTATTTTTTTTTGTTTTATTAAAAAATATAATCAGTAGATTTAAAACTGGCTGGTAATTTCTTTTAGTTTGCCAAGATATGAGTAGATTTTTGTTTTCTTTGAAAAAACGTTTACCTGATCTAAGAAAATAATTTCATGTGTATAATAATGTATTTATAGTTTATATATATATATATATATATACACACACACACACAAAGACTGGAGATGGTGAGTATCTCTCTGTGGCATTTTTTAATACGTGTATTTTTTTCAAAGGTAAAAGCTCGGTCTGCAGCACGAGAGGTCATTGCAACTTATTCCGTTGATGATATCTTTATTGAACTAATAATACAGCTTCCATCAAATTATCCACTGGGATCCATAACAGTTGAGAGTGGAAAGAGGGTTGGTGTGGCTGTACAGCAGTGGCGCAATTGGATGCTACAGTTAAGCACGTATCTTACACATCAGGTGAATTTAAAGAAAGCTCCTAGTTTAGAAAACTGAAGAAGTCCTTATAGCAGAAAGATATTCCTAGAAATGCAGTACTGTATAGATCTGTGTAACAGACCTCATCAGTAGATCGCAAAGGCCTTCATAGAATTGGGTCATTCCTATCATCTGCTTTTCTCCAGATACATAAACAGAGGTAAAATGATCAGCCTATAAGGTCCTGATAAATCCAGGGCCCAAGATGAAAATTTATATCTCTTAAGATGTGGGCCAGTGTTTGTCCTGTGTGGCAGTACCATGTCAACTCTAATTTGAAAAGAAACCCAAAAAAATAACCACCAATAAAAATCAAACCAAAAACTCAGTCCATAGAATTCTCTAAAAGACTGATGATAGCTGAAATTGCATCATCTGTGGTTAGAACAAAACAAAGCAGTGATTGAAAATTTCAAAATCCCTTTTTAAGTTCTCCTGAATACAGTCTTCCTGCTCTGATGAATACTCCCATTTCTATAGATCAGAGTATTATAAATTATGCACTGCATGTATTGCATGTAATTTCAGATTATAAACCCTTCAGGCTTTGTTTCCTTCATGTTTTTATGACTACAACAGGAATAGTCCAAAGGAATTCTATGGTATTAACAGCTCTTTTCCCTCTGTTAGAATGGAAGTATTATGGAAGGCTTATCTTTGTGGAAAAATAATGTGGATAAACGTTTTGAAGGCGTTGAAGATTGCATGATCTGTTTTTCAGTCATTCATGGTTCAAACTATTCTCTTCCCAAAAAAGCTTGCAGAACATGCAAGAAGAAGTTTCATTCAGCTTGCTTGGTAAGTAGCTGGAGTAAATCTTTTTAAGTACGCAAAATATCATAGAATTGTAGAGCAGTTTGGGCTGCAAGGAACCTTAAAGCTGATCTGTTCCAACCCCCTGCTATGGGCAGGGACACCTTCCATTAGACCAGGCTGCTCCAAGCCCCATCCAGCCTGGCTGTCCATATAGTTTAAACCAGAAACTTCTACTGTAGTACCAACAATTTTCCCCTTTGTCATTGGAGTATCTGGGATTACCTGAACTCATAAATTATTTCTGTAGATTTTGTACTAGGATATAAGGGCAGGTAATGAGAGAGGAGCTGCTACACGATGTGTGTCTAATATGTGTGTATGCAAATGCATATGTACATATACACATGCATACATGCACGAGTGAAAAGGGTTTTTTTACTGTTTCTTGCTGGGTTTTTTAAAGTATAGTTAATGTTTTGATAGTTACATTCACAGAATCACAGAATTAACTAGGTCAGAACAGACCTTTGAGATCATCAAGTCCTACCTATGACATAACACCTCCCTGTCAGCTGGACCATGACACTTAAGTGCCACATCCAGTCTTTTCTTAAATATGTCCAGGGACAGTGACTCGACCACCTCCCTGGGCAGCCCAGTCCAATGCCCAATCACTCCTTCTGTGGAGAACTTCTTCCTAATGTCCAGTCTAAACCTCCCCTGGTGCAGCTTAACAACACAGATCCCTGGCAATAATGGTTATTATTGATGATCTGCCAGTGTTTCTGATACTCAGCTTGCCTTTGTATATTAAACAGCTGTATTTCTCTTTTTCAGTACAAATGGTTTTCATCCAGCAACAAATCCACCTGTCCGCTCTGTCGAGAGACATTCTTGTGAAACAAAATGCTCTTTCTTCTTTCTGTGAGCTAAATAACAAATAAAGAGCAGGCAATAAACTGTATGTTGAAAGAAGTAGACTATTTGGAAATAATGTCAGTTACTTTAAATTCTTCACTAGTGGAGTATGACACATATTTACCTCTGGACTGGCTTTTTGTAAGTTTGAAGATTCTTCTTTGATACAAAGAAATATATAACAATAATTTATTTTAATTGGTATATTTTTAAGATGTATTAAAAATTTCAGAAATAATGCAGAGTTATGTCTAAAAAGTGGTGTTTAAGCCACAGCATAGTTGATTAAAACCTCTTATTTTATGCATATTCTAACATGGTGTTATGTAATTAACCCAGATGATATCTCTTAATATGACATCTGAATATAACATAGGTGGTATAAAGATTTGATTTTTGATTATAATGCATTCATAATAGCCCCTTTTATGGGGGAAGAAAGAATGTCGTTGCTGTTAGACATTAAGGCATGAAACTATGCTGATAATCTGTTAAAGCATAAAATTTAAACATAGCCTGTTGTAATAAAGTGAATTTTCACCTTTCAAAGTTTCTTTTTCCCAAAACTCCTCAACCATCCAGTAGCCTAAAATCATGAAAACCCAGAAGCCCCACTAAGTAGAGAGACCACAATCATTCCTGCATGACAATGAATGACACCATCTATTTATTGCTGATTGGCTTTTAAAGAGAAGGCAGACATACTGATCAGTCCTTGTTTGTCTTCATGAGCTGGCAAAATAGCTATCACTGAATGTCCACTGTACTTCCACTGTCCTAGAATAATAAGGACTCTCAAGTGAACATGCAGATGCATCAGAATTTAAGAGCCTTCAACTATACATTTTTTTCATGCCTTTTTTTTTTTAACAGTGGTAGCATACTAGTATATTCCAGCTTGGATGGTATTTGCGGTGGGTTTCTTTGAAAAGTCAGTAGAAGTGGGGAATAAATAAATAAATTTTGTCAATCTCTGTAGTCTCTGGATTGCTGTCTCTTCCTGTGTGTGATAGACTTTTAGAAATTAGTAGTATAAATTTTTAGATGCTGAGTTTGTAGCATGCTCAACTGGCTGTACCTCAACAGCTATTTTTTTAGATTTTTAGCTGTTGATAACTGAAGTCTATATTTTTAACAGGTAATGCTGGTCTTTGAGAGGAGAAATTCCTTGAGCTTTTGTTTTGAGTAGGAGAGAATGGAAGGGATTTAAAACTGTTATCGAAAATGTCTAACTGAAAAGACAGTAGGGAACAAGCTGTATTGTTTCATAGTTACTGATACTAAAACTCCAGCATTGCCTCTGTTTCATCACTTTGGTTATTCTAAATTACTTCTTTGCAAGGTCAGTGGCTGATCTGAAGGCAGATACCTTAATACCTTTTCATGGATGAGTACTCTTCATCTAGATTACTGCATAGTAGTATCCTCCTTGTAAAAGGGAATACAGTCACCACGCTACTGCCCAGAAGATTTCAGGACAGTAAGAGCATGCCTTGAATCATGGAATTGTTAAGGTTGGAAAAGACCTCTAAGATCCTCAGGTCCAACCATCAACCCAGCATCACCTCCATGTTCACTATTAAACAGTGTCCTCAAATGCTGTATCCACGTGGGTTTTGAACACTTCCAGGAATAGTGACTTGGCCACTTCCCTGAGAAGCCTATTCCAAAGCTGGACAACCCTTTTTTCATAATACCTAATCTAAATCTCCCCTGGTGCTGTTGGAAACTTGAGGCCATTTTCTCTTGTCCTGTCCCTTGTTCCCTGGGAGCCCACCTGGCTCGACTGTCCTGTCAGGGAGTTGTGGAGAGTGAGAAGGTTCCCCCTGAGCCTCCTTTTCTCCAGGCTTAGGCCCCGCAGATCCCTCAGCTGCTCCTGGTGCTCCAGACCCTTCCCCAGCTCTGTTCCCATGTCTCAACATGCTCCAGCACTTCAATGCCCTGGTAGTGAGGAGCCCAAAACTGACCCCAGGACTGGAGGTGCCTCACCAGTGCCCAGTACAGAGGGACAGTCAGTGCCCTGGTCCTGCTGGACACACCACTGTGGGTACAGGCCAGGTGCCCTTGGCCTTCTTGCTCAGCGGGGCACACCTGGGCTCATGTGCAGTTGCTGTTGACCAACAGCCCCAGGGCCTTTCCTAACTGGCAGCTTTCCAGCTACTCTGCCCCAGCCTGGAGCACTGTATGGCGTTGTGGTGACCCAAGTGCAGGACCCTTGCAGCACAGGAAAGACCCTTCTGTTCAGAAGGACACCATTTCCTTCTGACAGAAACAAACTTGCTGATTATGCCTTGGACCTGTAAAAGTGCCTGATACTACATCAAAAGGAGCACCACTGATTCAAGGTATTAATTTAAATGTAGTATAGCTACAGAGAGGAGGAATTATATGCTGGAAGTTTTAATGGTTGTCTGAAAGCTGAAGTACAGGATTTCCAATTCAGTGCTAGTTCTGCATAAATAGATATACAGGTTTCTAATAAAATTCAGTTCCTGCCTCCACCCAGGTCACTAATCTTAGACCACAGTAAGACTAGTCACTGGCTAAAATTTAGGATTCAACCCAGCAAACAGAAGTGTAGGTTTAGCAATTAGTCTGAGAAATGGGAAAATGGATTTCTAGTCACGGCACTACTTACTTGTTACAGAACGTGAAGTAAATAGTTCAGGCTCTGTGGTGGTGCCTCCCCCTTCCCCCTCAGGCTGCACTATAATCTCAGAAATGCTCAACAGGCTCTCTTTGCTTTGATTTCTGTATCTATAGAATTGAGCTAATATTTCTTTGTGAAAAGAATAGTTTTTAAAATGTGAAAATGAGAAATATATATCTGAGGGCTAAGCATTATTTATTATTGCATGCAACAATTATACTTACATATATATATATATGCAAGTGCTGTTATACTTACATGTACAGTGCACTGGATCAGAGGATGGAAGCCCTAAAGAGAGAAAGCTCTGAAAGACTTGTTTATAACATACAGAAGCATCACAACAGTTACAGAATTAGTCAAGACAGCATTATAAAATATTTAATTATATTTCCTTTTCTTTCTTTTCACCTTACTTCATTCCTTGATTTCTCATTTAATTTCATGAAATGTAACTTCTTCATTTCATGAAATGAAATCTCGAGATTTCAATTAATATAATTTCATTAAGTTTCTGTTTATTTCACTGCAATTCATTTTGTTCCCTTTCATCTCATTATATTTCATTTCCTTTAATTATACTTCATTCCTTGATTTCTCATTTAATTTCCTTTCATGAAATGAAACTTCATTTGATGAAATTAAGAAGTTTCATTTCATGAAAGGAAATGAAATCTTGAGATTTTAATTAATATAATTTCATTAAGTTTAGATTCATTTCACTGCACTTCATTTCACTGCACTTCATTTATTTCACTTAATTTCATTAATTTCATTTCATTTCATTTCATTTCATTATATTTAATTTCCTTTCTTTTCATGTCACTTCATTCCTTGATTTCTCATTTCATTTCCTTTCATGAAATGAAATTTCATTTCATGAAAGGAAATGAAATACCGAGTTTTCAATTAATAAAATTTCATTAAGTTTCAGTTCATTTCACTGCACTTCATTCCATTTCATTTCATTACATTCCACTTAATTTTCCTTCTTTTCACTTCATTATATATTTTTTTATTTCTTTTCATTTCTCTTTGTTTCTCTGATCCAGATTGCACTTCATTGGTCTTAAACTGCACAACAAGAACAGCCATTCATTGAAGAGCATAAATGTATTTGAACAAAAAGCATGAACCTTCTCTAATGGCTTCACACGACCTGGGTATACAGGCCTTGCAGGAAGGAGGGAAAGGCTGTCCTTACAGAGAATATGTACATGTGAAACAATAGTGTTCTTGAAGATAACTTCGCAGTACTCTGCCCATACTATAATACCAAATAAAGGTAGGGAAGAGTCCAAAGACATTCAGGAGGCTGAGGATGGTTTCTGGTTACTGGTTTGAGTTCCCAGCAGTGGGTGTGTTTGTCTGGCCCTGTAGAGCTTTCACTCTGTCAGCCAGCTGAAAAACACTGCCAGGTCTGTTCAGAGCAGTCCCAGAACCACAACTGACATCTGGGGCCTGGAATGAGACTGAGCACATGAGGAAGGTGTGTCTCACCATCAAGAGGTGTGCAGGCTAGTGAAATCTAAACATGGTTTGTTTCACCCATACAGCAAGGCTGAGCCTTGACTTAATCAGATCCCCAGAGAGCCCAGTTTGACTTGGAAGAAGAGATTTTTGTAGATGAACAGGGAGTACCTCAGCACCTTACCAATATATGAGCCTCGAGAAGCAAGGCACAGGAGCTTGCGGTGGCTTCATTTTGGTAAGTAAACAGACTGTGCCTTTTGAAGCAGGGAAACAAAAGGTGATGACTGAAAGCATGTGCCTTTTAAGGTGCAGATAATCTCTTCACATGAAGATCAGCATTGCTCAGTTATCACAACTTTTTGGAAGAAATTAAAATGTTATTTCCACCACTGTAAGGCCCCAAGCAACTCATTTGATGAGAGTTTTAAAAGGGCTCACAATTGTTCATGTACTCTGAGTTAGATGCATGGGAGAAATACCGACAAGATATTCTCAAGAGGCCAAAGCAACACAAAAGACTTTACTGGCAACTTCAGAAAAATCAAGGAACTTTGACAAAAGATTTAGTGCAACGTTCAATCAACATGAAACTCCTCTCAAAGCATTAGCTTGGCCCATTCAGCTTAGCAAACTTTAAGTGCATTCGGTTTCAAGTTACTCAAAATTCCAAGAGGGAATTAGAAGAAGGAGAAAGTCAGAAAAGATACAGAAAAGCATACATATGGCTCCCAGTTCCTGGGTACCAATGATGATAGAAACTCCAAGGAGAGGTAGGGTCCAGACAATGTGATTACCTCATGTTCAGCCTTCAATACCTCTTGGCCTTCCTGGGCCCTTCCCCCAGGTGGGACTTCTGGTCATTTGGCTACTCAGGAGCTGGGCTAGGGGTTCCAGAGGCGGGTGGGGAGCATCACGTGTGCTGTGCCCCTGATTGGCACCACTGCGGGATGGGACACAGACTCTAGACGTGGGAGGTGTGGGACAGGGCACTGCCTCAACAGGGCAAGGCCTGACCTGCCCCTTCCCCCACACAGGCATCTCAAAATGTCTCAAGACATCTTTCCAGTCTTTCACAACCATCCACTGGCTTTAAAACGGGCCAGTGAATGGAAGGACTGTACTGTGTCACTTTAGGTGCTACATATTCATCCCAATCGCCTCATTGCGCCTCTCAGTAACACTGTCACATTTGATATCTCACCCAACAACGGTTGGGAACAGGGGGAACATGGCCTCACAGAATTAGGGGGTTAACAGGCTACCACAACACCAGTGGGAGGAGAGAAGTCTCCTGATTCACCTTGTGCACTCAATATATGACTGAAAAGAGCCAGTACTAGGTTAAATCACAGTGAAACCACGCAATCACAACAGTGCACAAAAGGAAACAAATAGGGTCAGGACCCATTCTGTGGGAGATGTACAGCACTTGCACAGCCTCCCTAAGACATGGTCCAAAGGCCTCCAATTTATATTACATATTTTCCTATGACTTGTCTTTCTTTTGCTATTTTTACATCAAATATTCTGTACAGGTATAATCACACAGGAAGCCCAAAGAACAGAAACAAAGCTGTACAGCTCTCAAACCCACAAACCAACGCAGAAGAAAAATAGTGAAATCTGTGGAACTAAAGGCCTGTTAATGCCAGCAAAGCACATTGCTGCGCTTCACTGCAATCTCTTCTTGCAGGGGAGAGGCGTGACTGGTTACTCCCACCAAAGCAGCCCACACAGCATACAAGCCTCTTAAAAGATTAGATGAAATGAGTGAGCCCCTAGGCAGTAAAACACATCATAGATTTCTGGTTGAAGTGTGAGAGGCTACAATAATTTTCTCTCATGCAATCTTTTCCAAAACAATACCTCTCTCAGTAAAAGAGATAGGATTATTGAATTTTGGTATGTAATGAGAAACTTGCCTACTTTCTAGTGTTTCTGGATTATGGGAAGGATAGTAAAGCTATTTAAGTTGTTAATGCACAGAAGTCTACTATGTAAATTTTACATCAGGAATTTAGACTGAAGTTTTACAAATACTACAGAGCTGAGAACTTTTGGGAAATGCCATTTCAAAGGTATTTAATACTGCAAAAAAAGAATTAGTAGCTTGCAGCTTCCTTTGTCCATGCCTTACTCATTGACAGTCTTAGTTTTCTGGAGAAGTGGTAGCTTCGGTAGACCCTCTGTTTTCTCAAGAAAGTCACATTTAAAAGGCTGACTTCACAGTGGGAAAGCAAGGCACAAAAACTCAAGTTATGTAATTTGTGGTTATCGTATGACTACCAGCTCCCCAGCTGGGGACCTCACAGATGCACATGATGGCCAAGTACCTTGATCAGAGGCTGAAAACCCCTGTGACCTACCAGCTTCCTCTTCTCTGCAGTCTGAGAACAAACTTTACTAAAATAGTGGTCCTGCATTATATGCAAGTGATGGGAAGTAATAAGCATGTTTTGATTTTGGACACTGATTTGTCATGATGAAACAAAGGTTGAGCAGAAATGGCTTCCAACACCCACACAAGGCTCTCTTCCTCCAGTGTGGTTTCTTTTCTTTCTTAGAGGGGCTACAGAGCTGTAAGCCTACAAAAGAGAAATGAAACACAAACCAGAGATAAATCAGAAGTGTTAAAGTACTCTGAGGCTGACCTCAAATTACAGAAGTGTTACCAGGAAGCAAGTGCAGAATATAAGTGAACAAAACAAGAGAAAAATTCTCCCCAAGACCCTGAAGAACTTAATGGTTTTTTGCAACTGTCTTCCAAGGGTGTAGCTCTTGCTGAAGTGCAGATTTCCACTGATGAATGTAAGCTGACCAATACTCAGAAAGAGATGTTAATTGTGCCAGGTGGTTGTGTAAGGCTCCCTCTCCTCATCTTCTGAAGGTTTGCAGCACCTGCCTGTTGCCAAAAGATACCTGGTATCAGAACTAGCGTTGCAGCATCTGTCAGCAGCACAGCAGGCCCATGAAATTTCTTTCCCTAGCAAAACCGTGAAGAAATGTAAGACATCCCTGAAGTAGCCTTTGCAACATATTTCTCAGCATGTTTTGCAAAAAAAGTACCCATTTCACATCTAGGAAATGTGAACGCTAACTGCTTGGAAATCAGACAATTCCTGGCTAACAGTTCCAATAATGAAAGGGTGCTGCCTTCCCAAAAGTCATATACACACATTTTTAACTAAATATGCATTTGCTCTTGGTAAAGAGCAGCCCACCTAGGGCTATGTTTAACATCATAGGAGGTCTCACTTGGATGAACACTCTGGTGACCCCTTTGTCCAGCTGGTGCTTTAACTAGGGTCAGCTTTGAAGGTACACTGGGTTGCTCAGGGCTGGATACTTTTTATCATTCCATCTTTCCTATCTGCATGATGAATGGAGTGACATTATGACTGCAGAGTTAAAGGCAAGAGAATGAATGCTACGAAGGACAAAATGATCCAGCAAAATGATCCAGGACAAGATAATTCAGGACAAGACTGAAGCCACCTTAGGCCTTTCACTAACTTATTTCTACAGATCTGTAGTGATGGTTTTTGGTCGTTCAAAACCATATACACCAGAATCTTATAATCACTACCAACAGGGACTTCTACATGTTTATCCTGAAAATCTTTTCACAGACTTAAAGCCGTTACTTCTTACTCTGTTTGAAGTAGACACAGAGGACATTTATTCTCATCCTCTGTACAGGTTTGCATTTATATTTGAAGACCTCACATCTCATAGTAGCCTAATGACTTCAAATCTTTCAGTCCTTCCTCTGACTAGTAGTCTTACTTGCTGTTTTCTCTGCTCTTTCAAATTGGTTGACATCTTTCTCGAAGCACAATGCCTGAAAAATTGGACCCACTACCTCCCCATTTCTCTGAATCATCAAATACAGTTCTCAGGTAGTTCCTTAGTTTCTTTACTAGGGAAGAAGAAAATGTAGTGGTGCCCTGTGCTAGCCAAAAGATTGTGAAGTCCTAATTCTGAAAACACCATGATTGTTTCAGAAAATGTACAGGTGCTACGTAACAGACGTTCACCCTAATATTATAAAATCATTTTTAAGGCCATGACATCAAGGCAAGCATGGATTGTGAAAATGCTTTATACAGCTAGAAATGAATTTTCAAATTATATGCATTTATTTTGCCAGGAGTTGTGACAATTCTGGGCCTGGACACACTTGTCAATACATACTTCAAAGACTGGAAAGAGGAGCTAGGAACATAACTTATTCCTTCCTTCCTTCCTTCCTTCCTTCCCCTACAGAGATGACATAATATACTTTAACCTTAAAAACCAGAGAAATACATACTGATTAGGCCAAATATGTAAGTGAACTCTTTCAGTGGTGACTTGGCTTGCAAATACTTCTGCTACAAGCTCTATGGTTTGGGACCAGAAGAATTCTCTGCAAATCCCATCCCAACAAAGGTGATTGAGTCATATGCTTTGACATGGATCCTGAAGACAAACCCCAGAGAAACTTAGCTTAGAACTTTTGAAAACTTACCTAAAAGTTGTAAAAGATATCTGCTAACATGCTCCTAGATATATATACAGGGTGCAGTAGCATAGATAAGAGAGGCTCATGAATGCTGGGGAGTCTGCCCTGCCTGGCTGGACACTACAGCAGCCACAGCCACCTCGGCCACTTGGTAGGCAAGAGGGAGATGGCTCTTGTCCCTTTGGTCCAAAACAACCACTGTCAGTAGACAGAGCACTTCTTTGCAAAGAAATGGGTGAGGAGCATAGCACCTAACCCAGCAAGACTACCTGCTGCTGGGATCATAGCCAGTAAGCCCTCATTCTGTCCATGATAATGAACATACTCTCCATGTCCCCAAGAGTGCGTCAATCATCTGTGCCTTGAACAGATAGATAGCAGACCCTACTTGAGGGCTGATGTTTTATCCCCATCCCCAGAGAGGTGCCCCTAGTGTCTCCTGCCTGCCCTGCTCCTGGCTGAGGGGTAGGACAGGTACTGGCTGCTGGGACCTACTCTGCTGCTCCAGGCTAATCCTGGCCCTACTGCACCCTGACAAAGAAATCTCCTGTCATGCCACTCCACTGCTGGTAGATGCACTCCAATTTCTCTGGGTGGGGTAAGGGAAAGAGTCTAAATAACAAAGTAATTTCCTGTTTTTACTTTATCTCATTACTGTGGAAGGTAAGGTGGAAAGCACCAGACTTTCAAAGCAGACTATTGCCTTTCATTTTCTACTTGCAGGGAATTTTTGTGTGAATGTGTCAAAGCATCCTACTTCCTCTGGGAAGTGTTTTAACTAAAAAAATCTGGTAACCTGAATCTGGTTGAAGAAAAAAAAAAAATACTCTGAAGTTTACACTTGAAATATATTCAGTGTAGCAAAAGTGTACAGAGAGAACAACTTGTACAGTTCCCACAGGTGGGAGAATTAGTGAGCTGTCAGACCAATGCACTCACCTGCATTTGTTCTTGTAACAGATGTTAACATCTGAGTTCACCATCCTAATCTTATAGTTATTCCCAAATAGTTAAGTGATGGCAAAAATCTCATGAAAAGAATGGATGCTACAGAATAGATAGATGTCAAATACCAAGGAAGGCCACACTGTGGGATTGCCTACACCAGGAAATTTTTGTCCTGTGTATGCCAGAATTTTATCTGTCTGTTGCTATGGGGGAACGGCTGGTAGTGCACCCGTGGCCAGGCTGACCACATCAAGGTGTTCAAGCCTGGAGGGTGTTATTCCACCCAGCCCAGTAGCACCAAGAATCAAAAAACCTCGTGCTGTGATTCCACCATCCTCCACTTCAGGGGTGGCCAAACCCCAACTTAGTTATTCAGGAAACAGCAAAAGTAAAACTTTAAAGCCTTCTCCAATCCTAGACAAGGTCACAATGAGTGACCAAAGCCTCTACCACCTGTCCATCCTCTGAAGGGAAGAAAGAGAAACGGGAAGAGGAGAGCGGGTGGGGAGGATGGAGATGACACGGCTGTGCAGGGGCAGAATCCACCTCTCAGTGTTCTTTTCCCAGGGCATGCAGCAGCCTCCCTCCCTTCTGACGAGGGTTTTAAAGCCGTGAGCTGTGGGGCCTAGGACTGCTTTGGCAGACCACTAGATGGCAAGAAAGGCAAGGATTGAGCACCAGCTGTGCCTTTCTTCCCTGCGTGGGGCCCCTCATGCTCCCCCCAGCACCCGGCTGGAGCCAAGCCGACAGAACGGTCCTACCTTCACTTGAGTGCATCAGAGCACAGGCACAACCCCTCTATACTCAGCAGCCCTCGAATCAATTTCCTCATTTTATTTTTAGGTGATACTTTGGGCACTCTCTGGTATTGCTTTGTTGTCTTGCTGTGCTCTAAGAAGTCATGGCACCTGTTTTGAGATACCACTGAAGTGTGGCATGGTGGTGATGCGTGAACAGGTCCTGTTCACTTTAGGGAAGAGCAGGTGCTTCTCTGTAAGACAAATTGACATGCCACCAGCTGAAAGTGATTTTAATTGATTAAAAACAAGCCAAAGCCCTCACAGAGACTTATATTTTATCCTTAATTGCTCACCCTTTTGCTCTTTTTGCTGCAGTGTTATGTGTCCAGAGTGAAAATTCCCCAACACTGTGGAAATTTCAGGGCTAAACAGCTTTACTGTGAACATGTTACAGTACTACCAGCTGAGGTATGATTTTTATTTGCATTTTTAGCCAGAACAACTCTCCTTTGCATAACTAAAGAACACCAAAACCATTTTACTGTATTTATAATTTTTGAGTGTTTTCTCTAAGCTTATGCATTTTCATTACTCTGGTGTCAATCAGAGGCCTTATTATCCAAAAATTTATATTCCAAACAGAAACAGAACAAGCTTCTTATTAAAATATCTCTGTCACCTCCTGTCTTTATGTACTGAGAGGATTCCATACAAGGATGAAAGTTGTCCCCTGCCTCATCCCTGCCTTGCACCCTGGATGTACCTGCCCACGTGAAGCCAAGGCAGGGAGCTGAACATCTTTTGTTTTGGTGACTCTCCAATTGCCACAGGTCCCAATCCCTCCTTGCAACCTGCTAGTAGGCTGCCTTATCTGCAAGGCTTGCTTCTACTTGGCTGTCCCAAACTAACTGTTAAACTAATTGACTTCTTTAGACTTTCTTAAAATAACGTGTTTCTTTTGAATTTAATTTCTCTGCATTTTCTACTCCCAGCCAGGTTTGTATCTGACACGTACAGTATTTCAAAACATGCTTGTCTTTCCCCAGAGTTTCTTCCTCCTTCAGGAGGCAACTAATCCAACATAAAATATTGTATGCCACATGGGATGTAACCAAGCCTCTTAAACCTGAACTTGTCATCTTCTCCCTGGACACCATACCTGGTGTGGGATTCATTCTACATTGCAGACAACTACAGTGGAATGTTGTATCTGAGCCAGGCACCAAGAGGCTCCCTTGGGACTCACAGGAGAAAGATGAATCATATCTCACAATTTGTGCATGCTGTAGTTATGTGGGCATTGGATGAATCCCAACATCATCAGCTTTGGCTGATTCACTCCTTGATTGTGAAGCAAGCCTTCCCATCCCCAGAGTAGGGACCCAGTGACCTTGCTATGAGCTTCACCAGGAACACAAGCTCCTTTCATCTGCTGTCATACACTTATTTTCTGTCTTGTGCAAGCCTCCTTTCCAACTGCTGTAAAAAATGTCCACGTGGATCAATTAAGGCAGGTCTAAGACTGAGATCTGCTCACCTGATCTGTATGCTTGGTCTGAGATCCCTTGGGTCTAGATCCAGGACTGAAGATCCCCAATCCATGTTAGTTTGTGGGTGTCCAGCTACAGCTATGAAGCAAAACGGAGCAGGAACCAAAGCTACCATGAACCACAGCAGAAAGTACCAGTCTCAGCCCTTCAAACACAAAGGATTGGAAGCAACTGAAGTCACAGGGCTGATCTCAGGAGGTCAGAGCAGTGAGCAGGTAACACAAGGACACAGTGCAAGAGCTGGCATCCACTGCTCTGCAGTGCAGGTGAACAGAGCTGCTGCCTTTCCCCTTAATATTAAGGTGGCAGCAAAAGGAAATCCAATGTTTGTATGCATAAAAAATTTCAGGACAGTCCATGGGTGTCCTCTGATCCCTGTGGTATCTGAGGCAGGATACCAGATTTCTAGGTAAACAAGGAAAAGTAGGGTGCTGCCTTCCCCTTCAAGGTGAGTCATTACAGAGTCTGACATCAGTTTTCATACCAAATGAAGTGAGTATAAAGGTTAGTGGTGGCAAGAGGTTGAATCCCTGTTTTCTCTTCTGCTGCACACAAAAAAATTTGATTCTGCTTGTCCCAACCATTTTCTGGGATAAACACCTTCTGAGAGCTCTTGGTAAATGAACCAGAGGGAAGAAAATTAATAATAATAAAAAAGAGTATTTTCATAGTTTCACATTTGTCTAAGTAGAGAGCACTTGAGGGTAGAAGACACACTATGCAGGCTGTTGCATCTAGAATTAACCTCTTTCCATCATGGAAGAGGACAACTTCCTTAAAATATGTGGGGGCAAGAATGTTAAATTCCATGGCATGATTTACTGTGAGACCAGCTCTGTTAAAATCATTGAAAGACAACCATTAGAAACCCTCATCCATCATTGTAGAGAGTGAAGGATAACTAAAGACTAACTCTTGAAGTACTACTTCTCCCCTTCTTCCTTAGCTAATGAAAGGGCTGCTGGAGAACCATCAAAGAGTGATGTCCATGAAGTCAGGAGAATACCAGGTCAGCCACTTAGGATAATCTCTCTTTCATGAATTGCAAAAATGAAGGAGGGTAGACAAGGAAGGAAGGGAATTTTACTCAAGGTCCACCCAGCAGATCAGTGCAAACATGGAAAGAGCAGCCAACCCTGTGTTTGACAGTGCGCACAGGGGATCTGAGCTGAGGAAAACTGCGGTGTGGAAATTTCCTCACTGCATTTACTATTCTGATCCTTATAAAATGCCTTACCCAAAGGACTGTCCCATCAAGTACAACTTTCCAGAGCCAGAAAAAACAGTGTATTGGGTTGACCCTGAGTTGATGGACAGTCTTTAAGACCAATTACGCTTCTCACAATTTACATATTTAAACCGCACAGAAAGGCGGGACTTCCCCTTTTTGGTCGGAGCTCGCCTGCTGGAAGGTGGGGGTGGGGGGGGGGGGTGTTCCGAGCTTTCCGGCCCCGCTGGGCCGGGCTGGGGCCGGTGGCTGGGGCCACTGCCCCTTTCCCCCTTTCCCAACGCTGTGGCACGGACCCTGGGTGGCTGGGGCGGGACTGCCTCAGAGCCACAAGCAGCTAAAACCAGCCATGGACTGCTCAGAGCTAAACCCATCCAGCGCGGCTTCTGGGGACCGGCGGGTCCCTCTCCTCTCCATGCGGAGCCGGCGGAGTCAACGGGAGCCGGCAGAGCCTCCTGTCTGCAGCCAGCACACTTCGTGCTGAACTGAAGAAGACACCACGCAGCCAGCAGCACAAAGGGAGCGAGGCTTTCCCCACCGTAAAGCTGAACAAGAACACCCTTCAGCATGGCGGCGTCAGAGTCAGAGAGAAAGAGAAGTGAGCCATGTGGGACGGAGCTGGAAATGGCGACGGAAGAAAAGAGGGCGGTGCCACGATTCTGGCGGGCAGCTTAAAAGAAACCTTCTTGCATGCCGTGGTAAGAAACTGCAATACCACAAACTGTTTGTCTCTTTAATCCATTTGAAGAACATGGGGGGATGGAGTATCTTCGTGTGCCTGTGAAGATTGTGAAGAATGCCGATGCCAGGCTTTATAGTAGTAAGAGGCTGTTAGAGACTTGTGGCGAAGAAAAAGCTTTTGTGTGCAGACCAAAAGAACTTATCCTTAAAAAGATGAATAACCCCATGTGATGGCCCATGTTTTGCAGTGTGAAGGAACTGTGAGATTTTTCATGGGAGAGATGTTCTACACACAGCAGATTGTTTGTTTCCGGGCGGATCTGCTGTTGGTGGCAGTTTGGGAACCACGTGCAACTGAAGGAAAAACCCTTTTTTCCCTTAAGCATAAGAGAGAGACTTTTCAAGAACTGGAACACTGACTAACATCCCATGTTCTGTTATCCCTTGTGTGAGCTAGGTAAAAGGAGAGAAGTGCTGGGGGGGGGGGGGGGGGATTTGCTTTAATTTTGTTTTGTTATTGTCTCTTTACTTTTAATTCTATTAGTAATAAAACTCTTTCATTGTACTGCAACTGTTTAAGGTTTGTGCCTGCTTTGCTTTTCTCCTAATTCTTATCTCACAGAAGGAAAATAAGTAAGTAATGAATATTTTGAACCAAAACCACTACATTTAATTGGTGTTTCTGCCCGGTTTCGAACTCAACCCGCTACAAACAGTTAATGCACTTAAATATCACTTATGTCCCAAAGAATAGAAAACAAACATGACCTATTACAGGCCTCCACAGAACTGTAATTTGCCCAAATCTGGGGAAGGGAGACTATTCAAAATCAATCCTGACTTTTTTAACAAGACATCTAAAATTAATCTCCCTAGAATTCTCACGTTTCTTTTTCTAAATAATTTTTTTTTGCTAGCTGTTGTTTTTCCACAAAAAGCTGTACCTTTGCTTACAAGTTGCACAGGGTTAGATTTTCTTTGAGTTTTAATCATTTTTGTTTTGTTTTGGCATTCTGAAGAGGTAGATACGCTCCCCAGTAGATTAGTCTGTTACTTGAATACAGATGGACTTGTTTTAAAAATTGTGTATTATCATAGGTCATCCCAGAATCACTTGAATGCCACTACTAACCAACCATTCCATTATAGTTACCATGAAGAAAATTGCACATACTGAGAGGGCATCTTGACCTTTGGGTATTTTTCTTTCTTACAGAGCTTTAGTCATTGGTGAGGAAAACTGAGACATCCACATCCCCAAAGAAAAAGGGTGGCCGACAGCCAAACCCGTTCATTTAGAGATGACTTTTTCAATCAGCCAAGCTGAAAATACTCGTCCCCCACCCACACATTGCATTTGGGCCCCTTTAACTCAAGCCTGCTGGTTGTTAAGAAAGCAAAGGCAACTGTTTTATGGGGCCACCTCAGGCAGTGTCCCTGAGATTAAGGGCAGGTAAAGCTCACAGGAAGACTCGGGATCTCTCATTAGGTTATCTGATCTGGCACACAGCTCTGTGCAAATTTTGATTTATTCCAAACTCACTCAGGGGTCACAAAACCCATGGAAACAAGTGAAGCTGCCTACATTGACAACACACAATGGGCAGCCTTCGAGCAGATGGGAGCAATTGGCCCCTGGCAAGTCTTCCAAAAAAAAAAAACAACCCAGATCTAAATGATGAAGTTCTGTTTTTCTTCTGAAAAATGGTGACTGTGTTCTGACCCTCTACAGAGTGGAAAATCTATGATAAGAAGAAATAAACAATGTTAGTTCCTTCTGAGACTGTCCAGAGCTTGCAAGATTTTTTGGAATAATGAGCAGGCACAACACAGCTATTCAGGTGCCAAACAGAGGGTTTAATGTCCTTCCTTTAAAAAATTTTTTTTTCTCCTACCATGCCATCTTGTTTTCCCTGAATTTATTACAAATGCAGTTTTGTTCCTGGCAGAAGGTTATGTTTGTAGTGGATGAAGGACCATTTTGAGGGCAATAACCTATAGTTTTCATAGACACGTAGGTGTCTGAGTCGCTTCATAAACTCTTTGCTATGTCTAGGCCACAGGCTCAGTCTCTGTCAACAGCCACAGAAAGAGAAGGGAGGTGCAGAAGGGCAAGTGGACCCAGCAAGGCAGGAAGGGGTCAACATGGGCATAGCCATGCCGTGGCCACATGCCAATCCTCTGGAATTCTATGTTTGGACTGGCAATGTGCCAAACTGGCTCCAACCACTTTAGGAGGAGGAAAAATGGTTTGAAAAGTATTGGGTGTATGAAAGCAGCTTTTTTATCTAAAGAAACACAAAAGGTATTTGACAGATCTGCTCAGTAGTTTACACTGCGGCTCAGGTCAGTGGTACATACCTGTAATGTTTAATGCAGTCATCTTAAATGATCCCTTTACTTTTCTCCACTGGAAAGCTTTACAGAGTTTTTTTCCTCTTAAGTTCCCCTAAAATGTTGATGGAAATGCTCAGAGAAAATAAAAGACACAGTGAAAACTACTATTTTTTTTCAGATAGGTTGTTTTGATTTAACGAAGACTAAAAGGCATTTCTGCAAGATTGCAAAATTTCATTTCCTCCATGTCTGAATAGGTGGTTTATTCTTTTCATTTGAAAATGTGGGTTTAATTCATGTGTGGCTTGCTTTGACACCTACTAGAAATCAGCTAGCCTGTTACCGTATCAGCTGCTGCTTCAGAAGTGGTTGTCTTGGTTAATAAATGACAGGATGAGTTAAATAGGCCTTTTCTGACAGGCAAAGAAATCTTTATGCTGGCATCACCGTAAAATCATTGTCTAACTCCATGATGATTCATATTCCTTAAAGAAAGAGAAGACAAGGGTGGGAAGCTCTTACAACCTGCTTGTAGGTTACTCATTTCCTGACCCTCTGCCAAGGCCCAACACCCACTGCCCCCAGGGAACCAAGTAACTGCTGAGGACTCTGCATATCCATGCCCTCCTCTTCTTCAGGAGAGAGGAGAAGGGCACAGGAAGGTACGGGCCTCTGAAACACTGACATAGAACACTCAGAGCAGTAGAAGTCACTGAAAACAACATCTTGAACATCAAAATATGTGAGTGCTGTCTAGTGACCAGATGTGGAGAGCCCCATGGAAAAATGTAAGTTGAGGCTATGCTCATTCACTCCACTCAAGGAGGCCAAATTCAAATTACATGCATAAGCTTTTAATGTTACAATTTCATACCTGCCATTTACATAAGGGGATAATGCTGTTTTCCCTATTATTCATCCTGTTACCTTGGAAACACATTTCTTTTAGGATCTCCTTTCCTCTTTTTAACTCAAGGGCAGATGGTGCTTCCTCTGGTTGTGTTTTTTCCATTCTTCACGCTTCAAACAGTCAATGCAGAAGAGGAATTCCCACATCCTTTTCCTGTGTTGTACTTGCTACCTGTTCCTCAGCAGAATCCTGTTGCCTATTCCCATTAGGCTTGCCAATAAAGTAACCAAACTCATGGTTCATCCACTTAGAAAAAACATTGTCTTTCCTGTTGCCCTCCATGAACTACTTTGTGGCAGTACCCTGAGGGCAGCAGGCTTCCTCTTCGTCTCCCCAAACCATATTTTGGGCCTCACTGAGGATTTTGTGGTATACCAGACAAATTCTGGTCCAAGCAAGTCCAGGAAACTAAATCAGTTGCAGCCAAAAGCAAATGCATTTGCTTGCTACTTAACACCCAGGCTTGGACATTTTGAGCACAATTTTCAGGAAGTCCCCACTTCCCAGGTAATTTAGCTACTTACACACTTTAAGGAATACAAGGGAGTTTTGCCTTTAAAGCACTGACTGCTTTAAATAGGGTATAGAAGAGGGGATTTCCTTGCTGATTTCACTCAGCTTCAGACTAGGTCAGCCAAGAAGTGCTACCCATATAATGAATTTTTTTTGGCCTAAAAATGATGCCAGCTTGCAAACTAGGAGCTGAGGAGAACTACAGGAGTTTTGCTAATTATGTTAAAGTGAATAGAAATGAAGAATTTATCCTAGACTCTACTAATTCAGCAAAGAAAAGGATATAAAGGCTTGAAGAACATCTCAGAAAGTTTTGATACATAAATTCTGTTTAGTTTTAGTGAGGCTTTTCTATTTTCATGAAGAGCATTGCATCTCAGTTCCACATATTTTGTTGGTTATCTTCACTGGGGACTGATACCTGTAAGATTGGATGTCTTCTTACCATGTCAGAGTGGCAGGTTACACATGAGGCAGCCCAAGTATGCATTCCCATAAAAGGAAGGACTTTTTTTGTGGCTCTTCAAGATGGAACATATCACCAATCTCATCTGAACATCATACAAATAATATTTTAATAACTTAAATATCTCAGGTCAACATATTTCTAGCTAATAGCTGAGCAAGGGTAAAGAAATCATAGAACAGTTTGGGCTGGAAGGGACCTTATGGATAATCTTGCTCTAGCCCCTCTGCCATGGGCACAGACATCTCCCACCAGACCAGGTTGCTCAAGGCCCCATCCAACCTGGCCTTGAACACTTCGAGGGATGGGGCATCCACAACCTGTTCTAGAGCCTTACCACCCTCAAGAGTAAAGAATTTCTTCCTAATATCTAATCTAAACCTACCCTCTTACAGTTTGGAGCCTATATCCCTTGTGTTATCAGTACCTGCTGTTGTAAAAGGGCCCTCTCCATCTTTCTTGCAGGTTCACATTCAGGTACTGAAAGGACACAATAAACTTTTCCTGGAGCCGTCTCTTCTCCAGGCTGAACAACCCCAATTCTCTCAGCCTTTCGTCATAGGAGGGGTGCTCCATCCCTTTCATCATATTGGTGTCTCTTCTCTGGACTCACTCCAACAAGCACATGTTGTTCCAGTGCTGGGACCTCAGAGCTGGATGCAGCACTGCAGGTGGGGTGTCACCAGAGCAGAGCAGAGGGGCAGAATCCCCTCCCTCCCCTGCTGCCCATGGGGATTTGGATGCAGCCCAGGACATGTCTGGCTTTCTGGGCTGCCAAGTGCACATTGCCAGCTCATATCCAGCCTCTCATCCACCAGCCCCCCCAAGTCCTTCTCAGCAGGGCTGCTCTCTGCTCTCTCAGGGGATCTGTTTATCCCATTTTGATACCAGGGGTTGCCCCAACCCAGCTGCAGCACCTTGAATTTGGTCTTGTTAAACCTCATGAAGTTCCCATGGGCCACTTCTCAAGCTTGTCCAGGCCCCTCTTGATGGCAGAGCCACATAGTTCTGCCTTACCTACATCTTTTCATTTAAGTACAGAAGGAGCTATTGCTCCATCTCAGCTAGCACATAGGCATTTTTTTCCCATGCAAGATTCTTAAAAATTTCCAGAGTTTGCCAAAAGAGTATGTAATGGCTCTGTAAGTGTTATGCGGTGCTTGGGGCCTCCAACTTAGGTGGATGTTCAATTTTATATTCAAGAGTATATACATATATATATATACACTATATATATAATATATATCTGTGTGTGTGTGTGTATAATATATATACACTATATATATAAGCCAAGACTATATACAAGTCCCTTAATTTAAAATGAGTTCACTTACCTTCATGGTATGTTTGAACTTCAGCCTCCAGGTGGAAGAACTCCTATTACAACATTTGCTACAAGCTGTTCCAGGCTGTGCATTATTTATTTGCTTATGAGAGATTAAATCTTCATCTGGAGTTCCTCTAGGATTGTAGCTAACAGCCAAAGTCTTCTAAAATTATTTATATATTATTTATATTCATTAATACAGTAATGTAGGGTCAGCTTAGTACCTTTGAAGCCTGGTCCAGACCACACCACACACCTATTCCCCAATACTACAGTGTAACACCCATCAGCGTCTGCCACCCATCTTTGTATGAGCTGAACAATAGATCCAGGTAACTTAAAACCACAAAGCAGCTGTTTCACATGCCAGTAATTAATGAATATAATTCACAGTAGAAACATTTACTCCACATCAAAGATCTCAGAATTCTCACTGAATAAGAAAAGGAGACTTAATGCCTGCAACCACAGGCTCTACATGAAATAGGCTATCAAGAAGGCTGAAGCTTGAATCCTCACCACAAGCCTTTATCCCTTGAGCTAAGATGTTAATAAGCGATACATGTAGTGCACGTGCTCTTACGGGAGCTATGGATGCATCCGCAGGTTGGCCTAGAGGGTAAGATAACGTCTTTCAGCAAGAGAAGCAACACCCTCTGACTCTTCTATGCTGTGGCTGATAAGGAAGGAAAGTAACAAATCTGGAGTCAGTCTGGGGACTCTGGAATTCTGTTGCTGCAAGCCAAAGATACCAGGGTTTACATTCACACTGGCAGATCTCTCTCCAATTAATATTCTGCTTCACCTGGACCCTGTAGAAGGTACAAGATACTCTAAACATGGACCAGTCCCTCTTTTTACTAAATACTATTCCTGGAAACTGAAGCCTGCTGGTTTGACAGCTATGTAAATAGAAGTAAGTTTATATTTTGTTTAAATAAATACTTGATGACAATGTACAGTAATGGGAAGATGGTTCCCAGTTTTAGAGAGTGGTACACCCTTGTAGCTAACTTTGGCGAAACACTGGTGTTCATGGATTTGTCTCCTCCTTGGGACCTATTTAAATGCAGACTTTCTCTGGAATTTCCTATAATCTATCAATTTGACAATCTTTCTTGGAATATTCGTTGAATAATAGCATCCTCATATTTATGGAGGCTGTCATTTTTCCTTTATTTTTGTTGGAGGAGAACTGAATGTAACTGCTGAAATTAGATGATGTCTTTTGGGAATATGGATCTAGAACAACTTCCTGGACAGAAAATAGTAGAACAGTATAGTTCAGCTGGAAGGGATCTACAAGGATCATCTAGTCCAACTGCCTGACCAATTCAGGGCTCATTGAACATAAAAGCATGGTGTTAAGGACATTTCCCCAAGTGCCTCTTAAACACTGACAGGGACATTGTCTACAATTCTAGGGAGCCTGTTGCAGATTTTGACCTCTTTCTCAATAAAGAAGTACTTCCTAATGTCCAGTCGACATCTCCCTTGGAGAAGGTTTCAACCACTGTCCTGTGACTGGATATAGAGGAGAAGAGATCAGCACCCCTCTCTCCCCTTCCCCTCCTCTGGGAGGTGTACAGAGCAATGAGGTCACCTCTCAGCCTCCGTTCCTCCAAACTGTACAAACAACAAGTCTTAGCTACTCCTCATAGGATGTACCTTCCAGCCCTTCCACCAGTTTTGTTGCCTCCTCTGGATGCATTCAAGTAGCCAAACACCCTTCTTAAACTGTGGGGCTCAGAACTACACAGTGAACTAACTTCAGGTGAGGTTGCACCAATGCTGAATACAGTGGGATAATCAACTCTTTTTAGTGACTGTGTTTGATGCACCCGGGGATGGGGTTTGCGCTCTTGGCTGTCTGGGCACAACGCTGGCTGCAAACCAGCACCACCAGATCTCCTTCTGCAGGGCTGCCCTCCAGCCACTCCCCACTTATACTTGAGCCTGGTGTTACTCCATTCCAGGTGCAGAATATGGCATTTGGAATTGTTAAATTTTGTCCCATTAATCATTGCCCAATGCTCCATATTACCGCAGGCCTGGGCCCTAGGGTATATCACCGTGTCCCGCAACCATAGGGAGGAGGAGGAGAGAAGATCTGGCAGACAGGAATTGTGCAGCAAGATTGATTTATTTAATTATTTTACAAACTCTTTTATAGACTTTTTTCTTCATAGTCTAATTGGACAAAGGATCAGCCACCCCTTGGGGGTGATTGGCTAAAATCCTAAAACATCCATTGTCAAAATATTTTTCTACTATACCATAAACAAGACTTCTCAAGGCTGCAGGTGTTTGGTTGTTTACATAACTCTGCTACCTCTTCTGTGAGAGAGAAAAGTCTCTCACGGGCTTAGAAAATAGCAAGAAAATCCTTGCTAGCAGCATTTTTGTATCCACAGCTCCAATCTGTCTAGACCCTCTGCAATGCTTCTCCTCCCTTGAGAGAGTCAATGGCATTTCCCAGTTTTGTATCACCAGCAGAGTTGCTATTGGTTCATTCAACTCCTGCATCCAGACCATTGATAAGTACAATAAAGAGTCCAGGTCACTGATAAATACAAAAAAGAGGACTGAGCCTTGACGAACACTGCTGGTGACTGGTCACCAGCCAGATGTAATGCCATTCACTACAGCCCTTTGAACCTTGCTGAGCCAGATTGCCCAACACATCATATACCTGCTCATCCTACAGCTGGACAGCTTGTCCAAAAGGATGCCATGAGGGGCAGTATCAAAAGCCTTACTAAAACCTATAAAAACTACCTCCATCGCCTTTGCTTCATCCACTAAGTGGGTAACCTCACAGAAAGATACCAATTAGTTCAACAGGACTTTCCCTTTGTGAAACCATGTTGACTGTGCCTGATGATTGTATTGTTCTTTAAATGACTTTCAATAGTATGCAGTATGGTCTTCTCCATAATTTTTCCAGGTACCAATGGGTCTGTATTTTCCTGAGTTCTTCCCTCATGTCCCTCTTTTAAATTGGAATAACACTGTCTAGCTTCCAGTCAGCAGGGACCTCACCAGACTCCCAAGATCTCTGGCAGATGATCTAGAGGGTGTCCTGTCATAACATACTCAGCTCCTTCAGAACTCTGGGATGACTCCCATCAAGCCCCATGGGCTTAAGAACATTCAACTGATGCAAATGATTCCTTACAATTTCAGTGTCCACAAATGAAAAGTCACTGTTCCTGCAACCATAGTCCTCCGACTCAGGGGACTGGGCAACCCAAGGTTTATCATTAGGGACTGAGGCAAAAAAAAGGCATTGAATGCCTTCCCTTTTTCTTCATCCCTATTTATCAGGTGACCATCTTCAATAAGTAGTGGTTCAATGTTTTCCTGAGACTTCCTTGTTCTACTAACATACTTAAAAAAGCCTATTTTATTGTCTGATCTGGCACTGGCCAGTTTCAACTCTAATTCAGCTTTGGCCTTGTATGTCTTCTCCCTGCATGTGCAAACTAGAGCTCTGTAATCTTCCTGTGAAGCCTGACCGTGCTTCCAGAGATTGTACCACTTCTTTTTCCTCCTGAGGTCGGTGCTCAGCCGAGCTGGTCTCCTGCCCCACTTATGTGACTTAAAACACAGTGGATTTGTCTGCTCCTGTGCCTCTAAAAGGCAGTTGTTGAAAACTGACCAGCACTCGAGGACCCCCAAGCCCATAAAAGCAGATTTCCAAGGGACTCTGCTAAATAGCTCCCTGGACAACTTAAAGTTTGCTCACCTGACGTCCAGGGTAGAAATGCTGATGTTCTTTTTTCTCGTTACAGTGTGTCTTGGGGTGATTTTATGATGCTGTATCCCCTATCACCTGCTTTATGCCAGACATGAATTCTGTGCCTTTCTGTGCCTTTAAGCTGGATCCAAAAGAAAAAGGGGGGGGAGGGGAGGGGAAAGCCGGGCGAATTCTTCAGCGCAGTTTGTGTTCAAGGACTCACACACACTCCCCCGCGTCCTCACTGCTGAAGAGCCAAGGCAGCACCTTCATGCTTTTCCAAGCTCTCAGCTGTTTCCCAGGAGAAAGACGGAGAGATAAAATTATTTGCTTTTTAGCTAGCCTGCTAGCTGAGGCAAGAACTTTTTCCTGGGACTGTGGCTTTTTCTTCTTCTCCTGGAACTGTTCAGCAACACCAGAACATCACCGGGAGGTCCCACACCGTGGCCTGTAGGGGGCCACACCACACTCCATCTCTGGAGATAGCAGAGCCACACCTGCAGAAAGGACTCTGAATCTTCTCAGGTTTTCTCCACAGTGAGAGGTTTCATTATGTAAGATTATTCATTCGTGCCTGTGTGCACCTTGCTTGTTAAATAAACATTATTTTTCACTTTCCTCCAAGAAAACTCTGAACCTCATGGGGGAGGGGCTGCTGAAACCTGCCTTCTATCAGAGGACATTCATCTCAGGATGTTTCCTCCTAGTTTGTCGCAAACTGAGACACAGTGACAATTTTAAACACAACCATTCTGTGATCATTGTGGCCAAGATAGTCACCTACTGTCACATCCCCCTCGAGTCCTTCTTTAGTCACAAATAACAAGTCTAGGAGGGCATCTTGCCTAGCTGACTTACTGAGTACTTGTGTTATCTTCAACAAATTACTGGAATTTCCCAGAGTTGCTTGTCACATCAGTATGCTATTCCCAGCTGATGTCTGGGAAGCTGAAATCTCCCATAAGGACATAGGCTACTGACCCAGACATTTCTCTGGATTGCCTATGGAATAACTCATCAGTCCTATCATTCTGCCTGGGCTACCCATAGTAGGCACCTGCTACAACATTTGCTTTGTTTTCCATCCCCACTATTCCTCACCCAGAAGCTCTCATGCACACAGTTTCTAACTGTAAGGACTGTACAGCCAAGCCTCTCCCTCACACACAGTGCAACTCCTCCACCTCAACTGCCCTGCCTGTCCCTCCTCAGCAGACTGTGGGACTCATCCCACCACATCTCACCAACACCAATGCCATGATAGGATTGGGAACAGACCAGTGCTTCAAGCTCATTCTGTTTGTTTCTTATACTGTGTGCATTGGTTACAAGCATTTCAGATGAATAAAGTACTTTGGTGAGCAGGAGCACAAGACCTAAGGACTGGTGTTTTAATCACTTCCTACAGAATGGCAGGGCAGGATTCAAACCTCACAATGTGACCTTGAATAATATGTGTTTTTTGTACATGCATAAAACACCCCTATTTTATACCAACGAGTAAAGGTGAGCAGTGTCTTAGTCCAGTGCTAACTCTCATCAAAAACTGGTGAAGAGACTACCACTGACTGACATGGATGATCATTTGGCCTTGACTGGCAACCGAGGGTTGCTGTGACACAGTCACCACACACCTAACTCTCCTTTCTTGCATCTCTTCCTCACTTGTGGGACCTAAGAAGGTGCCATCAAACTTACCCTGCAGAGGATTTTCCAAAAGTCTGAGAATTGCTCAGCCTGCCTCTGTGCAGGAACTCCGTATGAGGATAGGGAAGGGACTAGATCTTGTCAGATTCATTATCCCTGGAAAGTGGGATTTGCCATTGGTTTCTAACATACAGTCACTGTCCAGAGGCATCCCAGGGCACAGGTAAAATGAGATAACAGAGTACGCATGGCATTGATGCTGCTCCAGGATTTCAGCACAGCTGCGCTTACGTAAGTGAAAGCAGAATGTGATACTATACTACATCTCTGAAAAGATTTCCGCTATCTTCCTAAAATTGATTTATAATTAATTATTTCCCAGAACGAACCTCAGTGAATTCTGGTACAAAACATTTGTGTCCTAATCTTCACAGCTTTTCAGTTGTTGTCAGTTAAAAAAGAAAATGGCAAAACATCTACTTATCAGCCAAAAAAACCCCCCAAAACCAAACCAAAACCAAACTGAAAAAAAACCCAAGGAAAGTTGCAGTTTATGACATTTAATCAGAACTTCTCAGTTCTGGAAGAAATGCTTTAAGGTAAGTGAAAAGAATAAGTGGTGCCATGTTTTTTATCTGATGTGGACTGTCATTCAGATAAAAGTCAGCTGTGAAATACTAGGATGTACAGTCTGCACTAGTTTCCTTTATAATTATCTTTTCATCATGTTTACAGTAACAGGTTCTGGAAAAGATGGGGCTCCCTCCCACTTTTTGGCCTTTTATTGTTAAAATGACTATTACAAATATTTGCTATTTTAAATATTTAATATAGTACAAATATTGTAAATTATTTTTAATAAATCCTCATCTAAATGTTTGATGGCACACACTGGACTAACCACATCACTCACAGTGTGTTTGTCCACAGCTGAAAATAAATGGCATGAGGTCTTCCTTTGACCGATGTCTCCACACCCTCATCAGCTCAAACCTTTCCATTACAACCACACCAGCTGGAAACCCACCAATAAAGACCTGCAGGCAACTCAGCAGTACCTCCAAAACGTACACAATCCACTGGGGGCCAAAATATGCACTGCTGGCTTATTCTCACTGCGCTTTGTGTGGCCCTTGGGGACAAAAAAAGCAATGGCAAATGAGCAGCCAAAAGGGCCAACAAATTATGAAGTTAAAAAAAAAAAATAAAAGGGAGAGAGAATGTGGGTAGTGAGAAAAGTTAAGGCACAAGAGCAGAGACGATACAAGATGGGGAAGGCAGAGAAATCTGTGAATCTGAACCAGGAAAGTCACCATTCAAGTTCCTTTCCTACCCACACCTGCTCTGGCTCTCACTCCCCCTCCCCTCCTAATCACTTCTTGCAAACTAATATTCACAGGTGCACATTCTGTTCACCCTGGCAATTTTCAGATACCTTCCATGGATTCAAGTCATGAAGGCTACAGAATAAGAAAACAGCTCAGTAAATAACCCACACCCACATGTACATCTGTCATCCCCCCTTCCTCACCACTCTGCTTGTAGGAAATTAGTGGTAGCCACCAGAAACCTCTGGGAAAAACAAAGGATGGGAGTTAACTATTTCAAAAGTTTTGCAGCAAGGCTGAGACATTTCAGCCCTTCCCCTCTCTCTCCGGGCTGGGTCATTTTATCAACAGCATTGCTCACAGGCAGCAAGGCAAACTTGTGGTTGGCCCCCTTCCTGCACAACTGCTTGGGAAGGGAAAAAGAAATGCTGTGAGGAAAGCAATCTGAACTTTCTCAGGATGTGGAAAAGACAAGGAGTTGCTGGAAGCTCACTCTCGGGAGATTATGGGTAAGAAAGAAAACATACACTCAAAATTAGGATTTAGTGAAAAACTGTAGTTCCTACCCTTGAGGGACAAAATAATTTTTCTTCCAAGTTAGGGCAGAAAACTGTAATTCTTAGTACTTTTCTGCACTACACTGCTTCATTATATGTAGAACAAATAACATGAGAAACAAAAGCTAAATCTCCACATTAATACTAAAATATTTTTTCCAGCCTAAACTCACTGGATTTATGCAACTGGGTTGTCACATTTCTTTCTTTTAGTATTCCATTTTCTATTTTCATATGTTTTCCTCCCAGAAGACTCAGTGGTCTGAGTATTTCTCCAATGCCTACTAGGAAAGATTAAAATCTCTGATATGTAGCAAAATCAGACACTTTCCTTCTGGAAGACAAGATATTCTGGACAACTGGGACTCAGTGCACCCACAGAGAACTGCTGGAAGCAAGGACCTGCCTACAAGGACACAACAAGGTGGGAACAAGATACACACAGGCCCTTTATTTCTGTCTGTCACCTCAGTTTTCTCTTCTAGAATGTGAAGACTCCTATCTTAAATAATAACTAAACCCTACTTTTTTGAATTTACAAGTCATTCTGTTTATCAGTGGAAGATCTTGTCTAGGGAAAAAAGGCTACTTAAAGTCAAAGCTGGAGTCATCTCAGGATTTTATCACAGAAGTCAGCAAGTGGCACAATAAAGTACTGGTTGCATGTGTCTGTGCACGTTCATCTTAAAACAGAGGGCAAAACATGACTATGTGTGCTCCAAGAAGGAATCTGGAGTATTCTTTAAGTTTTTCTTAAGAATAATTAAGCAAGAATAAAATCCAAACATCTTTATTTCCACTTATTTCTACTTGATCCTATTATCTAGAACTAATGACACCTCTAGAACTAAAGTCATATAAACAGAAATTATTTTGTACACATGAGAATTTGTGTGGGTCTTGTTGGGATGTTTTAGTGCAGAAGCCATCAGCAAAACCACCTGGAAACAGGCAAGTTCATACAGGCAGCAAGAAGTCCTGTATGAGGTTTCTATAAGCATAGACTTTCCAGAGTGAGGGGCTCTCCTGTTCTTCAAAGTGCAGCTGACTTCTGACTCGCACTCCCATTAAAACCTCCATGACAGAAAGAAGTGACCTCCTTCAGTTCCTCCTCACAAAAGTAAACTCTCTCTCTCTCCCCTGTAATCCTCTGTAATTCCTGTAATCATGTTTGCTACTTGCTGTAGTTCCTCTCCTGCCCTATAGCCCAGTGTTGATGGCACCCCGTATCACACAGGGCAGGCTCAGAACCTCTCCTCTAACCACGGGGCTTGGCTCCACCGCTGTGTGTCTGTTAATGCTCTGAAGACAAGGACACGGAGTCATGTGGAAGTTGCTCTTGGCTCTTCCTTTAAGACAATTCCTCTTCAAGTCAGGTAAGAGGCAATTCCATTTCCAAATAGTTACGGGTTTGAAAATGCCACTGGAAAAGGGGATTAGAATTTTTATGAATTCATATTTTTACTTCATAATTTAATGGATCTCAGGAATGCTTATGAATCGTCCATATTTTTAGAAATCAATATTTTTACTCCATATATTTATGAATCTCCTTTCCCAGTGGCATTGTGAAACCTCTACCTCAAGTCTCAGTGACATTCTGAAACCTCTACCTAGTGTCTCAGAAAATCTTATTCAATTTGTTGTACATCCTAGTCATTGCTTTCTATTTTCCTTTTACTGTAGTCTCTTATCTTCAACAACAGCAGCAGCTTAGAGTCCGAAGATGTAGAATTTTACATTATTTAGGATTGTTCACAAGCTATCTATCCCCTAATTAAAACATTTTATAGCAATTTATAAAGGTAAAACAAAACATTAAGGAACACTTTAACTGAAAGACTTAGTAAACCTTGAAATACTTCTCTTGTAAAATATTTATTTGTTCCACAGAAGGTACCTTCCATCATTTCAGTGGGAAAGGCAAAAACCCACAATTGTTTATACTTGCCCTATTTTTGGAAGCAAAATTCTGGCAGTGAAGATGGTGAAGTAATACTTTCTTTTCTTGAGTCGACAATATTTACACAAGATGAATAAACTCTTAATTTCAAAAATAGAACACCAGATAAGAATGCTTTGTAAACAGCTAAATCATACCAAATCAGAACTAAAACAGTGTTTTGGGACAGGGTTGTAGAAACAGACCCACTTCTCCAAATGTTTGCTCAGGGGAATTTACACTGAGAAACATCTTCAAGCCAATTACTTTCTCAAAAGGATATAAATGCTTTTAATACTAAAACTCTCCCAGATATTTCAGCAGGAAAGGCCAAGAAATGTGTACCAATACAACCAGTTAGAAATACAAAATACTAACTGTATGAAAGCTGTGCCTGCCCAAGCCCACTCCACAATGGCATGGATTATACACACACCATCCAAACAGCCACTCTGTACACAGTGCAAGCAAACAAAGCAAAGATATTAAACTGAGTCTGCTTGTGCTACTCCAAGAGTAAAGTTAAACCCCATAGCAGATGATTTGCAGCTAATATTAAATAATTTGTCATATTATCCACATAATACAAATTAGGCTGATAGAAAATAAATTCATGCCTATTTTTTAGCAGTTAACCCCTCAAATTTTCAGACTTTAAAAAAGTCATGACAAACAGAAGAAACAATTGTTCAGTTTCCAGGAATATCTCCCCTCTTATATTAAAATATCAACCTTTCAACTAATACAGAAAAGTTTGAGAAGGGAAGACATTGCAGCAGAAACCTCATTTTAAAGACAAGAGGAAAATGTCCTGAGGATTGCTTCCAGAAAACCAGAAATCTCTTCCAGTTGATTCACTTAGCTGCTTATATACACCATTTGAGATTTCCACATCTGATCCTTCACAGTGGCTTTGTCTTCTCTGGTTTTAGCACAATGGTTTTTCAGGGTGCCCATACAGATTTCTAGGATTAATTTTACCCCTAGTTTATTTATGTTGGCTAAATTAACATGCAAAGCTGTGTGAGAAGGGAGAGGGAGAATATCTGGGTTGTCTAGCAGAGACACAGTTCATACTCCCACTGGGAATGAGATTTTTCCCATAGATGGAAGTGCTACTTACATGCCAAAAAATAAAGACATAATAAGCTCTTTATATGGACTGTTGGGCACAACATTCATCCCACAATGGAAAGTTTTCTCTTTTCCAAATTTAATATCAGATTAACATTTCTCACAGTAATTTGGTCTGCACAGCACAAACAGAAATGTGTCTGAAGACTCAGAGTCCAGAACTCACATTAACCTGAACAGTCCCAAAAAGCACTTCACAGGAAATCCAATTGGGAGAGTGTGGCAAAAAACCTCAGCCTTACTAGTTAGACAAGGCCATGCTGAGTAACCTCTCTGGCCTGATGCTGTTGGTGCATCACAGGGCTTCATGCCACCTCTGCTCTCTTACAGATTTGTAGGGGACCAGACCACACTGGAGGGATTTCCCCTCTATGCTTCTCGTTCTTGGTAGACCATCAAATAACTCCTATGTAAACCTCATGAACTTGTGTCTTTACTCCTCCTTGACACTGGGATTTCTGCTCTTGCAGGGAAAACTCAGCTTTTGCCTAGGAAGCAGCCAACCTGCTCAAGGAACTAAATTTCTCCAATTCCACTTTTTCAATTGCTCATGTAGCCCGTCTGCTGCTGTTCAAACACTGCAGTTCTGAGAGTCAGCCAAGCCAAAACATGGCTGGGCAGTGCAGAGAGAGTAACAAATCCTCTTTCCAGTGAAGCAAATGGGAAAAGGATCTCAGTTCATGATTACTACTGCAATTTGCAATAAGATTTAGCTCCTCTGGTGCCCAAATCAGTTTAGAAGGTAGGACACTCAACTGCAAATTAGGAAGAGATGGGAGTGCTCAGGGCAGCGGGAGAAGGGACCTGTTCACTACAGAAGAACCCTGGCCAACAGCACTCTTACCCTATTGATTATAACATTGTGACAAATTCCCTGAAAATTCTAAAATTAAAATATCAATCCCAGGAAGCACTATATACCTAAGTGCAAAAATATTCCTGAATAATTCATCTGAGATCTTACCATCAATTCAGGTCAAACAGAACACATTTACCTCTGTTTGACTCAATTCCAACCCTGTTCTTCTACACTGACAGCAGCATAAGTAGCTACTTGACTCCAGGCGTACCATTTGGAGGCAGAGCAGTACACATGAGCTCTCTCTCATCTCACCAGTGCAACCACTCTATGCTGGTTGCTGCTGGGATGCTCAGGGCTGTCAGGGAAACAAGCCAGCTTTCTCTGACCCCAGGTCTTCTATCACTCCTTCCCAACATTATGCCTTCCATGCTGTCCCAAGAAAATACTCTCGTGTTTCCATCAAAGCCTTAATGAGTTCTCCTAGTGCTGCTCTCATCATCACAGAGTTCTCACTCCTAGGTTAATTAGTCCAGAAAGGAAACAAGATTTACAAAGTGAATTTCAAAGTTATCACAGAATCACAAAATATTCTGAGTTGGAAGGCACCCTACAAGGATCATCAAGTTCAACTCTCAACTTAATGGCCCATATGAGTTTAGAGCCCTCAACCCTGGCTTTATTAGCACCATGCTCTAACCAACTGTCTTATCCCAGGCTGTGACATGATAAAGGAGGTCAGAGAATGCCAATATTTATCATCCCTACATAGGATCAGTTAGCTGAAATAACCAGCTGCTTAATAGAAATCAAACTTAACGTGTGCAACTGTGGTAAGAGCATGTTTTCCTTTTACTCCATAGTGAGACATCAGCCATGTTTCTCAGGCCCACAGCTGCACATTTTCCATACATTTTGATGGGACAGTCATGCAGCCCAGCAAGGGAGGTGAACACATCAATGGGCTCCACATGAGCTCCAGGCAGTGCATGCCCAGGATCTGAGCTCTTTGGAGCTCCTGCGGACAGACAGTCATCTCCATTTTCCCTAGGTCTGTCTACTCTTGTCTGGGTTATTTGTCTTTCCATGAGGAGCTGCCTCCTGGTTTGGAAACAAGGACAAGCTTTCACAGGAGCTACTTTCACTTTGTGGTTACTGTGACCCAGGAAGATGAAACCAGCTTCCACTGATGGAGTGACTGTTGTGAATGCTCGAGTTCCAGAGAGGGAAAGGGAGAAATCAGGTGGAAGGTGTGTCCACATAAGCAAGAAAATAGCACACTTCAGGCCAAATTCTTTGCAAAGAACAAGACTGATCTGGAAGGAACTTGTCCAGGACCAAAAGGAACAATAAATCAGGGAAGCCTGAACAGGGAAGGCCAAAATCAGGAGGAAAGAAGTTGAAATCAGGAATGCTTTAGGAGTAGATAAAATAAAATATAAGCTGTTCTTTCACTGTATGTCTCCTTACCAAATTACATTAACAAACTCTTGTCAGGACAGGAAATCTGTCTGTTCATACTTCATCAGCCAAGGACCAACCTGCCTAACCTCTGTTTCAAGTGAGAAGTGGGAAACTTTCTTTTGTCAACCACTACACTACACATTGTTTTCCAGAAGTAATTTATTAGACTGCAATTAGTAAGGAAATATGTCTCCTCCTTTTCCTCTAAGGAAACCCAGATTAGTAAGGCTGGGACTGCAATCCTATTCTTTATTTCCCAGTTCTACCTGTCCAGGTGGCCACACTTCCTTCTTGCAGGCAGAGTGACTCAAAGTACCAAATTTCCATTATTACCATCTCCCAGGATGCTCACTGAATATGGTCTCCAGAGAACAATTTAAGTGCTTTCAACTTGAAGCTGAAAGACTTTTAAGCCTTTCTGGGTGAAAAAATACTGGTCATCTGTTGGAACCCTGGGTTCTGAGAATTTCAGCCTTTCAGTGCTGAGAGGCAGTGATCCTCAGAAACGCACTGTATTTGATCCAAAACCCTGGGAAAAGCTTCCTAAATTGTGTGATAACACTGAGGTTGTTGCTGTGTAATTAAAAGTTATGTCACTGGGTGAAATATGTAGAAATGTAGAAAATTAGGTTTAGAACATATAGGTAAGAATAGGTTACAATATGGAGGATTTTGGGTGTGGATTTATGTCTTCTTTCTTCTCCTTCACAAATCTGAATGTTCTGTCACTGGGTCAAAAGTTCCACACTACAGAACATGAAAAGTTAGTAACTGGATTGTAAGTAAAAAACCGTATCTCATAATTGGTTAGTTTAGACTTTTAAAAAGTCTGGAAAATTAAAACTCACAGCCATTTTCCAGCCTTCCAACAAAGAGGCACAAAGAGTGCAGCTGTGTTACTGGTAAGATATAATAAACAACTAAGTCCGAACAAGAATCCTTGATCTCCTGTGTCTCAATTCAAACTCTGGGTAAAAAGAACTCAAGATGTAAAAAGGAAAAAAAAGAAAAAGTAATAGTCATCAACACTCAAGTTCTTGTTCAGTGCTGATTCTGCCACTAACCTCAATTCATCTTAAGGAAAAAAAAAAAAAAATCCAAACCTCTACTGTACATTCCCTTAGCTTCTAACTTAGCTTCCTTCCTTGACATCTTGTTATGCAGAAGACTTTGAGAGCAGCTGCCACTATGCTTTCAGAGCAAACAGCATTTTACTTAGCAGACACTAACTTCTGTGGAAGACACAGAAGTGAAGCAGCCAGGCACATGACATGACATGACATGGAAAAAGTCACCCAGAAGCCATCCCAAGTCTACTTCTCAGACTTGGAAACTGGAAACAATGTGCAGAGGCAAATTTCATGGGTTGGTGGAGGATAAGGAAAGGATAAAGGAGAAAACATAAGCACGCATTCACTACTTCAGAGGCAGCTGGAGTAGCTGCCTGACCTTGGGCTGGGTGGTTAGTGTAGCCGGTCAATGGGAAAACACTCAAAACACCCAAGGCAGAAAGGAAAAGTCATTCTCACAAGGTGATCAGAAGTGATTTTTTTTTCAAACTCCATCTTTCATGGGAAGGCAGCCCTGCTTACATAGACATTATCTCTCACAGACACTTTACCTTCCTTTCCCTTATGTCAGCACAATTCAAGACTCAGAGTAATTACACCCTTGAGCATGTCAGGGACAAAAGCACACAAAGAGAGGAGACAGCTGTAGGAATTAAGCAATGTGCTTTGACTTGAAAACTAAAGCAAACATTTTGACAGGTTCTGAGGACCAGGCTGTCAGCCAAAAAAACAACCTTTTATAGATTTTACAGCAACCCTGAGGTTTTCCTGAGGAAACATGCTGTTCTGCACGTTTATGTTCTTTGAATGTAAGGGTGGCCAATCTACTCTTTCTAAGGCCACTCAACTCTGCCACCATACTTCGACCCCAGCCTGAACCACTTCATTCTGCATTGTTTGGTTCCTGCCCTGCTCTGTCAGCACAACCCACCTTGCAACTGGTGGCTTAAGCAGCACTTGACCCAGCTCTGCCAGGAGCTCCTGGGCCAGGCAAGCAGCCCTTTTGCTCTTGTGCATGGTAACATTGCTCTTCTTCCTGGGAAAACCACAGTTTGCCCGGCACTGTGCTTGGGGCAGCAGCACTGCTGGCTCACTGCTTTCCCTTTGCATGGAGAGGGAACCTGACTGATTTGAGAGTGTCAGATTCTTAGAATCATAGAAGAGTTTGGATTGGAAGGGAGCTCTGAAGGCCATCCAGTCCAACCCCTCTGCAATGAGCAGGGACATTTTCCACTAGACCAGGTTGCTCAGACCCTATCCAGCTTGACCTTGAATGTTTCCAGAGATGGGACATCCACTATCGCACTTGGCAACCTGCTTCAGTGTTTTACCACTCTCATTGTAAAATACTTCTTCCTTATACATAATCTAAATTGTCTCTTTTTTAGTTTAAAACTGTTATTCCTTGTTCTATAACAACAAATTCCCAGGAGAAGAAACTACTACAAATTCCCATCGCTCAGGGTGAGTGAGGTATTGCAGCAAAAAGACTTGCACTTTTGGCCAGCATACAGGAGGGAGCTCTTCAGAAGCCATCAGCAGCAACCATTTGTTTCCTTAAGAAAATTAAAAGTTTATGTTGGAATCTCTAGAAAACCACTGGAAATCACTGCCTATTGTATTTCACCAAGAAATATAGCTCAGGTAAGCAATAACCTGTTGCCTTTCACTAGTATTTCAAGATCTAGGACGCAATCCTCTAGGGATACAGTAGCATTGACACATCTTTTTAACCATATTCAAGTGTCTCATGACCACATCTTTTAAGAAGAAAAGTGCAAGTTGATGTCATGAGAAACAAAAATTATTGTGGTTTCACAATTAATCCCAAAAGGCCACATGTATTAAAGAGTACACTGGGTCACTCCTGATTTTCCCAAAGGAATTATTCATGCACTTAGAGCTCATGCATACTTCTCTCCCTGATTTATAAAAGCTCACAAGCACTGTCTATAAATGAAAGAAATCATGTGGCCTTATGTTCAAATTTGCTTTATTTGGCTTCTTTTCATCCAGGGAAGTACAGAAAGCAAGACAGACAATGTATCAGTAGAGCACGTAACTTTAGATAAAAAATAATTAAGCAACAAACATGACACAGACAACAATTGTAAAAATATAGAATACACTGTTTTGATTGACTGAAGTTATTTTCAAATCTGAACTCAAGTGCAGCTGCTGTGGTCAGAAATACTTCTGTAAGTTTATCTCAAAAGTTTTGCTCAAAACCTTTTCAAAAGAAAAATACCCCAAAACACCTTAAAAACCCCATGAACTCCCACTTTCTGTACAGAAAAGAAGCAAAGTATAAATCCAAACTACTAAAAAGCCCAATTGCAGTGACATATTTCTGGTATCCCAAACAAATAGAAAAAAAAAAAGGACCAGTTGGTGTTTTGGTTGGATCAGGTTTTTTTAATTAGAAAAAGTGAAATATACAAATAAATAATTCATATTGTGCCTACAATAGTAGAGTAAATGTCACCCCTCACATCCTCAGTAACACAAGCAGACATACATGCAAAACTTTTTACCAGACTCTGGATAGGCCACCGCTATAGAGCCAACAAAATAGTTGTTCTGAACACTGAGTCCTAAGTTTTAAATCTCCATTGTTGATTTTTCAGATTGACAGTTTGTACCCTTAGAAAACATATGACATAAAAAGCACAATTGAAAGTGCTACGCACTCTGGTAAGATGGAGTATTTCAGATACACAATCAAATGCTCATCAAAGCCAAAAGAAAAGAGAATATTGTTGGTGATCCTGATACAATAACAAACATTCAGACAGAAGGAAGACTGAGAAACACCTTAAACATTAGCAGTCATCAGCTGAACAAAAAATCACCAGAGGACTGCCTGCACTCCTCCCATCTGTCTATCCTGTCAGTAAAATTCGCCTCTAAGAAGGTACACCCAAAGGTAGGCTTGCTTTTAGCAATCTTCGTCCTGTGTGGCAGGCGTAGAGACCTGTGAAGGTGCTCAGAACATGTCATGGTTTAACCCCAGCTAGGAACTAAGCACCACACAACTGCTTGCACAAACCCTCAGGAGGGAAGGGGAGAGTCAGAAAGGTAGCCTCATAGTAGCTTCTATCAAGAAAATGAACTCTGTCCCAACCAAAACAAGCACTGAGGCAAAGGGCACCTGGACCCTTCAACCCCTCACAAAGATGAGGAGCAGCAGGGCAATGCCCAGGACTGCACGGTCCTCCTGAGCAGCCTGCTGCTGCCCAGCAAGACGGGGCCAAGCACCTGGAATTTTAAGCCTGGAAATGGCTGGACCAGCAAGCCTGGGCTGGCAGCGATGAGCTACTTGGTGTGCCGGGAGAGAAGTTCCAATCCAGCCTGGGACAGCAGCAGAATTAGGTGCCAGCTCCTAAGAATAGTGCAGTGTCTTTATCTGCTACCAAAAGCATGACAAATGAGTAAGCTCAGTCGCTGCAAGACTGCTAGCTGGTATCATTACAGCCCCAGTAGTGACACAGGACAGTGAGCTCAGAGTGTGACATACCACCCAAGGAGATCCAGCCACGGAATAATGGCTTTTGGCCACCTAAGCGATTCACCTGTGTTTAAAAAGACACACTAAAAATGAATGAAGACAGGGAAGACTATTCTGAACAGTGCATAAGATGAGCACAAAAACTATTGACCAAGTCCATGCCTGTTGACTGCTCAGCAAGGAGTAGGATAGGATATTAACAGAAAGGAAAGAAAAGATGGAGAAGACAATGCTTCCTCTACTGGCCTTTGTTACCATCTCTTCCTCACTCGTATCTTTTACCCCACCACACACATCCCTAAAAAAATCAAAAAACCCAGAAGGAAACACTCCAGGATTAGAAAGAAGACAAATAAAGTAAATTATTTATATATTATATAAGTTACTTACAATTCTTTCCAAACTGTGGCTGCTACTGCTTTTAATCACCTTCTTGGAGACCTATTGCTCTTCCCCAGTAATTTTGACAAATCCAGTGTGGTTTGAGTCCTCTGATTTTGAGTCCAGTAGGTCTTTCCAGGCAGAGAAAAAGAAGTTGGAATAGATGGATAAGAGAAGAAAAACCAGATGACAGGAAGAGGGCCATGAACTCAGAGTTGCTGAAAGTGAAATTGCAGACAGATGTTGACAAAAGTTAAATTCTTCTCTACTGCAAGAGCAATTAGGCACTGGAAGAGAATCCCCAGAGAGTCTGCAGATCTTCTATCCATGGACTTTTTCAAAACTCAACTGGAAGAAGACAAATATATGTTGCCCAGCAGCAGTACCAAGAGTGGCATGGGCAAAGAAGGTTTCGCCTGGCAAAATCTCCTCTGCAAAGCAGCAGAACAAGTGGTCCCTCCAGTCCTACATTTTAAGATTAAGGGCCTAGACCAGATAACAAACATTGTGTTAGTCATTTCAGCGATCAACTCAGCTTCCAGATAGGGTAGTGTATGCGACGTCTTTTCCTTTTATTGCTGCTTCTTTCCAGCCAGTCAAGTCATTATGTGTAATGTTGGCTTCAGGCTGCTGGCTCTAATGATCCAGTAGATGGATGGAAATCCTCAGGGATCCTAGAAAACACAAAAAACAGCTGCAGGACAGGATGAGTTGTGGCCACTGTGTTGCTGTCTCAGGTTTTGCTTAGCAGTGTGGCTGCTGTTGGGACAGGAGGAAGAGAAATGCACAGTGGAGAAAGTGGGGAGCAACAGTTACAAACTCGTCCTTTGATGAACAACTTCCCTGCTTTTTTAATTCTGGAAATCACACACACTGCAGATTTCAGAATATGACAGTGACATAAGGAATATACAAAATCCTGAAAGGATTTGTAAACTGTGAAAAGTAAACCAACTTTTCTCACTGGTAATAATATACCAATAATTAATTAACACACATATATTGAGCATATAAATAGTTTGATATTTCAGAATGTCATTTGGATGTTTGAGATCCAGTTTGTAACTCTACCTTTACATGGCTTTGAAGACAATAATAAAATATATGGCATCTTTACTTTTCATGTAGAGGAGTATGAAAGAAGTTCCTTATCTAATAACCCTGCATACATGCAAAGTATTTTGTGAAGTATTTTGGAATCACATATATAAATAATTCTTACCAAGGAAGTGAATGAGAAATTGAAACAGTGAGGCAACTATTCACATATCACAGGAATGCTATTTTTTCTCCCTTTCATCTCCCAGGCATTTTATTTTCTGGTTATATACAAAGCCCTATTGTTGGAATGAAAAGAAGGAAGGACCAGAAGATTACTTCATGATGAAATATGAGCACAAATATGATGCACAAGATAGAAATTGTATTGCTCACATATACTAAATGCCTCCCTGTTCGCCAAGAAAGGGCTTTGTGTCTTAGTAGCATAGATTTCATTGCCTTCTGTTTAGATGGGCAGGACAAACTCCAAGATGTTTCCTACACCACTACCTTCATCCTGTCAGTAGCAAAACAGGATTTATTTCATCCTTCCAGACAAAATCCCCAGCCATGGCCCAGGAGACCAGAACTGTGACCTTTCCCTCCTTCCTCCTCTGCCACACCCTTTTCCTGGCTCTTCTGGATGGAAAGCACAATAAGGAGCATGCTTTTCCCAGCAAAACATGTCAGGGAAAACAAACAAAGCACCAGCCATCCCTATGCTTCACAGGTAGCACTAAAGTGTGGAAAGCTTGGAAAGTGTGCCCATCCTCCCTCTATATATGATACAGACCAGAGGGTACTGCACGTTTCTGTGAACAGAAAATTAAGTGGAATTACTAGGTGTTCTGGTTTGGTCAAATTTAGAGATATATCCTCTGAGAGAAGGCACAACCACCCCTCCCCCACCAGGTTCGGGAAAAAAAAAATTTCCTCGAAGGAAAGTGAAAGAGATAAAAACTATTTATTTAACAAACACACTGGAAAAGGAAAATAATGCTAAATAATAAAATCTTTTGCTGTGAAGAAAAAACCTGGGAAAGTATTAGAGTCCTCCCTTTGGTCTCCTCAAAGCTGGGGCTTGGCCCAGGGCCAGGCCCTCTGTGCTCGGTGGAAAGTCCTCCCAATGTGTTCTGATATTGAAGCAATCCATGGAAAAAGGGAAAAAATCCGAAATTCCAGGGAAGGAAAAAAAGTCCAACTCTCAGTCTCTCTCTGGAGAAGGAAAAACAAAAAGACTGAAAGAAAACCTGGTTGAAAGCTGGCTGGGAAAAAAAAGTCGCTATCTCTGTGTGACCTTGAACAACCTGCAAACTGCTTTGAAAAAGTTTTGCTCAGTTTTTTTTTCCCTTCCCCCTCTCAGGCTCAGTTTAAAGGCATAGAAAGGCACAAGAATTAATTTCTGGGCATAGGGCAGTGATATGGGATACACATCATAAAGTCACCCCAAGACACTAGGGAACAAGAGCTGTCTGGAAACAGTGAGTGATTAAATGCAGAAAACATCTTCACTTGAGTTGCAAAATATTTATCTCTGTGGGAAACCTGATGGGCAGCCTGGCAGCAGAATTACCCTTTCACTGAATTACCCATTTTTGTCATGAGGGCTGTTGTTTGGTTATTTAATTCCTCCCCTCAGTAGCTCTGTTTAGGTCTGTTTGGCTATACTGTTTTTACACTGTGGCATTTTTGGGTTTTGGGATTTTTGTTTGGTTGGTTGGCTTGGGTTTGGGGTGGTTTTTTGGTATAGTATTAAGAAGGGTAAAGGAATGAGGCTGTCGTATATTCGCTGCACATTTTTTGCTATTTTGCAGGAATTCAAAATAGGACAAATATAATCTCCTGCTCCCATTAAAGCCACACACGAGAGCAAACCAAGCTTCTCTAAAATGAGCCTCACCAGCTGGGACGTGACTGCTAGAAACCCATTCCTCTGTGAGCAAAGGAAGTGTGTTATATCCATCTGCCTCATGAAAGAGGGAGTTATGTCCCAAGTTTATCATCTGAAAGTCTGGTATTTAGTGGTCTTCTCCAGAAAAATGATTCTGAAAATTCTCCTAAAACTAAGCTGCTACTATATTGTTCTCAACTAGCGAGTCTCTCGCTAGTAAGAAAACGAGATGTCAAAGCAAATCAACTGAAGAAACATGTCACGTCGTAAGATAAGAGAAGAATTGTTGCAATTTTTAAGCTAGATCTTAGAAACAGAACCTTGCCTAAACTGAATACAGACTAGAGAATACTGCTATAATGACTCTTCCAGAATTAATGACTATCTTTACTATAAACAAAGCAATGAAAAGTGTAACTGAGTACTTGTTTTTATAATGTTTCCCAAAACCTGGAATTTCCTGCATAATATTTTTTTCCCAGACTTCCAGGACATATTTGGCCACCAGAATTTGGGTTTCTGTCTTGGTTTGAAAGACAGGTGTCTGCTAAGGAAGGCAGGAGCCTCCGTTGTAATGGAAAATGCAACCCCCTTCCCTCCGAATTATTATAATTTTGAAATTAAGGTGCTTTCAGGCAAAGATATTACGATAGGAATAACAGTTACTTACTTATATATACATATATATATATATACATATATATACATATATATATATATAACAAGGCAAACAAACAACAATAACTATGCCAGTAATAACAAACAGAACCAGGAACCCAGTGCCAGCCTCTCTCGGCTGTCGGGCCCTTTCCCCTCGGTGCAGTTCCGCTCGCAGCCGGCAGGGGCGCTGGCGGCTCCCGGTGAGCAGGGCAGGTGCAATGGTTCCCCGCGCCTGCAGGGGGCGCTGTGGCGCAAGCTCGGGGAGCACACAGTAATGGCGGCTTGGCTGAGCCAGGAAGGGATGGAAGAAAGGCTTCACAAACCCTTTGGGGCAGCCGATCCTGGAACCCCAGCAAGACCTTTGGGAACAGCAGGCTGGAACAGCAGGGATGAACACAAAATCCTGTGTGGCAGATGAGATGTTATCAAACTCCGGAGCTGCAGCAGAAACCCTGGGATGTTTCGGCAGGTAGGGTGTGTGGAGCTACAGTGTAGCGAAGACTTGGAGCAGTGGCAAAGGAACCGCAGGGGCAGGACAGCCATGGTCCTGACTCCCAGCGGGTCAGGGAAAGGCAAGTTTGGGATCCCGGGGTCCCCTGAGGCACATGAGCCGGTGGTGATACCTCTTTTAGTGAGGTAGGGTGTTAAATAGGGTCCCAGTGCAACAGCTGCTCCAGTGAGCAAGCTCCACTGACGGTAGAAGAAAGGCAGCAGAAGGCAGATGCCCGCAGCAGCGACAAAGTCTCTCCACAACGACAGCAGCCTCTCTCCCCTCTGAACGCCGGGAGAACAAGAGAGCTAAGGGCTGCACTCAACCTCCTTTTCCCAGTCCAGATCATGCGGCATCTCTGCCCCACACGAGAAAATCCCAGGTAAAAGAGGGCAGCCATCTGGACCCCTCCCCCTATGGCCAGGTCTTTTCGTCTCTCTTAAGTATCCAGTAATTATTGTCTCCTAGCAACATGCATGGGGAAAATTCCTTAAGAGAAGAAGAAAAACGAAAGGAGAACTCCTAAAAGCCCAACAGTTTCTCATACCCACATATTATAGCTGATCAGCCAAGTTGCTATTTTGCACTTACTGGACCTGATTCTATACTATTTGTAGCAACTATCAAACTTCAAAAGGTAACAATCAGGGCATCTTAAATTCCTATTCAGGGTATTAAGTGATCTCCAGCTCATAACAAATTTTGAACGTGTTTTGTAGTACCTGTGTAACATGTGAAGCACATTGAGGTTCTGCATTTCTTTGGAATACAGATAGCTGGTTGTGTTCAGATACAATCGTAGAATCATTAAGGTTGGAAAAGGCTTCCAAGATCATCAAGTCCAACCTTTGACTGAACACCACCTGGTCAAGTAAACCATAGTGCTAAGTGGCAAAGACAATGCTGCTTACACCTGAGTTCCATAAAATCTCTTCTTGAAGAAAACCTGAATGTTTTGATTTCCAAACAGGAAGAACACATTTCTGTGCTGCTGCTTTCTGCAGAATGGAATTTTTGACCTGGTCTAGTCTCTTCTTCTATGACTCTTCAAGTTTTCTTCTTCCATGTTAACATATTCTGTTCAACTTCCTTAACTATTCAATATAATATCTATTCAATTAGAAGCCTCATTCTTTTTTTCCTCTTGTTATAGTTTTTTTAAACAAAAGCATACTATTTGACTATTTCTGAAGCTTTCCACATGGCAAAACCTATATAAGCTACCCAAGAGAGATCAACATACCAATTCTTAAAAACCAAACCAAACCCAAAATACCCATTCTGGCCTTTATATGCATTTGTCAAGTAGTCCCTCCTCACAGGTTACCACAAGCCTCCAGGAAAAACTTATGCGTGGAATTTTATCCCCCTGTAGATTGCTAGATCCTGAGAATTAACTACAAGGCTTTTTAATTGGCCAGGCTGAAATATGAGTATCCTGCAAGCCATGAAACAAGCATGTGATGCTATGGAAAGCATTCAAGTCAAGACACATAAATGGCAGGTAAGTCACAGGAATTTATTCAGGCTAATAGTCTTTATTTTGCTTCTACCCGGGCACTTGGCTTCTTAACTGGACTGCTTTATCTTGATGTGGTCTACAGTTAAGCTCTATTAGTTGATTAAGGAATGAAAGGATTTAACTTTTTATCATATGAGCAGCACCAAGAAGCTTCACGGAGAAGTTATGACTGGTGATTCTTTGCAGCCTGCTCATTGCACTTATATCGAGTGATAGGCACAGCTAGGTTCGCCTGCCTACTTGGTAAAGGATGAGATGTGAGTTTTCCAAAGCTTGTGTGTCAGCACTTGCCACACAGGCTGCTCAGTTTGATTCCAAACAAGTCACTTTTCCACAAATGTTGTGAAGGGACTTCACTGGGGACATTATCAGGAAGAACCAAAGTGTATGTATGCTCTGTAACTGGTACACAAGGCAAATGTCTGAGGGATGGGACATCAACTTTCAGCCCCAGCTCTTGACCTGATTCCCAAGTATCTATCATGAAGAGGAAAGAAGCATCAAAAATAAAAGCAAAGCAAAACCTAACCTTACTCTCAGAAGCAAAAGCACTTTGAAGAAACTTTGTCAGAGAAGAGTCCCCAGCCACCCAGAGGAAAAGCTACTGTTTTACTTTAAAAACCAAACTTCTTGATAAGACTGGAAAGGCTGTGCTTGTTATCTAGTGCAGAATGAAAAGAAGTATTGAAGCCCCAGACCCTGGCCTTCTCTAGCCAGTGCTGTTAGCTCTATTGCACTGTTACAAAAAGCACATCCAAAAGCATGTACCTAAGAGCTGCTCCTCATTCTAACCAATCTGAGGACAATAGAGGATAAAACCAGAAAAGGGCTTTCTGAAAGATATGACTGCCTTTTGGGTGAATCAACTACAACCAATGCTTTAAAAAGCATAAATATATTTTACAGATGATCAAGGAAAAAACAAGTCACCACAAAACCAGACTAGCTAAGAAGTTTAGGGGATTTCCTCATCACAATACTTGTGGAGTGGTAACGCACTGTATAGTGTTAAAAATCACTGTAGCTCCACAGATATTCTTAGTATTCTAATGATGGCCAGGAAAGTGACAGTGGAATCATATACAAGATAAACTGTAAGTAACCCTTAGCCACCAACAGAAAAAAGCATCCTGGAAGAAAAAAAAAAAAGAAAAAAAAATCAGATGGTGACAGAGTGATCAAACTGCACCACCACTGAAGTTTTACAGCAAAGTAACTAATGATGCCTTCAGGGAAGCAGATGTAAATTAGGAACACAGACTAGACATTTCCCTAAGATAGTCACTGTAGGAAGGAATATGATCAGCTAGATAAAGTAATGCGGCCTTTATTCAAAACCAATCCAACTCAGTGTATTACATTTTTGAAACTGAAGACCAAAGAGCAACTGAAAAGCTACAAACTATGACTGATAAAAACTAGACTAGATTAAAAGAACAGAGACTCAATGACTTACAAGCTCACTGCAGAAGTCACATCCTGGCATCAGAGTTAATCAAAACCCATGAAAAACGGGAAGGAACACAAACAACTGATGTCATTGAAATCCTGCTTTTCTTGATAAACTTTCATCCAACAAACACCCACTACTAAACACTGCTTATCTAATTTATGCCGTCTGCCCCAGGGAACAGGGATTTACGTTAAATCTTGACCTTGTGACATGTTGGCATACATGTGGGGTTAGGAATCTTGACATCTTCCCAGGCAGCAGGACATGAGACCCCACTTCCCTTGGTGACAGAGTGGGACTTCAAGCTTTGAGCCTTTAGCTCAGGAAAAAGAGGCACAGTGCTTTCAGTTGAAACTAATGCATTTCTGTGTCTTATGCTTTCCTTACAAGGCAGGGGAGGGGGATCTGTTCGAAGTTTCCCAAATAACATGCAGGCTCTGTTGTACATCACAGCGGTGTCTCCGCAGCAGTAAATCATGTCTTACGTGACCCATGTCACGGCACAAGGATACATGAAATGGCTTGGGGGCTCCAAGCCGGATACCTAGTGCGTGGTATATGGCTAAGAAACCTGCTGTCGCTGCCTGCTGGGGATGGCCCTGTTACAACCTATCACTGAACCCACATAAGGGCATTGCCCATGGGCCAGAATCATGCTAGGACACACATTAACATCCTCAGCCTGCTCTGAAAATGAACATCCTAGTCTTGTCAAGCAGCGTTTCACTGACACTGCTTCAGCTTTGGGCCCTATTGCAGCTGGCTGTGGGGTCAGTAGCTCTGACCAGGAAGCTGTAACCGGTCCGGAGAGATGGTCCCAAGAGAGATCGTCTTCCTGGGGCCTGGTGTCTTCCCTCAGCTGCTGGCTGGAGTGCCCGTACAGAAGCTGTCAGCTCTTAGTGATTCTCAGCTCGTGATTTCAGCTCTTGCTCTGCAGGCAATCTCCAGGCCAGACCAGGGAGAGAGACGAGAGGCCTGTATAGCTGTTCTGCACGAGGCAGCTTTATTAGTCCACACCCAGCAAAGGGAGGCCAGGGACGAGCTTCTCTCTCCCTCGCAGGGGCAGAGGGCTAGCTTTACAGGGATACAGGGGGTGGGTGTCAGAGGGTAAAGGCCAATGGGTTACAAAGGATCTGCATAGGGTCTCACAGAGGATTCTGGGTCTGTCTTCTCCCTGTAGCTGAAAAGTGGTTGCCTTTCCACGGAGTCCTGCTGGGAGGTTAAGCAATCTCCTTATCTCAGCAGGCTTTCCCTGCAGGCAGGGGCTGGGCATACCCCACAGGGCCCCAGTGCAAACACAGCATCCCAGTGTGGTTCTTCTCATCTGCTATGCAATGAAGGGGCTTCAAAACACTGCAAGGCAGCACCTGTGCTTTTTGGCACTCTCTTTTCCTGGCCAATCTCAGATCTGCTCTAGTGGTGATTCCAAAGATCTATCACACCACCTCCATCTCATGGTCTCTCCTTCAAGGTATGCTTAGTACAAGCTCATTTGTGTTTGGAAGGGTTGTTCTAGAATAAAGATACATCTTTCTTGTGAGCATTTCACCTTTTTCTTCTGATCCTTTAAAAAGCAGTATTTAAGAACAAACTCCTTGCACTTTAACTTCCGGCTTGGTCTGAAAATTCAACAAGAAATTTTATCTTCTGTATTCTTTATAGGATCAATATAAGTCTTACATACATTTTATATTTAAGACATTATATCTGGGGTGTAAGAACTGTTCATTTCTCTTTCTTCTCAGTGAAGACTTGTGTCTGTGGCAGTAGCAGATTCATTAGGTCAAGCCCTCTTAATAGTAGATGCTGTAAGCCTACATTTGCAATGGACAGGTGTGATACTCCTTGAAACATTTCTTTACTTTTTATCACATTATCACCCTGAAGCAGGTAATAGTCAGGAACTGAGTTAATATGTGCTAGTGTTTCTAAATATATTAGTGGAATTTAAAGCCAGACATGGCGTTTGGATTTAGTCCAACAAGAGTGAAACTACCAACAACCATCAAATTTCTGTGATTTCTGAAGCTTATGGTGTGTCCCCCCCAGTTTTTTTCTGTTCATTATGTTACTACTAATTAAGGCTAGAGAGTTGAATTGATCCATGACCAGGTTATTACACACACAGAGATATTACGCTGACTGCAACTTCTCCTTAATTCATCATTAGGAAGCATGCTCACATGCCAAATTTGAGCACACTTCTTCATCATATTACCCTGTTTGTCTTAAAAAATACAAAGATGGTGCCGTGACCAGTAGAAAATGCTTCCCCTGAGAGGACATCACTCTCCCTGGGTGGGTTTCTCTCCAATGTTTCATTCATCTGCCAAAAATAATCTGAGCATACTACACTTTATGGGCTTCCGGGAAAACGTGAAAGATAAGTGAATTAGTTCTGCTGAGACTGCTACCTGAAAGCAAACCAAGAGAAGCATGTTCTGCTCTCCTTGGATCCTTCCCTCACAATTTTCAACCTTGAATTGTCCCTTGGCAGTGGCAAAACAACTCTTAAACTTACATGCAACTGAGGCAACCTCTAAAAACCATAAATATATTACTATTATAATTTATTATTATTAAGTTGTCCAATATGACACTCTCATACCCCCAATGGTATCTCAACAAAGTCTCATTCTTCTCTGCAGACGATCAGACGTTATTATGGACTCTAGGAAAACCATGTGTTTCCACACATCAGCGACTCACCACTTCAACTCCTCCTGCATATTATCTTCCTCCAGAACAGCATAATCAGAATCAGAACTATGATGACTACTAAAACCACCACAATAATCACCAGCCAAAGCAATGAAGATCCCTCTTCTGTGAAAACAAAACAACAAAAAACCCACAGCAAATTAATCTAGTTTATAGAGAAAAAAGTAAAATGAGCCAAGAGAATGTCTGATTAATGACAGTGGTGCCACTGATACGGTTAAAAGTATTGATAAGATACATGAAAGCAGAAATTTCTCAGCAGAGAGAGTACACCTATGTGTCTTCAAAAACAAAACTACTTACCCACAGAAAATGTGAAGAAAAGATGTGCTCATGGCAAAGAAAACTGCCATTCCCATACCTGAAACTGTGGTTGGCATACATACACAAGCAGAACTTCATCCAAGTCTTAACAATTTCAGAAGAGTTTTTTGTTCACCCAGAATTTTATTATTTTTACTTTTAAACACTTAACACTGTTGAAAAGGCAACATTAATTTTAAGAAGAGAAGACAGGCTATGTTTTGCTGACTGCAAATAGCTCTACCCAACAGCTGAGTGTAAATGTTCCTCCCTGGTTAGACATAAGCCACTTCATTTGACTGACATTAATCAAAATGCTAATACAAGGGCCCATTTCAATGTTCACTGACATTAGCTGGAAAACTCTATGACTTAAAATTTATTTGACTCAAGCCAAAACTACTGTCTTTTAACAAAAATAACATTGAACTATTCATTTGAACTTCTTGTCCTCTAAAATATAAGATTGTTAAAACAACAAGCTGTTAGCTGATTTTTTACCCACTTAGCAAGAAATAACAACGGTCTTAGTTCTCTGCTTTCTGAGATACACATTTTCTTTTTAGAAGACCAAAACAGAATAATATTAGAGACAGGACAAAAATATTGATATGCTTTTTCAGTTAATGCAATTCAGAATTAAGAACTAAATTGCTTTTGAATGTTTAGAGAGCAGATATTAAAAATCAGTTCCTGCTCTTTACTACTATCCCTATAACAACCACTTCTTGAGCATGTAATTTCAGAATTAACCCACAGCTACAAGCTACTTTTCCTGTCTTGCTAATTTACAAGTGGTCTTCAATTTAAGGCTCTGGATTTAGAGATGTGAATTTTAGATCACCCAAGTCAATGCTCCTAGATGAACTAAGAATGGCACTTCAGCTTTTAATATTGCTGTTCCTTATCTGAAGAAACAGGGTGAAAGTCTTTCCAGCAGGACAGAATGTTGGAAGAAGAAATAAATTAACCCTATAAGATATTCAGATGTTACATTAATGTATCTAAGATTTCTGTATAAACCAAATGTAAATATCTTCAACTGACTCCCTCCCTGTATGCCTGAAAGTACTATTCCTCCCTGAACATTACTGCAGCGCACATGTTCCTTAGCAAAAAAATCAGAGAAACTAGAACATAATATATGGGTTAAATACAACAAAACATGCAGTAAGTTGAACTGAAACATTTGATTCAGAGACAGTTTGTTATGAATTTCAAAACTTACGAATTCATCAAACAACCCATAGAGTTTCTACTCATCATTCTACTCATAGATATCAGCTGACATATTTATATTTATTTTCAGGCTGTTAAAAAAAAATATGAAGGCCTATGTGGAAACCTAAGTTCAACTTGCTGCAAAATGCATGGTGCCTCTAAACCTCGTATCTCCCTAGCTGATTAGTCTGGCTTTTTTTCCCTCTTGGATAGGATTCCAATATGTTATTACCGCAAAGACAGGTTATTACCGAAAGACAACAATGAATGCAAATAGGATTTCCTGACATATACACATCTCATTCCCTCCACTTCCCAGAAGATTCCTACCCAAACATGCTACTGCAAAACATGGAGGCCAAGAGAATGCTAACAAGTTGCTTGTACTGCTACCTACCTCCTTTTATTTTTACAGGCAACTCAATTTTTTCATTTGTGTTGTTTACACTGCAGGTCAAATCCTGTGCACTGATGCTCTGAATGTTGTAGATTTCCAGTTCACTGGTGATGGACACAATCCCATTTTTGTGCTTGACCGTCTTCTGTGTAGGAGTAGAATTGAACAGGTTGTTCCAGGTGATGGTGGGCTCTGGGAGGCCATCAGCATTACAGATGACTATCAAACGACCTTCAGAAATGTTGTAATGGACAGATGCATTGAGACCTTTCAACACACAAATGAGACAAGTCATCACCCCAGTGAGCACCTGGTCATAAACAGTAGTAGCAGTACAACCATTATGAATCAGAGCAAAGCTTACTGGATTCACACTGAGCAAGGAATGCAAGAAGAGTTCCTTGGGTCAGGTCCCCTCCATCCCCCATACTGAAGCTATGTACCCCAAAGATTTCACTCAATCTGAAATCCAAGTATTAAAATAATCTGTTATGTAAAATCATTTCTTGGTCCTATCTGCTAATTCCCTATCAATGGTAGGGTTTGGCAGAGCAGCTCACAGCACTGGGGTTGTACCTTGCAGCAAAAGGAAACTGCAACAGGCAGTGTTGGTTTGCCCAGGTTCTAGCTGGGACTGATCAAGGACTTAGAGAGATCCCACTCCTTGCTTTTCAGCTGCTACTCATGGAATAACAAGCAAGAGCCAAAACAAACACAATAGTCTTGAATATGACCCACAGAGTTTTGCTCACAGAAGTAGTGCTCTGTTTCTACATCATGTTTCACAAAGGGATGCTCCTATCACTGCAGTTCTTGAATCTACTCAAGGAAATACTGTGGGTGAGAAAACTCCTCTTATTTCACTAGAAACATATCCCTGCAGAGAACCTCACCAAAAACACTCAGGCAGGTATCTCCTGAGAAGGTGCCAAAAGGGTAAGCATTGAAGAGACACTTGTAACATCCTGAATCATCCATTCTAGTATCCCAAAAAGTTATGCTTGTCTTGTAGAGTTCCAAGCTTGTGAAATTCATTCTGTCTTCATAGGGCTTGTGAATCTTTAATCCGTTTGTTTTGCTGTATGTAGCTATATTATCATGTAATTCTTCTGAGTCCTTTTGCCACGTCACTTGCAGAACATCCATGGTTTTTGTCAGGGCACAGCTCAGAGTCACATTGTCACCCATTCTCACTTCTGTGTGTTTAGCCTGTGGAACCACTACAGTGATAGTAAACAGTTAATGAAATGGGCAGATACCACACATATTCAGAAGCCTAATGTTGATTCTAAGGCCTGGATTACCCACAGACAAAACTCCTTCAGTTACATATTGTTTTTATGGCTTTCCCCTGCAAAAAAGTCCATCTCCTGCATACTCCTAGAAATCAATGAAGTTATGTTGATTTACATTGGCTGAGGCTTTAGCTTTCTTCTAAGCTACTTAAAAGAAAAAAAGACTTACTTATTTCTGTACTTATATCGGCAGACTTCCCTCTTAAGTTTTACTAAATCAGCTCATGGCTTTCTATTCTCAGCAAATACTCAATTTTTGTTTCCTAAGAGTTAGAGGAAGATCGAATGCCTAAGGGAAGTACACACCAAGCCATTATTAGAGAAGTAAACAGCAAAATGCCTTAAAAAGACTTTCTGAACTGTAGTTTCACAGTGCATTTGAGATGGAGGGAAGTAAGTTATTTAGGGAATGCCCCACTCTTGGAATCTGTCAACTCAGGTTAACAATGGTGTCCAGTGTCACTGTAGATATGGGATGCTTCTTCTCCCTCCCATCTCTAAATGCTACTCCAGGAAGTTTTGTGTCTAAACTACCAGCTCCATGCCTGTCTCAGCTATGTAGCATGTCAAAAAGCACCAGCAATCTGTATTTCACCTGGTTTTGTCTCTTACTTTGTTGAAGCCTCAGAAATCTGAAACCAGTTCCCCAAACATTTTCAAGCGGATTTCAGAAAATTCAACTTACCATTTGCCTTTCCAAGCCCAGAACATGCCAAACACAAAACCAGAACTCGTAAAGTCATGTTGGAAGAGAAAATCTGCTTTACCTGAAGAAAGACAAGGAGAGATGACAGATCATCTTCTGGTGATATTGCATGGGTGCAAAAATTAATAGTAGATTTCTTATGTGAAAAAGAATGTAGTTCTGGGGTCATACAGAAAGATTTAACAAGTCTTATTGCCCTGTTTCCTACAACTGAATTGTAGACCTGCCTGGAGCTGAAGCTGGTGTTATACTCAAGTGGAAACATTATTTTGCAAAAAATACCTCTGTAACACACTCTGCCCATGCTGAGTTTTTTGCCAATGCCTGCAAAACTAGCTGATGCATCTTGGGACGATCTTTTGTCAAGAATGTAAGCAAAGCCAAACCTTATAAAGACAAGATGCAAAAAATAAAAGAGAGAATTAACTAAAAAGCATTTTCTATATTAAAAAGGTGGGGTGGTAAATAAACAAACAAACAAATAAATAAGAGGAAGAAAAAAGTATTTTTGTGCTAGAAGAACTCCTGATATAACTCTCCAGTTACAAAGCACAAGCAGAGATCAAGTTGTTACATGTGGGATCAGGAAACAAGAACCCATCAGCAACGAGCCAAATGAAAAAAGTTTGTGTAGTCAGATATTTGAGCATGGCTATAAGAAATTCAGATAGATATTCCTACAAGGATGCAGAAATCAAGGGCCACCATAGCAAGCAGAAACTATGGAGTTACAGAATTGTTTATAAAAACAGGGAAAAATTTGCCACACCTGCAGGCAAGCAGAGTTTTCAATAACAACTCTCTGCCTCACTGCTTGAGTACCCGTTAAAGCTCTTAATGCACCATCGCACACACCCGGGGTAGCTACAAGCATTCACACAAATGAGGAACGAGGCTATACCGTGTAGGTACAGTAGCTACACCGGGCACAGAAAGAAAAGAAAATCCCTTTAGGTCACAGCCTCAATTACGGGTACTGCAGGGTGGGGAAACAAAAACCAAAACGAACAGAAGAATAAAAAGAATAAGAAGAAGAAGAAAAGGGGTTAAAGATTGGGGCAAGTAAAGCGCAAATCCTTTACTGCGCCTTCCCAAACCGCATCTCGGAGGGCTCCTGAGCCACCGGCTGTGCCTCTCCCTGGACAAACCGCTCCCCCGCCACTTCAATTTTAAAGAAACTGTCACCCTACTGGCGTCACACCAGGGTTCCGAAGGCAGCTGCTGACCGAGCCCGGCATCTGGAGGACCCTCTGGCTAAGAAAGACGGAGGAAGGAGACGCGAGTCGCGGGCGGTGGCTCCAGCCTTCCGTGCCCTCGGCGAGGTCCCGTTCCCGGCGGCGCTGTCAGGCTGACCCGCGCCCGGCACCCACTGCCCACCTCCGCCCGACACCCTCCTCAGTCCTGGGAATGCGACCGGGGAAGGCGGCGAGAGGGGTGGTTGCTCACGGCCAAGTACATGGAAGCAGGGAAAAAGATGGAATGTGAGCCCCGGAGAGGCGGGAGTCCCCACGCCTCGCCCCCGGCGTCACGGTCTGTCCCTTGTCCCAGAGCCGGAGCTGGCAGTGTCCCAGTACAGCAGCGAGCGCCTTATACATCCAGAGGTAACCTTTTCCTCGAGGGTATTTATAACAGCCCAGTAACAAATTATTTTGGGCTATATCTCTTATATAATTGGGAGTAGTCTTCTTTTGCTTTCGCTGCTACCTTCCTGTTGGGTGGAGAGGAAAAGGGGCAGCAGAAGTGATACTGGGCAATCTCGCTGCCATCTTCCTGTTGCTAGATTAGGATTTTCCAATGATAAAACTACAACAGGGATAACTTATCAGGCCTTGTCACAGGCTTGACAGAAACAACCCATTTCCCAGTCTGATTAATTAGAAACAGCATTCTTAGTGATAAATACAGGACATTCAGTGTCTGCTCTTCAGATGCTTTCATACATATGCACATGTTCATACACTGTTCATATCAGTTGCAATATTTATCTCGCCAGGCTCTAGAAGGTCTCCTGTTTTAAGCCATCATTGCTCACAGGAAAAAGCAAACAGCACAATTTCAACTCATTGCCAAAATTAATTGACAAAGGTGCCCACATAAACCCAGAAACTCATTTAAGACACAGATGTGTGGGAATATGTGGGGCAATCGACTAAACTGTCTTAAGGAAGAAGGTGATGTTTGTAGCTTTCCCGGGTCATCCCAGGCTCACATGCATTAAACCTTGCCTGTCCTGCTGCTCTCAGTACCTCAGTGCACAAAGGAGTGCCTTTTGACCTGTAGAAACAGAAAGCTTCTGCTGCCTCCAACAGATCAGGCCTAACTCATCGCTGGCATCTGGAGGTCAAGGCAATGTCTCTTCCAGATGGGTAGAGGTGTACTTGGAGACATCTTTCCCACCACCGTGCTTGATTTAGTACAGCCTTTTTTCCCTGCCTACTAACCAAAGACCCTTGGCTTTTCAACAAAATTTCAACTTCACCACTACCTTTATTTCCACCTTTCTTTCTATTTCCTAGAATCAATCAGTAGGTCTTCACTTAATTTTCCCTCTGCTAGCCTTCCCCTTTTTGTTCTCTCTAAAACAAGCCAGCAACTAACCCCCCAGTTGTTTGAGACTGATGTACCTACACCCTTCACACTCTTTCTGTTTTAATGAGAAAAATGTGTTAGTAAGTTTGCTGTGCTCACCTGCCTTCACTATAGCTGAGGGGATTTTAGAGGGAACTCCAGAGGACTGCCCACTGCACAGCTTAAAACAAATTTATCCAGAAGAACCCTGGGCCATCAAAGCCATGAAAGGAGGGAAATCCCAGTGAAATCTTCCTGCTCTTATTTCATGAAAATAAAGGGGACTTTTGGGGGATTTGAGTGATATATTACAGTAACTCACATCTACTGAGGTGGAAAATGTCTGTATTTAGGCAAATGTTATTACTTCTTCAGTGGGCTGGAGAAACCTCGAGAAGAAAATGATGAAAGGGTCTGGAAAACAAAAGGGCTGCTTCTTTGGAAGAGAGGGAATAAATTAGAGCTGAGCAGGGAAAGGATGGTACTGAAGTAGTAGGTAAAGACCAGAGGTAACCTCAGGACAGACAGATGCAAATGAAAAATAATCCAGACAAACCAGCAGTGGCGGAAGATTCAAAATATTTTTATATTTAGAGGAGAACAAGGCACAGAAATTCCCTTCTGCCCAATTCTGTGTTCTTATGTGAACTGTTTCTTTTTACAGGAACCTGTTTGCCAAGTTTCACAAGGTTCTTTGTATGTTACCTTCTCTGGAGCTGGTGGTGGTCAAGGTGTCACAGACTCTCTGGGATGATAAAACCTTTGAAGTTAGTGAGAAAGAGAGGAAGTAGAGAGCTCTTGTCCTAAAATCCAGAGAGGTCTTTGTTCCTCTTTTTTTTATTTATTCAGCTGTAATACACCCTGCATGCTGGTGAAAGAAACAATCAAAATTCCTTCTGTAACGAATGAGGTCTATTCTTTTTTCTTTCCTCTGCCTTCTGGGTGGACACATTCCAGTATTAATATACTTCTTCATTCTTCCCTTGATTTCTGGACTACTGACTTCTTATAAGCAGAGCCATTTGAGCCACTAGCCAGCAAAACCTGTACAGGCTTAAGGCAAATATATGATACACCTGATCTGCGTTTTTACATAGAAAAGGAAAAAAAGGATAAATGGAGTCAGTGACACAGATTCCAGTAAAACCAAACACAGTGAGTTTTATAGGAAGTAGTGCCTGCTGGGTACTTAGAACATCTGCTCTGCTGATTCAACTCCCTTCTGGCTCTGCACATATCAGTAAGCATATCCCCCTTAAGCATCATGCTCAAGCAGTGCATCTTCAAGTCATAAATGCTCAAATGGGTCTACTAGAAGGTCTAGCCTGGTCCAGAGGATCTGCCACCAGCTGTCATTTGCTGGTGATTCAACCACATGATCATAGATAAATGACATCTCTCTCTCAGGCTTACTTCTATAAAAAAGCAAATGTTAAATTGTTTAAAGTTTGAGATCCTAGCAATTCTCCAGTGCAAGTTGCACAAGATTTCCCAGCAGAAAGTTAGCTGTGTGGGTGGGGATAAAAGCACAAAAAATTTCTGGAGTCCCTTTAAGTGTCAGTTTATCAGTGTATAAGGGGAGACTGGATCAAGGAAGGGGAGCACAGGAGAGAACAATGGCAGGGAGTGGGTGAGGAATTGGAAGAAGAAGAAAGTGACCACGGTAATGAAAGTTTTAGCCCATAACAGGGCAGATAAGGGGGGCAGGGGGGGCACACAGGTAGTACATGCCCCACTGCAGCAGGTGGTAGGAGCTGAGGAGTCCATAATTGTTAAGGTGTTGTATGTAGATTTGTTTTACAAATGCACACACACACACACAGTGTAACTTGTTATTAAGGGGTCCTTAAGTGATTTTAGCTTTAGAGAAAGAGCAAGAAAAAAAGCCTAAACATGCTGCTGAGCTTGTAGTATTGGGAAACACTGAAAGTATGGTCATGGAAGAGAGAGTTTGGGAGGGGCTGTGAGGGTCCATGAGAGGCCACAAGGGGACAAGAGGAGCTGACAGAGTAGATGAGGTTGCAGCTGGGGACTTTGTCCAGCTGCAGGCAAAAGAGGCATAAGTGATCAAGCTGATGGAGGAGCAGAAGAAAAAATTTTGGGTTTGGAAATCAATGAAGGGTTTAGTCCTATAGCATGAACTTGTAGGGAAGACCTGGAGAAAGTTGTGAAGGTATGTGATGATTGGATATGTTATTCCTAGGGATTTGAGTAAGTTGTTAGAAGCAGCATGGAACATGTACAGTAATTAGGAGTGAAAGCTGCGATAGCAGAACAAAGCCCAGTAAGGGGGGGCATCATAGGAAAGAGGCAGAGAAGGAATTACAGGCAGTTGCACAGAGGTCTGTGTGCTATTTGTTAAGAGAAGGGCCACTGGAAATGGAAATGTCTGTGGGAAAGGGACAAACAGAAGCTGCTGGACCCTGGACTTCACCCAAGGCTCCTGATCAGGCAGGAGGGCTCCAGATGTTAGGAGATGTGCGATGCGGACTGGATGTGTCATCCCCAGCTGAACCTCTGGTTACATTAATGCTGGGGAATGACAAACAGAATTTCTTAGTAGATACTGGAGTGGTGTATTCAGTTTTAAATAGGCCTAAAGGAAAATTTAGTCAGGAAACAATTCATGTTGGTGTGACAGAACAAAAGGAAAATAGGCCTTTCTTTCAACATTAAAATTTGGAATTCGTAAGTGGGTGTTAGCCCATCAATTTCCTTATATACCTGAATGTCTCATACCAATACTAGGAAGAGATGTATTGAGTAAATTAAATGTACAGATTACATTTGAAAAATAAAAAATCCAAGTTTCTGGCCACAAGCTCCTCTGTTACAATGAGCTGGTTGGGTTTGTCCTGAGGCCGAGGGATTGGTGCAGCACTGCAGAGGCCTGTGCCTGCTCAGGTGAACTGTTCTGTGGAAAGGCTTCACCTTGTAACTGGAAGGGTACTTGCAGTTTAGGAGATTTGCTGTTTCACATGGACAAAGGAGTCTGGGCCAGGAAAGAAAGGAGGATATCTGTCAGACTCCTGAGCCACTTTCTAAAAAAGAACTGAGCCTGAATGCCGGAAAGCCTTTCAGGAATTGAAGCATGATCTATTGACTGCTCCTGCACTGGGACTACTGGACTTAGGAAAACCTTTTGAAATATTTGTGCATGAAAAATTGCATTTGGCATTGGGGATATTGACACAACAACTGGCATCCTAGAAGAGCAAAGGATGGTCAGCCTGCCTCCGGACAGTAGTGGCAGCAGTCCTCCAAATCCAGGAAGGAACAAAATTAACCCCGGGGCAGCAATTGACTGTTTTTGTGCCCTGTACAGTTGTAGTGGTGTTGGAACAAAGAGGAGGACACTAGTTATCACCAAGAAGGATGTTAACATACCAGACAGTACTGCTAGAACAAGATGATGTGGAGTTAAAAGTAACTAACCCTCTGAATCCAGCATTGTTCTTAACAGCTGGCCCATAATGAAGGGAATTGGCCCATGATTGTTTGCAGGCCACTCAACAGGTATACTGTAGTTGAGATGACCTACAGAACTTGGAAGACATGGATTGGGAACTCTTCATGGATGGGAGCAGCTTTGTGAAAAATGGAATCCAAAAAGCCAAGTAACTCAGTGGTAACTCAGCATGAGGTAATAGAAGCCGAAGTTATAACCCCCAACACATCAGCTCAGAAAGCAGAACTGATTGCATTGACAAGACCATTGGAGCTCTCACAGAATAAGATTGTAAATATATGGACAGACTTAAAGTTTGCTTTTGGAGTGGTCCATGACCATGGAACCATTTGGAAAGAGAGGGCTGTTAACCTCCCAGGGATCCCCTGTGAAACATGGACAAATAATAACAGAGATTGTTAGAGGGGGTGCAGCTGTCTTTAAAGGTGGCATTAAAGCATTGTAAATGTCATTAGTCTGGACAGGCCTTTGGACAAGCAGGCTTCCTATTATCAGGCTAAAGATGAGAAACTGGCAGAATTGTTACATGCTGAAAAGAGTCCTGAAGGATGGTGGATTACACCCAGCAAACAAGTAATAATTCCCCAACACCCTATGAGGAAAATCACAGGGGAAGGACCTATGGTAATTCACTGAGGAATAGAGTCTATGGCAGAAGCAATGAAGCCTCAGGTTTTGAACATATGACTGGTATCATAAAAAGCATTCCTAAAAAGTGCCAAACACTTAAAGAACAATGCACATGAAATAAGATATCCTACACCTGTGACTGTTAAGAAAGGAAATTGTTCAGGAGGCTGTTGGCAAATAGACTTTGCTGAACCACCATGGCAAAAGGGCAGTAGGTATTTATTGGTACTGGTAGATACTTTTTCAGGATGGCCAGAAGTTTCTTCTTGTTGCACTAACAAAGCTGGTAAAGATTTTGGTGAAGAAAATGATCCTAAGGTTTGGAGTGTGAGTGGGAATATCACTGGACAGAGGTTCACATCACTGCTGAAATAGCACAAAGGCCAGCTAAAATGTTAGGGGTAAAGTGAGACTTGCACAATCCATGGAGACCTCAGTCAAGTGGGAAAGTAGGAAGAATGAACTAGAGTCTAACAGAATATATGAAATCCCATAGGAAGGTGTTATGATACAAAATGACACAGAGTCTCCAGGCAGGTGCAGAAAGGAACTCTTTTATTGCAAAACCCAGGCCTTTTAAAGCAATTAGGCCTTTATTAGTATCATTCCTTTAAAACACAACAAATATAATTCAACCAACCACCATAAACCACGATGTGAGCATGTGATGGTTATACAACTTGTTTTTCTATGGTTACATAACTTGTTTTCTACCTCTATTCCAGCTGAGTAATTACCCAGAATCCTTTTCTACTTAGCCAAAGTAACAGGAGTGAGCCATGATTTTACAAGGGTAACAAGACCTTCATTTTATAAGTTTTTACCTATCTGCAACAGGAAGCTGTTTTCCTCTCTCCACAGACACATTGTGCTGGCAGCACCCGTGACACTGGATATCACAGCCCATCTGTATCAATGTGGAGATTACCTCAAAACCTGGACTGAAGAGCCTCTCCAAGAAAAGTGGAAGGGACCATATCAAGTGCTGCTAACCATCTATACTGGTGTTGTTGTAGGAGCTATTCCAGTTTAGGCAGTTTTATGCGTCCTAATTTGGGTTGTACGGGTGTTAGGTAGGATGGTTGAATGTTATGATTTGGGCTGTATAAAGTTACGCTGTTTAAACTGTTGAATAGAGGTGGAAGCCCTTTGTTTGGAGGACTGCAGTTGATATGAAGAGGCCAGGAGGTGATGATATAGAGTATGGAAGGTCCCTAAGCCCCATTGGGATTACATTAGCCTTGGGAGAGGCAGCTGCACCCACCAATCACCAGCCTCCCTCCCGGACCTTGCACCAATCACTCGACGCACTGTGAGGGGAGAGGGAGCGACCTAGTGACGAGCCAATCATCACCTGAGAAGTGGGAAATCTAAGCCAATGAACTGAGCCGCTAAGCAGCAACCCTGAGGACTGACCAATCAGAAGGACTGAAAGAGAGCATAAAAGGCCGTGTTCAGCTGAGAACATGTCCTCCTGTGGCTTCCAGTCTCTCACAGTGAAGTCCTTCTGTGATTGAAGCCTACCACAGCGAGGTCCTCCCGCCTCTGGGTTAAGAGGAGAGGGCTACTCCCCCTCCTGGTTCTTCCACCTAGTCTGTTTGTTTTCTTCTCTATTCTTTTAATAAATTACCAGTTAATCACTTTTGTGGATAACTGGCCCTCGTTTAATACAGTGTGAAGGTATATGAAGTAGATTAGTGGCTCCCCAACTTAGGATGGTTAAAACAACTGTTTGTACTTACTGTGATGTTCTTACTCGTGATCTTAATCACTTGTTGCAATGCTGTATACTGCTGTATAGACTAGGTCAATACAATAAGTGAATATGAGACTTTGAAGAAATTACATTAAAGTCTCAAAGGAGCAATTTGTTACCAAATAAGTTATATTTTTATGAATAAACTATTGTTGGCTTTCTAACCTAGCACACTGCTTGTAGAATTTATTTCCTGGTTTTTGGTGACACAATGTCGGTTTAAAAAACAGATGTCTGCTAAGGAGGGCAGGAATCTTCCTGGAATGGAAAGATGACCCCTCCCTCCAAATTATTGTAACTTTGAAATTAGGGGGCTTTCAGGTAAAAATGTAGGAAAAGGAATAACAGTTCTTTACTGGAAAATAGATATAGATATAGATGTTGTGATAGATAAATGTTATAATATTGGCTTTCTGCAAATGTTAAAGAGTGATGTTAAAGTAGCTTTGTTATTGTAATACATACATATTATAATAGTGGCTTTCTACAAATTGATGCTATATGTAAAAGTAGCTTTGTTACAAATAGATGCTATATGTATAATATTAAAGTAGCTTTATTATAAAGATGTAGTTTTGTAACAATAACTAATGCCTTTATTTCTGTCGTTAACTGAACTTAGACATAATAGTGAAATAGCTAATATAGTTATGCTTGTTGGTAATTGAACTGTCTGCTTGGTTGGATAACATCCAACCAACGTGTGTCAAAGACCCCTGCTACTGACACACCAACTATCGGCAACTACCGCAGAAACCATGGACCAAAGCCCACTCTGAGGATGATAATAAAAACTGACTAAAAGCACAACCAAGAAATGCGCATGCTCTAAAAGGGCGGACCCAAGGAAGAGCCATGCCGAACGTCCTCGAACATGTGAACTAGTTTGAGGAAAAGTTTGAATATGCATAATTGATTATGAATATGCACTAGGCTGATGCAATAGAACAGGTATGTAAAGGGTGTCTCCGAAATAACAGCTGTGCTCTTGGCTGAGTGCCAAGGCACCCGGAGCCGTGAATTGTGCTTTATTATCTTTGTCCCTTATAGTCCTTTATTAAACTTTTAAATCCTAGCAGAAGAGTGAACCTCGTTTTTCACAGATACGTAAGAGAGCAGAACAAACACCACCACAGTAACAGAAGTTTCGCGCCTGCTACGCGCCGTGTTTGCCCTACGGCCGGCAGGGAGCGCAGCCGGCCCTAGCGAGGCAGAGAGATGCCGTGATCCCCTCAGCCGGCGCCGGGAGGGAAGGAAGGAACTTGCTCCTTCTGCAAACTCAGGGTTCGATCTCAGCACTACCAAGGAGCAGCTGGCAGAAGCAGGGAAAGCAGGCAGATTCGACTGTAGCCAGATTGGAGCGTGGCAAAGTTCTGGAGCCCAATGCACAACTCCTGCAGCACCACGCTACCCCTCTCCTCAATCCCCTGAAACAGCAGAAAGGAAGGATCCACTCCCCCAGCGAAGTCTCACGCAGAGCCCAAAACTTCTCACACAATATCCCCAGCCTCCCAAGCTCTGAGGGGGAGAGCCCACGCCCCGATTCAAAATTCCCAAAACCCAAAACAATTCCATTGGTATGCCAGAGCTATCAGCCACTTCCCTTTGTGTCTTAATCACTGTCTATTCACTGAGAAAGCTGCCCCCTCGCCCTTCCAGCATCTCCCTGGTAAGATTGGGAAGAAATTCACTGAAACCTAAACCCACCCCCCACAAGAAATATGGAGGCAAGGCCATACGTCTCCCCTGACTTCAGCAGTCTCTGAGCCACTCAGCTGGAGTACCACTGGTAACTGTCTCACAGTACTGAGCCTGCACATTTTCTCTCCACAATTTCCACTTCCCGGTAAAAATAGTTAATGTTAGGGACCCAGTCTGGTGAGCTGGCCAGATAAACGACATATACACCGATATGATTAAGCATCGTTCTCCCTTTATTGTTCAACTATGCAAGCTTATATCTACTTTTGCAAAGATTCATGCCCAATCCCTCTAGACAGCCTCTAATCAGCAGGGGAGCCGGCCAGTGTATACCTTGCCAAGGACTCTCAGGGGTGCCTGCAGCCAGGTGCTTTCCAGGCCTGCCTGAAGCCAGGGGCCTGTTCAGGGGCTTTTCCTCAGGAACCCTGGGTTGTCCAGTCTTTCCAGGGGTATCATATGCCCTTGTTCCATAAGGAATTCCTCTACAAGTTAACTTTGAAAACGGTATTTAAACATTATCTTGTGTTATGTTTATACTCATATATTGATGGCATCCAATCATAGTCACAATGGAAGAGCACACATACATCAATGACAACCATGAAAAAACCCCACAGATAAATACTCTACCAAAAAAAAAAAAAAAGATAACGAGCACTTAATCTCAGGAAACCTACATTTGAGGAATACCAAGTTGCAGCCCTCATTGTAACCCACATGCATGCAACATGACCCACTTCAAGGCAAGCTGAATTAGCATGGGATTTTCAGAAAGCGAGGAATGATTGTCTTCTAAATGCTGAGCAACCCTTGCTTAAAACATCACTTGAGCTTGACTTCTAAAGGTCCATTGGCCAAGAAGCCTGAGATTACTTTCTAAAGGTCCCTTTACCAAGAAGCTCAGCTGCAGAAAATCCTGCTGTGTCAGAACCCCGGGCAGAATTTGTCAGAGGAATTTGGGCAGTCTGGCTGCTTTCCCAGGTACAACCAAATGGCTGCCATTCCCATTTCTCACTGAAAGGAATAGTAGGAATTTGGCTTCACAAACAGACATGTAGAGATAAGGCCAGAGACAGAGACAAGACAGTAACAGGAAGAACCATTCAGAAGAATGTTACTAATTGACACTGTCAGGAAAATTAATCCACAAACACCAGAGGTTTATGTCCAAAAAAGAGACAGAGGAGTCCTGTTACTTTATTCAAATAAAGGGAGAGGCCATGGGGCATTCCCCTGGCGTCTCTCAAATTATTAGAGGATGCAGCCTCCTTTCTATCCTAATTTCCCAGCCGCATTTCCCTCTCTCTTTCCCCATTGGCTGAGGTACTTGAGAGGTACAGACTTTGTGAATCATGTAATACAGACCCCCTTCTAATGTATACACACCCTTTTTCTTTTCCTATGGAATTTAAGGTTCTTCCCATTGCTTCTTTCATCTCTCAGTATCTATCTTTACCTATCAGCAAACCCACAGTTTGTTTGTAAAGACAAATCTATCTCATTCCTTTCAAAACTGAATGTTGCTCAACCAAGGCCTTGTTAAATTCCTGAACCTAGAGTAGAAGAACAAAGATACAAAGGGGGTTGTGTGCACATTAGAAGGGAACATGTAGTGAGTGAATCATGAGTGTACTGTACCTTCCAAGTATCTCAGCCAATGGGGAAAGGGAGAGGGTGATGCGGCCAGGAAATTAGGATAGAAGGGAGGGTGTGTTTTCCAACAATTTGAGAGAGGCCAGGGGAATGCCCCATGGCCTCTCTCTTTATTTGAGTAAAGTTACAGGACTCCTCTGTCTCCTTTTGGACATAAAATTCTGTCATCATTAATTTATCCACACATTTTCTAGCACCTTCTTTTACCCATCGCTGGCCAGCCTGGAAGTGTGGAAAACAGACTTGGGAACATTTCCACATTCCTTTCCCTGGTCCTTGGAAAAACCTCTTTCTCCAGGAGAGCAAAGAAGAACTGATATCCAGTGCCCAGTTCCTTCACCCGTCCCTTTCAACATCTTCTCTTCCAGCAACCACAGTCTGTGCCTCCTGCTGGGCAACCCTCACAGAGTGATTTCATCCTGGCATGACTTCGGATATGGTAGTTGTAGCAACTTGATACCAGAGATGGGGTTGCTGGATACCAAAAGACTATTTGAAAGTCCAAAGAGGAAAAACACAGTGCTGGTGAGTTACTATTTTAATGGAAGACTCACTGAAGGTGTTTTCCCTTCAGTGAGTGGATTTGGGATCTCTCCAACTAGTGAATTAAAGAACTTAAATCCAACAGCAAAATTCTGTTAGATTTAGAATTCCTTTATTACAGCGCTGGAGACATGCTGGGAATTTTTTGCCATGAGCATGTCCCACCAGACACAGTTCCTTGGGGTTTAAAGACATTTTAAGACTTAGGATTTCCTTCTAGCCCCTCCCAGAGTCTGCCCAGCCCATTACATCAGAGGTGTCCACTCCAATGTTGTCTTGGTGTGGAGCAAGGCTGCCATATAATGTCCTTTTCCTGTTATTATTTTGATTAGGGAGCTTTGTTGCTTCATCAGAGGGTCTTCATTATTGTCTTCATCTCTGGATGACACTTTCATGTTCACAGCTCCCAGCACGTGTGTAATTCACTTCTGATGACCTCTAGTTTTTTATCTTACTGTACTAAGTCACTACTAAGACAGTACATTTACCTTTAGTTAAAGATAACCCAGAACTCCTCTTAAGTAAACAATTCTCTATTGAATTTGCTTCTGTAGCTAAAGAATCCTCTATTCATTAAGTTTTCTGAGGTGTGTCGTTCCCTGATGTTATTTCCTGCAGGTTCAAGTTCAGCTGTTTATTATCTTGGGTTTTTAATCTTGTTCTGCTGACACTAAGTTAAACACAAATTTAAGTAAAAACAAACTACAAAACCCCCCACAAATTCTTTAGCTAACTAGGACATGACTCCTTACAAAGTTCAGGGGACTTCAAGATTCTTGGCTAAATGAGATATAAGTCCTTTTCACTAGAGGGTCCTGTGCGCTTACCACAGGTAGTGCTCTGCGCTGAGACTGTCAGAGGAGCCTTTGCAAATGCATTGGAAGCACATCTCTGAAACACCTCGTGTAATGACACACAGAGCTGGAGGGGAACTTTTGCAGATCAAGGCCTTAAAAAAATAATATTTTTTATGATTTTTTTTCCCCCCAAATACCAGTCTTGGTCTGGTTCTGTTGGTCTTAGCCCATCCACAGCACAGATCCTTCTTCCTGATTGCTTGTGAGATATTGAAGAACATCCCGGGACGTGTCCCCTACTCACTGGCTGGTGTGGCTTGAGCCCTGCTGGCCCTCACAGGCTCACCTGTGCTCGCTCCAGGTGCCACATCAGGGACATACAGGGTCTGGCCCTGGTCCAGGCTGGTGGCTGGCACTTGGCCTGTCTCACTCAGGTCTCCCCAGCTGCTGGCACCCGGGCACATGGGATCCCTGGTTCTGGCCCAGCTGCTGACATCAGGGCCCCCTACACACATGCACACCAGTTGGGGTGTCCCTCACCCCGGAGAAGAGTTAGAAATGGAGTTTAATGAGAAGACAGGACAGACTGTGGTGACAGGGCACTGGGCCAGCCCAGACAAGTGTACTGACCAGCCTCCTGCAAAAATGAAACCAGACCCTTTTATTTTTTTTATCCATCCATTTTCCCAGGCTTTTTATTCCCAGATGCCCTTGATTCCTCCTTTTCCCACTTTTGTCTCCTTCCCTAAGAATCCCATAACAGCCCAGTTCAGTCTCCAAATGCACTTCATTTGCATGGCATCACGTGTCCATAGCCCTCAGGCAGTGATGTCCTGAGTTCAGAAGGTGCTCCACTGATGGACTCATCTGGATGGGTTTCCCATACAGACCCTAGGACTAAGGATCTCCTGGGACACCCCTGGAAGGAGCCTGGGCAAGCTGCCGCTTCCTCTGAGTCCTTAGTGTGGGCTCCTGAGCTGGCATGGGCCCCTGTGCTCCTTTGGGCTTGTGGAGCTGGCTGGTGTCTGGCCTTCCTCTGCTGGGCTGGGGAGCAGCTGGGCTGGGGTGTCACCTGGACTCCCTCACGTGCCATTGCCTCCCAATCCTGCTTCACGGGAGAGCAGCCAAGCTCCTTGATGGATAACCCAGCAGGTCCACTCTTCAACTCACTTTGGAAGCTGCTGTTCAGGTTCTGCGTTTCCTCCGGAAACAAGGGCCTCCAACTTTTTCTCAATCCCAGGTTTCCGTTCCACCTTTTGCGTAGTGTGGATCCTGGTGTCTGCTTCTGCAAGAGACCCAGAAGAGTGGTGTGGTAATCACGGCAGAGCTCTAGACTACGTGGAAGAGAGAAGTGATGAGTAGACAAGAGAGTTCCCAGTTACAGCATGGGACCACCAGGAGCTTGCAGGGAAAACAGGGAACACATGGGATGTCAGAGCAAAGTGTCTAGGGGGAGGGATTCCCAGCTGTGACCATTTACTGGTTCTGTCTGTGGATGCCAGCAGCCCTCCAAAGCAGCTTTGTGTCTGCACCAGGAGGAGGGCAGGGCAGACCCTTCCCAGTGGGGAAACTTCTGTGTGAGGCTGCTCTTGACAGCACCCAAGCTCTGCAGGGCTCTCTGCCCTTGTCCAGAAGGGACATCTCATCTGCCCTCCTGGACATTTCCAGTGCCTCTTTCATGCCTTTGCAGCTAAATAACTTTGACTAACTTTTCTCCCCCACCCTCCAGGCCAGTGGTGCAAAACATTAAGCAGTTTTTCCTGATCGTTGCTGGAGGTTAAATGGGGCACATGTTGTGTCATCTACCTGGTACAGCTGTCCCATGCAGCAAAGACATGGCAGGAGAAACAGAGACCCCTAATGGAGGATGTGAATAATCACTAGAAGCCTTGGGGGTTTGTGTTACCTCGTTTTGGTAAGTGATGTGCTGCTCTTTCGGTGTGTGCAGGCTCTCAGAGGCTCTCTCACCTAGGTCTTGCTGTGAGCCTGTCTCCTTTGCAGGAGTTGTGGGTGTGCGGTGTGTCTTCTGCCTGGGAGAAAACCACAGCATCAATTAGTCCCATGATGCTTATTATACCCCTTGTCATTTAGAGTGAATTGTGCTATTTTAAAGACGCTGTTATGAGCTGGATGAGTTTCCTGAACGGATATATAAAAATGCCAAGAAGAAGGAGAAAGGCAAATTGCAAGGTGAACAGAGGCAAGCCACATCATTTGCAAGAAAATGGAAATTATTCTTACTTGTTCCTTCTGCTGTTATTCAGTCGCACGCCACAATATATCAAGACTGATAAGAGCAACACTGCTGTTAATATTGATGTGATGATGACAGTGCTCTTCTGAACATCTACAAAAAGAAACCAGTAAGTTCACACAGAACATGATGTGTTTCTGGTGTCCTCTTCCAGGGGCTGGGACTGAGAGTGCAACATTCAGCATTTTGTGCCCATTTATTCTTTGAAGGAGAGAAAGGAGCACTGTAACAATATAACTCTACCAAAGGTCCTCTACTGAAGGATTATTTTACGTTTTTAAATAAATATGGATAATGTCTCACACTTCCCTGGTATCAGGGGTATCAAACCCCAGAATTTTTACTCTTGATCTATTTGCGTTTCTCTTTCTGTTGAAAGAGGTTTTATCACAAGAGAAGTGTCCCATCCTTCCTGACACATATCTTCCAGCAAGATAATCTATGAGAAATGTTTTTCCCCAGCATTTGTCAGCCAGGAGCCTGCTCTGCTGGTACCCTCCCGCTGTGGGTACTGGTGCTCTAAATAAATCATTATGTAGAAATGTAGACATACAGAGCCATATATGCATGTGTATGTACAAATATACGTAGTTATCCCATATAACACATGCCCCACACACATACAAAGGTACTACAGGGAAGAGTCTTCTGGAGTGTTTCAAATCCTGAAATCTTCATCTAGCATGAGATCTGGCCTCACAGAAAGTTGTCTATCAAGACCTACATAAGTACAAGCGGCCCTCCCATAATTGCACATCCTTCCCTAAGCATACCCCACTACACATTACACATCTCCACAAAACTACAGCCTACCTTCCCCTCCTTTTTCCAGGTCAAGTGCCTTCATTTTCCTTCCTTGTGGGTGGTCAAGGAGGCAGAACAAGACATGGGGGTGCTTGGCAGAGAAGGTAACTCTGCTTGCCACTGTTACTGTTCCGTTTGTGTTTTGGATGTGGTGTATTTCAGGTGCGTCCTCCAGGCCTCTGTCATGCAGCCAGGTGATGTTGGGGGCAGGCTTTCCTGTTGCTGAGCACACTGCAGTGAGGAGACCCTCAGTGGGCAGGAGGGAATGGAATTCCACTGTGAGCTCAGAAATTGCTGGCAGCAAAATGAGAAGGTGCTTTTTACATTCTGTGATGAGTTTACAGTCAAAGCTGAGTGGGTTTATCTCTCTGTACAACGTTTTTATCCAAAAGCATCTGCTGGCTTATTTGCCTTCACTTCCCCTGAGGAAAGTGTTGTCTAGAAAATAGAACCGATCTTCCCAAACAATGTTAGAGTGAATTTAAAAGCAAATTTTTACTTGAAAGCTTTCAGGTACACAATATGGCAAAAACCACATGTGGAACAGTAATTCTACAATTTTTATAAGGATAATTGATTAGTATACCTGTCATTTATTGTCTATAACTAAAAGGTTAGTTGGTTAGGTAATAATTCCAGTGTGGCAGTCTGAACACTATCCACCAAGGAGATGCTGCTGTGTGGAAAATCTCCATGTGGTGGATAGGATAATGACATCCCCACCTCCTGACTACATCAGACCCGACCCGAGTGCCAGAAAGAGAGAAGATGCTAGTGCAAAACTTACTTTGGATGTTGAGGCGTATGTCTTTGCTGATGGAGCCACGACGGAACACATTGAAAATGCATTTGTAATAGGACTCATCTTCAAGTGTGAGATTTTGGAGGGTGATAGCTGAGGCCTTTGGGGTTGCTCTAGTGAAACGCACCTTCTTCTGAAATGACCCTATCAGCCTCAGCCCGTGTATTGGGCTGTAGGTGGCCATATTCTGGAAGGAAGTGCCATTTCTCTTTTGCCAGGTCACTTGCAAAACATCCATCCAGAGCGAGAAGTTGCAATAGAAATTTGCCTCTCCCCCGAGGTCTGCTACGATGATGGTATCAGACTGGATGGGTTCCTTCAAAGCTAGGAACAAAGCAAACCCCAAAATCAGGGCAGAAGGAAAAGTAAATCACTCAGGCAAGGCCATAGTTCCTTGAAACATCCAGTCTCATTGTTCCCATCTTGTAGAACACTGGAGTAAGGAATTCCACTGCGAGGCCGTGTGGCACACTGGGAGACTTCAGACACCCTGTTGTCACAGGTGGGCATCACATCATTATCCTCTGCTGTACAGTTCCATGGAGAGGAGGAAGGCAGCATGGGAATGGAGGGCAGGCAGGCTCTTTAGCAAGCACAGCAACCACCCAGCAAAAACAGTTCTCGCTCCCAAGAGCACTCCTGGTCCCCTCTTGCCGGCGCCTGCAGGGCTGTGGGGAGGCAGAGCAGCCCAGGGCAGCCAGGAGGCAGCACGAAGGGCTGCAGAGGGATATGCCCTACTCCAGCCTCTCCCCAGAGAAGTGTGCACCACCCAGACATGGACACTGGAAATGCAAACCTGCCCCATCCCCTGTGCTGAGGAGTTTAGCAACACCAACAAAGAAAGGGAATATCCAGGCAGAGCACACAGCTTGTGAGCAAAGTGCCCAGTGCTCTCTCTAACCAAGCCTTACCCAATTTGGCTGCTGCTGCTGACTCATGCCCAGCTTACTAGTTACTGTTCCAGTCACCATGTAGTATATTTTAGTCAGCATCATATCTGTGTCTCTCTGCTTGCTAGGAAAGGCTGGTGCTGCTCCACAGTTAAGCTGGTGTGGGGAAAGAGCGCTCCACTCACCCACTGCCGGTTCCACTCGCTGGCAGCCTCCCCAGAGCAGCAGGAGGCAGATTTCAGCCCAGAAGAGCAGGGGGGAAATCATTGTGGGTTGAAGCAATTGCCCAGGAAAGCTCATCCCTTTCCCCGTTTCCTTCAATGAGGGGCTGGCATTCTCAGGGAACCGTTGAAAATTCTGGCGCCTTTTTTCAGCACACTCCTCGGTGGCCAATCAGCAGCACCACTGGTCAATCATTGATCATTATTGTGCCCTGCCTGCCAACAGCACTGGCTGCCAGAGGTGGCAACAAACAGCCCTCACTCTTTCTTTTTTTTCCTTTTTTTTCCTCCTTCTGCAAAGTTTGGTGGTGTCCCTTGCTCACCCCATCCTGGTGATTTGTTAGGAGGCATCACAACCACTACTTGCACCTCTCAAGGGTGTAAATGTGGAATCTTGCTGGTATGTGTGGGAGGTGTCTGATGGAAGAAACAAGGGACCACAGGCCCTGACAGACCCTGCTCTCTTTCTCTTTGGCTGGAAAGGGATGGTGGGAAGGGAGGTGCTGCCTGTGGATCACTGCCTCGGAGGCTTGCTGGACATCACACTGGGTGCCAATACTGGAGTCCTCAGGGAGATCACTTTCCTCCCTTGGATGTGGCACAGAGGAATCCCAAGCAAGAGCGGGAGATGATTCCCCATCAGGAGAGCAGTGCGGAGTCGCCTGCAGGTGGCACTGCTTTGCCACAAGCAAACCAGACTCCCCCCCCCCCCCCCCCCTCTCCAGTGGGTTGTGAAAGGAGTCATTGCAGGGAGCAGGTTTGGCTGAAGTCTCATCACCCCAGATGTGTTTGCATCTGATATAATTCCAGCAAGGGAAAGCCAGGGGTGTGACGGTGCTCTGGTGCCCAGAGGTGATGCCCTGTGCCCAAGGGGTTCACTGTAAAACTGCACAGTGCAGTTCCTGCCCCAATGGCACCCCAACGTTGAGATCAAGCACCACGTGAGGTTCCAAGCTGTACTTACAGCAGGATACCCACTGCACTCTACACAGGCTTTCTGTAAGAAAGGGAGAAGGCTATTTTACAGGAGAATATGAGAAGCAAATACCAGTCTGTGTTCATCCCTGCTGTTTATGACTTTGACTCTTCCCTCCATCGGGGCAGCAGCATCAAGTTCTCTAGTTCTCATCAGCTCTATGATTTCTTACACTTCCACCCCCTCCCTTCTCCCCATTTTGTAGGTGAATTCCATACAAGGTGAGATGTACTGCAGAACATCCCTCCTGGCACCTCCTGGCATTAAGGGAAGAGGCTCCATCCAGCCCCTCATTTCTAGCTACAGCACCAGCTTGCACTGCAGGCAGTGAGCAGGGCAGTGAAACCAGCACATGCCACCATGTCAGAGCCTTTCCACAGCGTCCCTCAGGGGTTTTCAACTTCTCTCCCCTGATGCCTGCTCCCATCCCAGCCTCCTCTGTCCCAGAAGTCTGCTTTTGGGCAGAAGGGATGTCCCTACTGCCAGCAAGGCAGAAGCATTTTGGGCTAGGAGTGAGCTCCCAGGGGCTGGCTGAGCCAAACTCTATGACATGGAGCAGAGAAAGTAATGACAACTCACTTATGTCCCCTTTTCCAGGGCCAGAATTGCCAATCAAATTCAGGCACTTTGTTAAACTCAGAAACCTCAGCAAAAACAAACATCAGAGATTTTGGCGCAAGGAACTCAGGACAAGAAAGGACAGGTGAGGACAGGAGAGATGCAGCTAATGCTGCTGAGCTCACACAAGGATCTTTCCTGGTTTAGAAAGTCCAAAGAGCCCATGGATGTGAATATGCTCAATGCACATGGGCAGCTGCATGGGGGCACAAGGTCAGTGTACCAAGCAGAGTGACTGTGTAGCTAACACTAAGCAATCAGCATAAATACCAAGTACTGCAATGTGTATCTTACACCTAAGATACAAGAGACTTAGCAGAGCAGATCTGCTCTTTTCCATCAGTCCCCAGAGCCTGGTTGGAGATGGGAAAGCAAACCCAGGTGCAAGCATCAGTGGAGGGTTGCACGTGTAAAGCGTTTTGTGGAGGTACATCTTCAATTTCTTTCCTATATAAGAGGGGAATCATCTTAGTTTTCTAGAAGCTCTTCATTGTCCAGGCAACAAAACTGGGCTCAGATATTTTGATTACAGCAAGAACCTTTACCCTCTGAATCTCACTGCATTTTTTACCTGGGCAAGCATCCTACTGGCCAGCTGCATGTTGTGGAGCAAAACCTACCTGCTCACATACACAATTAACAACATACAGAAATTGCACTAACATCTCTGGTGCAACAGGTCCTGGCAACAGGTCAGATTACAGAAACAGAATCTGTCCAACTTTTTTCCCACATGTCCCTTCCCCAACCTTTGCTTTTCTTTTGCATAGTTCTGAACTTTGCTCAACAAAAGAAGCCAGCTGTTTTTCTCTTTTCAGTCATTTTATAAAGTTGCTGGAAGATGCAGTTGTTTGTTTAAACAGAACTGTCCCAGGGGACTGCTTGTCCAAGCCAGACCTCAGTACTTTCAAAGTTTTAGATAAAGCAGCATGTTTGGACTGTGAGTACTGGAGAGTGTCATCTTAATTACTTAATTCTTACTTTCTGAAGGGAAAAAAATAACTTTCAGAGTCTGCCTAATTGCCCTATGCTTAAATTGAAGAGACAACTTTCTGGTGGCTTCTCTCCTTTTTGGGCTTAAATTCTGCTATTTCTGCTGATGCCAAAAAGGAGAATTACTCGTGAAGAGAAAGACAGTTCATCAGCAGCTTTATAGCACTGTATTTCCCCCGCTTTCTGGTGGTTCGTGTTTGTTGTTCTCAGTTCTGCCAGAGATCAAGGGTCACAGCTCCTGGTCACAGCCTGTAGATGAAAGGGTGAGGAGGAAATGAAATGTTGGCTCACTCCTGGCTGCAAGCCCAGACTCACTGCTGAGCCAAGAGGGGCAGACATTCGACTAGAAAATGCCATGAGAGCAGGTTATCACCATTTTCTGTTGGTAGCATGTGTACTTCTGTTAGGAAGTTATGGGAATTTTATCAGAAATCAATTGAGGAACACAAAGTAATATCCAGTGCCAGATCCCCCCTGCAGCATCAGCTCCCTGCTGTGCCCAGTCCTTATCTTCCCTGGCTGCATTACCCATAGCCAGCCTCATGTCATATGCTGGCCATCAAGGGACAAAAAGGAATGCAAACTGCTCCCATCCATTGCTAATTAACTCTGCAGTCTTCACAAAACAGGACACTTGCTCATAGTCTTAAGAGGTTCTCTTTCTAAACACTCCTCAAATTACTTTCACCAAGCATCTCTGTGGCTTGGTTGTCCAGCTGGCCAAACTCCTCAAGCCACTTCGTTGCTAATGCCTGCAGGAGCCACAGGCCACAGAGAGGTATGTACAGATTGCAGGTAACATTCATATTCCAAAGCTAATTCTGCGAGAAGTTTTACTGCTGGAAGTAGCCAAGTCCTAAGCCCATGTTCTCTAACAAATTGCCAACTTGAGAGCTTTCCTGAAAAAATTGTTTCCCCATTTGGCTCCACTTTGAGATCCTTCCCCTGCCTTCAGGCTCTGTGTGTGCCCTTTTGCTTTTTTCTCTCCTTCCCTCCTTCCTCCCTAGCTCCCATTCCCCAGCTCAGCCCTATGACTACCCTAGTTGAAGAACAAGAGGTGCCCAGCAGAAAAGAGGTGATCCAGGTAGGTGGACAGCATCTTCAAAGATGTGGTAAGACAGAACAGCATCAGGGAGAGGAAACAACTTTGAAACAACCAGGTGAGGGAAAATAGGTGGCTGAGTCAAGCAACAGGAATACAAAGGACAAACTTGTTGTTTGAAGCAGAGATATGACACTGATAGTTCAGCATCAGGTCTGGATCCCATGGGCCAGAAAAAGAGCAAACAAAGAATTAATGTGCTAAGGGAATGAAGGAAACTGTAGATAATCAAGTATGGGGTCCCCAAGCCTTCCTGCTCACCTTTCAGGAAAAAGATCTGTCTCACTATTGATGACTGATGCTGTTCCTTGGAAGTTTCTGGCTTCAGTTTTTCCAAGCCTCCCAACCCACATGTGCCAGATCCACAGCAGAGTGATACAGAGTCACAAACCTGAGACTAGAGGAATTAAAACTGCATGATGGCCACAAGATCCTTCTGCTGGGCCAGAGCCCACTGGAGATCCTAGTACATCAAATCCTTTCAGCCTGGGATGTTATTACCTGTGACCCATGATGTGGCCCCCTTTTGTTTTGCATCCTAGTCAGAAGGTTTCCACCCCAGTGGAACCTGCAGGGAGCTCAGCACTTTCTCTTAGTGATGCAGCAAGGTCTGGGTTTCCCTGTGCAGCCTGAGCTAGATTCCAAGGAATGTCTTCCAATTGTCTTGATGTGGTCAGAAATTGTTACAATACAGATTTTCAGAAAGAAATGATGAAGTTATGTACATAAATGCTGAAGTATTGAGTAGACAACTGACACCTTATTTCTATTAATATGTCCTAGAAAGTAGGCAGCATACATTTAATACCCTTAAAATCAAACCATTCTAAAGTAGGTATGCAAAGAGTCTCAGAAAACTACACTAGGACTTTTCCCCTTTCTCCTCTTTGCGTATAGGTTCTGGTATTTAGAGAGAAACTGTAGCAAACAATAATATTTCTTGTTACTCAGATGATGGGCAGCTAAAATCCACCACAGTCTCATTTATGAAAATAGCTAGTTTCCTGTAAACAAGGAAGGCTCAAGGCAAATTGGTTTCTTGAAATTAAAATGTAAGCCTGGGTGTTTATGATGAGACCTGGGCTTTCTGTAATTTATCTGAAGGATAATATCAAATAAAATATTCTGATTGAAAAAAGAATTAGGTTGTTTTCTTTTTTTTTTTTTTAATTAAGAAGTGTAGGGTTTTTTCTGCAAGCTTTTCATTCCACCTTAGCCTGCTCTTTTACTAGACAAAGCTGCCTTTTCCTCCTTTTTCCTTAGGGTGGTTAAGGACCACAGCTTCATGCTAGGGAATTTAAAACTGTTAGTATTGTGTAGGGGTCTTAGACTGAGGATTCTCTCAGGCTTCCCAGAAATTTCGGGTGGCTTTTCTCAAAGTTGAGCAGACTACAATGGAGTCCATCCACAAAGAGGTGGACAAGTATTCACTGCTCCTTTCACACATAGCTTTATATGTCCAAAGATGAAAGCAGCAGAGATATGAAAAGGCCCTTTGTAAGGCTTCCAAAAATATGAGCAATTTCTGGTGTACTGAGAGTGAAAACAAAAATACACTTGATTTGTATCTGCCTGGCTTGATCGTCTCATTTATAAAAGAGAAAAATGCAATCAATTAGTGCAATTCTCTTGTTTCAGCTGATTTCCAGAGGCTCAGTGCTGAAAATCGAATGAAAAACAATGGGTTATATTTTCTTCCATGTCTGATTTCGTAAGAAAATTTACTTGTATGGTATTTAGATGAATCATTCCCCCAGGGTCATGCAACAGAGAATTGATGAATGATGCTTTCAAGGTCTATCACCAAAACAAAGTTTCTTTTCACTGTACAAATTTAGTCCCATGCCTCTGTCAGCACTGGTTTCAGAAAAAGAATATTCTTCCTGTTTCAGCCAGTGCCTATAAAATATCTAAGGCAAACATTTCAGTTACAATTTAAAGTCATATCTTCATATTGTTGGGGCAATTTGCTTGCATCTTACTGCTCTCTTAGAACCAGGAACGCAGTATCTGGGCAGAAAAAAATACCAACACAATACATCTCTGCAATACCCTGGCATGCCAAAACATGGACATTTTACACAGCCTGAAGAACCTTCATTTTATATATATATTTATATATATGTCTATATCTATAGCTGTCTATATATATCTATCTATATCTGTATCTCAACAGTTAAAAAGGACACTTCTTACATGAGTTAAAACCTTAACCCAAACCGGCTAATGTCAAAGGATCCCAAAGCTGAGAGGTGCAGGCTACATTTGCTTTATAAAGAGAAACACGTTACCCAGAGCCAGTTTTATCTACGTGAGAGGCAAGCAGGAAGGTGGCATTCCCTCTTGCCCCTTTTCCATCAGTTAGGAGAAATTATACCCTGTATCAACACCACTTGTCCCTAGGCTAGACAAAATGCAGTGACACAAAGTGGCCAAAGGCAGAGTTGGGTGAGAATGACAACTGCCCAGCCTCAAAAGAGGCAAAAATCCTAGACTTTTTTTTTTTTTTTTTGGTGGCAGTAGTAGCTCAGAACATTCTCATAGAATTTATTCTGAAAATATGGTCTGCTTCCATTTACTTAAAAAGTTAACTTGCTTCATATCGCTTGTATTGGAGCAGCAAAATGGAGCAGTCTATTTCACTTAAATATCCTACCAGTTTTATTCTTTCTCCTCTCAAGCTCCACACCAACCTCACCTACAGTCATGCAGGGCCACAGCAGACAAAAGATGTTGGAGATCACACCCACCCATTTATTAAAATCCCACATTTATTAAAACAAATATTAGGTCTGTGTATAAACCCATTCAAAATATAACCTCCAAGGAATTGCTTACAAATTGTTAACAGAAGTAACTGGACAGACAAGCACAAAATAATCACAAAGAAATCTCAAAACAGCATTTACGATGTTCATCATTCATAGTCAAAACTTCTGAGTTCCTCAGTCATGCTTTTGTTGATTCCACAAAAGGTGGTTTGTATCTTTTCCATATTCTTTTTTCCCCCCCATAGCTGTCAGACTGTTAATTATCCACAGTCTGTATTCTTGCATTCATTTCATTGCTATGTGAAGCCAAAAACCTAGCAGTAGCATTCAGCATTTTATGGCACTGCATCTTAGTAGATGGCTTTGTATAGCATGAAGGTAAGTACATGTATTGGTTTTAAGTGTTCTGTATCTGGATGTCATGTTCTCATTCTGATATCCTGAATGAAAAATAAATCTTGTACAGAATTTTTCTTGTAAGCCAGCTTCTGGACCTATCATGCTCATAAGCAGAAACGTCTAAAAGCTTAAAAAAATTCTACATTCAGCTAAAAAGTAAAAGAAACAACAGTCCCACACATAAACAGATACTTTTGTGACTCCAAGCCCTGCTTTCCCACACTCCAGGTGATCAGCTTGTAGAAAACAATAATAGATAATCTCTGTCATTTTCCTGGGTTTGAATAGATTTCTCATTGGCCTTGTGCCTATCTCTCTTCCCTCAGGAAATCCTTTTCTTTACCCATGTCCAAACTCCCTGTTTCTGCAAGAGTTTAGTTTCTTTTTTTTATTAAAAAACCCCAACAAACCAAACAACAAAACCTTAGTCTAAACACTAGCAGAAACCTCATGTTAGAACTCAAATAAACTGCTCTAAATTGCAAGTGCAGACTCTGCGGAATGGCAAGGCCTGAGGCCACACAGCCTACTCAAGAAGGGTGCCAGGGGCTCTCCTCCCATTCCTGCCCTCCCCAAGCCCAGGGGAAATCCTTCTTCTCCCCTGACCTCTTCCCTCATGGAGGAAGAAATGAAGCTGCAATAGTGGAAAAGTTTGGACAAACCATTACTTCCTCCTTTGACAGTTGGGGGATAAGGAGAAAAAAAACCCCAATTGTAACAGCTGCAGCCAGTTCCCCTTTCCCCTCACTCACCAACTGTGCTATTACTAAGTGTTAGGGGGGCCTAAAAAATGTATTTGATAGCAGAGACCAGGTTTACTCATTCTCACCCACTTGCTTTCATTTTAGTTCACTTGGCTTTTTGACCACAACTTAGTGAGTCATGTGGGATGCCCGTTTGAAATACATGGATGAGGAAAAACCAGATTACATGCATTCGCTCCGGGAAGCCTGCACTGGTGGCTTCCCACAAGACCAGCGTCAGCCAGGTGGGCTCATTTCCTCTTCCCTAAGTCTACAAGACTTCATAGAGCTCAGATCTGACCTACTGGTTATAAACAAAGCATTTTCAGAATAGAGAACACTCCTTGCCCTGCACTGGTATTTATCTGCCCATAAGGAAATAAATAAAGCACCCACCTCCTCAGGCCTACCTGCCTCCTGCTCCCCACTGCATGCACCTGCCACTACACCAGGACACAAACAAAATGTACTGGGCAACCTACTACCCCTGCAACTACTCCTTCATTGCCCTGCTTCCTCCTGCAGGTGGGTGGGATGCTGGGAAACACAAGGCACTGTGGAAAGCCCTGAGAATGAGGGAAGAAGGAATCATCTATGTGCCTTTTACATTGCTTTCCAGGAGAAGTGGCTGGAAATCAGACTTGGCACTCCCTCATGACTCCTGGCTTGAAGCCTGTTGCTCCTGGCACCTGGGTTATAAGTTCAGGCTGGCTGCAGTTTTGGCCTGATCTCTTGTGCCCTTTAGGGAACAAGTTCAACACCTGAAGTTCAGAGCAGTGTGCTAGGCTGTTCCATGGATTTTCTGCAGCCCAGCTCCTGGTCCATCAGCAACCCTTTCAAAGGCAGCCTTACAAAATGCTGCCTTGTTTCAGACAATCCCCCATCACTTTTGAGTTTGCAATGTTAAAATATCAAAAAGTAATAAACAATGTTCAAACCCCCCAAAAACACAAAGCATAAGTTCCACTAAATGGATCCACACAGCCAGCATGCGTTTCAAATAAATACTTTACATTTTTTTTCTTACAAAACAGAATATTATAGTGTAACAAAATAAATAAATATCTATTATAAATTGTCCTTTTTTGTATTTCTCTGGGAGAAAGTCACAGGAGGTTTCCTTGGAAGCTTGAGGTGCCATTTTAAGAGTTTCTCTCTTGCATGTGTAGGGTGGAGAGCTTCTCAGGTGTTCAGTGGTGCACTGAGGCTGGGGGACACCACAGGAGCCCACCTGCCTGCAGCTCCATACTGCCTGCACTTCTTGGCCTTGGTACAGGCAGGAAGTACCTGATGAAAGAGAGGTTGTTGTGTTTATTTTTTCAAAATATATGGATGTTTTAAGTGCGAGGCTAAAGATCCTGGATATTTGTATTGCCAAATGAGTCCTTGCATCTCTCTGTAACTCCCTTGCAATCCCACCAGTAGTCTTCAGCTTGGATCTAGAGGTATAACACCCCTGGAAGACATGTTGCATTTCCTCCACTGCTTCTTTTTCTCCAGGATTTTCACCAAAATTCAGGGTGCATATGCTAGGCATATACTGCAAAGAGGATGAGGAACCTTCACAAAACTGGACTGTGATTCTCTGAAATGATGCCACTTCACTCAGTTTACCCCCACCTCAAGCTTGTATCCTGCACTCCCTGCACTAGGATAGCCTCCATGGACAACCAGCAGTGCCTCAGCCCGTGCCACAGTGTGGGACCCTGGACTTCCCTCAGAGAGGCACGGTTTTCCTCCAAGACCACATTTTGTTTGACACACATCCTCAAAGCTGCTGCCTTTGTAAGCTGCATTGGCTGTGCTGAAGTAGATTATTTTAGGAGCTGCAGAAGACCAGTGCAAGGTCCTGGCCACTGCTTCCACAACTATTTTGTGTATAAATATAGTAGTAGAGTGATGCTTCTGCCGCAGCGTGCCTTGTCATTGGCACAGTGAATGTTTTCTAGCTCCCAGCACTCTTGGGCACCTGTAGGCTGGCTATGCAGAATCAGGTTTCTGCTTCCCAGCTGTCTGGCTGGGGGCTAATTCCTGTGTCCATCTCCAGCCCAGGTTCAGCCAGGCTTGGGAAGTGTGCAGGCAGCCCTGGTGTGGCTGGGGAGAGCCAGGTCACGGTACTGAGCCCCATGACCTGTGGGGGTGACCCCGGCAGCACCCTGAGGAAAGGCAGACCTACCCAGCATGGCCAGGCTGGGTTTCCCTCTGGGCCGTGTAGGTGCCTGAGGCAGGGGTAGAGAAGGCAGGTGAGAAGGAGAAGGGAGGTCAGGGGGACCAGGACCCCCACTGCAATGGCAATGGCCGGTGCCATGCTGCTGTCTGGACCTGTGGGGAAAGCACAGGGACTCAGTTTGTGCAGGAAGTAAAAATCCAACCCAAAACCCAATTCAAACATCCCTTGGCCATTCCCTGGGGTGAAATGGAGTGGATAGGGGCACTGGGAGCACATTTCAGCATGATGCACTCAAGTGGCACTGCCAGCAGACTTATGCTTGGGGTCTGATGTAAAGGTCAGGCATACAGAATTCAGTCTCTCTGACCTACCCAATGTCTTGTCAGTGTGTCACGCTACATGACAGGGAACCCTGTCACAAATAGTCTTTCACAGGGACAGAGAGGCTGGGGGACACCATGGTGGGTGAGAGGACTTGATGACCAGTAGACATTATGTGCAGTTGCCCAGGGCATCTGGATGTTCCATGGCACCTCCTCCATCCCTCCCAAGCCCAGCCACAGCTGCTCTTCCAGGTGCCTTCCCCACCTGCTCCCAACCCTCTGCGGAGTTTTCTGATCAACCCCAGGAGGTGTTGTGCAGTTTCTGCTCCACTCAGAGCAGGAGCAGACTTACATACTGACCTGGCTCCAGGCTGTCTGTGGGCAGGACCAGGGTCACATTTAGAGAAGGGTGTTGGATCACACAGGTGATGGGGTACTCCTGAAGGATTTTGGAGTGGGTGTGGGTAAAATTGCTGATGACAGTCACAGTCTGGTTGCTGAACTTTATGTGGTACTCCCTTGGTTTCTGCTGCAGGATGCTGGGAAGGTGCCAGGTTATTTTTGGAGCTGGTTTCCCTGTTGCTGAGCAGCTCATCCCCACCATTTTCTCAGAGTCCTCAGCTTTGTCTGGACTGAGTATAAGCTTAGTTTCCACTTTGGGGTCTGAGATGGCTGTAAACAACAAAGTGACAAAGTCCATTAGTTTCTGCCCATGTTTGAGCAAAGAGCATCTATATTTACAATTATCTTGGAGGACAAGCTTGCTATCTAATCTTGCCTCCCCCCTCCCAAAGCCCCAGCAGTGACAAATAAACATGAAAGTGATCAGACAGCAGTCTGGAAGTAAAGAGCTAGACAAAAGTAAAGGCAAGAGGGTAGAAGCATCTGTTTCAATTCTGTTACTAGCAGCAACATCCCAACTGAGAAGTGGTGATTATGGCTGAGTTAAAAGCAGAAGGTAGTGAAACTGTGAAATCATATGTCCTTTTCTCTCTGAAAGAGCTGAACTGCATTAATGAGTTAAAATTATTTTCCTTTAAAATTACCTTCAGGGTTATCTTTACTGCTGTTTGAGGTGTGTAGAGTTGCAAATCAAAGGACTAAATGCATTTATTTATGCAAGACAGTAATAGTGAATTTGTATGTGGTTACACCATGGGATTTCACCTGTGGAGGGTTTGTGCTTGTATAACTTTGTTCCCTCTTGTACTGGGTTTTGGGTGCATCACAGTATCCCTTAAAACTTTCATTAAAGATCACCTCTTCTGAGCTCTCTCACTCCAGAAGATTTGCGGATGCTGTCACATTTCATTTTAGTCTGGAAGAAGGATGAACTACAGGCATCATTCATGCTCACTCACTCACATGAAGTCTACTTGTTGATTCCTATTTATACAAACTGTGTTTGCAAGGAATAGATAAAGGGGAGAAGTTCAAGAAGCTGCTTTCAACCTGGATAGAACTCCAGGTGAGAACTGAACACATAAGGACACATCGGTCCCGTGTGGAAAAGTCACCTATTTATCCTTTGACATAAAATCATACCATAATTTAGGTCAGAAGGGACTTCTGGAGATTGTCTAGTTCAAGCTTTTGCTCAGTTTGATAAGGTCAGTTTGTGCAGGCCAGTATCTATAAAGGCGTGCAGTTCCATTTGGGAGTGCAATCCATGGCTTTCTGTGTGGCAGCTCACCAGCCTGCCTTCTACTTCAGTACATGTGCTGATGGAATAGGGGTCCAAACCACACTCTACTTCTAGGTCTCTGTTTCTCAGAATATTACTTCTTTTAACCATTTCAGTGCAGTGGCAGCTCTACTTTCAATCAAGTCTGGGGTACCACGAATGCCCTCTGATTAAAAAAGTATGCATTACTATAATTAGTAGAACTCCATGTGTATATTACTACTTACATAAGAAAAATAACAGCGGTAAGTGGCAATGTTTATGCTGAAATTATTTTTTGTCCCAACACTAAAACATCCCACTATCATTTAGCAATTCTGCTTTTAAACAAGTGAACCAAACTTCTTTTTATTCTTCTTAGGAAAAACAATGATTTTTTCCTTTCGTGAGGTAAACAAAGATTTGCCTGTGAAGTGTAGCAGGCACTGTGAAAAGGGGAAAAGGCTTGTGCCAGATGCATAATGGCACCTATGACCTCCTAGCACAATTCCAGTTGTACCTCAAGAGGTTGTCTGTGTCCTCCAAGCCATAACTGCCAGAGGGTGGAACCAAGACTTTGTATATCAACAATTTTGCTGCTTTTTGTTGGTTTGACTTTTTTACAAGCCTGACCTCATTCACTTATTATGGTTGTGTGAGCCTAGAAAAAATAAGCTTCTATTTCTCCTGTTTTGCATCACTCATAGACGAAAACTCAACCCCCACAGAGTTGCTGAAACCTCTGAGAAAAACAAGGAAAGTGTGTAGGGGGATTTCAGTTGGAACTTCTCAAAATCTCCCAGGTATGAAAAGACTAGTGTCACAAACAAGTTATGTTTCAATTAATAAATGATCTCCGAACTTCTTCTTTCACTCACGGGATGCATAAAAATAACATATCCACCCACAGCATTAACTTCAAATATTACATTGCAAAATTAAAAAACAATCAAAGGGACAAGTCACAGATGTTACCATAGAGGATGAGAAAAAATTCTCAGTGTCTTGCCAGAAACATAGGCACTCTACAGCTGCTCTTCTTCTGACTAAGCAGTTCTCTCTCTTCTCACAATGGACCCCAAGGAATGATCCTGTAGGGCTGAGCTTCTCTCTAGCAAATGTCTGTAACAGATGCACTGTCAAAACCTGTAAGTGCTTGCTTTTGCAGTAAAGTCCCTCTACACTGTTTGCTAGTATGTGCTGGCTGTTTATGTTTGATGCATACACTTAACTGCTTCTTTTGCCTTTCATAAAGATATTTGTTTCCAGTGAAAGTCTTTGCATAAGAGGTTGTTTGCAAGTATTTGCTTTAGTCTCTCTTGCAGATCAGTATTGCAGATGTTCCCAAATTTGATCTCTGTCAGCATTCCCAAATATTTGAAAAAGGGACTTTCTGTAATGGCTTTCCGTGATTGGAGGGGGACTGTCTGGTCATGATATGCTTTTTATGCTTAAAGTCTTAGTAGTGGTGTTATAGAGAATGATAAAAGATTGTAGGAATCACAGTGTGCCTTGTGATGACAGAAAGCTTTTTCCAGCCATGGGGGGGGGGGAAGGGGGAAGGGAGCAGTCTGTTTAAAGAGACCCACTAAGCTTGCTTGAAACTATTCTGTTCCAAAATGGATTTTGCTGAAGGGTAGGAAATTTCTGCTTCTTCCTGGGTTTGCTGTTTTCAGCCAGGCAGGTCTGACATCCCTCCAGTCATACCTGTTTCTTTTTTCACAGTGTTGTATCCAGTTCTTACGTGGTTTCATTTCCCCTCATCACGTGGCGATGGTGCCCATCTCTCCTGGAACAGCCGCACTTGTGAAGGCTGCTGTAATCGGGCAATCACCAGCTCGTAAACTCCCTGGCAGTCCCCTCTTGAGGGCAAAGACATGGCAGCGTTTCATTTTCAACTGGTGACTCTGATTTTCTCACCTTGCCCTGAACCTCTGAACCTTGGGAGATTCCTGCTGGCTTCACTCTCCCTCATGGGGCACCCTCTGGGCTTGTTCAGACAAGTTGTTCCCATCATTAAGAGTTGGGCAATAAGGAGCAAGACTGTGGCTTTTAGGTAGCATTGTATAAATTAACTTCAATGCAATAACCATATATGACCTAAAATCTTCTGTCAGAGTGCCAAATACTCAGTTTGTTCAAGGTGACCCTTGAGGGCAGGTTTGATACGGCACATTAAAGGGAGGCCACCATGACCTTGGTGAGGCAGCCTCTGGCAGTGGCCTGTGAGGCCTATGAGAGAAGTTAAGCCCTTCTCAGCTGATGTGTTTTCATCAGATGCAGGAAGAGATGCTTGCATGAGTGTGTGTGGCAGCAGAAAAACATCCCTTTTTTTTTTAGAAGTAGTGCTCTGGTGAAGGATGAACCATAGCCACAAGATTGGTGGTTTTGGGAAGGAATTCTCCCACTTGGGTAAAAAAAACCCAAACCAAACCAAAAAATCAAAAGAAATCTCTGTGTGTAGATTTACATGATAAAAAAGAATGGGATCCCTCTGCAAGGCACTTCCATGTTTTTCCTGTAATATATAATCAGTGTTTACCCTCTGACTGACTCAGAACTGGGTTTCTTTAGGAACTTTCCTCTTGATATATGAAATACTGCATGAATTTCTCCTAGTTTCTCTTTTCTGTCCTAGGAGTTTTCCCAGAAGAGGGGAAAAAGAACTTTTGTTCCAGACTTGATTTTCCCTTGTATTTTCCACCACCACCTCCTTTCCCCTGTAAGTTAGGAGCTTCCTTTCTCCACATGCAGGACTCCAGAGACATGTGTGTGGACATATGTGTCTGTGTCCTTGTCAGCAGAAGGTACTAGGGTTAAACAAAATACTCTGCAGGGGTCATATCACCAGTGAAAGGTCACAGACACTGACACTCTCCACATGGGATATGATCTTTGGCCAATGTCCCCACAGCAGTCTCATGCATGAGAAAGCCAGGAGCCAACAGGGTGTCTTCAGGGCATGTTTAATGTCTCAGCTTTCTCAGCTGGACAAAACCTAGCAGCTTTCCTCAAGAGATAAGCAGCTTATCACTCTTGGTTCTTTGAGTTCCTCATTTGTCTTTATTTCAGGTTACACTTGCTAGTTGATGATTTCATATGGAGGTGACAAATATTACCATCTTGACTCATGATTTGTTTCAGCTCTCTTCTTTAAGCTAGTTGATGCTGACCCCAGCCCAACTACTGTTATTTTTACTCTAGCTTCAAAATGAGCTTCCAGCTATTCTGGTCACACATGTGCCTCTTTGCCTTTTGAATACTTTGCAGGTTTTTTAAAACCAAATGCAAAGCAAGCTAAAAATTGCCTGATTTCCAGGATTAGGAGGTGAGAGAAGCAGTGAAAGGAAGCAGAGGGACACGGGGTTCGTGGCTGTGTTCAGGCAGCTGTCAGCACAGCACAGGACCAGGGAAACTTGGAGGAAGTCATGGGTTACACGTCAGTTTTAAATCTCGCTGTTGCTGACTTGAAAGGGAAGAAAATTAAAGAACTGTTGAATGCTGGTTTCCCATCAGAGGTAAAACCAGAGAGGGAGAGAGCCAGGGAAAAAGCTGAACCATTTTTCCTGCATCAGTGTAGCAATGTTAGGGAAGGTTTTTCACAGGAAAAATGATTCAATCCTCAGATGAGTGCCCGTACACAATTACAGTGCCTTACCATAAACCTTGAGACACATCCTGCCGGTGACAGCCCCCGAGGGAAATGTGTTGAAGATGCATTTGTAGCATCCTTCATCTTGGAGGGTGACTCCATGAAGGGAGATGGCCGAGGCTTGTAACTCGCTGTGGGCAAAGCTCACATGGCTGACATAGGCCTTGGCTATCTTTTGGCCGTTCATCGTACTGTAAGTTGCTATGTTGTCTTCAGCCCCATCTGTCTCCTTCTGCCAGGTCACCTGTATCACATCTTCTTTCGTGACTGACCGGCATGAAAACGTAACATTTCCTCCTGCCTGGACTGACTGGACCTTTCTGTTCATCACCTGCACAGAGGCTGGGGGAGAAGCAGGTGCCACACTCAGCATTTCTCACACTCTTCTGCAGCCCAACCCCAGTGGACGTTCCCGCAGCCCCTTACCTTCATTTCTAAACAGAGCAACTCTGGAGGATTTCTCTATCCCTCCATCCAGCGAAAAATTGAAAATGTGGCATGAAAGAATACCTAGAGAGTTTCAATGGACTTGCCACTCTCATACCAAGTATCTTGCCAGCCTGATACCTGTGCTGCAGAGAGCACCACTGAGAAAGGCAGCTCTGGTGTTGGGAGCCACTGATTTGTCTACTAGGACTGCTATCCCACGGGTACCCACAGAGAGGTTCCCTAAACTTCCAGCCATGCTAATGACCAAACAGCTGTTGGCCCAATACCATCCTCTTAGCCCTCCAGTGGCATGGAGTGAAGCAAATCAGTAAAACTGCTAAAAATTATTACGTGCCCCACTATACACTGTGTATTCACACTTGTCAGAGAATGGCAAAGAACAGAAAACCAGAAGGAAAAAGCAAGGTAAGGTGGACTTGAGGCCAAATACTTCTGTCCTCTTAGCATAGAAGTCATGCTGCTGAGAAGCAGCTGCAGAAGAGACCCTACTGAAAGCCCTGAAGCAGAAAACTTTCACAGCATAAATGCCGTGGTATTAAAAGTCTCCAGAGAAAAGAAGAAAGCAATCGGTCTCCTCTTCCAATTCGTAGACATGAAAAAATTGTTAAGGGTACAGGCAAGGTGAAGCTGACAGCTCAGCTCCACAGTTCTCTTGGGATAATAGTTTTCAAAGTTTATTTGTGCATGTCAGCATGGGAAGGGAGATACCAACAGTAACAGTTGCAGCACTGAAAACATAATTCAATTTACAAGAAAGGGAAATATCTTTGCAGACTTTAAGGAGGAGTGAGGTTGTCTGCAGTGCCCAGAGGTACACTAGGTTAACCCACTCGACAAAGTGCTCTGAGATTCTGGCTGTGACTGTGGCCAGGCAGATTTCCACCAAAGACCAAGAAGCCAGTTGCCAAGATGTGCCAGTCACTTTGCTTTCCAGACCTCAGCAGTGCCATAGGCAGACTACAAACAATGATCATGGGAACTACTTTGTAACTAATTCAGCCTTTTCTACATGACTTTTAAGTACAAAACCAGTGTAATACACCCATGCTTTTGATAGCCTGAGCAGATACCCACAAGCAGTTTGCCTGCTTTATAATTTGCCCATTGCAACCAATTTATACATCTCTCTTTAACTTATAAAAACACTGGTGGTAAATTAAGAAGTGGATGCTGCCAACACAATCAGCACTGACACGTCCAAAGGCCCAGGTAAGTAACACAGTGCCACAAGTACCGTGTCACCAATGGGCTTGCCCCAGGAGGGTGCGAGGTGGGGATGGCAGCACCCAGCAGCACAGAATGAGGCTGGCACTGAGGTCCCTAATGCTGTTAGGATAATGACACAGACACCCAGACAGACAAGGGAGTTACCTGGAGCAATGGTCCAGATGCTGGAGAGGAGCAGGCAAGTGACCATCATCATCTTAGCTGTGTGCTCAGTGAGACGAGCGACTGATCCACTGAGTGCCACTTCCCCTTTTTTATATGCTTTGCTCTTACTCTCGGGACATTCCCTCCATGCAGCTACAGTAAATCGAAGCTTGTAAAAACCTCCTGCCTCTGTGAATTTTAGGGGACATAACAACAAATGTCAGAGCCAGAAACTCAGGTTTTCCCAGCTGTGCTGCTAAGCAGATAGGGGTGCTGTTTTTTTCACAAGCACTTTGTCCATAAGGTTGGGTTTTCATAAGTGCCCAAACACAAGCACAGATTTCTAAACTGGCTCAGCACCCAGTGTCTGTGGGTTGCAGGAGGAAAGGCCACCCTGGCCCTGACCTGAGCTCCAGGAAAGGCCATGCTGCAATGAGTAGTTCAAATGTCCCTACATATAACTCAGAGGACCCAGTTAGGGGTCTGCACCCTTTGTGTAAATCAGTGAAGACCCAGGAGCTGCTGAGGCTTCTGTAACGTAACTCTTTTTCTAGATTAAGGAGACCAAAGCAAGCCAAGAGGAGGACTCAGGGCCTCAGGGAAAGAGCAGAGCCTTGGTCTCGCCTCTCCTCCGTTGAGGTTCCCACCATCTCCACAGGTCCATGATCCTTCCCCAGCCCGGTCCCTGGGAAAGACAGGGTTGCCCTTCCACAAACACACCCTTTCCCCTCCACTGTCACCTGAGATGACATAAAAATAGGTCACACAACTTGTTTGAGTCATTGTTTTTGTGCCTTTTTGCTTTGTCATTGTTATGCCTGTGTTCCCGTTTTTGTGTGGGTTGTGATCACACTGCTGAAACCAGCCAAACCCTCTGCCACAGGTGGCTCACCTATGGCCCAGTGCAGCAGCCAGACTGTGAGACCTCATTTGCTAATCAAACTTCTACTGGTAAATCGTGTTTCATGTTTCTGATTTCTGATGAGGTGGCTTACATTTTTGCAAATTCTTACTACTCCAAATGACTGTGATTGCAAATAAAATGTTTTCTCTCAGCTGAATGGCTGCACAGACTAGCCTTGAATTATGCAAATCGATTGCAAGCCAGTGGGCCCAAATCATGAAGTGACACAAAAAATTCTCAACCATGCTTTCACATTTATGGTTCCTTCTCTACTTGGTGCTAACTAATCTGAAAACAGAAACAGCTCAAGAATCAGTATTCCTCTAGAGAAACATTTTGCATGTGCTTTTGAGTAGGTTCAAGAATTCATTCCCACAAGTCTGCAAAATGCAATTGCTTCATACTATGGTCTTTTTCCTTTGAGGTATCTCATTTTCCTTTCCTTGAGTTATTTTCATAGTTGCACTTTCCTGCAAAATTTCTGGAAGGGCATTCTGGCCTGATCAAAATGTGAGATTGCCACTTAGCGATCACAAAATGAACTACACTTGATTTTAAAAAGAATTGCAGTCTCAATTCTGTAGGAAATGTGTGTAGGAAATATTCTTGTCAGATTTAACCAACTTATTTTCTCCCAGAAACACTCTAATCTTCCAGAACCCTTAAAAACTGTGTGCTGCTAGAGGAAACACTTTTCATGAAGAGCAAAATTTCAGTCTTAGCAAAGGACAGAGATGGGACGCCGGTGGGAGAAATTTGTTGGCTTTAATTTGTTACAGCATCCCTGATGAGAAAGAGCCATGTATGCGGTCTGCTCCTTCCAAGCTCTGCCTTTCTCCTGACAGCTCCAGGTGCCACAGGGAACCTGAGCATGCAGGGACCTCCCTAATGGCCTTCATGAGTCGGTGCTTGCATGCACATCCAACTGCTGCAGCATCTGTCGGACCACTCCCCTTTCTCCAGGGACCAGACAACAGCAGCAGTTGATTAACTACTTTAAACATAACATTTTATTCCTAATGAGAGATCCATTAAACCAGCCACTTATTTAAAAATTTCGAGTGTCTCTTTAAGTGTATGTATTCCTGCTCTGTTCATCTTTGCATAGACTTTTGGTGGATTACAGACCTTCTCCTTCCTTGTCAGTCAGATCCCATGCTCTTCTGCTTCAGTTGCACAATGTCCTCATTTCTGAGAACTGCACACCGTGCCTAAGGTTCCGCCACATTCCAAAAACAGTGAAAGCTTGGGGATAAATTAGGCAGAAGTAGTTGTGCAACTACTGCTTGGAAAGCACAGTGATTTGTATTATTTTCTTCCTTTCTGTATCACCAGTTCTCTTCAGTTCTGAGTAAATTAAAAAAGGACATACAAGAATTGCACAGTCACAAAATGCCAGCACTTCCCCACAGACTGAGTGACTAATGAAATTAATAATTCACATAGTTGAACTTCCAGAAAACATTGCCAGGGACAGTCACTCAGGCACAAATGTAGTCTAAAACATTGGTTTGTCAACCACCAGTCTAAACCACTGTTTTTATAACCATCCAAACCCAGGTTAACAACTGGACAATTGCCTACCTTGTCAGAGGGATTCAGTGCCACCTCTCAAGACATTGCCTGTGAAGAGAACAAAACAGGTGGAGAGGGTTTCATCCACTTCTGAATTGCAGTGACTTTGGCTCCTCAGCTCTAGTTGTAGGTAGCACTGTTAGGAAGCAGCTTGTCGAATGCAATTGAACGGGCCTGGAACTTTATAACATGCTTAAGTAGTGCCTGCATATGGCAAATCACTCTACATCTCAGTTGAGTTTGGAGAGCTGCAGTACACTGAGGTAAAGACAGTAGCTACATCAACCAACATTTGCTCCAGCCTCTGCCATTGCACCAGGGCAGGCTGTGGCAGTTCAAAGCCAAGGGATGCTGCAGGACCAGGTGGTGCTCATTTAGGCAGGATTACAGACAAATTGTTGTGTTTGCACACAAGTTTCAGGTCAGAGGACATAAGGGTAGTTTGTACACAGTCACAGCTGTTTATCCTTGTAATGTTTGAATTGGAGGTATGTGATCTGTGATCTCTCCCCAAACTGGACTCCCTCCCTCTGCTAATACACTGCTGTCAGCTGCAAGTTACAGCTTCCATTGCTGAAATCTGGTGTTGGACTGCCTAGCGAAGTGCAAAACAGATTCAAAGGAGGGGGCTACTTTTTGGAGACATAGCTCATGGTGGTGTACCTCTATCTGCAAAACCACATGCTCCCAGTACGTGTTCTTAAAGTGTCCTGTTAACTGCCTGACACTTCCTGCCTTTGAGGTTTGATGAAGTTGCTGCAGACACCTGAAGTCTTACAGATATTTTATTTTTCTTTTCTGGCAGTGTACTGCAATTACAATGTGTCAACTAAAACTTGATTCCTCCCCAGCCAACTGGCCCTGCAAATTGTATTTCTGGTTCTTCTATTTTTCTTCTTCCTTGTAGCTCAGGAGAAAGAAAAAGGAATAAAAGTATAACAATTTTTTTAAAAAGGACAAAAAGGAGGTGAAGAAGCATAAAACAACTGCACTGGAAAACTTCGGTAGCAAAGACTGTGCTTCCTTGTGGTTTGAAGTGTTTGGTTTTTTACAATTCAGTTTGTCACAGCATTTCTCAGAAGAGCTAGATGGCTATGCATGTGGTTTCCTCTTGCCAAAAGCACCCAAAGTTGCTATTTCAGACTACAGAACCTAGAGGGAGTCCATTCTGCAACACATTAGTCACTTTGTGGAGGCCACCAGCTCACCCCAGCACCCCAGGAAGCTACATCACTCATCCATTCCACTCTCTTCCTCTCCCACCCCCACTTTGTTAATGTTTGCCTGCAGTGGAGGCTTTGGGGTGGTTTTTGGTTTTTTTAGGTGCACAACATCTGAGTGCTGCATACCCTTATAGTGAGATAATCAGCTGCTTTGGTCACTGAGTTTCATTCTGTAACACAGCCACTACAGAAAACAATTCAGCCAGCAAGGAAACCCCACCAAAATTGGCTACCAAAGGGTACAGAAATCCAGTGGAAGGATGGGAAACTGCCCACCAAGAATAAGGTAGGTCCAATACCATTTTATATTTAATTACAAAACAAAAGGACTAACGGAGTGATAATGAGAGATAATGAGCTGCTTTGATCACTGAGTTTCATTCTGTAACACAGAAAGTACAAAAACCAATTCAGGCAGCAAAGAAACCACACTAAAATTGGCTACCCAAGGTGCAGGGATACAGTGGAAGGATGAGAAACTGCCTACCAAAAATAAGGGAGGTCCAATACCATTTTGTATTTAATTACTAAACAAGAGGATTAAGGGAGTGATTCCAAAACACATAATACCTGCAATGAATCAGCCTCAAGGGATCATGCGAGGCACCATGAGGAGCTTCTTGATTAACAAAACATAATTTAGCAAGCAAATGAAGATGAACAATATAGTTCTTAATATGTCAAAGAGTATTGCCTCAGGATGATGTTTAGAGAGGTAATGTCATCTGTAAGCTCCCAGTACAGAGAGTCTGCTGAAGGGAGGAAGGGAGTTCATCCTGGTGAGGAACAGAAGGAACAGAAAATACTTGCCATCTGCTCCAAGTTTCCAGGCAGGAAAACTACACTTAGAGGAGATTCATCTTGGTATCTCCTATCTGTTAGTACCATGTCTCAAAAAGACAAGCTTTTATATATGTCATATAGAAATAAACTAAATTGTACAATATATTTAATTGCTGTACACAAGATATGTGAGTGTCCTATAGTTACGTACAACAGTGGTTAGGAATAGATTCTCTCCTAAGGAACTATAAAGACAGAGGAGGATGCTCAACAAGAACCACCTAGGACAGGTGGAAAATTCCCTTTCTTTTCCACTGTCTTCTTGATAGGTCAAAGAAAAGGTCATGCAACCTCTGAGTACTGTACCCTGACTGCTTACTTGGTCTTAAGGAACTCAGATGAGGCACTCCATTGCCAAAATTGAATGTTCCTCTTGTTTCCAAAGAGCATGCATCTCTCACATCTCTGCAGATCTGTGGCCAGATGTCTAAGTTGTGACCACATTACATGGCCTTGAAGAAAAGGGCAGAAATTCTCAAAGCACAAAGCCTTGCTCTCAGAAGCAGTTTGAGTCAAGGCAAACAAAATCCATGTGAGACTGGTGGGTCCTTGCCTGTGGCAGCATGGAGCAGGGATGAGCTCGTGTGCCTTAAGGGTCTCAGGTCTCAGGTCCAGGCTCTCAGCTCCCAAGCTTGCTGAATCCCTGCTTCTTTGTCACCCTTACATGTGGGATCTGCATTGCTTTTGAAATAATTCCTGACTGCTTTTTAGGAGCAGGAATAAGAACAGAATTCTTTATAAGAACCTTTATAAAGTTTTTGTAAAGCAGATTTTTCCTGCTAGCATGGTGGTGCTGTGAAACCTGTATCCCCTATCAGAGGGGAGGAGCCACTGCCATAAAAGAGATAACTGGCATGGTGCTGTGCCCCAGTCTGTGCTCATGCAGCTCTCTACCCTGTTTTCCTCACTTTCAAAAACTCTAACAAACCACTGCCAGGAGAAGTCATTCAGGGAGAGCATCGACCAGCTGTCCTTGCATAGCAGAGAACAACTGCAATTCATCTCACCCAAGCTGCTGTTGATGAGCCAGGCCAGCTTGGGGTGATTTTTGCATGGCACATGCCTCCTCAGTCATAGCTGCCCCACTGCTGACAAAGCCATGTCTTTCAGAAAAATCATAGACCTTGCAGAAGTTCAGAGGGATGGAGAAATGACGAGGTTGGAACGTTTGGTTTGGTTTTGGTTTTTTTTTTCCAGAGAAGAAGTCATTCTTATGCAGTGACTCAGCATCCTTGCAAAACTCTGGTGCTTCAAAGGTCCAGTCCTGGTTACCACCGCTCTCCAAGCAGTGTGAGAGGCAGAGACTGAGGGTCAGCTTGGAAAGGCTCCTCTGCTCCACAGCACAGGGCCAGCTCAGAGTAAGGCCAAAGGGAAAGCTCAGGTTACAACAGAAAGTTTATAAGTATCTTGTAACAGGCAGCCCATCCACATACAATTCCTAAGGAATGAGGCTCATGCAGTTTCATCATCCAGCTGTCAGCATCTCTCCTGAGTAACTTTAAGTAGATCTGAAAAAAAATCAAAGTAGATGGGCACCTATAGGTAGGGAAGTGAGAAAATTGGCAGCCATTTGGATGAAATATCCCAAAATTATCACTCCAGTGAGACAGGCAGGCAAAGTTCACCAGCTTCAGATGAATTATCCCACATGTAGGTGAGGACCAGCCAATGTCTGGTGGGGTCCAAGGGAGGAGGGCCCAGAGTCAATTACAGGGGTGGCAGCAATTAAAATGTACTGAAGTGTTGGGGTTTTCTTTGCCAAGCAGCCAGCCACAGAGCAAGGATGGTGCTTTTTACTTGGTTGGATGTGGGGGTTTTTGAGAGTTTGGCAGTTTGGTGTCAGAGGTGGTGGGTTTAAGGAGTCAGGTAAGAACTGGATATTTTTGGAGGAAGGTCCAGCTATTTCTAGACCAGCAACCTCTTGTTGTGGGACACCAAGTTAGATGGAGACAACAGCTGCAGCAGGTCCCCACTGAAGCCCTCCCTCCTGAAGGCTGATGCTGTCATGCCCCACAGCAAGTCAGAGGAGCTTCATATTTCTGGAAGCAGGTGAGGCTGGCATCACCCCTTATTAAGGTGGCTCTGTGGGTGTCTGTGAGACCTTACCAGCAGCATCTGCCCAGGAAGTCCCCATTCAGGGACAGACAGGGGTATCCACTGCCCTGTCTCTTGGCCCTTTGGCAGCTGGGTTGAAGTAAATTCAGACTGAAGGCAACCTTAGTTTCAGGTGTGCAAAGCAGACGTAACACAAACTTGAACTCTTAACAGCAGGTGCTGGGAGAAAATGTTGCAGACCCTACCATTTATCTGTAAACTCTGCTGCTTCCTCTGTAATTAATTTCTTGACTCTTTCCTTCTTCCTATACATCCCCAGGTCTGCCATTTCATCCCTCTGTTTGGAGTGTTTGCTTTTTAGAGGCATTTCTATATTTGGTTTGACCACTTCCCGAGCATGACAGCCTCTGTAGCCTGTAACATGGTTCATGAAGCTTCTCTGCAAAGAGCTAAGTGAAACTGTGGAGAGAAAGAAAAGGAAATCTGCCTTTTTTCTCATTTTAATGAGAGTCACATTTGTCCTCTTTCATGACTGCTGGCCAGAACTATTTCCGAGCATTTTTAATAATAAACTTATAATTGCCTCAAAAAACCTCAACCCAATAAATGCCAACCCTTCAGAACCCCTCTGCACCCATAGGCCAGCTGGACTCCCTTTCTCTGACTGCTGGGGACCTACCTCAAAGAGTCAGCATGTATGTAGCATGAATGCAGATGCTGAGAAAGGCTTTCAGTTCTCAGACCATGCGATGCATATTCCTGCAGGATTACACATGATTGACTAAATAAGAATCTATCTAAGAGTTATGCATCAGCTTACACATCTAATTTGCTATAGGAACATATGGTATTTATCTTTTGACAGTCCTGGGGAAGAGCAAACCCAGCAGCCTTTTCATCTGAGCACGGGACTAAAAAATCAGAAGCCAACTGAATATAAACAAGAAAAAGTGGAATAAATAGACATCAGGAAACAAAAATACTTATATCAAACTCACAATATCTGACAGCTACAACAGACTCCTAATGTTAGTTATGTGTATTATAAATACATATACATATTTTATTTTAAATGTAGCTCATAGGACTTCTATTGAATTGTATGAAATTGTCACACTGGCATCTCCAACTATGCTAGAGGATTTTATATCCACTACAGGCAAAACTCTATTTATAATTAAAAGAAAACCAGGTAGGCAGCCTGGAATGAGGTAGTATTACAGCTTTATTTTTATGCCCAGCTGTAATGAAAGCTATCTAAGTTCTCCCACTAAACAGAAAATTGGGAAGTTCACTAATATTTGCAAAACTTTCTGCTACTCTTGTAAGAGCATCAGGGACATCTGCAGAAAGAAATTATTCCAGGTGAGTTGAGGAAGTTAGGTAGTTTATAAAAGAAATGAGACCTAAGAGCAAGGAAATTTAGCAAGGAAAGTATCAACAGCAAAAAAGAATGGTGGCATTACCTGTTTACCTCAGTCCTGGGAAAGAAAAAAAAAAAAAGCAAATAAACAATTAGAAACTGATTCATAATGTACCTCCACCAGCAAGTTGTGTGTAATTCCTAAATTCATATGACTTGGCAGCTTTATATCCCTTAGCACATTTTTATTATATATATAAATCTAGCATATAAATATTAATGCTACACTGCAAAATGTTTGTTACTTATCAGCTTTTTACAAGCACAAAATTGTAAACTATAAGCAACAGTGCACGCCCCAGAAAGCTCTTATTACCAAGAAACTTGCTGAGAGCAACTGAACACAATGTAAAGGCTCTTAAATTTGCCAAATGATTTCAGTCCTTAAACCTGCAAGTATAGTCTTCTGATTGAACCAGCAAGGATTACTTCAAGTGCTAGAGACCAGATCTGATAGCTTTGCACTCACCCTCATGTGTTTGCACTTTCTTTCACACTGTCGCTACATTTTCCTTCCTTTTGCTCTTTCCCAGGACATGTTAGAGGTCAGATTGATGGAGATCATTTGTGGGAGCACGAGACTGGTTCTTTCCTATCTCTTCCCAATATTTACTGCTGACTCTCCCACCTAGAGCTCTTTAATATGGACAAGCCCAGAAAGGCTTATTGCTCCTCCAGTCCACAAACTTTGCTGCTGTACTGCCAGGGTTCCTAGGGTGCTTCCCAGGATCAGCTAAATGCTGTAACACCTGCCAACAGCTGCCACCTGCCCTCTATCCCTCGACTTTTGATTTGTGCCCTGTGGCAGCCCCTGCTTCTGCAACTCCCAGAGCAGGGCTGGGTGCCTGCCAGAGGCTGCGTCTTGGAGAGAAGAGCAGCAGAGAAGCTGCATAAAGTGCCTTGTCCAAAAAGCTGGAGAAGGCATCTCCCTAAGGGTTTACATGTGCCCACAGTTGGCAGCAGGAAGTGAGGATCATGAAGCCCCAGATCTGCCTGCTCACCCTTATTTCCATGCCCTAGGTGGAAAGCGCCCATCCCCATCCAGAGAAAAAGATACTCCCACAAGCAAAGTAAGTAAAGAAGCTGCTTGAGCCCCTTGGGTGTGGTGTGGCATGGCGTGAATGGGGACATGGGGGAGTCCTCTGCATCGCTGCAGAGGCAGCTGGCAGGCACAGCCATGGGCAGCAGCCACGGCAAGGCATTTTGCATCCCAGGGGAGGGAAACCTCCTTGCATTGGGTGGGAAATATACCTGCCCTCTGATGCCCCACTGTGCTGGATTGCTTGGGGGCTCTTTGGTCTTTTTTGTCTCTGGAGAAGGCAGCAAGAGGGGGCAGCCATCCCCTCCAGCTGTGGAGGTGCCTCAGCCACTGGCTTGCAGCTGCCTCCTGCCATGGGGCACTTGGCCCTTGTATGTTACAGCCAGACCCACAGGCTTGCAAGCACTTGAACCACAGTGGGGGAACCTCTGCTGTGCTCCTGCTTCCTCCCCAGCAAATGAGGTGGAGGGCTGCTGAAGCAAGTGGGCCAGCACAGCACAGCCTACATTTGCTCACACACTAGCCCCCGTTCCTCATACACAAGCACTGTTTAGGACTTTCTCTAAACAGATGTCAGTATGAGGTGTTCTCCTAACCAAAGAGTTTCTGCATATTGAATATGCAAATAGGGGAGACTATGACAGCCAGGATCACATGTGCTCACATGAATCAGGAGGTCTTGGTTTAGATTCAGGCTGTTGCCTTTTACCTCTCGTGGGTAAAGCCATTCATGTAGCAGAGGTATAATACTTTTACCACTTTCACAAGTTGCAGTATTAGGAAAAACCCTCTTCTTGTTAGTCATGTACATTGGCAATTTCATGGCAGTGTTAAGGAAGCACAATAATGTTTGAAAACACCATAAATTCTCTAAGATGGCAGCTTTACTGCAATATTGAGAGCCTGATGTCTCTCCTGACAGGTTGCAAATAAGTATGCTTAAAAAGCCCTGTTATCTTAAGCAAAAGTGAAAGTTCAGCTCTGAAATTTTACAGGAGAAATCTGTTCAATCCACCTCATAACAGGGGCCAGCCAGACTGATAAAGATAAGGCTTGGAGAAAGCAGGATGTAAAATGACAGGCCTCTGCCACTGAGATGTTTATGGGACAGAGAGACAAATTTGCAGAAAAGCTTCAGACTGCCAAATGTATGCACACAGACACCCATCGCATGTGGCACATCATGTAGTGCCTCTGTGCCCAGCACCCAGCCAACAATCCCAGGCAGAATTAAGGCTGCGCTGGTCATACAGCTAAAATACAGTCAGAAAGCAAGGAAAAACTTTCATTTCTAAGACAGACATGTAAAACTGATTTCAGTTAATTAAATGAAACAAAAAACAAAACAAAAAGAAAAACGCAAGAAGATTGCACATCTAGGTTTAATTAAGGTCAGTGAGCAGTGCTGTGTGACACAAGTGTGTATAAACTAGAGAAAAGATAAATCTCGAAAAGCCGCCAGAATTACTTAGCTCTCAGAGGTTCAACCCTTTTCCCTACTATTGTCACACAAGTTCATCCTTTTGCACAGCCTATGCTCAGTCTGTAGCTGAGTAAATCCTGTGCTGACTAAAGTCCTTGTCTTGTGTTGCTACACCAGAGAATGACACTCACATGTGTTTTCTTCCTCTTTCCTCAGCACAGACCTGCAGCTATCTGCCAGGTACCATCAAGGTAAAGATTAAAATTCATTTCCCCTCCCCCTACTTCCCCCCCCCCCCCCCCCCCCCAGCTCTCTAGGGCAACTGAGTCCAAAACACCCACATTTTAGAAAGAAAAATTGTCCATCATGTTCCTGCAGAAGAGAGAAAAGCCCATAATAAAACTATTTGCTTAGGATGCAGAAAAACACCAGTTTAAGCCTACGTACAAAATGAGTGTATGCACATAAAACTGTAACACAGATATGCAGCCCCACTCTTGGGCAGCCAGTGGCCAAACAGACTGCAGCATGCACTCATAATTTCTGAGGGTGAGTGTAATGTTGTCTGGCCCAAATCAGACAATTCAGGAGGCTGAACCTTGTGATGATGTCTTGGGTGAATGTCCTCAGCCACTGCACAACTTAGGGCTGTGGAGGTGCTTCTCTGTCCTCCTCCTCCTTCCCTTCTTCACTCAGCTTTTTGGTAGCCAGCGGAGCCTCTCTTGACTACTGGTGTGTTTCCCCAAAAAGTTTCAGTTTCAGCATGACACTTTCTAAAAGTCATTTAAATGGACTATTGCCAACCAGGTTTAGTAATAAAGAAATCTTCATTTGAAAAACAAAGGGAGATTTAATCCTTTGAGGCTTAAAGGGTTTTGGTTAATCTTTGCACTATAAAAAAATAGCTGATGTATCAACAAATGGCTAAATTTCTGTTGGAAGAGAAAAAGGTTTCCCCTTCCAGTGTCTCACTGCCTCTAGAAGGAAGAAAAAGAAGACAAAAGATCCCCACAAAACCAAACATGCCCTTTCAGGTTGCACATTTAGCATCTGATAAACCAGAATGGAGCAAATAGTTGCATTGCAATGCAGGAAAGACTGGTAAGATAAACACACTGCCCATTAATCTTACCTCCCTGCTTTGGGGTTAGCTTTAGGAGTTCTGGCAATGCACCCCAGAGTAATTTAAGAGGTAACCCTATAACTTGGCGTGCACCCTGCTTCTCTGCCCAGACTTATCATCCTGGAAGGCAGGGGTTTGGGAATAGCCTCTTCTCAACTGTTGCACTTCACAGTCTTGTGTGGTTCTTTGTCTGTGGTTGTTTGTGTGTATTAATATACTGGGCTCCGAGAGGCAGGAGCTGAGTACCTGTGGTTTGCTGCCTCTGCTTTGGAAATAGTTCATTGTAGCAGAGGGTAAATGAAGTTGCCTCTTGAGTCCCTGATGATGAGCTATCACCAGAAGCCCTATGTACCGCAGAATGAAGAGCTGCGTTTTAGCAGCCTAACTGGGTTGGTTTGTGGTTTTTCTTTTTAATAAATATGACATCAGTAAAGCAAAAGTTGGTGCCCAGCAGATAAGTGGGTGTTAAGCAGAAAATTTTGAAGAAAGTGGGCAAGATGAAATGAGCTCATCATTTGTACCTGTGAGTGTGGGATGGACTGTGGGGGAAGAGGAGGGGGTGGAACTGTAACGGGGAACCTGCCAAGTAGCTGTCTGGTTTTGAGAGTTTTGGTGTCCCAAGGAAAAGTCCCAGAGTGTGGTTTGAAGACAGTCCTGGCAGGGCTGTTAGTGCAATACGAGAGACGCCCCTTCTGAGTGTTAAACTTGGTTTGTGAATAATGGAAGTTTTCACACTTGCTCCATCGGCATGTGGGAGAAATCACTCCACCTCTGCACTTCAGTCTCCCTACTGATAAGAGAAGGTTGATAATAACAGCCTTTCAAAACATGATGACTGGAGGGATTCTGGAAAATGTGACTCAGAGCAAGTCTTGGTTAGACCTATGTGTTTGAAGGGAAAAGAGGTGCTCCAGACTTCACTCAGTGGACTGAGAGCCACTCATGAAAATTAAGAGCCTACCTGTTCTCATTTAACACGTACATTAAGAGAAATAATGCTGTCCTCCCATCTTTGCAATCATGGCCAGGGAAGGAGAGAGCCATGCACTTGATTATAAGCAAGTCTATCCTGTCTATCTGCTCCTTAAAATTTCTGGAATTTCTAAATCTCAAAACTTTATAAAACCTCAAATAAAAAATCAGAATTTATTTTCAGTGAAGTGTCCTCAAGGTCAGAAGATCTTTCATGCAAAACAGAATCTAAACAGACAGTATGATTAGCATAAACTTGGAAAATCCAAGGCAAATTCTGCAGGAATTTTGTTCTAACACCATTGTCCTGCTTCTAGGCTTGAAAAATAAAAGCTAACCCTTTGGGGTTTTTAACCCATGAAACAGAGACCTCTATTACCTTAAAAGAGTGTGAGAGGTAGCTACAAATGTCACCATGAACCCAGCAACACTCACTCAAAGTACTGCCACTACAGCAGACAACAGAGAATACCACTATAAAGCCTGTACTTACTGGCTTCAGTACCCAGTGCATTCAAATCAAGAACAGAAGGGCAAACAATTTTTTAACTTCTGGCTCCAAGTACATAATCAGTGCACATTGTCCCTTTAATGAGTCATCCTGCTAGCTGTTTAATAATCACCCACAACCCATTAGCAAACACCTTCAGGAGGCAAAAGGAGAGACAAGTCTAAACAGCGTGGGGAAGGCATTTGCCCACACAATCTTACCTCCTCCTTTGCTAATGGCTCTTCTTTCTCCTCCCTCTGCTCTCAAGGAGACCATCAGATGAGGTCTGCTGGGGATTAGCCAGGGCCCTTTCCAGGCCAGTGCATCTCCTGTGCAGCTACACGCACGCATGCACCTGGGGCTTTAATTGCCTCCCAGACCCTACAGTCTCTCTGGCAGCTTGCTGTGACTCCTGTCCCTCCCCTTCCTCTGTTTTCTTATGCTTTTTACTCTGCAAGTCACCCTGACCCCCTTCCTTTAGTTCCTCCCCTAAACACTCCATACTAAGTTTTGTTCAAACCCCAAATGCTCTCCCTTCACATGCATCGATAAAACGTCCCATGTAACTTTCCCTTCTTGCCCATCAGCTCCCATTCCCACCCACACATTGGGTGGATGTCACAAGGATGGCCTCTCTCTCGGGATAGCCCTGGGGGGAGCCGGGGCCCGGGATGATTCAGGCTGCCCGGCTCCATTTGTGCTGCTGTGCTCCCTCGTGTGGGGATGAGCTTTTACCATGTCACCACCGCTAGGCAGGGCCGCGGGTTGTTGGGCTCTCCAGGTGCACAGCCACGGCCTGGACAGCTGGGAAATGACTGTGGATTTACGATCCCTTCCCAGTACTGCGTGTGTTAGTCAACAGCACTGCATGAGTATACAGGCTATACCACATCTGCTCACGTCTCCAAACTTCTTCAGGGTATAATCATACTGAAGCTTTGCTCTTTCTCTCTTCCCCCTTTTCCCCCTCAGGAACATGTTGCCAAAAAAGATTCTATGAATTCCAGTGAACTGTGGTACTCGACTGTCAGCCACGATGTAAAACACGAAGTCTCTGTGATTGACAACAGTAATCAGACAGAATATGCACTTGTCAGTGTGCCCAAGAAGAAGGCAGATGTTCCCAGCCCTGAAGAGCATAGTGAATATGATGATGTCCTGGTACCTTAGAAGGCACTCTTTGCCTCAGTGTGTGCAGCCATGATAACCCATCCTACCTCTGCTGTCGGGTCTTCAAACAAATATCTCTCTCTTGTTACCAAGCTTACTCATTAGGCTATGTCTACCATTTGCTATGAGACAAACCTGTCCATGAGCAGCTGATCAGAGAAAGAAACATGGACTGGCTACAGGACTTGAAAATTAAACCACAAGGAAGCAGTAGCAACTGCCATCATAAGACAATGTTCCTCTATAGAAAATTTGGAGCTACAATATTTGAAGAAACTGAGGCTGTACATTTTCCTGGACTTTTATAATACTTTTTTATTAAAGGTGCCCTAAAGAACTACTGCTATAAATCTCAAAAATGCAATAATAACAGGGTTTTTCTGTTTGTTTGGGGAATGTTTCATGTTTTAAATGAAAGTGTAAACCTTGTGTTAGATGCACTTACTCTTGTCCAAAATTTCTCTGACCTGCTCGATTTGTACCATTGTACAATGCACAATTTTTACAAAGAACTAATTTCTTAAATTCTCCCCTCCCCCTTCTAATGTAATACTACTTAGTGTGACGTCTTAATGAAGATGGAATTAAATAAAAAACCCCAAAACAATAAACTGCATGCGAAAACCTATTACACCCACTGAGAAAACAGTCAATACTGACACTGCCCAGGTGGTAGCTATCTCTCAGTAGCAGAAGTCCAGGTGCTGCTTCCATGACACAATGCTTCCAGCTCACTCCTGCTGGAGTCTCTGGTTTGTGCTTTCTGCAATGCTAGAGTATCACCTCCTCACAGCCCAGCACCCCTCTCTGCAAGCAGCATTTCATATGCAAAGGACTGAAAGCAGGTATTCAACTGCTTACCAGAGCTCATAGAGTGATTATGTGCCTGCATTCTTGCTTAAACATGCTTTTTGCTCCCTCCATTTTTGCAACAAAAGAGTATGGAAGAAAATGTTAAACAGTTTTTCTGATTTTAAGTCTTCCTTAGTATGTAGTATGTGATTGCTGGCTGCAGCCCTGGCTTTATGGTGCAGTGCCTTTGTGACTCCCACCTGCCATTTCCATACTGGGGACAGTCCCATGGGCAAGTGCACGGAGCAGTGGATGGGCACACTGCCAGCACGTGTAGGTGTCACTGCTGTGGCAGGCAGATGAGTCTTCCCAAAGCTCATACTGGCTGCTGTGGCTACACAGGTGGTACTTGCCATAGGATTTTAAAGGGCTGATTGTACACTCACAAGCTGCTTTTTAACAGTGTCTCAGTTATTAAAGTATTATCCTCATTTATTCTATTAAAATTAATATTGATCATTCACACAAAATAGCTAACTTGATGTAAAAATGTGTTTTCACACTCCTGTGTCCCTAATGGATTGAGTCTTAATTAATTCACTTCTTAATTTTCTTTTACATGATCAACTTACCTCACAGATAAATAACCAGAAACCACTTTTTTTTGACACTTCCTTCAATGAGAGCTCAAAACCTGACTGGATGCAGTCTGTAAAGTCAGACGTTTTCTGTTGAATATTACATCTTAATACAGCTCCACCTCCTTCTTTCCTGTGAGGTTCTGGGGTAAAGGTATGGAAGTAGAGGAGGATGGCTGGGAAAAAAAATGAATGCTTGATTCCTTTTTTTCTCTCAACACACAATGCTCTTATGGGTATCATCATAAAGAAGTCCAATAATTACATTATTTCTCAGCTCCTAGAATCAAGATAAAGAAGTGTTCAAGGAAATGATCAGATGTCTTGGTGAGAGCAATAAGATTGAGCAGCATCTCAACAGCAACTTATTTCTTTGCTGCTGGTACTTTCATAGCCTGCTGCTTTTGGGACAAGCCATATAAGCCATGAAGTTTATCTTTCCCCAGTGTAAGAATCAAAAGGATCCTTACAGCTCTCTTCTAGCTGTATGCTGCATAGAATATTACAGCAAGAGAAATTATAGTTCTTACAATCAATGCTATATCTTACAAACCAAGAGGGGATCAGAATTAGCCATGAATATGAGAGTCATGCAAACTACTAATTTGGTCCAGAATGTTTCCCTAGCTCAGTTTAAACACATGCAGCAACAACTACAGGTTTGAGTGTACAGCTCTGTCATACATGCTTCATACAGCTCAGCATTTAGAATTCCAATGGCTATTTTCCAACTCAAACAGCTGAAAGATTAGAGCTGCTAAAGAATGAAAACAGTCACTTTAAGAGTAAAAATAAATAATTTAATGCACAGTAATATTGTCAGATTACTCCTTAAATAAACTAGTAATATTAGAAAAAGAGAAAAACAATTTTCCATGACATATTTCTTACAATACAAAATGTTTCTTAAAATAAAAGGGTCTATCCAACAGTACTAGCATTTATAAGGCTATAAATAAATGACATGATATACTTCACTAACATGGTAGTGAATACATTTCATTCTGCATAAAGTTAATGCTTAATTTTTATGTTATAGCCAATTACTGTCTATAACTTAAATGCCACGCTGGCCTACGTCGTCTGCTTCAGCATCTTCCTCTCGGCACTGATTCATCTCATCTGGTCTCTCATCAACAAGAACAACAATTTACTGCCTTATTAAGGCAAATACCTTACATCTGTTCATTTTTATCCCCAGTGCTGGGCAGGAACTCTAATTAAGGGTATAGACTAGTCTTCAGATTTACAAATACAGGTCAAGTAGCTGTCTATTCACTAGTAGCAGTAGTTAGCTATAAAAGCACACTGCTAATTCGAGCCTTGAAAGATTCCTCTGACATTCAGGTGCGCTAGCGAACAAGGCATGTCTTTTCATGCTTTTGCTTTCTTCTTTTGTATTTCACATTGGAGAAAAATAGAGCAAAGAGCACCTTATCCAGGGAGACTGTAGGAAGAATAAGGAAGTTATGAGAGTTGAAGCTTTCTTAACAAGCTAGTGCAAAAGGCCTTGCATGTAATTAAAGAATACAAATACATATATACCCACATATATATATATTTAGGTTTTCACCCTCTTTTACAAGGAAAGAGCAACAAGGAAACATGGCATATGAAGTTAGGAGGGAAAAAAAAAAAGATACGAATTTGGGTGGAAGTGAGCATTAAAGATGAAGCTGTGCAGATAATTTTGGATAAGCCAAGAGAAGAAGAAAGGAGTCACATGCAAGACTGCTCTTAAAGCTTGTGCAGAACATTCAGATTTAATCATAAGGCAAGACAAACCAGAGCTCTGAAAGTCAACAGAGCATGCATCGAATACATTATTTTCTCAAGGATGAAATGGATTACTGAGATATAGAAGAAGGAGGTAGTGGTGCTATAGCAATACAACACTGTCATAAATAGACCACATTTTCCATTTATAATGCATCACAGGTAGTATTTACAGGACAACTATTTTAGAAGTGTTTCTACCTAATGAATAGTTCCCTGCCCTGGGATTACTAATAGATGGGGAATCCCATCTCTCCTATGTGATGATGAAGATGAGGAATCTTTCCATCATTTCTCTGAAAGTTAAAACAGTACAATATTAACATTAAAATGAAACTTTAATTAGTTATTTCAACATATTTTTTCCTGTCTCCTTTTACACTACTTTTCCTAAGAATCCTGTCAATATATAAGGAACAAAATGCTTCTTAAAATTGGAACTCATTACTTCTTGATCTCTTGTCTTTGGTTAGAGTCCCAAGAAAAATCATACTTATCATCACTTATATACACTGCAATGCTGAATTGTTAGCCTAGGATTATTCTAAAAGCATGTAGGTGTGGCTCAGTACATTGGGGCTGGGAGGAGGCAGCTCCATGCATTGTTTTCAGTATAACTTCAAAGCTTACAGGACTTTTATACAGGCATTTCTATCAGGCCAAATATAAATGAATTGGAATGACTGCCTAGAAAACCTGGAAGAATGGACTTTTGGTTCCTTTAAAAGGGATCTCTGTGCATAATAAATTTTTCAAAAAAACTACAGAAAGACAAAAATCAGGAGTCTTTTTCATCCCTTGGATTAAAATTTGCTTTGTTAGCATTCAGAAACAAAATATACAACAAGGAGAAATATTTTAAATTATTTTTCTCCCCATTATGGTACACATACATACAAAGAGAATTTTTTTGTACTGATAAATTGCAATATTAGATCAGAAAAGTTTGGTTGGAGTCCACAGCCAACCAGTCTCATCACTATTCCCTTTCTCATCAGAGGACAAAACAGTGAGTTCCAGGTTTTAAGTTAAGCATATCAAGACTTTAGGAAAACTATTTTAAAATCTTCTTAATACTGTTATGCAAATTATATTTACTAATGAATTTCAATACCTTTCTAGAAATATTTTCCTCCTTTCCCATAACTACTTCTGCTCTTTGTAAAGAAACAGTTTCTATAATGTACAGCACTTACATGTGAGAGAAGTTGGCTCAAACTTTAATCTGTCACATTCAGATGCCCCAGGATTAAGAGAATCTTCATCATAAATATTTTGACGTAAAATGTTCCTTATAAAATCTGGATTCATAGTGTTTTCCATAAATCCTTCTGTTGATGGTGGTACAGAAAACACTAGCTGATAAGTTACACTGGAGCTTTCATTACTGAAAGAAAAAGTCAAGGATGAGTATCTTCAAGTTTCAACAGGGTCTTTTATTTTATTTTTTTTTTTTGAGAAGACTGACTTTTCATATCAATGTTGGCATGGATATTTAAAAAAAAAATTTCCCCAAGAAAAGCATTATAAAAGAAAACTGCCAAAGATGCCAGTTTCTGCCTCCCCCTCCGTTCCCAGAACAGCTCTAGAGACTGGGTACATACTTGAAGCCAGCCAGAGACATTTTTTCAAATGCACAAAGGGCAGTTGGACATGTGTCCTGGTGGGATGTGGTTTTCAGCACTGGTGCTTCACAAGAAACTACTGATAAGAGGTGTTGCAATATCCTGCACATAGTTTAGCTAGGAACCTGAAGGAAGGTTTGTGTTCCTGCTAGCAGTTCCTGGGACCACCCAGCTGTGCTCCTGACTCAGCTCTGGAACAAACCAGTGAACTGGAGACCATCTCTGAAGATTTTGTTTTTTTGTGGTCTACCAAAACTATGATTCAACAGCTACCCTTTGTACTCACAGGATTCAAAACATTTTCAAAAAATACTTGAATGGGGGAAAATAAAAGGAAAGAAAGAGAGGGAGACAGCAAGAGAGAGACATCAAAGAGGCAGAGAGAGAGAGGTATCAACTAATCAATATATATGCAGAACTACAGCTTTGTACTTGATGGTCTAAATCATAATAAGTGCCCATAAGGCTAAGGAGCTCACCATCGAACAGAGCTGGCATGCCCAGGCTGGCAGGGCAAGGGAGCAAAGTGCCCTCACGACTGCCCCTTGCCACATTCCAACGTGGCTCTTCCTCTGTCCTTGCTACCTCAAAGAACTTGGGACTTTGCAAATCTACTTGCCTTGATTGTCTCCTGTCTTTCTAACTCCTTTTGTAAGAGTTCTTTTTCACAAGTCCTTGGGGAAGCTCTCTGCCTTCCTTTGCCTCTCTGCTATTTCTCCATGACAGGAGACATGTATTGCCTTTATCTCTTTTGGGAACAAAATGATTCTCTCCTCCCCATGAATCCTGTTTTTTTAATTTAAGAATTCTTAAACTACATCAATCTTAAGTGACTCCAGCAATTAATTTTCCTTTTAATAAATATCCTTGAATATGTTTATTAAGGGCTGCAATTGAAACCAAAGATAACAGAGATGATACTTCACAGCAACAATATGTTCCCACCATTATACAATTTTAGCATCATTTACCAGGTACACCAGAGGATCCTTTGACCAATTTTTACTGCCTATACACATAACTTTCCCCAAGCAACATATTTTTCACAGATTTAAATACTGTACATATTTACATAAGCACATACATGTCTCATCAAAAGTCTGTAATTTTCAGATAACTTTGGTGAAAGAAATTGCTTACCTGAAAGAAATCACCTGAGCTGACCTAAAGTAACGTCCTAAAGCTGGAGATGAACTGTAGACCTCTGTTAGCTGAGAGAAAAAAAAAAAAATTCTTGTATTCAATTTCTTTTTTCCTATCAAAAAAAAAGCACAGCAAATCATTCTTACAAGGTGCTTTAAGGAGCATAAAAACAGGTGCTGAAGGTCAAATAACAGCAAATATCTGCCCTGGAAAAGGTACAGAGTCCCTTTAAATTTGACAGAGAAGCTAATTGTGCATTTGAGTGATTGCTATATAACCCTAACACAATGGAGGCATTCAGGGTGAACTAAAAGCATGTGCTCATGTTGCCATGTGCAATTGATGTTGTTAGATTTGGGATTTAATTAGTGCCAAAAGGCTCTTCTAACTCCTACTTTGTAGAGGGGAGGGTGTCTCTCCTGAGACTGCCTTCCCACAATGTCCAAATGAGCACTGCCGTGTATGCTGAACTTATTTCAGCTGTAACTCAGAGTTGTGTTGGTTCACTAGAAATCACAGCTATAAACCCAGGCTGTAGTCGTGTACTCATAAGAGAATGCAGCACACGGGATGTTTAGCCCATATTATGCTTAGATGACTTTCACAGGCCCCTCCTAAATTATTCAATGGTTCTATGAAAAAGGTGAAGACTGTGTCTTAACAAATGGTCAAAGTTAAGGGAAAAAAATCGATACCTTTTTGTGCTTAAAAGCAGACAATTCTTTTTTTTCTAGATTATGACTTTAAAAAGTACAACACATTTTTTTTGTGGACTTGCAAATGACTGAGTTGCTACACAGAGAAACAGACACTTCTTAAAAGGCAAAACACTGAAAATATGTTGTAAGCAGAATCAGCCTCGCCAAGAATCACATAAACACTTACCCTCTTAGTAATGTCCTCAGAGGAGAAATGAGGGAGAACACACATTAACTCCAATGTTCCTGAAAAATTGTGAAATTTTCCACTGCTTAGCAGTTCATCAGGATCCCAGTAGTCATCCTCATCTGTGTAAACATCTGATAATCAAAAGGAGACAGAAAGGGGAGAAAAAAGTTTCAGTTAGCTGAAGTATTAAAAAAAACCCCCTCTTGGCTTTCTCCAGGGTGGCTTTCTCACAAATTTCCTAGGTAAGGACTGACTGGGAAAGACAGAAAGAAAGTGCAGGTCACCTGAAAAAAAGTGACAGCACATGGAGGTCAATCACCCACCTCCATTAGCAAAAGTCATCTGCTCTGGGAGCCTGACAGGCAATGACACCACGGGACCTAAGTCATCCATGGCACTTGTTCCAACATTACAAACATCATTTCCACCCTCATATCCAGATCTCTTCTTGTAATATTTTCTCACTTAGCTACAAACCGGAATTGCCACCTGATCAGGATACAAGTTGCTGCTGCCTGCTAAGATAAAAGCATTCCCATCCACTACTGAACACACTACCCTCTGCAGTCAGTATCCCAGTTCCTTGTGCAGTTTACTGAAGGAGATTAAAGGATGCTATGGTTGGATTTGTGTTCTATTAGATTGCACATATTGCATGTTTGTATTAGTGTAACCAAGAGTGTGATACTTACTAGAATAAAGAATTAAGCTGATGAGAATGACCAGGAAGATCACTAGAAATATTGTAGTTATAACCATCCATAGTTTACACTTCCAGAAAACTACATTCCTGCATGATTTCCAGGGATCTTTCTCCTAGGCATAACAGAGAAGGGCTTATTGATTAATCAAATAAGGCAGGAAAAAATACTGAAGCATGTCTCTACTGTCACGTTTAGCAACAACCCCCCCCCACAGATTGGTAAGCAATGCCCTACACCAGGGGTTCCCAGCCTTGACTACTGCTGCAGGAGGAAACACAGAACTAGAGAAGTCGGAGGACAATCCCTTGAGAGGGACCATTCCCCTTTGTGCAGAATTTCCGACTCCTGAATTGCCTATAAAGCTAAAGGATTGCAAAGGTGATTTCTTGGCTCTTTTTTTTTTTTTTTTTTTAATTACATGAATTAAATTTGCATATTCCACAAGCTCTCCTTTTAATATTTTTCATCTCTCCCAGTCGAAAAGGTGTCTTTGGAGGTATTTCCAAAATCATTGACCTCTGCAGCATTGATGATGTCAACCTGCATAGTTCCTGGGTGCCAGCACCCAAAGCAAAGGCAGTGCTATTCAATAGATACTATTGCATTAAACCCTCCATGACGGAACTGAAACTTTTATAGCTGACCTACTTTTTCTTCAGAAGATTGGAAACTTGAAGCCTATTGAGTATATTTAACAGAGAGATTAATACAAATCTCACCTGTTCTATGAGGTCATAAGAAAACTTTACTCAAAGCAGCTGTGCATGTATGTACATTCATATGGGAGAGAAAGGACAATACCTTACCTGTCATTTAATTTTTAATAAGATTGAAAACCATGACAGAAATTAGTCTTTTAATGAGTTAATCCAGCAGGATGAATATTAAAAAAAAAAAAGTAAAACAAAAAAAGGCAAGCTTAGGAGACAGCAAGACAGAAAACTTCATCTGTCTTGTTCCACAGCCAGAAGAATCAGAAGACTGAAGGAAGGGCTTGAATTCGTAAGCAGACCATGCTGTCTTTTTAATGACTCCTTTTCCTCCCTCTCCATCCCCCATAAAGGTAGTAGTAAACTCCACGTCCTTTTTGACATCAGTACCAGGTAAGGCAAAGCACATGCTGAAGGTTGTCTGGGTCACACACGTGCAGATTGGCAGGAACCAGCTGCTGGCTGGAGGCACTAATCCAGGTTTCCTTCCTTTACTTTTTGAACTTTCTAAGAACCAAGAATAACAGAGAGGCTTTCACTGAATTTAACTGAATTGAGTGGCTGGATAAAAGCTTTTGTGTGGGTGGCTGGGGAACAGGGAGAGGAAACAGACACATAGAGAAAGACCTTACAAGAGAGATTCCTCCAGGAGCAGAGGCAGAAAAAGGGAAACACTCTCTGTAGACACCTCTGCACACAGAACTTTGCTCTGCTAGAGAATGAAACGCAAACACTGAATATGGCTTCATTTACAGCATGCTTTCAGCTGTAATCACATTTACATGTTTTTAAAATTTGTTTTTTAAAATGTTTTAGAAGTATGAAATTCAATTTAATACTTAACACTAGCATATCGTTTTGTATTTAAAAAGATTTTTAAAAGCCAGTAACTACTGCCTAGAATGCAACAATGAAATCAGCCATAGCCCCATCCATTGAGACAGACAGCTGTCAAGCCCAAGTTTTGATTGAGCCACCACATGATTAGACTATCACAAAATGCAATTCTTAATCACACATAGCAAACTGGCTTGATCCCAGGAAAACATTCAGCTTCACAGCTAGTCCAGCACCTTCTGAACTTTGCCCATAGGCTGGAGGGAAGCAGCAGCAGCAGAGAAAGTCTCTCCCCGGTGGGCAAGGCAGCTCTGATTAACCTGCCAGCTGAGCAGAAAGCAGAGCATGGTGACTTTCCAGCAGTCTGTATAGGACGGGAAGCCAGTTGCCAGAATCAGCAGAAAGAGAGCTCAAATGAAAACTCAGTTCTGGAAAGGGGAAGGATAAACCGAAGGGTTAAGTTTCTCAAGATAAGTCAAGCAGATCTAGCTCACCCCTGCCTCTCCTCCACCCTCTGCTCTTCCTCTTTGTACCTCCTGGAATTTGTCTGACCCTGCAGCGAGCTGATTCAGTTTACCAGACCACAGGAGGAGTAACTGACCCCTGATATAATAGAATAAAGGGGATTTTGCCTAGCCAGCGGAATGAATCAGCCCAAGAGGTGACAGGCGGGGCTCACAGATGGAAGCAGTGCCGTTCACAGGGAGCGGGAAGGGAGGGGCGGTGTGTGACTCAGGCAGACGGTCCCAGCGGGGTCAGCCGTGCCTGCAGAAAAGCGGGAAACATCTTTGCTCTGCCACAAATATTCCTGGAATAAGTCATGTAATTCATTGTACAGCAGCCACGTGTGAATATGTTACTTCTCTGCCAGCATTAGTCTGTTCCGTAGCTTTAAGCTAGGGACTAGGAGCTACCTCCCTCAAGATTGATGTGCTGATCTTAACTGAGGCTTTGGAACATTCTATTAATACAAATTCATAACTGTTAGCAAGTGAAAATTACTAGAGCTAAAGAGAATCTAACATGCCCTGTTGAAGGACATCTTATTTTTGGTTTGGCAGCACTGTTTCCTGGTTAATTTCTACTGAAGGAAAGCCTGGTTTTAAAACTTATTTCAACTTTTCTGTTTCCTGGTTTTGAGCCCACTCCCACTGACAGCACACAAAAAGAAAAGCAAAACTCGGAGCACCAATTACAATTTCAGTTCCTAAATTAAAGCTTAAAATCCCACTCTCATATTAGAACAATTCATTGATAAGAAAAAAAAAAAAACCATTTAACAGCTTTTAGCTTCTTTCCCTCTCCCTCAAACAACAAATTCAATCACCCCTACAAGATGTTCCTTCAAATGTAATTTCTCTTGCTGTGTAGTATTTTCCCAAACAAGATGGATCAAATGAGTAAGTGAAATTCCTACCTTTCTCGTTTGAGCATCTAGAGTCTTGTCATGATCAGTCTCACTTTCCTCCACCTTACGTTCCTGTAATTCAATAATCTCATGCTCCTGAGCAGAGCTCTGCCTTTTCATTGCTTCTGTCTTTGTGCGAGGACCTCTGTTTCTGAAGCAAGCACGGAGCCAACTCATTTCCTTCTGGTTTCAGCTGCAATTATGGTCAGTAGTAGCTCTGATACGAGGCTGAAAACAGGGAGAGTGGGGATAATTTTCACAGAGAGGTCTCAAAATACTATTAAATTAGGGGAATTCCTTGGATGAACAAATAAAGTCAGCTGCCCTAGCTGCAGAGAAACGGGAGGTGGAGGAAGTATCGATTTGCGTAGCCGTGAGAACTCCGGCTCTCAGCTGTGCAATACTAGGTTTTCCAGTTTGCCTACCTGCCTGTACCAGCCCTTGACAAGCAGGTGACTAAACCCTCAGCAATGCTGTCATTTGCTGGGACGATTTTGAAAGGAATCAGAGTGCTTTCTCTGCTGCTGTCAGCCAAAACAATAAAATGTTATTACTGTTATCCATGCAGCTGAACAGATGTGGTGCTGAACAGCACAAACTGAGTAAAAGTTCATAGAGCATGTTGTTTGCTTAGGCTGGGACACTGTCAACACTTGCAATTCTGGTCTCCCTCTGTAGTCAATAAAGAAATGAACACTACTGACCTTTGTGCTGTAAATTTTTCTCTCTCTAGCTATTATACTGCCTAAAATCATATCTGATGTTAAAGAACCATTTGTGTCCTTTAACATACTATTCAACCTCAATCTGAGAAGCTGCTTTCAGGTAAAAAAACCCAAAAGACATAGCTGAAGAGAAGAGAAAGATGGCCTTCAATTTCTACTTGTGCTCTACAGGACATGCTTTAATGAAACAACCATGATTTGGTCTGCACTAGCTTCCCACATGAACTTTCACGTGCACTTAGAGTCACTCACAACAGCTTACTGTAGCCAGGGGCTGATTACACATGCCTCCAGCCTCTCCAATATCCTTCATCCTACCTCCTCTTATTTCTCCTGTTCATATGCCATCCACGTTTCTCCCTCCTCCCCACAGAGCATCTCTCTCCCCTCTGAATCGAAGTCTGGGGAGACAGCTGGTAACCACACCCTTGCTCACTCTTTTGTCCCAGCACAGGGAGTACCATGCATTAAGAACCGAACACAGCCTCTCTCCCCAACTCCCTTTCCTGCTGCCTGGGTATCCACTCAGAGCACCGCTCCTTTTTCCTGTCAAAAGCTCAGGGTGCTCTCTCCTCACCTCACTACCTCAGTTTTCTCTTTGTGCAACTCACCTTGGTTCTGCCACCTGAAGCATACCCAGGGTTTGCATTCCTGATGTCACGTCACACCAATCCAGGCAAAGGCACACCACGAAAGTGAGCATGTCTTAGGTTTATTCCACAAGTAAAAAGAAATACAAATTGCATAACCCACACCTTTTGGTTCTGAGAATCCTTAAAGCTCTGGAGGACTGATGGTAAAGCTGAGCAGTCATCAAGATCAGAACATGTATCTGGATCCACAAAATCTTAGTTGGGACATCTTACACTAGAAAAGCCTTTATCTGGTTCTCGCTACTCCTGCTGGATATCAGGTTCATTTATTTAATTTCCACTCACAGTACTCACAGTAGAGGACTTTACCTTCCTACTGAATTGTCTGAAACCAAAACTGTTCCTCTAAGAGAGAGTTAATGATTATACAGCTCTCACCATGCAAAGGCCAAAGTCCTTATTTTATTTTACATATTTGTGAAGAAGCTTCTTAAAGACTTGGGTTTATTTCATCTGGGGGATCTAACTTCCACACTTGGTGCATTTCTTCCATGTGAAATACTGACCCTTCTGACATGTTGCTGAGAAAATCTCAGAGAAAATGGGAAGTCAAGAACTGACCTGAACTTTCTGGGCCAGGCTTTATCTAAAAGAAAACAGCAGGAAAGTTGTTTTCTTCCCTAGGCAAGACATCTCTGGTTTCAACAAAAGGAAAAGAAACTCGTGCCCTTAAATATACCCTTTAGTAACAGGGGAGCACTAGGCTCAGCTTTACAAAAAGAGGAAAGTCCCAGGCACCAATGCAGTTCTGATTGCAACTGGGGTTGAGAATTTCAGAGGCACATCCAAACAAATAAAACACAGCCACTCGCAGCTTTAGCACATGTTTATTAAAAAGGAAGATGTGAATAATTGACTGGCCATTAAAGAAACAAACCTCCTAACATACAGGCTTTGAGTATAGCTCATGCTCTAAGTTTGACATGAGCCAGGGCAAGATGCCCAACACAAGAAAGGAAGGAAGAGCAATTGCAGTGTTAGAAAGAGGAACCTCACTGCATGCAGATTACAGTGCTGGTTCTTTTCAACATTTTCCCCACACGCTGCACGGTGGGTCTAACATTAAACAAAGATCACATATGTACTGCAGAGTAAGTGTGCTTTGTAGGCAGCAATGACAGCTATTCAAACTGCCAGCTTCGTTTTTTAATATATATGTTAAAGGTGAAGGCTAAACACTTCCAAATGTTGAGCACAACTTAAAGACCATCTAAATGGTCTTAAGGCCATCTAGACAATTCTTTTATTAAGCTAAGTACTGGTATTCTGAAGTCCCGTAAACAGCTTTGGAAACCTTAAATTGGCTAGATTTGGAGTGAGAAGCTCATCAGGAGATTAGAATTATCAAAACTAGATTTACTGCCAGGGTTAAAGGAATGTTACTGTCATTTCTTCTTTTACTTTCTTTGAGCCCAAGGATGCATCCAACCACATGAATCCATTTTCCTTTTATGTCCATTTCAATTTAGTGTGGCCTTGTGGGCACAGCCCAGAAAGATACACAACAACAACAAAAAAAATTCCTGAGCCTGAATCTCTGCTTACTGTGGACCAAGGACAGCAGGAAAAACAATCCTAACGTACCAGGAACATGCTAAAAATTCACACTGCATGCCAGAGCCAAAGCTGGAGAAATATACCTGTAACATATTGCAAACATTAGACTCTACAGTTAGTTCAAATTCTAAAGAGACTGTAAGAAAGCATTAAAGTTTCCTTTTGTTTATTGAATTACAACACGTTAATTCCTTCCTTTTTTTTAGACATCATCCCAAAGAACCTAAATTATGCTTTTCCAGTTCTTTAATGAAAATTTCTTGCATCCTGACATTTTTGAGCTACATATCTGGTATTTTTAAGAAAACACCGTAGAGATCCCAAAAGTTAAAGCCCAGAAAGTAAAAGTCATGCAGTGGCATGTAACTAGAATGAATTAATCTCAGCTTTTTACACAATACACTATTCATTTTTTTGAGAACTATGAAATAATTATTTGTGTTTAGAATCCTGTAACATCCCTAAGGAGTTGAATATATATGGCATGTGGTCATTTTTATCCAGATATGCACATGTGGAAACAAATATAGATAACAAGGGACAAGGAAGGAGAGGAGAAGGTTTATGAATGAGGTGTGGCTGGATTTTTGTTACAGGTTCTAATCCATTTTATCTTGTTTTTAAGGCAGTGCTGTTTCTGCAAATGGGCCTAAGGAAGATGAATCCATAAGGAATCTGAAGTTCCTCTGAGACTGAACAATTTTTGCTAGGTGAACCGCAAATGATAGTTTCTTCATTAAAAGTGTATCTTTCACAAAGAACAGTCAATGGCATTTTCATGTTGTATCATCAAATTGACTACAGTAGGAAGCAGCTTTCACAAAGAGATGATCTGCATTTTCTCCTTGGCTCATCAGTTTGCATTCTGACGGATCCAGTCATAAAGTGCTGTCACCTTGGTGTACACACCAGGACGATTGCGCCGAGCACACCCTTCACCCCAGCTCACAATGCCAGCAAGGTACCATCTATTGCCCTTCCCTGTGCAGGCCAAGGGACCTCCAGAATCTCCCTAAAATGAAGGAAGTCCAGCCATTAGTGCATGCACACAGAGCACTGTAATAAAAAATAGGTTATTTAAGAACAGTAAATACCTGCCCCTCTTTTTCTCAAATTAAAACTTAGTATTAGAATCTTATTTCTTCTTATAATGTACCCAGACAGATGTTAAATTTATTCAATTATTTTAACTTATGTATGTAGCACCCTAGTCAGTATAAAGCCAATGGGAAGAAACAGTTTATAAAATTACTCCTTGATAATGTCCCATTACAGGATTCATAGAATAACTCACCAAAGCCCAAATAGGGAGAGAAGAACACAGGGATGGAAATGGGGAATTCTACTACAATTTGAACGTAAATTGTTCACAGGTTGAAGGCAGATTTCTCAGACTGTATGTTAAATAGGAACAGAAGGATACCACACACCCCCAATCAAAAACAGCCAACAAACCAAAACAAACCCAAACCCAACAAACAAGTCAGGCACAATTAAGTATTATCAGCAGTTTTATAATCGAGAACGAGTATACAGCAGACTACTTTGGAGAGGTAGAAGAATGAACAAAGACTAAGGAATATGCAAATAAGAACTGGCTTCTCAAATGGAACATGCAGGTTTGCACAGCAGTGTAGAAAAACAAAAATTCCCATTAAATTCAGTTCACAGGATCAAAATGCATTTGGGCTCATCAATGCTTTTTCGCCCTTCACTGCTTTAACCTTGTATGTCTTCTGTGAACTGGTCTGTTCACAGAGCTCTGGGCAGCTACAGGGCAGCTCCTCCCTGCAGCTGTTCCTAATGCACACAAGGAAGTCAGCAGCCTCTAAATTGACCCTGGGGTTTGTCTGAGCCCTCAGCTGGAGCCAAAACATGTAAGAGGTCAGGGGAAAGCCATGTACTGAGAGAAGAGTAATAACAGAAAGTCTTCATCACCCAACCGAACAAAATTATGTATTATGGTGATACAAAATTATCTAAAGATAAGAGAAGAAGCCAGAGCTCTTCCTCTCTCTCAGGCTGCTGTCACACTAGAAATTTTGATAATCCAAGAGACTGATGTCAAAGTGACTTGAGAAAGGAGGCTGTGTAGTCCAGCCAATTACTCAGCCAGTTCTGAAAGATGAAAGGGGCTGTATGCCAGTGGGGAGAGGAAGGATCCTAAGCAGAGGAACCAAGATCAAAGAATATCCTAGAGTGATAAAAAACAGTCTGAACAGGTAAATGTTTTATTTCTCGTGTATAAGATCCCCTAAAGATGAAAGGTATTTGGAAGCTTCACATAACTTGTGCAACACATGCACCGCTTACATGTCCAGGAAAAAGTGGAACAAAACAGGATGCTCACAAGCCTGAAAGCATAGTAAAGGGGGTTTAGGGTGCTGTGGGGGTTTCCTGAACTCCCAATGTCATTCCTCTCTAGCACTGTGCAGGAAATACATACTATATATTATATAATACATATACTAGTTACAGAAAGCAAAAAAACCCAAACCAAAACAAAGATGCTCCCCAGACTAAGAACTTAGAGACCCAGAGGTACAACATACTAGAACTCAAACACAGCAACTCATGCTGGAAACTGGCCAGTATGATGTATAGCTGAATTGGTTAAAAATGCCCATCTGAAAATTCAAGGCCATTTCATAAGCAACACATTTTTTGGAGGAACATCACCCCTCTAAATTAACATATTTTAGCAAAACAATTCCAAGGTCAAAGTTTGCAGACAAACTCTACATAATGTTAATAAAAATAATAATTAATTTAATTAGATCTTAGAGACCACAAAAAATTTCTACAAATAGTCTATTGTGTTAAAAACATTTGACCCATCATGAGCTACAACCTTGCAAAAGTTATCCTATTGCATTAAAATAATCAAGTTTATATATTACACAAAAATTGTACCAAATTACCTCAGTCTAATAGTCAGTAACAGATTTCTATCCCCTTTACATGGTAGCTGGTATAAAAAACATATTTATAAAGTTGATATTAATCATCAGAAGTTTGAACACCAATGAAGTACACAACTAGTCTAATAACTAAGAAGGAGAAAGAAGGCAGAGTCAGGACAGGTGAAGTACGGCCAAAAAGCAGTTTCTGATTGTGTGTGTAAACAAGTTGGGTTTTATAACTTACGCTACTGTGATGTAGTCACAACTTGTAATTATACACATGAATGAATGTTTGAAATTATAAAGCACCATTGCAGCTGCCGTTCCCAAACTTAGTTTAGCTTTTCCTTTTGTATTTCTTTGCCACTGTAACAATACATTACTCATCATACTTTTACAGTATTTTAGCAATTCCATACCCAGAGATTAAAAAAGATAAAAAGAAATTAATACAAATAATATAATTCACAGATGGACCCATCTTGATTCCTTTTATCTTTATACTTTTGTTCTCTTGTATGAAATATAAATGTTGAAGATGAAAAAGAATTCTTCTTTTACCCCTTGTCTTTGCAAAATGATATTTCTCAAGAGAGTCAGAGATTATCTGTGACAAATTTTCTTCCTTATTTTGGTGGGCTTTTTGTTGCCATGTTAAATTAACCATATACTCACACTCAAGACATCTCATTGTACAAGTTCCAGATTACCTGGCATGCATCAACGCCACCATTAAGATTCCCAGCACACAGCATACGTGAAGTAATAAGATCATCGTAGAGCTTGTTGCAAACACTTTGGTTAATCATTCTCACTCGAGCTTCCTGCAGTGTTTTGGCAAGATGACCTAGAAAAAAATACAAATTGTATTGCAGAGGTTAAGGTGGCACAAATTTCTTATAGAGATACCAATTATCAAAACAAAGGAGAATTGCTTCAAACTCAAAATCTACCCAGCTAATGACAGCAGAGTAATTCCCTTCCCTTCAAATGGTGCCTGCCCTAGTTTTTGAAAGCTGTTGTCCACACTACCCTATAGCCATAGAGGTTCCAATGCACCACCTTTTCATTTCCCTGAACTTCATCCTTATGACCTTATTCTGCCAAAAAGTAGTAAAAGTGCCACGCAAATTGTAAGATAAGACTGCACACAGGTGACTAACTGTAAATGACATTTCAAATTATGCCTGGAGCTTTCTGTTACTATTTACACCATGGTTGTGCTCCAAACAACATCCAAGTCCTACAAAATGCAATTTCTATATTGTTTTCCACCCTTTCAGTTCTAGGGAAGAAACTGAGGAATAAAGCTGAGCGGGGAAAAACAAATAATTAAAAAACCCCCCCCACGTCTGTAATTCACAAATGATGCTAAGAGCTTAATTCTGTACTATGGTATTGACATGAGGTGCCCTTGTGAGCTAAAAATATCCTGACACCTCTGATGTGCTGAGACGCTCTCCAAGCCCAGGTTTCAAGCTGTTTAATGATGAGACAGGGCAAAGATCTCACAGACTCCCCTGCCACCCCTCTTCAACTCAGCGTGCTTTTTCCTGCCTCTCCACTGCAGCTGGCTGCTCCAAGCTACACAGAGGCAGAACTCTTTGTGATGCATACTTTAAACTGCCTTTGGTTAAGACAGAGGAAATGAAAAATCCTCCACAATTTTTTTTGCAATTATTGCTACTTATGGCTCCATATTGTCAATCAATCTTAGAAACAAATTCTTTCTCTGCAATAGTTGCAAGTCACTGATCTCTTTACTTGCAAGTTTCTATTCACCAGATAAAATGAGTCATGAGCATGAAAATGGGCACATTTTCGTAAATCTATAATATTTTACTTTTCAATGATCTATGACACCCAAGTATGCATTTTGTCACTTACCACCTGCCACCCAAGCAACTATTCAGAATTCACAGGCTGTAGCTAAGGAGATTTTTTCTGGCTTTTTACAGACACACTAAGTAAACCACATGGGGTAATTTTTGCTTACAAGTATAAATATTTCATTGTTAGAGTTTAAAACTAAGCCAAACTTTCAAAAAGTATATCCAGGAAATGAACATACTATTTTCTTTTATGGCTCCCCAGCCAGTTACATAGCAGACAGTTCCATAAAGAAATACTCTAGAGGTGCTGGGTAAACAAATGGGCTGTACCAGCTCACTGAAGAGTACAGGCGTCTCCATTTCCAACAGGGCAATGTCATAGTCTGAGATAGATTGGTCATACTGTGGGTGGACAATAATCCTTTTGATTGATCTCATAGCTACACGATTGTTCTTTTCATTAATAGTATGTGAGCCCATATACGCCCTCCATTGCATCGGAACAGAGTATCTGTAAAAAAAATGTTTTTAGAACGTCCCATTGGAAAGCAATGCAGTGTTAGTTCACTCCATTTTAACTACCTTTCAGTATTTGAGGACATTCATCAAAACCAAAGTTCATGGAATAGAATATGACTTCAGAAGATGGGTGCACTCTAGTCTCTGTCTGCTAAAACATTAAGTAATGTTTTTACTTGCTATTTTGAAAATATTTAATTTCTTGGAGCTATAAGACCAATTCCTTGCTATGCATCAGGACTTGGAACTCACAAAAGCAAATTATTAAACTCTGTCTCCTCCTTACCACATGTAGGAGGTACGCATTTTCAATTTACACTACCTAACTGAACATTAGTGGGTTTTCACTCCATTGATCAATAAATAGGACCTGTCTTGGGAAAAAAAAAGGCCATAGCTTCTACTCAGAAAATCCCTGCCTTTTGAAAAGAAGGGGGGGAAAAAGAATTGTGTTTACCCTAAATCTAAAAGAGCAGTGTTCTATCATGTAGGATTCACTGGCAATGGAAACAAAAGAATAACTTCAAAAACTTAAGCGTTTTGAAGCCAGAAGACAACACCGAGTGTTTATGTAGTGAGGTCATGTAACAAAGTTATAGCCTGGATCAACTTATCTAGACAAGGAATAGCTTCTACAAATCATTGAAAGCAACTTTATAAGGTTATTAAACTGCAAATACTCTACAACAGTATAATTTCTTCATACCTCACAGAATCAGAATCCAGGAAGCAATGGGCAGCAGATATGAGCCACCTGTTGGAAATCACAGATGCACCACACACGTGGCCATGTGCTCCCATCTGTAAACTTGCTTGCCAAGGCCACTTTTCAGATCTTGCATCTTCACCTCCAACAATTCGGTTTTTCTTAAGCTGGTGTCTTCCACAAGCTAATAGAAATAATTTAATAAATTAGTAAAAAGCCCACCAGTTAATTCACTTTGTCATGCTTGACACAAACTTTTACCCTTAGACCTTACTGTGCAATTGGTAGAAAAGTGAGTACTTGCCCATTTTCACTCAATGGGCAGGTCAGATATAAAACAATCATTGCCTATCCTCCCATGCAGCTTTGTAAAGAGTTGAATAACTCAAAAGGAGATTAAGCACAATTCTAAAGTTCATTTGAATAATTCTCATATCTTTTCCCTCCTTACAAACACAGCTCCTTGACTGCATTTCATTCAGCTCAAAAAAGCAGCAAGACCTACCTGCTTATCCTGGAAGTGCATTGCTTGAAGTAAGTCATCATAGACAGAATGGATGAGTTGATTTAAAAGAAACAGTGCAGAATTCAAGACAGACATTTGCATACAGATGTTACCAGGAAATTCATTTTTTAAAATTCATATTTGATTTAGTCAATTTTTAATCCAATAATGCTTAATAATAACAACACAAATTGCTGACTTAGTTTCCCAAGTAATTAACAAATTTTAAAATAAATGTTACCACACCACAGTTCATTTCATCAGATCCATCTGTACAGTCTCTTTTCCCATCACACTCAGGATTTGGTTTCAGCAGGCATTTTCCATTGAGGCATTTGTATGCATAAGGGGAGCAACTTTTGTAGGCTGAATTGAGAGAGAGTAGATAGTGTCACATGTTTGGAGTCATGCTTTCAAATTATTAACAAAACCTTTCATGTTCAACAAGTTGTTCAAAGCTACACGTTCTAGCCTGCTTGAAGTAGTAGTCTGTACTGCTGTACACCGGTCCCTCTGTGAAGAGGGGACCGGGGAATGATCCAATCTAATTAATGATCACACTAATTTCAGTCTCCACTATTCCTGGGGAAAACAAAGAGTCTCCAACTGTCCACTCTCCCATTTTACATAACTCTAAACTGAGTAAGCGAGGCTTGTCAGATCTGTTCACCAGCACTACTGGCATTACAAATCATAAATCTTCACAGCATCTTTTCATTTTCAAGTGAACTTAAGAAAACTGTGGAAGAGCTTTATACCTCTCCAATAAATTTCTGACTAAGGATTATCACAGTTTACTATGTGAGAATCCTGATAGATCTCAGCAATTGGCTTCCATTACTAGTATTCTTATTACCAGTTGTTTACACAGACCTCGAAACAGTGGGAGGTAGGTTTACTTCAACAAAGACATACTCTTGGCTACCTCAAGGACTCAAGATTGAAAGCAAGACAAAAATTATATCAGCAAAATGCAGCAAGTCACTAGGGAGCCATTGGTAGTACCAGCAAAGCCCACAACCATTGTGGATCTACAGTAAAAAGACCATCAATGTGGCAAAGTCCCCAGCCTACTATGTCTCTCTTCCTTAAATTATGTGGTACTGATCCAACAGCATTTGGGGAAAAATTACTCTTCCAACAGGATCACCAGCAAATTGTGGTTTGGTTTCTTAACTAAAATCCCTGCTATCTTGGATTTTCCTTCATTAATTGTCTTAACTGTCCCCAAACCTATTTTTTTATTTTGCGTGTTTTGTGTTCACTGTTATGAAACTTTTACTTTGTGCCACAAAGAAAAAAATATCTAGGAACAACATATTTAACCATTAAAATATGCATATTCCTGCTTCTGCCTTCCACCATCTTTTGGAAAGTAGCTATAAATACATACTTACAGCAGTTGTTTTCATCACTGTCCTGCCCACACCTGCCATCATCTTTACAAGGCTTATAGTGATGTTTACAGTTCCCATCACCACAGTTCAATTGTTCTAGATAACAACCTGAATAAAAATGGTCTGTAAATTTATAATACAAGTAGCAGACAACAGCCACATGCTACACAGACTCCCTATCAGAGGTTCCCTGGATGTTGCTGTGCCATTTCTGTCAGATATTTATCTACCTTGGTTCTGATAGCATCCAGTGACAGAGAGACTTGTGCTGTAATCTCTGGCCTTGGATTACCTTCTGGTCACTCCTTCTGGCATCTTTTGAATGTTCCCTATCTTCTTTGAAATGCAGTGCCTAATTTAGGTACAGTACTCTACCTGAAGCCTTCCCACTGGTGACTGGAAAGGTATTTTCAAATTCCTGTTTTACATCCTAATGTGACACTTAAAAAACCCCCAGAACAAAGACAACCAACCAATGAAACACCAAATACAAACAAAACTCACAGAGTATTTTGTGACTTTGACTCACAAGTCAGCTTTTGAACAACAATCATGCCCCCCATCTTTTAGCAAAAAAGCAACATAGGCAATCCCCATGTCCATTTAATTACCTACATTCAGATCTTCAAGGAATCACAGAATATTCTGAGTTGGAAGGGACCCACAGGGATCAACTTCATAGTCCAACTCTTGGCCCTGCACAGCACCATCCCCAAGAGTCCCATCCTGTGCCTGAGAGCATTGTCCAAATGCTGCTTGAACCCTGGTAGCCTTTGTGCTGTGACCACTGCCCTGGGGAGCCTGTTCTAGTCACCAATCACCCTCTGGGTTGAAGAACATTTTCCTAATATCCAACCTAATCCTCCTCTGATACAACTTCAGACCATTCCCTCAGGACTGTCACTGGTCACCAGAGAGCAGAGATCTCTGGTGTCTGAGATCAGTGCCTGCCCCTCCTCTTCCCCTCACAAGGAAGTTGTAACTGCAATGAGCCTCAGCCTCCTCTTCTCCAGGCTGAACAGACCAAGTGACCTCAGCTGTTTCCTTGTACAGCTTCCCCTCAAGGCCCTTCACCATCTTTCGTTACCCTCCTTTGGACACTCTCTAATAGATTAATATTTTTTATACTGTGGCACCCAAAACTGCCCTTAGCACTTGAGGTGAGGCTGCTCCAGTGCAGAGCAGAGCAGGACAATCCCCTCCCTTGCCTGGCTGGCAATGCTGGGCCTGATGCCCCCCCAGGACACCATTGACCCTCGTGGCTGCCAGGGCATTGCTGACTCATATTCTTGTCTTTATTTTTCTCCATATATATTCTACAGCTTCTCAGGACCACTTACAAATACATCCCTCTTAAACACTTCCATCTTTCTATTGTGTAACAGTTTTCCTATTTCATAAGAATCTACGCTAATCCATCATTTAGACCGTGAACAAAAATTATGTGACATTCCATAACAATATTGGCAGAATGACATTAAAAATATCCTTCCTCTTTGGTAATGAGTCTTGACTACTCGTTCTGTGGACACAGTTTCCTGTATTTTTTCTCCCCACATTTTCTTTACTTACTGATAAGCTTGTCACACAAGACCGTGTCAAAGTACAAATTCTCTATTTATCCTCTCACAGCAGGGAACTAAAACAAAATTTTAAATCTCCATGCTGGTTTTAATATTCTCTTCACTATTTACAAATAGCTTACTTTGGCTACTTCTTGTGCATTATTTTTTTCCTTTGGAAGATTAACTTATAAAGATTGGTGTAAAATTCCCTCTCGATTTTGCTGTTCTCCCACTCTTTAAAGGGACACATTACACAGCCTCTTTTCCAGACTTTTTCATCTTCACCCACATCCTTCATGTGATCTTAAAGATTGCCAGCAGTAGTTTAGAGATAATTTCAGCCAATCTCTCAACTTTCTGGAAAAAGCTCTTTACAGAAATCAACAAACAAGAAATAGTTGCTCTACCCCAATCCAATTAATCACTACCATCTGAGCAGCCTTTCCAGCATTCAGACTGATTTCTTGAAGGAATGCACATTCTGTCTCTATATCTAAGGACAAGCTAGAAAAATGAGAAATCGATGACACTAGAATTATCGATACAGTCTAAATACAGTAATGCAGGACTCTACCATGAAGAAATATTAAAATGGCCATTAAAAATTAAAGCTAGTGTCCTTTGTAAAATAAATTGAATATTAAAAAAGAAATAATATCTTATTTGGCACAATCTGTCAAAGATTTTTATCAAGCAGTCTGAATTAAATGAGTCAATATTCACCTAAATAGACTTAGCCAATTAAATACCCATTAATTGCCGCTAAGGGTTGAAAGTCATTCACCACAGATACAGAAGTACTGATAGGTAGCACTTCTTTAATTTGTTAAGGTAATGCATTTTGTACGGCAGCAGCTAAGGAGAAGGAAAATAAAATCAAAACTAGGCATTTTCTTTAGTATTACAAATACATATTTCCTGATATTAATATTTTGTAGAAATTGATCTCTGTGTTGCTACGCTCAATGTCTGATGCAAATAAGTGCTTTATCAAACATTTCCCAATAATCTTGCAATCTCATAATGAAACAGCCTTTGACCAAGAATTTCTTTCACATTCACATAAACTAACTACTAGTATAGATGGTAAGTTGTTTCTTTCCAATATATAAAAAATATTTGTTCTCCTTCACTCTTTCAGATGTGCAAGAAAAAAAAAACTCTGAAAGAATAAGTAGACCAAACCACTCCTCTGCCTGCCCAAGTCAAATTAAATGAAACTTTCTCCCATTTAGCACCATAGGCAAATTAAGAGCTGCATCAGATTGAGAGACCATTTGTCCCACACTTGTTTAGTCAGTTCCAGTCAGGAGTAATTTAGTCCTGTTCACTGCCTTGCATGTGATGTCAGTGGGAGGAAAGCACACATTACACAGCCAGCAAGAGCTCAAAGCAGTAGCGTCTCCATTTTCTTGTCACCTCTCCCTGAAATTATTCAGCTGATGGCTGGCATTTGCTTTCCAGGTCAGCTCAGAGCAGTGCTTGTGATTTTTAGTAACTGTGCTTTGATAGGCACCCAGCAGTGGGAAGAAACTAATCTCAGGTGGGTGACTGCAGGTACTAAAGATGTGGGAGAACATGAATTTATTTTTTTCCTTCTCCTGTTACTACTGCTACGGGCAAGGCTGATATAGGCCAGTGCTCTCAATCCATGCTGGTATCTCAGACGTCCTTCCACAAACTACTGCATCAACTTGATACTGACACATCACAGCTATTCCACTCCTCCTGAGTCTTTATACAGAGCCTTATGATTGTGACTAAGAATTGATTAAATAACTTTGAGCCATCTGCTTGCTGGCTCAGTGCTAGAAGCAGAGCACACAGATACACACAATCAAGACTGGGGATTTTCTCTGTTAAAAAAGGTATTCTTGGGCTTAGACTCTTTTTAGCCATTTTTGAGGCAGTAACCAGAGTAACCACAGAACTCAGAATTGTTGGTAACTTTTTCTAGTAGAAAGAGACACACATTGGTGGAAGAAGAAATCCCTGAAAATGTGTGAGTCTTACAGAATGACCGACCACAAAACCTGCCACTTAGAGTGAAAGGCACGAAACAAAAATCTTTACCAGAGACCTTAACACTTAAATGCTTCTATGTCAACAATGAACAGAACTACATTCAGACAAGCAAGCTGAGGATTTGAAGAGGCTTCTCAAAATGAACTGATCTCTTGAAATCACAGAGAACTTTAACTACCTAGACATTATTGGATAAAGAAAATAAAAGGTATTTAAAAAATCAGAAATTGCATCTTTTCTAAGAAATATCACAAGTAAATATGTGTATCTCCTGAAAATTCCTGTTCCACCATCTGGAAGCCCCCCAAAAGCTAACACAGAAGCACATAGACTGGGGAGTTAGGAAAGGTCTAGAAAAAACCCAGACATATTTCTGCAACACCTTCTAGCAAGGGTCCTCTTTGACTGCCAGTAAAACTTAATAGTTTGTCTAAACCTGGAAACTGATCTAGAGCACTGATCTTGAGTTGTGATTTTAAAGAGAAGGCTAAGTATTCATGGTTAACTTTTGCTGGTAGAAGAGCCATGCTTAGAGGACCTCTGCCATTCTATTTTTATGTTGCAGCTTGGCTATTTTAAGGTGTCAGCAAAGTGCCATATAATTAGATCTACAGAAACTGAGAAATTTTACTTTTACTCCCCATTTTACAGAAGTGTTGATAAAAGTTAGAAAATAAGTACTTGCTTCTAAAAGCATCTTACATCTAAGTTTTTACCTCTATTTGTCTAACTAAAGGCATAATAACATTTTACACTTTTGTCTCCTGCAATTAGGTTAAGAAAATAGCCAGGTTGAGTTGTATATGATTGGCCTGTCAAGCAGGGTTTCTCAAAGATTTCTCCTTAAAAATTAAAGTGTGTGCTCAATTACTTACAGTCTGTGTGACTGAAGGCTTTGTATTCAATATAAAACCCTCTGTGGGTGACCAGCTCATCAGAATGGAAGTTGATTGCAACAGAATAGCCATATTCTCTGTTCCTGTTGTTTTCTGAAAGAGCTTTACAGTATCTAGCAAGGCAAAAGTGAGAAATAATAATTTCTAACCAAACTGGCCACTACCATCCAGCTGTGTCTCCTTTTACTGAATAGTGGTGACATCAAAAAGCTTCAAGACAATGCAGTAAGGATCAGCTGTATTTTGGTGTTAAAAACAGTCCAACAGAAGTATTAGAAAGCCTAGTTACAAATTTCTCCCACTCCGCAACTTTTTTGGGACTAGCGGACTTCGAAACAAAATACAGCAAGATGATCGGTGTCAGGATCTACCATATAAACACAAACTGTTTCAAGCATACTTGTTTTCAGATTGCCCATTTGGGTTTGCAAATCCAAAAGCAACAAATCCAGGAAAGAATTAAATAATTCAGCCAAATCCAACAGCTGTTGCTTGTTTCAACGTGCTCCTTCCAAGAGACAAATTTCTCTGAATAGTGTTATTTTTAGTGTTAGCATAACAATTACAATCACTGAAGAGCAAGTGGTAAAGAAAGTGGAACTTCTGATTACGAAACTCTTCACCCACTTCAAGACCACAGCCAGGAATTTACAGTTCAGCTGCAGCTGCATAGAGTCTTGTAGTTTTCTACATGATTACTCTAAGGGGAACAAAAGAAAAAGCAAATGCCTGTAAGAAAAAACCAGGATGCCTAAATGTGCAGAACTTCAAAGTGCAAATTAATATGTCAGAAATGTATATACTCACCTAACTCCATCAATTTCTAACCAGTCTTTATCACATTTACTGGACCCTGGAGACTTTTCTTGAATTTGTATTACAAGGATTTTTAGTGAAAGCTTGTAGCCAGGTAATGGTGCCTAAAAATCAAAATTCATGACATGACACACATTCACAAAATGAAAACAGCCTTTGCTTCCAAGATGGTTTACTTATTATGGGATTGAAAATACTGCATTTCTATAATTGAAATTAGCACCTCTGAAGAAGCAAAAAACTTTGCTAATTTGAACATTTATAGAAGCCTTTTTAGACCCAACTTTGGCTACCCATCTGTGCCAGATGAAGGAGTGTGCAGCCAGCACAAAGTACTGTATCTGAAGTTCCTGCTAAGTTTGTAATGCCATGTGTTCCTGTCCTGCACAGAGGTGTTTTGTTCTACAAGCTGCTAATAATTTTCATTGAGTACATGAAAGGTAGAGAGTTATCAAGTCACATACATAAAAAGTTTCCTTTACCAGGGAAAGTAAAAAAATAGTGAAATGCTGAATGGAGCAATAGACCAACACATTGGGCAGTTGGTAGAAATCATGAGCAGATTTTAAGTCTTGCCAAAGCACTTGCTGGAAATTCAGAGGTGAATTTCTGAGCTAGACAAGGTCCTGCCTCTGCAGAATTCAGGGAAATACAGTGTGGATCCATCATGTGAGGCATGATTTACATGACCATTTTTTCTTTTTGACATAGAAGAAAAGCTCTGATTATTATTAATTTTCTCTGGCTGCTGGGAGTTGTCATCTTACACATTAATTTGTTTCTGTCACGAATAATTCTCAGACTTCTGGAAGTTGGCAATATTTCCCTCTCATAGTTGGCACCTGTACATAGGACAGGAAAGAGATAAGTGACTGAGAAGAAGTCAGGTTCAGTGGTCTCACTAGGTTTCCTCTCCGTTTCACCTGCATCAGAAGGCATTTCTCCCAAATATGTGTCTACATAAGATAAAGAAAAGCCATCAGTACTCAGAAGAGCTCCCAGCACTTACCTTGATGATCCAGGTGCAGTCAATGTTTGGTGGGTAGTAACTTGGGTAATAAGGGGAACTCAGCGTCCCATTCCAGGAAATATAATGACCACCACATACTAGGAAAGAAATACATCAGCAAGGAACACAATTATCTCAACTAGACCAAAGTGCAGAATCTACTTCACTTGCTAGGACCCTTCTCTATGTACAGAGTTAGAAGAATACATTGTGACAGTATTAAACTCACATTTTTCCTGTAGTAACTGAAAATCACTTAACTGCCACCTCCTCATCACACTGAATTTCTCTTATTTTTGGATCAAATTACAACTAAAGGGAAGTAAAAACCACCTCTGACTGAAGATTTTTTTTAAAAAAAGCATTCTTTCATGGTAAGTGAAAGAAGCAACTAAATATGGATGCAACAGACCTCCCCCTTCCAATTTACTTCCAACTTTTCTGTAAGTATTTTCAAAATAAAAAAGCCATCAGCCCAGTGAAGTGAAAACTGATTAATTTCATGTAAACAAGGAAGTTTGTGTGTCAGTTCTCAGTTTGAAAATTCATGCCATATTTGAACAATATCTTTGAGGTTTTATTTTCTACCAAGGACTCTCCTAGACATCCGGTCCTTAGTGCTTTTGGTTCCCTTTAGGTAACACCACGAATGCAAACATGAACATAACAGAAAAAAAGACAAACTTGAAATAAAAAAAAAAAAACTTATGGCAAAACCTGGGCTAAATATAATTTGGAATACCCATCCTCAGAACAATAAAGACATTTTAATTAGTAATGTGCATGGGATAAGTATTTGCATAAGGAGCATGCAGAGAGACATAAGCTGAAATGTGGCAGCTTTGGAGGAGTTTATCCTCTGTGACTTGTTCCACACATTAAAAAAAAGTCACTTGTTTCATTGTCAAAACTCTTTCACTTACACCTTACCAAATAACTGCGGCTAAACTTGACCTTGTGAAACCCCATTATCTTTTTTAAAATTAGTACTGCAGTTTAGCATTACTCAAAATATTTCACCACGCAGCACTCATGTAAAATCCATAGTACTCCATAGGTTTGGAATATACTTCTAAGGTCTGGAACACACTTTCTTTATTCAGTTAACTACACTGAACAATGCTTTCAGAAAAAGGACAAAGGTAAATTAGAAGTGACTGCTCTTGTTTTCCTTTTTCTTTAAACACACATGTCCTAGGTCACAATGTAAGATGTAACCAAAAGCATGTATTCTATTATCATCTTCACAAGCTATTAAAGCAGGTGGGACAGTGTTCATCAACATTCCTGCCCCCCCCCCTCCCCCCCCAATATGTTCAAGGCAGTATCAACTTTTTTAGAGGCAAAACCAGGAATAAGTGTGCTTCCATCAGATGCTTGTTTCTATTAACTACATACTGATTTTAGGAACGGCTTGAAAGTGAGCTTTTAATATGTTGCTTTCTCCTCTTCGGTCCAGTGAGAAGGTAAGCAACATTACATTGCTTGATGAAGTTAAACGCACAACAGAAGGAGTCCAGGCCCCAGGCCCACACCATCTGGAAGGTTACCAAAAAAGTGCATTAAAAAAATAGTTCCAAAACATTTCCCACATTCCTGTCATCTTTGCTGAGAAACTGGCCAGAAGTAACACTGATCAGGACATCTGTGTTTCAGAAGCATTCCTTTGGCTACCCTGTTATTCTTCCACCCAGCTGATAGTACACAGGATGCTAGAGTTTTCTAGCAGTGAGGCTTCGTCACTCTGGGTGTACATCACCATTTTCTTGCTTAACAAGTGCCCTGGAGTTTTCATACCTATAGAAGCATCAGAAAGGCAATGCCAGATTACCTTACTTCAGTGGTGATAGTGGCACTGAGAAGCAGAGGTTAGGCATGAAAAGGCAACAAGTGCCAGTGCAGCAGTGTTGAGCAGCATCTATGCAACAGATGAGCCCAAAACACTTCCAGTCTATCCACGTTCAGCCTGGTTTCGTGTCACAAAAGCTATCACAAAAATGTGAAGCCCCATGCTTGGCAACTATTATTCCTATTGTTCTTTTACTTAATTAATGAGTTAATTTATATCCTGAAGCTTGAAACTTACTTCCACTTGTAATGTGAGATGCTATTTCTTGCATCTGTAAATTCACTCTTATGCTTCATTTTGCAACCCACATCATATTTTGGACTTTTTTCATTTATTTATAACTTGATGATCCTTGTGGGTCACTTCCAACTCAGAATATTCTGTGATATGTGTGAATCTGTGTGTTAAAAATTTCTAACAGGTTTCTCTTTTCTTATGCACAGCAAAAGAAAGCAATTAAGATTAGACCTCACAGTAACACAGTATTTCCATCACAGCCCTGCTTCAAGTTTTAATGTCACTGAGATCCAGCTTGGCAATATTAAAATCAAATTTTTGAACCTTGAATTGAAAGTAGTTGTCTTCTGCTTTAGCACGCTATTCCTTTCACCCATTTGAAGTGAGACACTAGTGAATGAATCCCTGATTTGCCTCTCCTGCAGACATTATTAAATGCTTTATATTATAACAGCTGAAAAAACATTTATAAAATAACAATTTAAGTCCTCTCCATGTTGCCATGTGGAAATATTTCAGCATCTTCATCAACCCGGTCAATAGCCTGGCTTATCTTCTATCTGTACCTTCTGTCACAGTATCATCAGAACACCAAGGCAAGCTATGAGGAGAGTGGTCCACATGAGATGCTTACTCTCACAGTACACCTCACCATCTCAGCTTGAACACTTTAGGATTTGTCACTGAACAGATGTATTACTGCAGTTTACAGAAACTGGTGAGAATCATTTCAGTCAGCATGTGTGACTCCAGACCTAAACATCAGGGAATAATGGCTGCTATAGTTACTGGCTTTCACAGATATCGGACATTCTATTATTATTAGTTCTACTGTATGTGTCTTAGGTATGTCACTAGGCTGCTTTTGACCCAAGCAGAAGACTAATAGACATATGCAAAACAACATATTTTCTAGGGTGGCAGTAAAAGTAACCAAAAAGTCAGCTTTTTTTGAGGTATCATCAGACATAATTTCAGTCGCCACATTCTGGTTTGGTTCTTTAATAGATGGACAACAATGCAAATTCTTAATTTTTTTCCTACAGCTTACTGCATCAGTGTTCTCTGAATGTGTTACATCAGACACCTGTGTTGGTCTTGCTGTCTTCCAGGTGCTTTTGTGCTCATGGCCAGCTCTACATTTGTGGTTCCTAAAAAGCTGAGCCAGTGTTAATAACTCACAATGGAGTAACAGTCACAGCAATAGTCCATAATAAGCAGCAGAACACATGCTGGCCTGCATCAGGAACAGGATTATCCTTGTTAAGCTACAATTTGAGAGTAACTCCTTACAAAAATCTTGTGTCCATTCCATGCCAACAATGGCAATCTGTTATGTCTTGTTGCATAGAGAGAAATGAGTCCATCAATAAAGCTGAAGAGGACCACCTACTCAAGTAGCACTCCTAAGTTAAGTGCATTTCAGATTCCTAGCTGAATCTTCATGCCCAGCTAACCTCTTCCTGAAAGTTCCTAAAAGAAAAAAATTAAATGAAGTTCCCTTCTTGAAACCATCCATCCTCTGATCCTCCAAATTTTTTATTTATTTGGTTGAGGAAGACAGATTCCTTGTGTTCATATACGAAATTTGACTCTGAAAAGTAGGAGCAGTGTAACCAGTCAAATTTAAACATCATCTGAACTCACTTATGCAAATGGACCACGCAGTGACTCTGAGGATGGAGCCTTCCACAGACACAACCCCCCTATTATGAACAGGAATTCACCTGTGACTGGACTGCTATAAAACATATATTTTCTGACAGTAACAGAATACAATATTCTAAAAAAAACTGTACCTTTTTGAGCTGTGAGGGTAATTGTATGAAATGAAACCCATTAAGAATTAGTCATAGTGTAGAATAAACCCCACAGAAATTTATAGCTGGTTACCCAGGGAAGGGGTCATAGCACCAAGCCTGTCAGAGTTCAAAGAACATCTGGACAATGCTCTTAGTCAGATGGTTTAGTTTTAGGTAGTCCTTTGAGGAGCAGGGAATTGGACTTGAAAACCCTTATCACTCCCTTCCAACTTTTTTAGATCTTTTTATTACCCTATACAAGACTTTTAATTGTTTTTCAAATCTCACATTTTATCAATTTCGTACAGTTTCAGAGATTTCCTGTACAGCTCATCTTTGCTCTGCATATCTTACCTGGTAATGATCTTGTTCTGCAGTGGAAGAAGGAAATCATATGCTGATAAGTGGTGTGATGCACAGCTCTCTGGAGTGACACCACGCAAAGCGACAACTACCAGTCTCACCACATAGTTAGAGGGAACTCGCAGCCTCCATTGATAAAAAGACTTTTTGGGATTCATCAGAGTTAGAGTCCTGTTGTTACCTGGCTTGGCATACAGGTCAAAGGATACTGCTGCACAAAAGAATGTAGATCAGTGGATGAAAAACTGTTAGACTGAAAGACAAGTCCTTGGGTGAAATTTCAGACAAGGTAGAAACAATCACCTACCCATGTTTCTTGACTTCTCTAGTCCCTTTTTGCTCTTACATTTACATCTCTATCCCTTTTCCCTACCCAACTGCATCACCTTCTCCTGCTCTGGCCAAGGAAGTACAAAGCCTCACCAGCTCATTGCACATTCCATGAGCAGGAGCTTGTTCAGCCGCAATTGCAACAATCTCTGCTTCACACCTACTGCTTCCTTTGCCATTTTCTCTTTGTCCTTCTCCATGCAACGAGAACACTAAGTACATGAAGACAAATCTCGAGACATGCTTGATATGAAGAAATCAGGCAAAGTGAATTAAAGCTCTGCATTATCTGACTGATAACTAACAACCTATAACCAAAATTATCTAATCACAAGACAAATGATGTATAATTTTTTAGAGGTTTTTTTGTTTGGTTTTTTTTTACAGATGCCAAAAATAGGAGCCACAGCTCACTGCAATTCAGTGGGAACTATTAAATTTCAACCATTCCAGTCAGAACATCAGAATAAAATCTGTAAGGTATTTTCATCCAGCCTTCATTTGAAACACAAGCCATGGAGATTCTGTAGTCTAGTTTAGTTCATAAGCCCTACAGATATAAGAATAACTGGAAAAATGCCATTTTTCTATCACAGGATTCCACTCCCCCCCCTAGTAGTATCACTCGGGATTGAGGCATAATTACCTGATTTTAGCATCACATCATATTCTGTGGAATCTGAAACTGAAATTTAATAACTATCAGCTACACAAGCCAAAGACACCAACTGGAGAAAGAAAAACAGACAGAATAGGTGTTAAGTGACAGGTACATTGTTACCAAAAAGATCCATTGTAACAAGATCAAAATCCTCCTCCCCAGAACTGAACAAGTGAGCTGCTTTTTTATTACAGATTTCTTTTTGTTCCATGGGGGTTAATTTTTTAAGAGAAGCAACCATATCTTGTGGTGCCCAGAATGTATTCCAGAAGTAAGCTCGCAGCCCAGATTGTCCTTCACTGTGAAAGGAAAAAAAGCATCGTAAATACAGTCTAATTACAATTTTGGACGTGGTTTTCCCTGGTCTGCATTTTTGGCTGGCACAGTTTCATAGCCAGTTGAACCTCTGTGCCAATAGTTGCTGCTAAACATGGTGACAAAAAACTTTCTTGTTTAACAATTATTTTTGCTATACAGTAGAAATATTTTTGACATATGGGGCTTAACCAGCTACACACTGAGACTGAAAACCACACCTTGAAATCCTTTATGAAATTGGATGTTACCATCCCTACTATATAATTATACACTTTTAAGATCATGTAACAGCTCCAGACCCACTGTAATTAATATTTTTTTAATGGAAGCTAGCACCATACAACAACAGAATTTTATGCCCATACTTTGATACAGCATTTCACAAAATTTTTGTTGAAATAAACAATCTTTGAGCATACACATACAAGTCATTACTTCAGTGATTCCACCACAATCCTCCTGTTGACATCGCCTGTGTACTGACCCTTCAGGGTTTTCAGATTGCAGTAACCAGGATTGTAGTAACCTGCTGCTCAATGGATTTACATTTCTTACCAGGAGCTCAAATAGAGTGTTTTGCTCCAAATTATACATTTAAGGATTTGTTTTCAGAGGTTAAAAAGGAACTTCATTGGAATGGACAAAACCAAAATAGGATTCTGCAAGTGCTGAATTGTTATTTCCAAAATTAAAAATAGATTAATTAGACAACAAAAGAACCCATGGACTCAGGACCAATTAATCAGACTTCATTTCTCTCACCAATTCTACAGGGCAGGACAGAAGTCACACTATTAGCTTAGCTCATATACTTAAGTGCATTTCTTCATTTTTAATTCTCTTATAGAGATGTGCATGTTATTCCAGATAACTAATTTAAAATACATGAAAGAAAGGACAAACACAGCTAATACTTCAAATTTCTACCATATGCTGAAACAGCACCTACCTGAAAGCAGCCACTACAGACCTCAAGTAGTACTTTCCCAAGAAGGAAGATTCATATGTTTCTGCCAACTGACAATTAAATAGTGGTAAAAGAAAATGTGACATTATATTTTAGTGCCAATATTGTCTCTAATACTATAAAGTGCTTGTCTTTTTCATTCTTTCCCCTTCCTCACCCCTCCACATTACAAGCACTGTCCATCATTTTCACAACATGTATCAAATAAATGTGCATTAAATTCCACAAAAAATTTGCTTCTAAGTCACATCACATTTCAAAACCATTGAGACAGTTCCTGATAGTTAGTAATGAAAAAAGTCTTTATGAATACATTTGTATTTTTGTTTCAGTCTTTAAATTTCCAGTATGATCAACTTGTATTGGCTGTGCACAAAGTAGCTTTGAGTCACCAGATTAGCTCTTTTGGGAAATACAGGCTAACAGAGAACACCTTTGTCTTCCAAAATGCTGTCCACATGTACCTAGGAAGCAGTATTGATCTCACAAATAGAAACTCATAAGAAGGGCAAGCAAGCAAGAAGAAAGCAAGCATTGTTGTGATAAGGAAAATGAAACAAAAAGGTGAAGCATTGAATTGGAGGTAAAATTAAAAAGAAAAACGTATGAAGAAGAGAGTTTGAATAAAGTAAAATAAAACAACACCCACTGTCCTATTTCCTTCAAGACAAGTTATTTTTCCATAACCCTGAAACCTTCTTACCTAGAAAATACTGTCCTTACTGTAAGACACAGCCCCATCTGTGTAGCTACATTTCTAAATCTGAAAACTGCCAAGGCTCTTGCTTTAAACTTATTATTTCAAAGGAAAAAAAGTAAAATATGGCTAACAGGAGTCCTCTCCTCATTCCCAGTCTGATTCTGTATAAATATTTACAAGATATTGCTCTACTTATATGGGAACTTACATAATTTTGGACTGCTTTTGCTTGCAGGAAGAATTTCTGTGATGTTGGATCATTGAGGTCATTTGTATAAGTCAAATTAGGAATTTCTACACTTCCACCAATATAAATAAAGGAAAAAGCTGGAGCTGAGAAAAAAAAAAAAAAAAAGATAAAAAATTAGCACACCTAGTAACGTTACAGGACAAGATGCTTGCAGAAGTATGTGCTTGTCCTTGGCATTTGCAGGTATTAGCTCTTAAAAGGAACATGCAGTAACAGCCAGAGCACTGAGTCAGGCCCACTGACAGAGTAAAGCCCAGCAGGAAAGGAAAGGAAAGAAATAAAGGTTTAGGCAGGCATTTCTACTAGGAAGATTTCATTGTTAAGCTTCCATTTTTTGCAGTGCTCTCCTCCTGAAGAGGCATGGTTTTAATGGCTATGTGGTGACATTTGGGAAAGCACATAAACAATTTAGGTACTCATTCTGTTTTAAAAAGAAGTGAAGAGAAAATAGATAATTCCTATAGGTTCCTGGAAAAGTTAACACTTATCATAATGATAGTATTCATGAGCAGAGACAAAAAAATATTTAGAGATAAAATGCACACTTGCAATATTCTTGTGCAACTACTAATTGCTAGTTACTGTGTATTTTGCTGCTTTAGCAAAGACATTAAGAAGAAAGGAAAGTCAGTAGTTTATATACACATGTTATGTGCTCAGCTGCTTAGTGCAGAGCTCGTCACAGTGCAAAATATCCATCCCACCCAAACCACGCTGGGGAGTAACACTTACAGAGTGAGTAATGCCGGACTAGCACGATTACTGCAACTGTTAAAGAAACTGTAGGTAATATTCCTAGGATCCATCTCCTCCAGAAACACAACTTCATCCATTTGAAGGAACGATACTTTTGGCACAAGTCTTCTTGGTAGGATGAGCAGTAGCAAACCCGCGGACTTTCCTAGAGAAAGACCGTGGAAGGCATCAGTTAGTAGGACAGAAGAGATATTGTATCACATTTTGGTCTATTTACTCTCTTAGTTTTAAAGAGATTAAAACTGAGATAAGATCTTTGATGTTGTCATCTATGTCACACATGAAACCTGCATCTCTCGTGGCTGTTTCCTCCTTCTATGCATTTCAAGCTGTGAGAGCGTGGGGGGGAATTATTATCACTTTAGTTAAGAGTAATTTATGAAGAAACGGGGTCAATGCACACAGGAGTAGACAGAAGTAATTTATTTACTGCATTCCTGCTACAAAGCTTAGCTGGTGGCTCTTACCTGCCCAGCAGTCTGTTCAGAGTCCGGAGCTGTAATGCTGTACACAGAAATCTGGCTGGAGGGAAAAGCCTGGAGCATGATGCCGTGACAAATGCCTTTTGACAAATCTAGCAGCAACCCCCTAAATGAACTTGTTTCTTATATATAACTCAGAATAGCTGCTCTCCCCACCACACACACAGGGCTTCTCTTATTTCACCTTTGCCATACTGCTTGAAGCTGGAGCCAGCTGATCTGCAGTCAAAGATGGTGGGCAGGAAAAGTTACCATCACTGTAACTCTTTGTTTTCCTAACTGGCTAAGTAGGATATGGATCCCATCATTTGAAAATAGATCACTTCTTTCAGAAATACAAGTGTAGGGAAATAATTTATGACACAATGCAAAGGACATGCAATCAATTTACAGATAAAAGGTCCCAGGGCAATATAAATGAGGCAACTTATAATAAACACCCCGTGGAATCCATAGAAATATCCACAAGAGAGGATAAATGCTCAATTCCACATATCACCTTTGTTTTCCAGCTTCAAGATGGTACCACAGAATAAATGTGGTAAATAAATACCAAACCAATTTATGTTCACATTTCCTGTTTGAAAGGAAAAGCAGCTTTAAGTCAGCAAACCAAGTTCAGCATATTCTGCATGTAAAATAAGAAAATCAAGGATGAGTGTGGGGAAATAACATGTGATACATGCTGAGAGAGAGAGAGCACAAAGAACAAAACCTAGAAAAGCAAAATGGGATGAAGAAATCTCAGCCCCAGAAAAATAATACAAAGGGAACAAACAAATCCCAACACAGTTCACACAGAGATTGCAAAAGGGATTAATTGGAAGGCAATCCTCACAGCTCAGAAATTCAAACTACAGCTGCAGACAGATGGCTTTGTTAAAGTCCTCTTTTTTTCAACAGCCTGTCTGCTACACACACAACCTGCTGACTGATACTTTGCCCCTTCCTTCAAGGAAAAGAGAAAAAAACACAGAAAAAGCCTAGAAAAAAGCCTGAGGAAACTAACCCACTTTTGCATAAAAATTGTATCAGGACCTTTCAGTTTTATTTAGGCAAGGACAAGACCATTGCAATAACACACATCACCATGTTTATTCATCTTGTTAAGGTTGCCTGAAACTAGAGAATTCAAATTCTTAGGTGGATGAACTTGAAAATAAAGAAATGATAGCAGGAAATAAAAGAGTTAGTAGCTCCAAATCATGCAGTTAATTAAAATGAAAGCTGGAGAAGGAATAAGCATGCAACAAATCACCACTTTTAGCAGCAGAATTTCTGACCTTCAAAACTTAAGACCCTATGGATTTGAAAGGATTGAGTTCACTTTTGGCAATGTCTCCTCTCCCTTTCTTCCTGCCAGCTGTTCTTGGTGGAGGAAGCAGGGAAAGTAGTATTTGCCAGAGTGCAAACAGTTCATTGCTGCTTCACAGTTACTCCTGTATTGGCTGTACACCTCTCAGAAGAAATGATGAGTAAGCCTCAGGCTCTCTGTTTACATGATCAATTGTATCTTCAGCTTCCTGACAGATGAGTGTACCTGCACTTAGTTGGTGCCTTGAAAATGGAGTTTATTATTGCACCTCCCCCCATGTCTCCAGACACCTGCATGGAACAACCACCACAAGGAACAGACTCCTCCTTTTTCACCAAAGCTTGAAACAATGGTATTTATTACCTCTATATGTGAATTCCACAATCAGCAAGAGACATGCAAAGAAATTCCACCATGAACAGTTCTTCCAAATATGATTTTAATGAAGATATCTAGGACATGTTTTATTCCAAGAAAACAGCTTTCAAGTTACAAGACTGAAGGCACATATTTGTGTATCCATGGTGCAAAATTTGACACTCTTGTGTAGACACCTGGGAAATTTGGTCTTCCACATCCATAACCCCAGCTCACAATGCCAGTCAAAAACCATTTTCCATCTCCATTGCTTTGACATGACAGTGGTCCACCAGAATCGCCCTAAAAATAATATATTGAGTTATATGTGTTTGCAATATGAATTATAAAAACTGGGGGAAAATCCAGGGGAGATATTTTGCATGAGTAATTCTAGTGATTGTATTTTCATGGTCACATAGTTCAAACAATTGATAGGGTTTTTTTTTCACGTAGATGGGATTGCACAGTTGTACCAAAGTTTGCTCTTTTACAAGAGAGAAGATAATTCTCACTCTTTAAAGACACTAATTAAGATATTATTTTGCAGGGACTACATTTGAAATTCACTTTTTTTGTCTAGCCTAAAACTTACAGGTAAACCCCAAATCTGCTACTAAACATGTTCATACATTCACAGGTTACACACTGAAACTCAAAACCAGTAAGCTTTAAAAAAATATTTAAAAAATAAAATAAAATTAATATAATAAATAAACTATTTAATAATTGTATGACTTCTTTCAAATTAGAGATAAATGGAAACAGATGGAATCCCTCAATTGTTTTGTGTTTGTGGTTTTTCTTGATTTTTTTTTTTTAAGAAGGAAAAAGAGCCTAAGCATTGTCCTTTAGTAATGTAATGTTTAGCATGTAATGTTTAGAGTCTCATAATGTCTTTGTAAATAGAGCAGTTAAAATGAAGTCTGTTCTAGACTTCAAAATTTAATACAGGATGTCATAATGCTGTAATACAGGACAAAGCAACTAGGACTCTTCTAGAGCTAGGGTGTTCTTGTAGGAATGCATTGACAGAGCTTCAGGTGTAAAACCATTTGCCACCATTTGGAGAAAATTCCTTGGACCAAGCTTATACTTGTATACTTAAACCTGTAAGGCTCTGCTGTACACACAGCATCTCTGAAAAAGACACCCAGTGGTACATTAAACTTCACCAAAACATTGGGTGCATTAAACAACTTCCAAAAGCAAAAGGTGCATTTGGCAAAATTCAGATGTTTTGCAAGAGAAGTGCCTTCTTTCTAGACAAATATTTTGTTAGAGCTAGAAAACTATTTTGCCTTCACTTTATAGTTTGTTGGGATATGCAGGTTGGAAGGGACCTCTTCTAAGGTGCTTAGGTGGCACCCTCTCCTCAAAGTAGGATTACCCTGAATTGCCTCAAAAAGGTTCAGAATTTGGAAGACAATTTCTTCCTTCCATGACAATTAGTATTTTACATTTAGAAAGAAAAATTTGCAAGTCTTTTCTTTCATTCCTAGGACAAAACACCAGCTGGAACACCAGCATTTTTCACAAAACAGGAATACCATAATTTGAATAGATCTAACAACTGCCAGACACAGACACAAATCATTTGCCCTTAAAAAATGCAGCCAAAATTATGCCTTTCCTTGCCTATATCTTGAGTGGCCATAATCCAACAAATTCTCCAGATACTGAAAATGATACTTAATATCAGTGGTCTCACTAACCTCTAGAAACAGCTGGTGCATTATACTCCCTCAGCCATTGTAGTCTCACTCACTTTTATGTAGATTAGTGAAAGCTAGAATATCTTGAAGATTCCAGATCTCCATCATAAAAAAATGTTTTTATTATTATTTCAGCAGTAAATTTACTACTGTTTTAGCAGTAAATATGTATGGTTTATGTAAGTTCAATATAATATGGCATATTAGATCTGTAATAGTAAGTGTCATATAGATACATATTGTGTATCTATGAGGTTTTACTACTGCTGACTAGGAGTAAACTCAGCACTTTACATTTATCATCTTTCAGCTTTTCCAGATCAGAAATATCTTACATTTGTAAATTTATGCCTAATTGTCTGCATCTCATCAAACAGTCCTGCAGTTCCAAGTTGGAAGGGAGGGATCCTGAAAAGACACAGGCTAGTTTCTCAGTTTTTTCTTCAGCTGAGAGTCTATTGTGCCAAAAATTGCCTGATTTCAGCTTATTGGGACTTGCAACTCGATTGGCTCTTGACCTGTCACTGAAATTAGTGGTGCTACTCATTCGCATAAAGCAGCAGAACTCTGAAATCACCCACAGAAGTGCTGACAGACAATTCTCACACTGCTCTTTTTCAGAACTGAAACATATTGACCACAAAGTGGTCTGCCAGTCAACTCTTACACCTCATCATGCAACAATGAAAGACAAGATAAGCTTTATGCAAAGAGTGCTGAGATACATACTTTACACCCATCTCTTTTCCCAGATGATAGCCCAGCACAAAACATCCTAGCTGTGATAATCCCATAAGTGGAGTGACATAATGTCTGGTCAATAATTTCTACCTCTGCTTTCTGAAGAACTGCTGAACCTTCATCATCTGGAAAACAAATTTGGAGAAAGGTGATTCAACAGATCTTAGCATTTTACTCATCTTTTGAAATACAAAACAAGAAGTCTTCAGGAAATATCCACAGATACTTTTGATCATTGAATTATTCCAGTTTCCAAACAACTAACTGCAACACAGAAGAAAGCCTCTTCTAACTATGAAGCAATTGTGTAACGTGATCTGGGTCCTTTGGACACACCAAATAAAATGACATAATCACTAGGATTGGCCAAAAAGTTTTTTGTCTTTTTCAAAATGTCTCAAGACTTCTTAATTTGTTCTCTTTTTATTTCAAAAAGGAAACAGAATTTTACAAAGATATTTAGATCATCACATGAGAGATTTGCAACGAGAGCAGTATATCTGAAGGAGCCAAATTCAAGATTAAGATTATGAGACAGAGTTTCAGAATGTGAATTTTGGCAGCATAAAGAACCAATTCCCAAATTTGATTCTTTCTATCTGAAAGATTTGGTAAAACATCTCTTTTTTATAAGATATATAGTTTAATAATAACAATAATAACAACAGAATTAACTCAAATTTTCCCCTCCTTTGAATACAGCAGGCCCAACCTCATCAGGTGATCCTTTCAAGATCTGGTTATAGCCAAAAACCCCTCACCCACATATTCAAATATGCAAGCGCTGGTTTATATCATGAAACTTTGTTTTAGGATTTGATAAAGCTAGTATGTAATAAAGTATACTTTGAAGTTAAAAGACTGATTTGGCACTTTCATTGTAGAAACTGACAAAGGGAATAGAGGGAAACAGGGAAAAATGCCCCCCTGGGGTTCTTTTTGAGGCATTACATTTATCTTTCAAGTAACCAGCCTTTTAATTTCACATACGAATAACCAGCAACCCAAAGAGAGAAACCACTCCATGTGTCCCACACCTCCAAGGGGAACAGAGGGGAAAGACAACACTGATATTTTGGAGTAAGTGAAGCTCTCTATACCAACAACACAATATGGAAGACTTTCAGACCCATGGGACCAGCAGCCAATTTTCCTGAGCATACAGAAGGTAGGTGCACACACCCCCAGGTGTGAAGGCTCCTGGGAATAAGATCAGCTCAGCAGAAGGGATAAAACTCACCTGCTTCCTGCTTTTGGCCCCAACCTGTTATCCAGCACTTGTCCCCGCTGCGGGCTTTATGTGAAGAGGGAGGCAGGCAGATGGGCTGGATGAGGTGGCTCATGGTGTCCGGCCATGGTGTGCTCAGCTGCAGCAGCGCGATGTCGTAGTCATAGTTCCGGCTGTTGTAGTACTCATGGACTATGATCCGCCTCACCGCAGACACAAACTTGGCACGGCCTTGCATTTGCATGCCCAGGTGGGCACGCCATGCTCTGGGGTCAGCCAGCCTGGGTGGGAGCAAACAAAGAAGACATTTCTTTAAAAAGTACCTCAAAACACCTGCTGACAGCAGGGCTGGGGAAAGGGGAGTGCAGCACCTCCATGCAGTTCAAACTCTGGAACCTAAAGGCACTTGTGGATCCTGGCCATGTCTGGGATAGAGTTAGAGGGAAGACTGCTTACTTGCTCCCTTGAAAGCAGTGTGCTGCAGACACCAGCCATTCTTTGGATATCACTGATGCTCCACAGTAAGCAGCTCCCCCAAAATGAAGGCTGACCTGCCAGGGCCATTCACCTTCCTCAGTGTTTGAGCCACCTACAATCCGAGAGATGAGATTGCTGATCTTGCTACTGCCACAACCTGCAAGGGATATTTCAGGTTATAATCCCCATCTCCAGTACCTTCCTTTAGTGAGGGGGCTTCCCACACAGGGCATGAAAAAATATTGCACTTTGAAATATTTTGAAATCTATTTTGTTCTCCTGCTATAATCTCAAAACTTCTCTCTTTGGCTACTCTATTAATGAAACAAGAGGTGACTCCATAAAAAGGCACTAGTCTGGAAATTTTACTAAGTTGCTTTTCTAGCTCTGCACAGAAATTAGCCCCTAAATATTTATTGTGCCATAAATGTCACATGATCCATTGATCTAATAAGCATCACAATGAATATACACAAATAAGCAATCTCTCATCTCTTTTTGATGCTGCCAACTCTGACCTGAAAGGAGATCATCAGAAAAGAAGTTCAACATCATCAGAACACGTATTTCTTGCCAAAACAGTGGGAATGATACAAGAAAAAATGTATGTGGAGATTGGACATTTATTTGAGAAACAAGGTGGTACAATCATTATTTTCTATGGAAATGACTGACAGTCTGACAATGCTGCATATTACTAACAGGTGAAGAAGCCATGTCTCATCAGCACAAAAATCTGAACTCTTAATTAGAAAAGCAAGGAAGAAAGACCCTTCTGTAAAGCCTCATGTTCATCCCTAGTGCCTGCACATAAAGTTTCTGCTCAGGAGTTTTAGTCCCACACACAGGTGTTAATATTTCTGGACCCTTTCCTGAACACATCCCAAACGTTGAATGCAGCTTTAACGTTTCCAAATAAAAATAGGCATATGGCTAGTCTCTTAAGAGGTCCTACTGGAACCAAAGCAAGTGCTGAAAGATTTGACATACAGATGGCATGCCAGAGGCAGCTGAGGGCCAGGCAAAATCATAAAATTGTAGAATGGTTTGGTTTGGAAAGGGACCTTAATCTAGTCCCAGTCCCCCTGCCATGGGCAGGGACACCTTCCTGCTAAACCAGGTTGCTCAGGGTTCTGAGCCTGGCCTTGAACAATTCCAGGGATGGGGCATCCACAGCTTCTCTGGGCAACCTGTGCCAGGGCCTTGCCACCTTCGCAGTGGAGAATTTCTTCCCTGTATCTAATCTAAATCTACCCTTTTTTATTATAAAGCCATTCCTCCTTGTACTATCATTACATGCCCTTGTGAAAAAGTCCCTCTCCAGTTCTCTTGTCGGCCCCTTTAGGTACTGGAAAGTGCTAAGAGCCTTCTTCCTAAAGCTATCTCTTCTCCAGGCTGAACAACCCCAGCTCTCTCAGCCTGCCTTCATAGGAGAGGTGCTCCAGCTCTCAGATATCTTCATGAACCTCCCTTGGACTTGTTCCAACACGTCCATGTTATGTAATATACCTGAGACCATTCAGTTTAAGCAACTAATCCTAACCCCACTTTTTTTGCTACTGCAGTGACAATCATCTGTTTGTGTTACAGCAAAACAAACTGAAAAGGTTGTACAGAGGTTACTTTAGGAAGATTTAAGAGTAGAACATAACTTGATACTATAAAGTATTGGGGTCTTCACCATCTGGATGAGTCAGAGAAGTGAAAAGTTCATGAGTTTTTTCTCATTGCAGCTGTATCACTCCTGAAGTCCAAATACAGTCTGACTTCAGCAAAGTGCTGGCATTGCTGCAGAGAACAAAAGTGCTGCCTCACTAGCTAAGCAAGTTCACTCTGTAATTAACCCTGCTGCCCTAATCCTTAGCATAGCTGCGATAAGCAGTACAGCTGTCTAAGGCTCCCCATAACTGGAAGCCCACCCTCCCACAAGATCTTGGCAAGTTCTGCAACCAGATCTGAAGTAAACTGATAGCTAATTACCCCACTGTCACAGAGAGAATGCAATAAAAATCCAGTACCTCCGGCATGACTTGTACCCACTCCAAAACAGGAAGAAATAAGTCTTTATTATGTAAAAAGTTCAAAGTTCAGAAAGATGAACATTTGAGAGGAACTTACTGCAGCTGCTTTCATCACTTCCATCAACACAGTCCACAGTCCCATCACACCTTGCATATTGTTTCCTAATGCAAATGTTATTCCTGCACTTGAACATGTGGTTGGTGCAGGGAATACCTGAAATAGTTGTGAGGAGAAAAACCCAAAACAACCATTGGCTCAGCTTAACACACGAAGACATGTCTGCACAGATAGAAGATGTACATATATTAATACACGTATTAATAGATACGAAGTAACATGACAAAAAAGCACTTTGGTTGGAATGGCTTAAACCAACCTCTAAACAGAATAAATTATTCAAATAGGACTGCATCTATACTTGGGTGTGCATTTACTTGGCCGAGTCCAAACAAAGATTTCGTCACATTCTTTCCTGCAACACTAACAAACACAGATATAGTAGTGAAAATTAGATGTAAAGTGTAAGGGTGGCAAGACAAAACGTCCAGTACTCTGGAAAGAAGCTCTCCTTTGTATTTCAGTATTAAATGTGAAAAGAAAGGTTGCAATGAAACCAGCCTTATTAACTGTATCCAGTAAAACTGCAACCCCTAAACTCGGCATTTTCCTGTTTCCCTGTGGCTTGCAATAAATGAGGCCACTCAAACCCAATCTATTTTTCTCGTCAGCACACAGAAGTATCCTGTAATCATTTACACAGACTGTCTTTTCTGAGGGATCAAAAAAGTTTTCTTCAAAAAATCACTTGCAGCACTTTTCAGTTGTGCTCCCTTTCATATGTCACAGTGTCCGTCTATTCTAAAAAAATTCAAGAAAGTTCTGATTCAACTTTCATTTGCCTAATGCTAAATTTATGGCTTCCACTAACCTTACAACCCTGAAAACTGCCACAGAAAAACCATCATTTTTACAGTTATTTTACAGATGGTAAAATAGATCCAGGAATTAATTTGCACACATTATGCTGTAAAGAGATAAAATCTCAGATTCAAGTTTTAAATCCCTAGATCCCCAGCGTGCACCTGAAGTACTTAATTATTCTGCCAGTATTTTGCAGAAACAGATGTTCATGAGCTTATTAAAAAGAAACAGTTTAAAATCAGTAATGGCTTGTTTCTAAACATATCAGAAAAATGGAATGGAGTTACATAGCCCAAGTGAGATTTGACAGTGTCTCTTAACCCTTTGAATGCAGCATCCAGAATTCAAGTCAGGAATAGACGGATGATAAAAGAGAGAAAAAAAGTTACTCAGGAGAGCAGCCTTACTGTGGGTGCAGTTCTGCTCATCTTTTCCGTTCTCACAATCACGTACTCCATTGCAGGCAAGCAAGTTGTCCTGTATTGCGAAGCTGGAGTTACAGTTCCACTCAGGGACAACTTTAAAAACATAAGCCAAATCAGGTACAGAAGCATTCCTGTAAATGCTAACACATCCCTTTCTGGCTGTGCCTGGATACCACATTCATTCCTTCACAGCACGGTACAAGGATGGGCATGAGTGCCACGTTATCCGTGGAGCAAATAGAGCACAAAGGAGTTCAGCGAGCTCCCCAGGTGGAGATGTTTAGTATCACTCTCATCTACTCTGTGCACCCCCCTTTGTCATTCCCCCACAAAAATAGAATAACTCATCTCAAAATGGAACAGAACTTTATTAATAATTCCTAGCTTTTATCACATGAGGAAAAGCTAAAATATAGCCTACTATGGCTATTACTGCACATCTAAATTTCTTCCTTGTGCTCTCCAGTGCCATACCTTCTTCATTCTTGGTTTTGTCCCTTGCCAATTAACTACAAATTAAGCACTCAAGAGACTGTACCTGGACATATAAAGGAAGCTGAAAACATCTTTTGGTATCCCCATTAAAAATTTTCACCTTGTTTCAGCTGCCTTCTAAGACTAGAGAATATATTCACAGTGTTTTCTCGTCAAGATCTCTAATAAGTGAATACAAACCACAAGAAAGTTCATCACTTTCATCGAAGCAGTTGTTTATGCCATCACAGCGCTGCATCTGCTGGATGCATAAGCCAGTGGAACACTTGAAATGTCCAGGTGGACATGCTGGAAGTTAAAAAAGGAAAAAAAAAAAAAACCAACAAAACAAAAAACCAAGCAACCAAACTTCAAAATTTCCTTTCACAAATATTGCCAGCTTGTTTCAATTTACAGTCACTAAGCTTCTCCAAGGAACAATTAAGTTGATCTAAATTTACTATAGCCTGTATACATTGCCAGCACTTAAATTGAATTCAAATGTTGAAAACTGGGATTTAAAGAAGAGGAAAAAATTTCTCTAAAGTTCCAGTTCAGCTAATCCTGGAATATGTACCATAGGCTCTCTAGGGCTGGACCAAATCAGCCAGTGTTATACAGGACAACACAAGGCTGCTTAGTAATTATGTATAGAAACCACTGCTTCTTTATTACTTTAACAGGAATATGTAAGATTAACACAGGTGAAAAAGTACCAGTAAACAAGTTGTCTGTTTCAGGACTGGAAGAAACTCAGGGTCTCAGAATTTATTAACTTTTTGAGCTGTTTTTTTAATCTCAGATTTCAGATTTGAACACAATATATATAAATATATGGAAACCGTGAAATAAGCAGTTGGTTATTTGGTACTCTTTTCATTACCTGAAGTCTTATAGCAATAGAAACATTGCAAACAAAACATTGGGGATGAAAACAAACAGGAACAGCAGACTTCAACTGGCTGCACCATGGCCATAGCCATGCAGGAAGCTTTGAGGACTGTGCAGAAGAGAATAGACTGTGTGCGTGCAGGAAACCAGAGCATGCTGCACATGCCCACAAACCTTAGATGTGCAGCCTAGAAAAGGTTCTTTGTTTGCTAGTCATCTGACTTAGTAAGATTAGAAAAGAAAATGAACTGAAACCCAACAGGTAATTTCCTGCATAAACTTAATTAAGTCCTACTGGACCCAAAAAATGCTGCTTCACAGGTCTGAAATGCAAAGAAGGGTTGAAAAAGATAAAATCCATCTTACGCTGGCTGATGTTGTAGCTGCCATACTCCACCAGCAGGGGCTTCTCAGAGACCTTCGAACTGCACTGGAGCTCCACACTGACAGCAGAACTTGTAATGTGGAATACTGTTTGGTGATCAACATAGTAACCACAGTACCTAGAAGCGTTCATGCAAGTTCTAGAGCAGCCTTCATAGGAAAATTGCCTTACATACGATTTAAATGTCAACACCACTCAAATTCAGAAATACAGTCATCTGCCATACTTTAACTAAGAACCAAAACCAAAAATATTTCTTGGTGGTCACCCAGCCTTCATTCACCACTATCATTGTGGAAATTTACTTTTGAATATCATGCCTTCAAATAAATAGTCTTAAAAATAATGCCTTGGATGCACATCGACTTTCAGTTGCTATTTTGACAAAGAGGTTCCTTGGACTTCTGCCTAGGTGCCACTTGATTCAGAGAAACCTAAATGCTCTCTGATGCCAGCAAACATTTAATCCATCCATTGTTAATGAATTTCTAATGTCCCTTTCATCAAATAGGCCAATCTCTAGCTGGGGTGTGGGGGGCAACAAAAAACCTAGATTAAAAAAAAAAAGCAAAGTAAAACAAACAAACCCCAAAGCAAAAAAACCCACAACAAACAAAGCCTCTTTGACCAGGGAAAGGTTGCTGGATCATTATTTTAAAAACGGAAACAGTTTTAAATGTAGTAAACCAGTGAACATCAACAGTACAGGTTGTTCTAGGAAGTGGAAAAAAAGACCCTCTCCTCTGTTCAACAAAAATGCCTCAAAGATGCAGCACTTACAAGAAAACATCTGGCTTTAATATTCCTGCAAAAATCAAAGTACATATGAATCTTTAATAGATTTAAGAGCCCAGGCAGCTCTCTTGATTTTTAGCAGACTTGGCACACATACCTGTTTGACAGCAGTACAAGGTCACTTGCTGACAACAGGATGAACACAAAGAACAAAAGACAAAAATGGATTGTTGTATTGTTCACCGGACTAGTGGACTATTAGCTAGAGGTAAATATTTCCCTTGTGTATTTTTCACATCAAGCATTGCACTGGGACTACTCTTCATGTCAATGAATGGAGAAGAATTGGTCAGTGATTTCCATGTGAACAGATGTTGCCTCAGTGTCTGGAGCATCCCAGTGAAGTCTGCCACAGGGAATGGATACACTCATTCATATGTTTTCAGGTGTGCTTTATTTCACCCTACTAAAATGAAACATCCTGTTAATAGATCTAGGAGATTCTGTTCCAGCAATGTGAAAAACAAAGGAAGAAACAATTTAAAAGAACAAGACTCCACTTTGACATCCTGAAAGCAGATGCAAAAAACCCAGTTAATTTTACAGACTTTTACTATAGGAAAATTAATTGTAAAAGAAGCCCCAAACAAAGAAGCAAGCTGTTAAAATGGGAGGAGCAGTGTTCTTTATCTTTACCATGACTCAGTCCTGGTAACTCCCACCCGGGAAGCAGCAGCCACCCTGGGGGGCCATCTCTGCTAATGGACCACCAAGGTCTCACAGAGTGACTCATAGAATTATACCATCCCATTGTGAGATATCCCACCCTGGGGGGAGGAACCAAACATTCCTACCTGCATATAATCTGAGGCTTGGAACACCACGGTAGCACTACCACTGGATGCTCAAGGACAGGATCTCAATAACCACCACTGGACCTCCAGAGAAGGACCAGATCTTTCTACAGGATCACTGCTTTGACAAAACCACATCCATCACTCCAAAGGGACTGCAGCCACCACCAACAGGGTGTCAGGCCGTATTCTGACTTTGTCAGTTTAAGCCAGTGTTTCCGTATTATTGCCTTTATTTTAATTTTCCTATTAAATTGTAGTTCTGACTTTGAATCTCTCACAAAATATTTGTGTAGAGTTCATTTTTCCCGCTGGTTTGCCTTCAAACCAGTACATGCACCCGCCAAATCCATCAGTGTTAAGAGTGAAGACTTCCTACAACAGGAACTCTAATTGTCACTAATTTTAGTGTTTGTCACCAACGCTCCCAACCTAAAACAGCCTGTCAAAGTGCACAGCAAAATGCCATCTAACAATCTGATTCCCATCAGTTAGCCCACAGACATTTTCTACATTTCTCCTGTCAATCACTTAGACAATCTTCCTTCCAACAAACCCTAGCACCATTAAAAAAAAAAACACCCCAAAAAGTTGCAGGCTGCATTGACCCCTTCTCAGACAAATAAAACAAACTCATCTCACCAAAAGTAGAGGAAATTGCTGCCCATCTGTGGAAAAGCTGAAACAAGTACATTGAGTAAGTTATCTCCTACACACAGTGAGAAATGCCATATGCTCATGGGATTTGTAAGACAAAGCTACAGGCCCTCAGGAGCCTTTTGCTGGTGTTTTACTGGTCATATATCCAGGTCCAGGGCAAACGGAAGTTGCAAAGCACCATCTGTAACTCTGTGCCATTGCTCCAGAGAGAAACTGATTAAGGGGATCCTGTCCCATATGCTGGAAAAGTGAGTGGGGTAGATTTTCAGGGGATGAGCATGCATGCTGCTCAGAAACGGTGGGATGTTGCACTAACAGTTTTAAGACAAATAAAGCACCTCTGTGTTCACATAAACCTCTAGCGGCCTGCTCACAAGAGACTCACTGGTATTCCTGCCTCTGAGAATTTCAGCAAAAGCAGTTCATCAGCTGTAACTTCTTTGACTAGGCAGTGGAGCATTGTATGTCCATGAGGAAGAACTGCATGGTTGTGTTCAGTGTCTCTGGTTAGATAAAGCTGTCCCTAGAGGTCTGAAGGAACCTTATCTGCACCACCTTCTTGGTCCCAGTCTTTCCTAATATCAGTATCTCAAAGTTTATTAACCATTTTTACCTAAGATAACAGAATAAGCATTCCATAAGGCACATTTGCAAAAGAAAGATGGGGGTCCCCTGCCCCACCCCCCGCATTTCATTAACTACTAAAATTTGGGGAAAAAGAAGAAAATAAAACATCACCATGTTTCATGCATTAAGTCATATTTTTTCCTCTTAAAAGTAAACATAGAACAGAAAATCAGAAGTTCAAAAGCCTTATTTTTAGTGAAAAATACTCTCTTTCAAAGGAAGAGGTCTTGGTCTACTACTATAACCAGCAACTTCCAACAGAAATCAGAAGCACGCATTCTTGTGCAGTACTTCTAAAGTAACCCTGAGTGCGCTTCTAAGAATCATATCATGGACATTTGATTCTGTGGAATGCATAATTGGCAGGTTTATCAAAAAGCTGCTCAGATTCTTTCAGGATTCTCTGTCAGATAATCCTTCAGTATGAACCTATTATCATTTTTGCCTCCAGATTTTGCCTTTGTTTTTTATCTCAGCCATCCCAAATAACACAAATCTTTCCATTTCTGTCATAAAAAGAACACCAAAAACCCCCACAAACACACTAAGCGTGGTGTGTTTTGACTGGTGTTTTTATGTGCTCATCTAGTCCAGCAACCAATTCCCATCAAGGCACAATTGTAGGAGCGTCAAACTGAATTTTCTCTCTATAAATACAACATGGTATTGAAGAACAGACAAAGTTTTTTCTTCTCTCTGTAATTCTTTCAGTTGCACTCTAAAGGGCCTAATTGACTTACTTTCAGTAATGAGTTCAGAAACTCAGTTTAAGACTAATCTTACTGAGGTTTCCATTTGAATGAAGTTTAAGAAAAAAATCTGATGATTTAAATCTAGCCTTGCCTCATCATCCAGCATTCCAAAGATGACTTCAAAATTGAGGAAAGAATGGGTGGACAATGGGCTGGGAAAGCAGTGGTATCTTAATAAAAAACCAGCAGCAATATTTTAATAAAGAACACTTCAGAAATAACAGTGGTTCCTTGAAAGGCACTTCGTGCAGTTTCTCTTTCAAGAGCCAGTGACTGGAATGAGGAAGTAGTTACAGTTCTATTTCCAATCATCTCATTGCAATGGCTTTCACCAAGAAGTTAATTAGATTCGCTGTCCTCTTGAGCAATCTTAGTATTAAGTTACACTTAAAAGGGTTTTGAACAGACCTTGTTTAATGGCCCCAGAAAACACAGAATTATTTTAGGGTTCGCAGGACATCAATCTTTATCCAACTCTTTCCATTTCTCTCTCTCCAGAGAGTACGAAAGACTCTTGTCTTCATTTTTCTGGTACTTTTCAGTAGAATATATATATATACACATATACATATATATATGTAAAAATTTATGTATATATATTTATATGTATATAAATACATTTTATAAAGATTGTACATCATCAGCTAAAATAAAAGAATGGTAGGGCACCCAGTGAATTACTTCTGTCCTTGTGGAAGCTCTCTGAGCTGCAATAGTAATGGGAAGGTTTATTTTGGTACCATTACATTAATAATCCATGTGGAGTACTTACATGCGTTCATTAATTTTCCACCACCCTCGCTCACAGCCTTTAATATTCTTCTCACTAATGGTATAGTTATGAAACTTCAGAGCTACACCAAGGCTCTTCTGTGGAGTCTGTTGTGAGCAAGAAAGACAGTGCAAGCAGTCTTCTTTTTTCCTTTTGTGGGCATAGAACACAGTAGTCTATAAACTTATTTCAGCAATTATGGAGCTTGGCAATGCCATGCTCTGGGAGCTGTGCTGGCTTCGCCAGCTCAACAGCCAGCACCTTACACACTTGCCAGCTATTCAGTCCTGAGTAAAAGCAAAGGTTGGCACAGCCCCACCACAGCTGCAGGCTTTCTTCCCCTCTAGCCAATAGCCTTCTCATCTTCAGAGAGCCATTGACCATAGAAAGCAGCTTTTGTATCAAGATCAAAGCACTCAAACACATCCAAATGTACTTGTGTAGGGACACAGAGCCACAGCGGATTTTTAGAGTTAAGATACCGCCTGGAATACTTGTGTCACCTTTGTAATGCTAGGAGTTACTTCTACCACAATATTATAGTCTTCTGCTAGCACCTGCTCAGCCATGCATTCTTTAGTATTTTACAAAATATTTCTAAACCCAACAATATCACGAGTGTTCATACTTAATTGGAAATTCCTTTCATAAAAGGATCAGAACATGTTTTGCAAGGCAAGGCAGGGTTCATTTAAAAACAAGGGCTGATTCAGGGCAAAAATCCAGAAATGAAAAATTTTCCCCTCTTCTCTTACAGAAAATATAATTTGGGAAATGAGTGAAGTTTCAACATTGTACAAAAATAAAATCTTGAAAATGAAACTGGTTTGAGCAATAAACCTTTCTATCAGAAGTCAACGGTGAAGACCTTAAATTTAGCCCCCCAAAAATCGCCTTATCATTCTAGAAGGGCAAGAGGCTGTAGGTCATGGCTCGCTGGACTTAATTTCTATTGCTGTGATTCAATGTGGGCAATCACTAGCTTAACAATAAGCAGAAAGATGGGTAAACAGTGGACCTCATCATACCCATTGCTATATTCTTTAGAGAGGTAAGCACTGAAGGGCAAGCCCTAAGTCAAAGACCTTATTTTAGCAGCACTAATAAGGAAACACTCATGTCAGAGAAAACAAAACTACTTTAAAACAATGTCAGCTTTCAGCAATTTGCTTTCAGGAGAGTACCTAAAAAGATGAAGGAAAAGGATACCAAATTAAAAAACCAGTCTACGGGATTGTGCTGATAGGACAGACCATTCTGAAGACAAATTAAATGTATTAGGCATATCAAAAGATACCAGAGAAGTGGTGGTAATAACTAGGTGAGAGGAGGTTTTTTGTACATACTTTTCATCCAAATTTCTGGGAGTGGGAAGAGAGGAGCTAAAAACAGTCAAGTCTTACATTGCCTGCCATGAAGTAATTATGCTGGCTAAACATCAAAACTTATCTTAGCTCTTCACCTTTGTAATAGGACACCTTAGGAACTATGTTCTCTTCCTTAAAAATAAGTGCACAGAAAGAGAAAAAAGAAAAAACTGATACAAAACATCAATGCCATTTCTATAAACTACTGCATCTGTGAGGATGCAGGTTACTGCCAACTCAATCACTGCTTTACTTAAGCTCTCTGTTCCCCAAACACACAGCAATGCCTCAGAGAGAAACAGTCATGTTACCTGGAAGTTCCATGCACACAGGCATTTTGGAGGATAATAGCTTGGGTAATAGGGACTTGTGATTCTCCCTTCATAGCCAGTTTTCTCCTTTGTCATTATTGCTTTTCCACACTCTAAGGGAAAAAAAAGAGGCAAAATTTGGCAAACCTTGATACACTTTCAGTAAAGCTATTCAGTGGGTTGAAGCATCCAAATTTATCACAAGTCAGTCACTGCAAAGCCGGGCAGGTGAGGAATTATATTTAGCAGGATTCAAGTTGTAAAAAGAGACCCTTCCCAATGATGCACACGGAAGACAAAGGATGTAAAGATCCAGGGATGAGTGCTGGGCTCTGCAGGACCGGAAGAACACATTGTAAAGTTTATCTATATTATTTCACTGAGGAAAGTTTTGCAAACAAGAATATCAATACATCCACACTGCAGTACTACACAGGGACCTCTAGTCTTAGAATGCAGCCAGTTAGAAGTGAAATGTTCAACATACTGAACTAATCAGCCTCCTGGAAACCAAAACTTTCTTATATGACTGCTCAATGGATTTACAGAATTCATTAAAGTCACACACAGAGAGAAATGAACAAAGAAAATCCAGACTCAAACTTAAAGAAAACAAACCAACCAACCAGCCCACAACCCACACAGAACGGAACTTGAAGTTACTTATTATGGAGAACTTATCACATGCTTTTCTGATGGTATATTAATGCTTAATTACTGTCAGCATGAAAAGTAGGCAGCATCTTTTAAAGCAACTTGAATTTCCTTGCACTGAGCTGCGTGAGATTTTTCTCCTCGTGCCACTAGCATGATATTCCTTGTATTATTTGTGATTATGATCTAACCACTTAAAGATAAAAGCAATAAAGTGATGGACTTGACACACAAACGTTACTGACTCTTTTGTGTTCTTGTGGAGTCAGGGACCGATAGCAAATGCAGACAAAGCAATTGAAGCTTTTTTTTTCTGAAAGCAGGTTTTAGTGCTGACATCCTTCCACCTTTAGCCTGATCCCTGAGTCCCATGGCAGAACGGAGGCCACTGCTACACCTGAAATAATAGCTCCATCTACTGGCACCTTGCAGCCCGCGCCAACTGAATTCAGGGCTGCTTTCAGCCCTCTACCTTCATACTTCACAACTAGTCTGATCAGATAACATTACTCAATAGGAAGGCACACAGTAATGCAAAGGAGAAGAAGGGGAGACAGGTACCTGTAAAAAGAAGAAACTCAGTCACAGGAATCATTTATCCATAGTCAGAAACATGACAGCCACTTCAGGCCCTTAGAAGAAACAATATAATAAACACACTTCCAAACACCGAACAAACCTACTTTCTTGTGTAATGACCTCAAAATAGCCATGGAATTCCTTATGCTCCTTTACTTGTGCTGCCTTAAATATTACCAGCATGAGATTATTTGTGGACACAAGTGACACCAATGAATCAGGTGGTTCACAAGCTCTGAGGGGGAAGAAAAGAGCAAATACATAAGCAATCACTTAAAAAGCGAAAAGCTTAACACACTCTCACTCTATGCATAAATTTTCCACTGGTTCAGATCTTGCCTACTTCAAAGTCCACTCAAATTTCCATGCTCTTAAGCACAAAAGTACCTGTTACAAGGCCAGTTTAAACCCAATACTGGAAATTCTTCTTACAAAAAAAGAAAGAAATTGCAAACATGAAAATGGATATGGAATGGTTCACTCTATGAGGTAATGACTTTCAGCCTTCACTCCCAGTAAAAATGAATGAAGCCAACATTAACGAAAAGCTGGAAGAAAGAGAAATCTTATTTTATTAGACCAACAATTGTATCTTCTTGTTGGGCAGTGGGAAAGACAAGAAAGTTATTCTTCAAGTCAGAAATTAGGAACCTGAGCCAATAAGAGGTCTCAATAAAAAAAACCCAAACACGTTACTTTCCATATGCATAACCTAGCAGACATCTTCAGTCCTCTACCGATACTAACATGTAAGTGAACACCATCCGCTGTTCCACAGACAAGTCAGTTGGAGATACAGATTGGTAGAGGACAGCTCTCAAAAAGGACTGAAAAGCAAATGCTCTGGTTTTGAGGCTTATACACAGACTGAAATGCCAGAGAAAAGGGTTTCAGGGGTGAAAACACTGAGCTTTTGTCTACTTCATGAAGGTGCTGTCTTTTCCTTTTGACTTACGTAGTCCTATGGAATTTATTATCAGGAATTTCAAAGAAAAAGTCCCTAAACAAGCATAATGCATCATTAAAGAGAGAGAAGAAAAAAGAAAAAAAGAATAGTCCACATCCCTCACCCCATCACAGCGTTGACTCTACATTTTTACAACCCTCTAAACAAATAGAGCAGATAAAAAAAGCACTGAAGTAGTGAGTGCCAGTAAGTGAAAAATCACGAGACTTAGTTTCTGAACTTCAGTCTTCATCTGAAAAGCACTAATCTTCATACAGAAGAATTTGCCTAAGGGAGGAAATTTTGACATTCTCTTTCAGTTAGCATCTGTTTCCTGATAAGAAACAGAAAATTTTGCTCAGTAATGTGTGAATTTTTAATAGTTCTGTAGCTAGGTGAAGATGCACTCCAGTTGAAAAAAAGAGAAATATTTGAAGAAAATTTTCCCTTTTACTAGCAAGGTAACTTACCCAAGAAATTTTAAATTGCCATGGGTTATGTGAGTAATACATGAAGATCAGAGCAATTTTAACAAAAACAAACTAACCACAAAATACAGATGGCATATCTTCAGAAAAAACCCCAAAGTTGTCAATTAATTATCAATAGAAATTTATACTCACCGGTACAGTATCTTATCTTTGATTGGCATCAGAGAGTCATAAATGGTGAGTGAGTCAGTGATGCAGTTATCTGCTTCAATCTGAAGGGATACTATTGAAAGGCGGATAAGGTGGCCCACAGATGCAATAAGCTTAAAATAGCAGATTGTTCCCTCTGAGGTAGCTCGCATATCCAGAGGAAAGTGCTTGTGCAGATGGTCAGCATAGAGATCATACATGCAATTAGTTCCTGTGAAAATGTTGCATTTTCAACACTGGATGCAATCACTCCAAAACTCCGAAATCCACATAGCATTAAAACAAGAAATCCTAAAATCCTTGTGCTAAACTAAAGCAAAATATGAAAGCATATCTAACTTGAAAAACAAAGTAATAATCGAATCATACAGTGGTTTGGGTTCTAAGAGATCATCTAGTTCTGAACTCTCTGCCATGAGGGGGATACCATCCACTTGACCAGGTTGCCCAGAGCCCCATCCAACCCAGCCTTGGACACTTCCAAGGGGCATCTACAGCTCTTCTGGGCAACCACCCCCACTGTAAAGAATTTCTTACCCCAAACCTATCCTTTTCTAGCTTAGAGCCATTCCCCCTTGACCTTGTGAAGAGTCCCTCTCTGGCTTTCTGTGCCACTCAGTGTTTTCATCTTAGTTACAACGCTGTGGTCAAGGAACAGTCTATTCATAAAAGTACAGAGTATGGCCAACAAGTGCTGTAATTCAGTTCTTGCACGGTATTTCCACTAAAGCAGTGCCATTTTGTACAGATTGCAGTTAAAGTTCCGCAGACTCCCTAGAGAATAAATGACTCTAATAATTGTTCACTGGGAGATACTCATCTACTTTCAAAGCATAAATGAACTGCTTGCCCCTATGGACATTATGATATTTATAATACGTAAAACAAAATCAAAGCAAAAATGCAGCTACATGTCTGTATTCCCCCACCTTTTTTATTGATCAAATGTCAAGGTTCTCAATGTTTTATCATGACATGAACTAGAAGTGTAGCAACAAATTCGGATTCCCCAAATCCTTCCGTTTGGAAGGGATGGAGGACTTTTCTTACTGAACATCCTGCTCAAAGCAGGATCAAAGTTAATTCAGATCAGGACTTTGTTCTGCCCCTTCTTGAAAATTTTTGCAGCATTAGAAATCACCATTAGAAATGGAAATACTGTGAAATACAAATTATGCAACCTACCCTACACAACGTTTACAAAGAAAAGGGTAAAAATTTTTGCCATAATTTAGACAAGGATAAGAAGAATGTTATTCTACTTGCATCCAATTTTCCAATTAAGCCAAAACAACTGTGATTTCCAAATAAAATATATTGAGATCTTTATTTCAATTCAATATTGCAGCTCACAGTCAGCAAAAAAAGTAGGGAATTTTTGTTTGGTCATATCTAAAATTCTTAACATAGCTCTTTGAAAGGTGAGAAAAAAGGGAAATGCAAATTAGGGGGAATAAGATACAAAGTGAATATTTGCATTAATTTCTGGCTATTACAAACATAAGTCTCTGAAATAGTTACCATAATGGGAAACCAATTAGAGCGCTGTGAAAGTTTACTACTAGTTGTTGACTCAAATTAAATGTTGACCTTTTGACCAGTAGTTAATCAAGACAGGAAGTGGCAGGCTTTGTCCAACTTCCACTTCTTAATAACAATCTCGAAACTAATGCTATGAATGTTTATGAACAATCTGTAAGGGTCACATTCCATTCAAATAAATTACAGTTACCGCTATTTAAAGCTTTGTTCTTCCTTCTTCCTTGTTCTTATCTCTTCCCAATAACATTCTTTTTGTAATAGTTATTTGTGCTTAGTTAGTCACCCTTAGCAGAGCCAACTTTGATCATAATCTCTAAAATTATGCGACTACCATTATTTCTACTAAGTAATTAATAATGGGAGAGCTCACTGCTTCTATGGAGCACAGTGCAGAGAATTCAGAGCTGACTCTAGAACTACAAGTAGTGCAAGCATGCTAGCTTGAAACCAAAGCTGCATAAAGTCTTTACCCAAGCAAACCCTGCACAACCAGATATTACAGCAAGGCAAGAACCTTGGGTCAGCTGAATGTCCATGAGTCCCTTCTCCAGCATCATTCTTCAATAAATCTGCACTCCGGTCTGTGCCTGAACCAACCACTAGGTGCGTCTCCATACCCAAAGTCAACTACGTTTCTCTCAAAATACAGCCTGCTGATACTCATTCCTTTTGTGCTGCTGCATGATCACTTTCACCTCCATGTCATATTCCATAATCCTAAATGGACACAGCCAAAGAACTCAAACAAATAAAATTGCACCAGTATAAGATTCTCAACTACTGTGGCCATCCATGTTGTTGACTTTGTTACATACCCCCTCCATGCTTCCCACAGATACCAGCTGTATAAAAAGCTGCCTATATAAAGTCTCCGAAAGGTGTCTAGAACATGGCAGGTCATACTTTTCCCTTCATGTGAAAGATATCATATAAGTCCTAAAAAAGACTAAAAAAGCAACAATTATTTTGTTGTGCGCTTCTTAATGTCTTCTGGTTTAGGGGCTGCATTCTGGAATAAATTGGAACCAAGTTCCAACTGTGCTAATTCCTTTCCCCTGGAACACTGAACTGGGAAATGAAATCGCTATGCAAGCAAACACCAATATGCAAAACTCTTTTATAGAAATAAAATGCATGTAATGAGATGCGATAGAAGCCAATATTGTTATGCATTGCAGTTTAAGTCAGGAGGCTTTTAACAAGTGAATGCTGTAGCAAACTTGCTTGAGTTTTGAGAAATTATGGGCAATATGCTATTGTAAGCCCTGGCCCATGCCCTGTGACCTGAAGTCTGCCTGTGGACCTCAGAACTAGGAGAGCTTGACTTGGGTGCGTGGCAAAAGTACTTACTGGATTCTGAAAAAAAATGCAAGCTAAAACCTTTGCAAAGTAACAGAAGTGAAAATCACAGATAGAAGTGCAACAAAATGTCTCATGAAAGAAAAATACAAATTCAGAAAGCTGTAAAGCCCTTGAAAAACTTAAACAGTGCAACTGCTCAAGATGAAGAGTCAGTTTGTGTCAAGGAGCAAGGGAGGTCAACACATCCCCAGCTGATTGATAACTGCTGGCCCAACAGTGTCTTAGCGGGTGTCTGCTTCAAAGGTGATTAGCCTATTGCTAAGCCTAGTAGCACATTTTTTTTAGGTACCTACTCCATATACTAGCGAAGGTAGATGTACTGTACTTTTGAACTCCTTGTTCAGTGCTTTGCACACTGGCAAAGAATCCTTCTGGGAGGTCTACAACATGAAACCAAGCAGGTGTACAAATAGTGTCTCCCACAATGCAGGAAAACTCAACTGCCTAAACTAATTACTGTTAGGGAATTCACTCAAAAGAATAACTCACCATTAACCTTGGAGAAAAGGGAGTTAAGGAGGATAAAGGATGCACAAAAGCATTGCTCTTGTTCAGCATATTAAATTCATTACTGTCCAGTTTAGAAAAGGTTAATCTGCTGGTCAACACAATGAATAGTAAACACCTGATTTAGTTTGTTTCCTACTATGTCACCAGGTACATCTAAAAAATTTATCAGGCAGATTAAAGGTAGATAGTTTCTGTATTTGTTATTTGCAAGATTCTTGGTCATTCTTTCAGTAAGTCAGGACTTAAATGCCAAGGCTGAGTTTAACCCTCTTAAATTAACACTGAACAGTATCTTTAAGTTCAAGTCATGAACTCAAAGCTTTGTTCTCCACCTCTCCTCTGCAGGAAGCTGCCAAAAGGGTGAATTACCTGTTCCCGTTGTTGACCAATAATCTGACCGAAGACCTGCTGCATAGAAAAAGAGTTGTGTAAGTCTTCTTGTCTGCCTGAAATCCAGAATTCAGGGTTTTATTCAATCACATCTCAGTCCTAATACACTGAACACACAGGATAAAACACTTCTCTCGATGAGTGGGGTTGCCATAGCCCCCTTCATTTCTGCAGATTCTGTAGCTTTGGAGGTGAGGCAAGAAGAGACTGCATGGCAATTAAGCAGTCAAAGTCAACTGAAGGACTGAGACAGAGGTACCCAGGAGGTCATTTTCTCATCCTTGGCCACAAAGTCTCTCTCAGCTTTCTTTTTGACAGAATTGTTCTGTCTGATGTCCACAGAATGGAAAATCATTAAACATTTTGTAACTAAATACATTAAACAGATGCTTGAATCACACACTGTGAGTTTTTTCCCCAGACAGGAATGTCACAGGAGTTATTTAACAAATGGGCAGCTTTATAATCTATTTTTGAATCTTTAATAAGGGGGTGATAAGAGTCTCATTTTCAATGAAGGGGCTAAAGTTTGATCCATGTGATCCACCTTAGCCCTTCATCTTTTTATGCTTTTAAAATCACAGACTAACCCAAATCTGCCTACAAGGTATCCATCTTACCTCCTGACTATGAACATGAGCACGCCCAATACAGGAAGTTTTGCAATCACTGGTTACAAGGACAATTTGTACCTTAATTTGACCTCAAATCACATTTTTATTTTCTTTCTCACTTTTTTTTCCTATTAAACTTTTAGTATTAGAAGCTAGAGATCAAGATTTTAGTTTATTTATAGAATTTGCTACTCCAAGGTAAAAATGTTTGCTTACTGAAGTGTTTCCTCAAGGATATGGATATGCTCTAATACTAACCACTTAGGACAATGGAATCCATGTCGACTGCAAGGCCCTGAAGACTTCCCACTGAAGTCCGGTTAATAATACTTGTCTGAATGGAATCCTTTAAAACAGCAGCCACACAATCCTCACACAGCACCTGCCCTTTTGCCTGTGGTACCACAAATACGATCCAGAAATGAATGAGAAGGCCTCCATTGTTGTTGTTACTGAAAAAAAGAGCTCAGATTATCATCCTGTTGGAAGTTCTCTGAAGACTAGACTCTTAGCCCAAGCTTCTGAAGTACAGATTCAGAAGCATATGGCTCATTTCCATATTTTTAATTACTTTAACCCACTGAATATATATTTCCCCCATAAAAAAAATCAAGCAAACAAGACAAACCCCAAAACACCCAAACACACTCTTCATATCTAGTTGGGAATATTCATTAGGCTAATTTCCTGAGGGCTCCTGACTTTTGAGATCTATGGAAATCACATTGTCTACCCATGAATTAGAGCTGGACTATTTCCTGAAGATCAAAACAGAACTAGTAGAACAGAAACAGTAGAACTATCATCTCCAGAAACGCAGAGCTCTGCACTGGTATGCATCTCACCCTGCACTGTGTGCTGCAGGATGTAAGAAACGATTCCTAGATTATTTAGGTAACACATTAGAGGCTGTTTATGATCACACTACTCTCTACCTCTTTAGTGGGGAGAAAGACCTTTGAATCAAACACAGCCTAGAAACCTCCAGTTTCTGAACCAAAACTGTATTGGGTTCAAGAGGACTGAAATAACTAAACTTCTAACATTAATTGCAAGCATAATATTAGAGTAAGAATACTTTATTGCATAGAAATTTCCTGCTTCTTCTATAAGTAGAAAATAGTTTTATTCCAATAACATTACCTAAAAAATACATGCAATTTAGTCAATTACACAGAGTTGTGCTCCAACAGCACGTTTAAGTAGTTCTGCATGAGCCAAAGTATCACCAAACCTCTTTATTGACATAATTTCTGTTCATCTTGCACTGTATTCCTGGCAGACAAGGAACTGTTTATATGACTTTAGTTTGTCCTTACTTTTGTTAAGTGAATTGGTATAGGTTATAAACCTATTTTGCTATCAGTTCAAGTACATAGCAAAGACATTGAATCATAACCATTAAAAATAAGCTTGTTTTGCAGGCTTCTTACATTATATACTGGCCAGTAGAAAAGCAATTGCATCAACTGCAGTTTTACCTGACTTCTGAGACGGTGGACTGCTTATAAAATTTGGAGAAAGAAGAAGTTGTGTAGACCAAGTTCATCTGAAAGAGAAATTATAAAGATTTAGCATTCTGAAAACCAGTCACACCTAGAAATGCTACATGCCTAGGTATTCCTACGAACAACCTATTTTCCACCAAGATTACCCACCATGCACACACTTCCAGACATACATCAGCCAAGCTAGGCAGAGCAGGAGATGGGCAGACCAGCTCTTCAATGCACCCATAACAAATCCAATATTCCCAGGAAACATCAAATCTTCTGCCCATGGCCAGCTGACATATACAGTAATGCTCTTTCCATAGAAATGAATTTTGAAAAAGGTGCATATCCTTCACCCAGAAAATCCCAAACACACAGGGCTCCCCTATGCTGATGCTAAAACTTAAGGCCAAACTTCCAGAAACATGCACACACTCATTACATTTTTTGTGTTATTACTAACGTGCAGTGAACAGCACATATCAGAGCTTTTCCCACAGAATCACAGAAAGACTGAGACAGGAAAGGGCCTCTGGAGAGCATCTAGTTCACTGCTCAAAGCATGGCCAACTATACCACGTTGCTCAGGGCCATTTCCAGTTGATTACCTCCAAGAACGGAGACTCCACATCTTCCCTGGATGAGAACCCCCAGTGCTTTGATTCCCCTCGCAGCTAAGGAATTCTTTTTTTTAATGTTTCCATGGAATTTCTTGCACTTTGATTCATTTGTGTATATTTTCTTTACTGACAGCTTAGTATTAACATATTTCTTTCCAATACACACAGTGTAAAACATGTGGAGAAGCAAAATCTCTACCTGTTCCCTGCTGAAGGACTGCCTTTGGGCAAAGCAAGCTCCTGATTCTCCCTGTTGTTGGGCTGGGATAATACCAGTGTGACAATTACCTTCCTCTCCCCTTCCTGTTCAAAGCCACAAGGTGGCATGTACCTCAAGCTGTTCAGACCTCACTCTGCGCTTCATGATTAAAACTAATGCCCAAAGGACTATGACACAGATTATTTCAAAGGCTGTAAAAATCACATCCATATTAATCCCTTTTATTGTTTGAAACGGGAAGTTTGAACAATAATTTTAAAGGCCTGAAAAAAGTGGGTAGAGCTCAGTCGTTCTCCAGACTAAGGTACAAGGGATTTTATGTATTACTGCTACTATCAAATGAAAAGAACCTATCTTGAGAGGTTCTTCTACTACCACTTGGGGTCTTTGGGCCAGCAGCCATGAACAAAAGGGTTTTGAGGACAACAACTAACAAAATCCTAAATCCCCCACTTCCCTACCAATTTTAGTCAATAGTTAAGGTTGCCACAAAGCCCAGTTTCAGCAATGCAAAATGCATTGGTGATTTCAGGCAAAGATAAAGAATAAGTTCCAAGTAATGTTCAAGTAGGAGGAGGTGACACTGGCAGCTCAACACCTTCTGTCTGTCACTTCTCTCCACTATGCACGACAAGGGCAGGATGCTCTGAGACAAGAGCAAGACACAGGAGTCACAGGAGATTAGAGCTGCTCCATGGAGAGCAGGGAAAGGTGATACCCTGCACTGGTTATCTGAAAGAAATTTAATGATTAATATGCAGGACTTGGAAAGAGCCGGAAAACAGGAACATTAGTTCACATTATAAGATGACAAAAACTTAGTAATTATGGAAAAATTTCTTGCTTGTATCTACCATTTTTTCTTTGTTTGTTTTTGTTTAGCATTTTTTATACAGTCGCTTGAATCCTTGTGTGGACAGTACTGCAGTGACTGGCATTAATGTATTTTTGCTCTCTACACCAAATGTCTTCAAAGTCAAATTCCCTTTTAACCAAGATTTCCACCCTTTTCTTCCTGCTGTAGAACAGCTATTGATCCAGAGTTCTGTTTCTGCTTCGTCTGCTGAAAGGTATTTGGGAAGAATAATGGTCTTTAGAATACCTAGTATCAGAAGGAAATGTAAATGTAAATATGTTTGTGATCCCTAGGGTAATTATAGATGCTTTAAGGCAGAAGACTGGCAGAAGATGCCAGTGTAAATGCAAAAGATTTCATCTGTTTGATGTTTAAAAAGTGGCAATTGAGTTTAAGGACTTTTTTAGAATTTTAGTCACAGATTTGTGGGGGAAGTATGTAAAATTTTAAGTAAAATGTAAAAAACAAACAGACCTGTTCAAAACTCAGTTTGTGATTAACAAACTGAAAGCAGTCAGTTCCTCCATACCTCTAGACAGCCACCCTTTGCACATAATCCTGTGGGGTGAAAGGGGTGTAAGAACACCACAGCAGCTTCAATGGCACCTGAACATCACTTGTTCACAGCTCTGATCTTTTTTGCTAACCAAGTAGCCCACCCATCTTACCACATGCTGCACAGTCTGTGCCATAGAGAGGAATTCCTTTGACTCTTTCTGCCTATATTCTGGAAGAAACTCTATGTTGGCAACACGAAACAGTCCAACAAAATACAGTGCATCTTTGTTTTCTGCCTGAACTGCAAGAAACAAAGAAGACAGTTAGCCTTTTTTTCTTTTCTTTCTTTTTTTTTTTTTTTAAAATAACAATTAAGGTTTTTTATTAAATTCTAAACCAAATTAATCTATTTGGCCTAATCTAGTTTCTAGTTTGAAACAACTACCCAAAGAACACTGCACTTTTATGGCCAAACCGTTCTACATGTGTACCAAATGATGGTTAATTGAGCTCCTGTTCCCTACACACCAGATAAGACACCACCATACAAATGAGCCAGCATAATGAAGGCAGTATCAACATCCAGATTCTGGAGCATCCCTAAGGAATCTTAGGCAGTATTAGCATCAGGGGTCTAAAGAGGAAAACACATCTTTTAATGCTTAATTACACACATATTTATTTTACTCTCCTTTTACTTCCTTAAATCTATTCTGAAAAATAACCCGAACTTCAGAAGCCCAAGAAACACAGTGGAAGGCAAAATTTCTGAGGAATCAAACTCATAAAAATGTTTCGCATAACGCTGAAATAAAGTCACACCCCCTAAAGCCAGCAGATATGCCTGCTTTTCTAATTACTTGTTAAGTCTTAGTAAGACAAAAGTTTTTCAGACCCCATTTAAAAATTGCCATGTTTATTTTAGAAACAGCCCTCAGGACAACTGAGATCCTAAAGTAATCTCAAAGTACTGTTGGCAATAACAATACAGGAGTTGGCACGAGCTTTCAGCAACTCACCAATGAAGAGCCACAGTAATGTCCAGGTTACAACTCCTAAAATGAATAGAATGAGGGTAAAGAGAATTATTTTGTTTTGAAAATTCCATAGCAACTTATCTTTTTTCTTCAATTTGTCATGCTTTTTCCTTGCCAGAATCCTCTTTGCCAACTTGTCTTCTGCAGATACCATTTGGACTGAAATGCTGGCTGCCTAAAATAAGGTGAAAGACAACAAAAATCGTGGAATGTTTCTAGCAGGAATTGACTGACCAACAAGTCTCAACCAATCTGTTCCTCAGAGAAAAGTCTCCACTTCCTTCAGGATGTGGAGTGGTGGCTATGGACAGGCTCTTCCTGCATATCTAGCTCCCTCTGAGAAGTTATCTCCAGCGAACAGGAGAGCACAGCACAGGTCTTGCTGAGATGGGACCTGCACAAAATCATCGCCTGGATATCCAGATGCTAGACAGTTTATTTTGAACTACAGTCCCACATTTTCTAAAGCTAGATCCAAAATATGTCCTGACCATCTCATCTAGGTGCAAAAGACTACATGACCATTTCTATATTTGCAGGAGTAGTTTCCACTTCCTATAAGGTATCTCCAGCTTATCTGTCTGGAAAGTCCATTTGTACCAGACACCACCACCATGTCCCAGGCATTTTCCTCAGCAAAAGATAATCAGCACATTTAAGCAGACAAATAATGTTTATCAGTTGCTGCAGGCACAGCAAGAGCTGCCTGAAGAAGTCTCTGTCACTTCATAAAATTCTCTCTTAGGGTAACTCCTGTCACAATGGTTTGTTGTGAGATCAGCTAGAGATTCAATCACCTTTTCTCAAGTCAATTCATTGTCTTATCTCTGCAGTTTAGCCAGCAAATTCCTGGACCACTCACAGCATTACTGACCAAGTGCACTGGTTTTACAGTTTTAGCTGTTATACCCAGCTGCACCAGAATTAAATTACAAGAAAAAAAAAAAACAAAAAACAAACAAAAAAAACACCCCACAACAAAACCCCAACAACCCAAACCCACCATGCATTTCCTCCTTACATAACAATTATAGCATAAGTTAGATAATATTGCTACATAAACAAGAAACATTCAGGAAAAATACTCTAAAAACATGTTGATGCCAGTAAGAGGGAAGATCTCAAGGAGCGGCCTTAGAAAGCTGTGGGTTGTCCATGACTGGAGGTGTTGACGAATACCAGTCAGCAATCAGCAGCAGGAGTTTTAGTGCACAGTCTTCTATGAAGCACAAAACAGTCTTAGACAAAATGACATGGCTCAGGAGCTCATACATATGAGGATTAAACTGAACTTCGTCATTTCAAAGATGAAGACCAAAACAAATAGGTGTTTTTCCTTGTTTTTGGGACATCTTGATTCATTTTAAGGGCATCTTCAAAGTGGATCTCCCTCACCTCACAGCTGAATTTATGCCACTCAGAGGCATCTCTAAGTCATACATCATCTACAAGCAGTGTAAATCAAAAAGCTCTGACAACGACCAGTGATACCTGGTCTATGATGTGCTCAAGATGCTGACAGCCTCACTCTGAGAGACAAACCCCTGTCCTATCACCTATCCCCTTCTGTGCCCACACAAAAATACACCGAGGAATTCACAATCACACCAGAAGAGACACACAAAACAGCAGAGCCCCTGACTTGGGCAGATTTAGCTCTTCCCTGTGCTCAATAGGCCCTTTTTAGCCTCTGCAGAGCTACAGCAGGTAGACCACGAGGAGAAAGGGTGCAACAAGATGGTCACCTATTTACCAGCATTGCATTGTTTGAAGCCTTTCAGAAGGTATCCTGCCAAGAGGGTGTAGCCTGTTGTAGACTAAAAGGTGTGGACACAACAGTCATTTTTCATCCCTACTAATTTTATCCCTACACTTGATGAGAAAGAAGACCATGAAAGTCTGGAAGTAACCAGCTAAGGATTTCTCTCTTGGGTTTTCATTGTGGGATGCCAAGTTTAATACAGTGGCTACAAAACCTCTTTGCTGATGCAGCTTGACACATAGGAAATGACAAGCACAACTGCCAGCCATTTGCAAAAGTGTTGTTGTGCAATAACCTACAATAAGTGCTTGTTTCCTTTTGCTCAAGAGTAGGAGACCCCCATCTGTGTTTTGGGCCTATCAGGATAAGAGAGATGTTGATAATCCAGAGTGATTCCAGAGGAAGATCACAGAGGTAGGGAGTTGGAGGATGTGATGTACAGGAAAAAAGCTGAGAGCCTTAGGGTTGTTCAGCAGGAGACAAGAAGGCAAAGACAGTGTGAGTAAATCTAATTATACATTTCCATATCTAAAGTGGGCTATGGATAAGACAGAGCCACACTTTCCTCACTGGTGCACAGTGAAGAGAGCCACAACAGCCACATACAGCAGCAGGGGACATTCCAGCTAGACTGGAGGAGGGGGAAGAATGTATTTCACCACAAGGGCCATGAACCTGAGCCATGCCCAGAGAAGCCAGGAAACCCCCATGCCTGGAGTTATTCAAACCTCAGGGGATCAATGTTCCAAGAAATCTGTTCTGGTTTTGATGTTAGCTCTGCTTTTAAAAAAAAAGAAAATTCTGCAGAATTCTCCATCAACACATTTTTTGATACGTTTCTCTGATATTATGCACTAGTAATACTATCAAGAAGACACCTCTCTACATCCTCAGAGGGAGCATAAGAAACATCCCCACAAATATCCTGTTGGTCCTGTAGTCAAATACAACAGATAGCAATCTTTGACCTCAGAGTGGAGGATGTTCAAAGCAGAGAAGAAAACTTGGCAATAAGTAATAACAAGTAGAGTTCAAAGACTAAGTTAAAAGACCCTCTACAATTTCCTCAAAAAAAATACAAACAAAATCTTTAAACACAGAATTGCAATACTTCAGATTTGTGTCTTCTATCTAAGTAATTAACTACACTTGTTTTGTGTGTTCTCCACTTGATTTACCCATCTTCTGTATTTTTTACAAACCTTATTGAGTCTCTTTAAGGATGAAAACCAGATTGCCTGTTTGTTGGTTTAAAGCTCTGGATTGTCACAAAGTTCCTTTATACACTCAGGTGTTCAGTAGGCCAGCTTGAGGCAGCTCAATGAATGCTGAGTTCTGACATCTGAAACTTTGATCACTTTCATCAAGATTCCCACAATAATATTTTATATTAAAGTTTTCCCATGTAACTCCTTTTTGTGGCTCTAGACCTAAACAGAGATTTATTATTAAAATTTAAATCCTCTCAAGTATTGTTAAAAATTGCTCAAAATTGACATCACTGGATATATACGTGGGCACTTGAAACAATTGATGTCTTCATTGCATGTACTATAATCCTCATCTTATTTTTTTTTTTAAAGCAGTTCATGTATCAAGCTATCCATGACAAAGTTCTCTGTTACATGGGATTCATAGGAATATTGAATGCAGTGTGCTACGTTATCAATATTTCCACGTTTTATTAATTTACTATAAACATTTTATAGTGAGGAAAACAACAGCAAAGTTAAGCTGCTCCCTTCTCTCAATATGGACCATAATTCTCAGTTCAGCTTCCCTCTCTGCTGCAACTTAGTTCTTGTATTCTAGAATTGGTTTCCAGCTAAAGTTGCAGTTTGACTATCACCCTTCACTAAATTATTTAATTACTTCTTTGTCATGAGTTAACACTCATACTACAATCTCCTTCTCTATCTTCTCTGGGAAAAGCAAAACACTTTGCCTCCTTTAATGTTGCCTTTCTTGCCTAGAAATTAACTTCTTTGTGGAAAAAGGTGCTGCATGACACCAATATAAGCTTTTACGTCGTCACACTGACACGTCCATTATTTCAATTGTCTGAAAACATGCATTACTAGCAATCCAGAGATAAACAAACACATGTTGACATTTTCAGACTGAGCTATAAAACAGAAAATGATACTGAATCTAACCATCATGTTAAGTTTAGTACTTGAGAATTAGATCACGACAGATCTAATAGTGTCAAGAAATACAGAAAATCAAGAATGTTCAAGTCACCTACTTACACTTACTTCATCTTCAGGTTTAGCTGTTGGGGGATCATTTTTTTCATCCATTTCAGCAGAATTACTTTTATGACTTGTCCAAGCTGAGAAAGAGCTTTGCACCTTTTCTCAGGCACCCCTTCTGCTTGTGAAGCTGAAGACAGCTAATTGCAATGTTCAGGACCAAAAGAGGCATCGATTTACTTTGATGAGTTTCCAATTGTAATCTCATCTGCCCTACTGCACCTTTGCCAATGTTAGGAGGCTGCTATCATGTAACTTTAGACTTCAAATTCAGACTGGATAAAACAGGCTTTTCATGGTCTTTATAAAGCTGAAATATTAAAACACAACATTGCAGCGCTAAAATCTATACATCACTGATCCTTGTGAGTCCCTTCCAATTCAGCATATTCTATGATTCTGTGAAAATGTCACAAAAGTAGTTACATGAACAAGAAAAATAGCAAGTAAAATGTAAAAGTGAGAGCAAAAACATGCTAAAATAAGGAAAGTAAATGTAAGCACCTTAGGTAAGAGTGTTGAAAATAGCAGATAACAACAGCAAATCAAGCATTTTGACTCTCTTCTAGAATTTTGTAATGTGACTGTTGAAAACTCAAATTTGGTTATTCTATTGTAACTAAAAAATAAACTGCTCCAGGCAACTTATTTCATATTGTTAAAATAGATCAGGCTTCAAACTGAGAATCCTTTTTGTAGTCAGATGCAGGAAGTCACTTGTATTATAACAGTTGCATCCTATTTTCTTTGTTAATTAAATATTTATAGAGGATGTAAACCAGTACTTTCCTCAATGGATGCTAAGTATAGAGCTGTCTTTACTTTTAAGTGATTAACAATCTCAATGTCTTCCTTGGGTCAACTTCAGAAATGGTACTGGAGATACACTATTTTTAAAATAACCCTTTTATTAATTTATCTTTGAAGAGATAAAACCTAGATATGCAATCAAAAAAAAAAAAAAAAAGGCACTACAGTAGAGGTATAGAATAGAAAAGATTTAGTCAGAACTCATAACAAGTGAGCTCCAGGTGTGATCTATGCTCTGTCCATGTAACCAGCAATAAATTACTTCAACTACAAGGCAAAAATTCCTACAGTTAGATAATGTACTAGCAAACTAAACACTTCTTATCAGGGGTCTTTGGCTTACACCCTGAAGCACAGTAATTATGTCCTCAGTCCTTGCTGCTTGTTCTAGAACTGCAAGGTATTTTAACCACATGAAGTGATATGTTAAGCTCTGGGTCATATTAAAGCTTAGCAGCATAGAAAAGTCTATCCATGTACACTCCATATTACTATATTTAATCGCTTCCAAGTCTTTCTTTTTTTTTTTTTTTTAAATTTTATTTAATTATGCTTACCTTTTGGGGACTACTCTGTTCTCTTAAAGTGTTCATGGAACTCCCCAAAGCCTCCCACTACCCCATGCACAGGGAGTTACTATGATACAAGTGCTATTTCAGAAGCTAGTCCATAGATTGAAGGATCATTGTACAGGTAAATACAATAAGTTCCATCCCCCTGCACTACTCAGGGTTTGGGAGATGAAGAAGTACGGGTAAGTAGAAGAGCAACAAGAGAAGTGGGCCTGGGAAAGCAGGGAGGAACAATGCTGTTTCAATGTTTGCCTTTTGTTTTCCCACTACCCACACTCATAGTTCCGTTTCTATTTGAATTTGCAATAAATTAAGTAAATTTTCCCCAAGTTGAGTCTGTTTTGCCTGTGACAGTATTTGGCAAATAATCTCCCTGTCTTCATCAGAAAACATTATTTTTCCCTCCTTCCTGTTTCTCCTATTTTCTCCCCTGATCCTGCTGAGGGGAGGAGGTAGGGGCTGAGCAGCTGGGTGGGAGTTTGGCTGACAGCCGTGATCAACCCACAACAGTATTGCAGTACCTGGTACATACTTTCCCCTCCTTTTAAAAAGTAAGGGTTTGAGTTTTGTTCGTGATATCTTTACTTTGAAACAGAATGCACTAAATATAAAGAGACTGACAAAGTGAAATTAAACGTGAAACACATTAGAAATAAAACCATCTTATGAAAGCGAGCACTGTTGTTTCTGTTTAATTAATTGCATAGTCCCTATATTAAAAAAAGAAGTCTAAAGATTAAAAAAATTCAAAGCCAATACAAACTATAAGCTTACTCTCTCAGATCCCCTGATGGGGACCAGTGATTCCAGTTCAGCTTGAAAAGCTACCATGACCCACCTATTCCAGTTCTAAGCTCTGTGGAGAAATTGGCTTTCACACAGGTCCACCTGAAAGGGCTGTTGGTCTAAGTGGGTATGAATGTACTCGTATTAAGCAGCTTGATTTTCATCTTCTGTAAGTAGTGCATAACAAAACATGACTCTAACCTCTTTCTGACAGGAATCAACATAACAGTTCCAGCATCCTATTTTCTTCTCTTGTCACAGCTTCCAGACCAGTCCCACTACCTCATGTTTTTCTACTGCAAAACCCAGTTTCACAAATCACAGACTTCTCAGATTATTCACACGGTGACGATGACACTTGGTTTTACTCACACCATTCTCACTTAGGGGATTAACTTCCTCATGCACATCTGTTTGGCAGCCTGACTTTCTGTTTCCCATCTCATCAAGACCCTCACACAAGTGGGGCAGCTTGACAGTCTAATCTGTGACTTCCCATGATGGTGACAAGAAAAAAAGATAGTGAAGAAAAGATAGTTGGATCTTTGGTGCATCCTCCCCTACACACACAAACACCCCTTGCCCTTTCCACTCTGATGGCAATGTGATTTGTCCTAAGATGAAAACACCAGGTGGGTACTTGCAGGACGAACAGTCAGGATGCTCATGTAATGAACGCATTTCCAGAGATGGAGGAGCTGTGATGTTTGGATTGACATTGGTACACACTCTCTTGCAAAAAGGTATAAAATGCTACTGGAGACCAGGCAATCTGAGCAAACTGATGTCCTGAAGCTGCCAGAGGCTTTGGGGTGGATTCCTTTAACAGGGAAGACAGGAAACACTCACTTTTGGATGTGTGACTAAAAGTGCTAAGATCCTGATAAATACAGAGATGCAATCCAAATGAGCTACATAGGTGCTTTCTTGCTTTATAATTGAGAATTCTGCAAGGCTAAAGATTGTAAACTTACACATTTCTAGCCAAACCTCCTCATATTATAACCCTTTAGATACTATAATCCATTGTAATAGATGATAATGCTTTTATTTATATGCTGCATTGGCAATATTTATATACTGTACTAGCAATAAATCTAATTATGATAATCCACACACTGATTGTGCCCCACTTCTCACATCTGGCTGAGAACACTCCCTCAGCTAGTCCGCTACAACCCCCAGCCCACTGAGTTCCTGATTAAGAGAAAGGTTACCGAGGATCCACACAACAGTCTCAAGCCTCAGCAGAGATGTCTGTATCACGTAGATGTACCCTGGAGGAAGCTGGGATACCAGCAATTCAGCCTTCTAGGACAAAAAGCTTGTCTTGTGCTGCACAGACCTAGTGCTATGCTGGGGGAAGGTAGGATTCATCTCACCTGTTTCAGACTGTCTAGAAGTTAGGCATGTAAATCCAAGTTTGTTTTCTAGACTGAGTCTACACATGATGCTGACATTCAAAACAGAGAAGATGAATCACACTTTCACCACTGGGTACAGACAGAAAAGAGGCGATTATCTTACCAAACCTATCCTCTACAAAGTCATCTCTGTGTAATAGAAATGTTCCCCTTCTGACCAAAGCTGCCTTCATGCTCAGTTCTGAGGCCTTCTTGCTCCTTTAACTGATGAGAGCCCAGAACCAATGCTGACAGCATCGGCTCACTAACATGGCAGGGTGCTCCACAGAGCTACTAACCTCAGCATGACATTTTTTCCAAACTGAACATCAGAAGTGACAGAGTTTGCTTGTATTGCAGGATCTTCCACTGCTTACCAGAAATGTCTAACAAGATGCATGAAATCATGGAGGAAAGTCCCTGCACAAAGCAAAGTTAGCTCTACTACAACCTGGTTTTATTACATATAAGGATTTTCTTGCTAGTATCTGTTTTTCTTTAATCAAAACTCAGGCAAAGCACAGGTTTTAACATGCCTGTGAAAACTAAACGAGTTTAAGTGACAATTTATAATAACATTTCAGGAGGCATTCATAAACATTCTTAAATCAATCAATTTTCATTGGTACAGAATCACACTGTCTGATTCCATACTTCGTCCCTCAAATAATTTCTTCAAATCACAGCTGAGCTTACTTCCATCAGAGGAAGAAAAGGTTTTGGCTGTTCTTCCTAATAAACCAGCTGAATTTGTTATTCAGCTTCATTTTGAACACAGAGAAGGTCAAATACCTGTACCTTCAGTAAGCATGTACTAATAACTACTGTGGTATTAGCAGTCTGCAAAGATCTGCATACACACAGGCAAGTCATTAACATTTTGGATACATCTCTTCCGCCCCAGAAGACAGAACCAGTACACAACAGACGTTATTTCAATTTTTGAAAGCTGAAATTGTAAGCAAGATGAAGTGACACTTTTATCAAAGCATGGAAGTGGGTGGCAATTGATTACTAAATACTAAATTATTAATAACTGTCTACTAACACGTTTCAGTATCATCTTTGAACCTCTTTTCCCCTCCTCCACTGAACGAGTACCATGTTGCTTCTTTCCAGATCTTTATCATCCAGAGATGCAACTTGGAATCATAGTGCTTGTATTTATTTTTCTTCTCCTTGAGCCTTACTCAATGTCTGATTGCTGAAAATGCTTGACTATGCACTAGAGGTCTCTGGTGTAACAAAACATTTTCCAACAGACAAAATCACCTTGGAAATCACAGGCGATTGAGCTGTCTTCAAGGATCCAGAAACAATACATAACTGCCATTGGCAGAGCACATTGCCTGAAATGAAGCAGCTGACCATCTTGCACAGCAGTGCTAATAGAGCTATTTCACCTCAACAATGGACTGAGAATAGCTGTTATTTGCATCCCATCAATTTAAATTAAATTTAAAATGCTAAGTGAGCACATCTTTTGGACACAACATCCATTTATCAGTCTGTGCCATTTTAAGGACAGCAAGCCCTGCTATTCCATCAATTAACAGTCTTTCTCTATTCAATGCTCATTGATGCCACTAGCTAATTTTACTCTCCATTTCTCTCTTGCTTATGTGAAACTGCTAAGTGTAGCAGGGCAAGGAGCAACTCAAGCAATATTGACATGGCATACATGGAATAATACTGCTAGATTAAATATGACTTATTAGGACAATCACAGTAGTAAAAAACCTGCTGCGTTTCAAATAAAATAAATACTACAAAAAAATAGAGTGTCTACAATAATGATGTTGATGCAGTTGAAGTAGCACTGAAGCCAATGATATCCTCTACAGAGGCCAAGCCAGGGCAGCTCTTCAGCCAAGCAAAACCAACATTTGTAGTTTTTCAGATGATTTGCTGATGTGCAAACTCCCATCTATTAGAATGCTCAGTCAGGTGTGCTTGGATAGGTCAGGCCTCAGCAGGGTCTGACAAGCCAAGTCAAAGCACTTTTACTGGTGAAAGTCTCTGTGCTTGTCCCTGAAAATCACACTTCAGGTGGTGGCCTGGTCCTTAACTGGTTAAAAATGAACAAAGATGAGATTTATAAGGTCATGGCGTCAGCTTGTGGGCACTGCTGTACAAAAGCACTGGTCCATGAGGCTAAGACCTCCAGAAACTCTCATGATTAATGGATACCCTGTTCTCTTTCATCAAACCCTGTGTGCCACATGGAAAGCAAAGAGGAAAACATTTCTCTTCTCTCACTTTCTTAGCAGTCATATCTGTTACCACAACAGATGCCAGCTGATGTGAGTCTAATGTTTAGTGCAAGCAAACCAAAAATATCTTACTCATGCTTATCTCCCCAGGAAACACAAAGCCCCATGCCAGCCTAGCCTCAGTGTTTACCACAAACAAATGCCCCTACAAAATGCTAGTATAATCTGCTTGTTCTGCCTTTCCACAGTTGCATTTTCCGTGCAATTAGGCAGACAAGATCTCTGATACCCTGATAGAAGACCAGCACTGGAAGTTTAACTCCTTGTCTTCCCTTCTCTTTCTTTCAAAAACCTACCCATGCCCCTTCCTTTCAAGTCTTGATGCTTCCCCTCATTTCTATTACTCTGATCACTTTCTAAGTAGGAGGACAGACCAAACAAGCCCGGGGGGAAAAATCCAACAAACCCAAACAAAACCGAATCCCTAGAGTTTTTCTGGCTTTATTACTTTTACCTAAAAGACTTCAGGAGGGCATTGATGCCGCCTGTGATACTTTTATCTCTACTCTATCAGTTCTTCCATGTTATCATCCAGGCAGTGAGAATACAGCAAGCACACACAACTTCAAACTGTTAAGGAGCAAAACAGATTTTTTTTTTCTTTTTAAAGCAAGTAACTCAAACTAACCTACTAATAAGCAGTTAGATTATTTGCACTTTCAACTATTAAACAAGCTGTTTCACTGAGTCTGGTGAGTTTGGGGTTTCAGTTTCTTTGTTCAGGAGTTATGGAGAAGCTCAATATTTCATCCCTAGAAGTGACTGACACTGCCGTTGTCATCTCGCACCCACCAAAATTTTGATTAGCAGAATACCCAGAAGACCTAAAGAGATTAATTCAGGAACTGAAAAAACCTACTTGACAGGGAGAGGCACTGGGAAGTTAATCCACCTAATTTGAGATAGAAAAGTTTAAACAAAAGTATTTTTAGTGTTTGAATAACATAGCTCTGCTATTCGCAAGTCCTCACCAGGACAAAGAAAATCCTATGTCCCAGCAGAGGCAAGGCAGTGCAACCAGATAACTTACAAAGAAAATCTGGTGTTCAGGATAAAATCCTCACAGAAGCACAGACACACCTGTCAAGAGAGCTGTTAACCATAAATACAACTGACCAAGAATTGTACTGGCTTCTATTGACCAAATTGCTCTGTTCAAGTTTTACTATTTTTTTCTGGAGATGCTCTTGATGTTCTACCTAGGTCACTGCAGTCTCCTCTGACCTTGACATCTTTGGGTACTTTATCTCAGCTGCAGGGATGCTAATCTTCATTAGGGATTGATCACCAGCTGAATATCTGCTTGTGCTCTTGGGCTGAGCTCAGGGAAACAACAGACAGAAGTTAAGAGGATCTGGACTGATGGAAACAAATAAAAGTCTAAATATAAAACTTGTTACCGTGCTCCACACAAGCTGCATTTTTTCCCCTGTCTGCTTCTACGTTCTGCATTACAGAGATTGCTGTTTTTATGTCGGTTAGAGAAGCAGGACTTCAAGGGTTGGGTATGGGCCTGTTCTGCCTATGGCAGTGTCCTTACACATTCACTGCCCTGTGAAGAAATTGTAAGAATTAAAGAACTATAAACAGGAGGGAGCTACAGCCCTGTCTGCTCCATTTACAGTATAATCACTTAAAAAAAAAAAAACCCAAAACTTCCTATAGTTTGAACTACAGCTGAGGGGATTTGGTTTTGGTTTTATGTTTTGTGTCTGCCATGTGGAAGGTCAGCAGAGAGAAACACCCTTTCCAGCTGCTGGGTCTCTGTACAGCTTCAACACAAAGAGCTTGTGAACTTTTCTCCAGCACCATCATGTTATCCAGCTCCATCAGTCAACATCTCACAGCCACACCACGAGCCAGCTTTTTGGACAAAAGCTCTGCCTGAGATTTAAATACTGTGTTTTCCCATAAGCAGGTCCTACTCCATATTCTTTCAAGAAGCTTCAACTCTCCCAGTGTTAGAGCCAATCCCTTTGTAAAAGATAAAATGAAGCTAATCAAGATCATTGGGGAAATCAGTCTGATCAGCAATTTGCCAAATCGGGCGAGCCACCTGAGATTTGTTTAAGGAGCACACAGCACACAAGCTGATCACACATGTACAAATACAGTGCCTAGTAAGGACAGCTGGTCACATAAATGCACCTGCCTACTGCAGCGAAATTTCAGTATCCTTTGTTGTCTGGAAAGCATGGGATAAGATCCCCACACTAAATCCTTTGTGTACAGTAATGTCAGAACCTGCAAAGACTGTACTTCCTCCATGTAACACAGTAGTGCTGAATGTCTGTGTCTCTTGACCTTCAGACCCAGGGAGCTCCCTATATCCACTTCCATGTTGGCTACCTACCTACCTTTTGCCTGTCCAGACTTGTAGTGGATTTATTTTGACAGGCCTGATGAATCCCCCATGGTGTCTTGATGAGTCAAAAGGAGGAGAGAGCTAATTTAGGATCATCTGAGATGCTGGAAGTGCCACCTTTTTTACTGTCATGGCCACAAAACAATATAAACATGACAAAAAATGCCTACACTTCTGTAAGGACAGCTTGGACCCCTCCTCACATAGCTCAGAATTTAATGCAGCCTCATGAGCTTCTATTTGCTCTCAGTTTTGCAAGAGACATGCAGGGCTGTCAATATTTCTCCTCCAGAGTATTTATTACACACCGAACCCATCACATAGTTGGGATCCTGTTCAAGACATCAAATCTCTTCGCTTGCCTCAGCCTCATCATTACTCAAACCTTTTTCTCATAACATTTTAAAGAATATATTTAACTCCAATTTCCCTTTGGGGGTGGATGTGGGGAGGTGAGGACATGACACATGACTGTATGTACACGATTTCAAATTAGTTATAGAAATTGTATTTTTCAATGAGTCTTCATAATACCCTGCATTTTCAATGCATCCCACCTCATGATGATTACAAAGAGCTCCCAGACACAATAATAAGTCTCAGAAGTGCTTTGCATTTGTAATGAATCCTAAGGGAGGAAACATGATTCATTCTGTAAAACACTGGGCAAATGGCAATAGCCAAATCCTCCATCTCAAAGGACAAAGTATAGTTACAAGCATCCAGCTCATAAGTAATGTTCTTTATAGAACTATTTTTGGAGTTAGTTCTTCTTGCTCCAAAGAGAAAAATAGTGTTCTTAAAAATTAAATTTTTAAAAAATATTCTTTTGGAGGTCCTAGTTGCCTTTTGATGAATAGACACCCATCTATACTGGAATACAAACACCTTAGTCAGAGCGCTGTCTTTAATTTTTTGTTCTTTGAGTAGCTCCTGCTGGACATAGGAACAGTTTTTCCCAGCGCAGCAGCTCTGCCTGCACAGAGGGGAGGATCTGGAGAGAGCATGTGCGTTTTGCTGTGCATTCAGTCTTATTTTAAGACAGCCAAGTAAACAAGCAAATGCCAGTTCTCTTTAAGCAATGCACATTACTGGTCCGCGCTATGAACAACTTCCCACTAATGTGAATAAAGTTCCGCCTTCCCTCATTCCCAGCCAAGATGACAGGACTTCCACCTTCACTTGCTATATATAGATTTAAATTAGAAGCCTAAACTGAGCCTATACAAACATCAACCAAAGGAACAACTAAAATTCAAGGCCCCTTGGTGACCTTTGATGACAGAAGGGGTGGTATTGATGACATTAAATGTGACTGGTTTGTGTTTCCATTCGTAGAGGTAATTCATCTCCCTCTTCTCCCAAATGAGGGAGATACTCCTTTTTTCTAAAGGAACAGCTGGTTACCCTCCACTGTAGTCTTTTTTCCCCAAGAACTTACTTTATTCTGTCCACATTTTCCTGTGTTTTATGGGTTATCTTTTCCTGTATTTCATAGGTTATTTCAAGCCTGCTCACAGAAAAGACAGCTTTAAAACCATCTATTCTTCTTTCTAATTTGCATTTTTTTCCTAATGACTTGCCACATGTATAAAACAGGCAGGTTAGCAGCAGGTAGGAAATGTTTACATTTAGTTTTTATTTGCTATCAGACCGCATCTGCTCCCCTTTTCAGAGTTAAATAAAGTGCCCAGGAATAATAAAAACCCCACCACCAACAAAAAAACCCCTCTCTTGTTTTCTCTGCCCATTAGTGGGTGTTATATTCATCACCCCCCACCTAGGCCAGCCACTGCAGTTCAGTTCCCTGCAGACTTTGCTGACCACATGGCACTCTGTAGGGGCTCACATCTCACCACCATGACACAGCAAGCAACCAAATAAATCCAGATGTTTCCATCCTGCATATTCTGATACTCTAAAAATATCACTGCAAGGTTTTGAAGTTTAAAGCATGCTAACTGTTCTCTGCTGGCCTTAATCACAACTGTTATACCTACATTACAGTTGAACTATCATTTTAAGGAGATTCTCCTAAACACAAAGCTAAAATGCCCCTTTTATTTCAAAACCACTATAAAGAACATAACATTTTCTGAAATTTATTGTGTTCAAAACTAAAGATTCATTCTAGATGAATGTTAAGGTTTATGATTCATCCCATTATAGCTAGTACAGAGCCTCTTAAAGGAAGAAGACAATGTTCAGGACTAAAACCTCCTTCCTCTATCCCCCCTGCTTTTGTAAGAGCCAGCATTTATGCTTAGCTAAAGGGCAAGAGCATCATTGCTCCTGCAGTTAAGTGCTCCCTGGGCCCATTTATCTCCAGCTAATAATCCAATTTGCCTGGATGTACTTGACTCCAGTAGGAATGCAATTCACAGAGCAACTGCAGAAGGTAGTTCTTAAGGGACTCATCATATTACATGGAGACAGGCATTTTAAATAGAGAACATATTCTGCCAGAGTGAGGTACACTCATGCAGCCTGCTTCAGTGACATGGCAGTACTATGGCTTCCTTTATTTCACAACTCCCACTTAAAAAGCAAGCAGCACAAAAACTGTTTAATCATTCATGGATTCATTTTACAGAACACAGAGGCTGTAAACACTAATTTTGCTTTTGATTCTCATCCTACACCAAGTATAAAGAAAGAAAGTGAAAACGACAGAAGTAATAAAGAAAAGGGAAAAAAAAGGAAAATAGCAAATTACCGTAAAAGCATCACTCTCTTTTTTTCTACTTACTTTGATTCAATGGGTTACAGGTGTCTCACATCCAGAAAACACAGAAACAAATCACAACAACCACTTTCCCATAATACTTCTCTTCATATTCTTTCTTGAAAGGTTATGGAAAAGCTTGACTTAATAATGCATACCCCTCCCCACCACCAACACAAAAAAAAAAAAAAAAAAAAAAAAAAAAAAAAAAAAAAATCAAAAAATCTCTGTTCTAGCCATTGTATTTGGCACCTCATAATCCAGCTCATATTATGGCAATGCTTCTGGGGGAAGGATTTACATAATTAAACATGTCACAGCACAAAAAGAAGACTTGTGCTTTTAAGCAAGACCTCAAGAGCCAAGTAAATTTCTCACAAAACAGTATGCTTTTAGTGGATCTCTTTCAAGACCCGAGCAGAAATGCTTTTTAGTTGCAGTAAGAAGTCCTAAAGAGAAGATCTCCAAGGAAAAAGGTAGAGAATGAAACTGACTGCATAGGAGCCTGAAATAAAATTCCCAGTACTGAGAAGCTGCGGATCTGTTTCCTAAAACTCACTGCATGGACCTTCATGGTGGCAGCCAGCACATCTGTGTGGGCGAGGCTCTCCCAAGGGAGCCGGCTCCTGCCCCCAGGCAGCTCCTGCCCTTGGGACACAGACACTTCACACAGCCACCTACAGGGCTCACCTTCAGCTGTGGCCACGCTGGCCCTGGTTAACAACAGCTTCATCCACATTCAATAAAAAACACGCTTAGTAACAAACAGCCAGGGAGGATTAGCAGCTGCTTTGCCGCAGTCCCAGCAGCGCTTGCTCCCGCTGAGCCCTTTTAGGGACACTCCCTCATAGCAAAATCTCCCACAACTTTTACTTCAGCTTACACACGGGCCTGGGTGTTGTTTACTTTACCTTCTCTCTCTTCAGGGAAGGCCTGGATCTTTCACTGCAGTTGCTTTATGCCCTCTAGCTACCAAATTCACCTGGCTACAGCTCAAGCTCTCGCTTTTCAGTAGCAAAACCGTCTCCTGCTGCTACTTGCTTGGGGACCGAGCTGTAGCTCATCTTCACAGAATCATACAATCATTTAAGTTGGAAAAGACCACAATATTGAGAATTTTAACTGAGTCCAACCATTATCCATATTCTGAAATACACTTCTGGGATAGGGGAATCTAAGAAATACTGCTTTGATTTAACACCACTGGCAGAGCTGTTGTGGCAGATCTGGGAAAAAGGTATTTTTAAGAATGCCAGATGATGAACATTCCTGGCAAATGCATAGAATCCCTTGATATCCCACTTGCACCTTCCAAACTGCTGCCTGAATTATTGATTTTTCCTCCTTGAATCAAAAGGTTTCTCTATTCTCTTGGAAAACTTATGTTGCCATGGTATCTCAGCACTTTAAAGCCAGACCTGAATTTATGTGACTTTTCCTGAAGATGAGGAAGGGGTTTTGTCCCCTTTTACCAAGAGCCACACCAACAAAGACCATGTCCAGTGCTCAGCAGCCCTGGGAGTGCTGGGGCATATCCATGGGTGCAAGCACTCCAGCACATTTGAGAACCTGGTCAAAACAACCCTTGGGCTGTGTGCTGGAAGGAGCTGGAAGCAGCAGAGTTATCCTTACATTTACATTATGTGTGGGAGCTAATACAAAGAAACTTAGAATGAAGCATTGACTCATAATGACACTAATGCAAAACCTGCTTCTAAAAACAAACCCTGTTCATTTTTGCTGGCCTTTCCATGACTTGACAAGAAATGAGAGAAACAGAGCATTTAGTTGATTTTTGTGCTAACAAAAAAGCTTTCATCCACCTCACATCTTTGCTGACAAGATGACAATGAATACCTTTTCTTAAAATTCAGTTTGTAAGTACCCAGCAGTGATGCCTGAAGATTTTTGCTTTTTATATATTTTTCCTATACTTGTAGTTTTGTAGACCGTTAATACATAGTTATATAGCTTCTAGTACTTTTCCTGCCCTTTCTCTTACATTTTAGAACAAGAAGCTAACCCTTTATAACACTTTCCTGAAATTCTGTTTAGTCTTATTTTCAAGAAGAGGAATTCTAACAAGGACACTGTTTTGCACTAGAACTTAGAAGATATAACAAGAAAAAGGGCAAAGAAGTCCCTGGAACAACTTCAAGGGGCAGACCCAAGGGTGGGTTGCTGGGGCAACTGGTCTCTTATTGGATGTATCTGCTAGATATACTGATTAAGCAACCTTATAAATTTCATAGCAAATCAATTGTACACATGCACAGAGCCATATTTGTGCACCTGAAAGCTTGCATTAAAGACCTGCTCTTTATATTATCACTCTTAATGTCATTTGGAAAGTTTTTGTCTTTGATTCTAGGCAACAGCAGTCACCAGCCCATCTCAGACACATGCTGCTTCCAGCCCCTGAAAGCCACATGCCTGGGGCTGCCTGCTCCTTCCCTCTAGCACTGCCTCTCCCCTTGCCAGCAGGCTGGGCCCTGCAGATCTCAGGAAAGTAGAACTCTCTCCTGCGTTTCTGGTCATCACTTCTTCTGAACCTAGACATAATCTTTGAAGCTGCCACATGGTCTGCAGAGCACTGACTCACTGGAGCGTAAGATTTACTTCTGCCCAGTAACAGAGTAACCTTTCTACCAAAGTAAGCCCTTTAACAGAAATTTCATTAGGGAGAAAGGTCACCTCTCTAATTTCCCCTATAAATCAAATAGGACTACAGACAAATCTATTTCTACATCTGAGGAATGGCGTTATAGCTTCACTTGAATGTCACACCAGCACGCACTGTGTGGTAGTACAAACAATGCAGGTAAAAGCAGAAAAACTTCCTTCCATCCAAGGTGGTCATTTTCCCTCTATAGTAACAGTTAATATTTTTTTTTTGTCCCCCTGTGCCATTTTATCTCATGGTTTTTTACTGCTCAACCTTAGTCACAGAACTGTGGTGGTTTTATTTCGGAGATTCATGTGGGCAGAACAACCTCAGCAAAGTTAAAATAGATACATCGATTTGTTAGGGTGGGGAGTAGTGGCTGCCTCTGAGTGTTTTCCTACTAGTGGCTTGTGGTGTCTTCTTGCCTGCTTTTTCTGCGGGACAGCAAGCCCCATGGAAGAGGAAAACAGTTTGTTTCCAGCTAAGAGCATACTGTGTGCAGAACTCATGCTGACAAAATTACCTATTACTCTGTCTGTTTTGTGACAGCCTTAAATTTCAGGTGTTGCATTTTGTTTCCTTTGGTATCTCATCCATGCATTAAAACTATCAGCTTTTATCTTTCTTTTAAAGTTTGTGGAAGACAAAATAGCTGTAGGAAGGTCTGTGTACACAGGCTTATCTTCAGCCTTGGTAACCCCTCGCTGCCTTGCTCAGGAACTACATTGGCAGTCGCAGAACAGGCTTAAGAGTAAATGGCTGAATTTCTGTCCTCTAAAGGTGCTCGCTTCCCTTCTCAACACACTTAAAGCTTATTTTCAGTCAGGAGACATTAGCATATCAGTGATGCTATTAATGTCTGAACTGTTCAAACCATCACTATTGCTAGTATTTCCCATTGGAGGAATGGAGGTAGCAACAATGCAGCCAGAGCCAAATGCAATCAATTACAGACGTGGAAATGAAACTCTTATGTCCTGAGTCCTTATCCTTGCTCCTTGCGGGCTCTGCTTTGGCCTAAGAAGTCAGAAAACAAGACAGCTTGGTCTGAATGCCTGTGAACAGCCCACACAGACAGCTCCCAGGTGAAAGGGACAGGGCTGCTGGTGCCCACTGCTGCCAGGAGCACCTTCCTTCTGCTCTCATCCCTGCTGAGTGTGGGAGATGCTGTTTAGCACAGGCATCTTAGAAAGTGATGGTATGGGCTAATTTACTGGAGAGCGAAGCCTCTTCATGCCATTCACCCTCATTGGTTTTTATTTTAAACACATCTTGTTATGCTAGCCTGACAGTCCTCGAACTCCAACTTAATTGAACTGGCTGAACTTAATACTGACTTTTTGTTCACTGTATTTTCTTTCTGCTCTTCTTATACGTGGAGATAAACTTGCATCCCATTCTCATGTATGCAGTTCTTCCCCCCTCACACAGCTGTTGAGCATCCTTTCAGAAGGCCATTAGATGCCAACTTAATGTTAAGAAGTTATTTAGCAATTGTTCATAATGAGCTCACGGTCTCAAAACCTCTATAAAGGCAGATAAATATAATTTATTTGTCTACAAGTATGGCAAACTGAAGCTCAAGGGTGACAGTGTTCAAGGCTTTTCTGGTACAGCCTGCTGTGATGGGGCTTATCTGGTACAGCTGTTGAAGGGGGATGGTATTATGATATTTAAAGCACTTTATCACAAAAACATTCTATTCTATTCTATTCTATTCTATTCTATTCTATTCTATTCTATTCTTAAGCTGGGATAGCTCATCAAGTTACAGCCAGACTTCGAAGAGGATTATAAACAGCATGTGGGAGATCTTGTCTTAGCTTGTCCTTGCTGTGAGACTGAGTCCAAAGCCTTCAGGGAGATGCTGTTCATCATCTGCAGAGGAAACCCTCCCCTAAGCATTAGAGAGCTAGGAGAGGAAACACGTAAACCCCTCCTCCCAAACACACACACTGTCCCTCAGTATTCAAAGCTCCTGTATGTTTTTATTCTAATGTATATCAAGGCTTTTAACTAGTAACAATGCAGAAGGTTGTCACAGAAATTACTTAGCCTTCTGGGAGACGTGCATAAGTGCTTTTGATGCAGTAGAAGCAAATTTACAGTGGCTTATTGGTAATAGAAGAGAAGTGATGATGTTTTCTGGTAACTTGGTTACAACTGGCATGGTACTGTATCAATTTACCTCTTAGCTTAGGATGTTTGTAAACTTAGTAATAAGGATATTTTAATAGAAGAATATTGGTAGGCCAGAGCATATTAACATTTAATTAACAATAACATTAATATTTCTGTATCTATCATACGGGGATATGAAAGGATAAAGCTGACTCCCAGAATACAGTATACTTTGCAGCATCAGCTGCCAGACATTAACAGCTAGATTAGTTTGATGGATTAAGGTAATGAAATAGTATGTTATGATCTTGGGGATGGGTTGCTGGGGAATAAGGAAATAAGGTCCTGGGGAATCAGTATTTTTGGCCATTGTTCCCACACCAACCAAGTCCTGTGTCTGGAGCTACATGGTATAGATTTTCTTTCCTGGAGCACTTAGCTGTTTTCCCCTAATATAGTTGGTTACATTTCTTTTCTTTACTCTTTTTTTTTTTTTTTCTTTTTTAATGTGCAAGCACACAAGGTTTTCTATAACTTCAATGAGGCTGTTAGCATCAGAAATAGAGAAAGCAACATACCCTGGGAACTTAATTGTCATGCAGCTTTTCAAAATTGTGTTTTCAGAGCGGACATATGAATGGAAAATGGAATGAAAATTCTGCAGCCAGAGAGAGGAGGCTGAGGTCACCAAGTTCAGGATGGATCCTGCAGGCTGTGTCCCCTGTGGGAGTGGTGTGGGGCAGAGGGTCAGGCTGGGACCTCTCAGGCCTCTTACCTACCTGCAAGGCAGTTCTTCCAGCTCCTCCCATCCAGCCATTTCACCTGCTGGGGCTATGACTTTCTAGTTTCTATTAGAGGAAGGTGGCTGCTGTCCACATTCACCAAGGTGAACTTTCTGCTGCCAGGCATTTGTCTTTCCATCAGCCCAGATTTCTTTAACCAGCTGATTTGGTTTAAGTAAGAAAACCTGCTATTCTCTTCATGCTACACTTAATGTCATGGCTAGGGGGAAGTTATGTACTATACTTTTCACTGTGCTGCTGCCCTACCACAGCTGAAAGGTGAGCTCCCCTACCTGAGATGGCACCATCTGGAGTGGTCATCTGCTCCTCTGCTGAACTAATTTACCTAAGTAACAGAAGAATAGCCCTGAACAGGTAGTAAACACAAACCCCTGTTTGACAGTAGGACAGTGGAGGAGCCAAGATGCCCTGTAGAGGAGGTATAAGTGGGGACAGGACCTTTTCAGGGCAGCTACTATAGATCCACTCAGCCCCAACAACATAATGTGACCTTCACATCACTTTCTCTGCAGTGCTTGGCTGCAGTGGGGAGATGTTATTCTCTTCTCCTGACAGGGAAGATAGAGCTTCCCATGAGCTGAAGGAACCATCCCTTCAGTTTACTCAGTGGTAGAAATTTTTGAAGCCACACAAACCTGTGTGTGGCTGGCCCTAGGGCTACTTAGTAAACAACCAGCTGTCAGCACGTGTCACTGGGTTCGGAGCCAGACAGAAATCACCCCATCTATGGATGTAGGCACTCAGAGAGCTGTCAGAACAGATTAATCTTTGTTTGTTACCTGTCTAGATACTACGTTTTCAGGCTTTCTTGGAAGACTGTCATGAATTAAAAAGAAAGAACACCAAAGAGCCCACAGAATTAAATTATCATGTTTCCCTTCCCTCTTGCTTGTGGGGAAGAAGTGAATGGGCTTTGTGAGAGAAGCCAGCAGACAGTCAATAGCAAGGAAACCCTGCAGAGAAAATAGTGTGCAACCCTCAAGTGTATGTGGGGCACAGCCCCAAGGCAGCTGTGCTGACTGGCAAGTCAAGTACTCAGAGAATGCTCTGGCAAGCTTTGGTGGCCAGGTGACTGTGTCAGCCACTTCTATTGACAGCCCAGCAACCTGTCTCCAAATGAACCACCAGCCGCATCTACAGCCCTTCACAGGTGAACAAATTATTTGAATTTGAACTGTGGGTATTTTTCAGGTGAGAAGCATTCTGCTACTTTTGTTCTGTTTCTTGATTTGCATTTAAAACGCACCGTGCTTTGTGCTTTGCTTGGTATAGTATCAACTATCACAAGATGAAGCCTGTTCTCACCTCTGTCTGACAGACTGTTCATTCACAGTGGAGAATTCCCCAAGCCTGGAGACTCACCTGCTGCTGGGTGTGCTGAGTCTGGCTGGGATGGAGCCTGTAGCGTGCTGTGCTTTGGACTGGGGACTAAAGAAGTTGGTAACTCACCAGTAGTGGCTACTGCTAAACTGCCTGCACTGTGCCAAGGTCTTTTCTCTTTCTCATTCTGTCCCCACAGCTGGGAGTGGGCAAGAAGCTGGGCGAGGCACAGCTGGGACAGCTGACCCCACCTGGCTAAAGGGATATCCCATACATATTGTGTTATGGTCAGCAGCAAAGGCTCAGGGAAGATGAGGAAGGGAATAACTGTGGTGACAAGTAATCATCAAGCATGCTGAGGCCATGCTTTCCAGGAAGTGGCTAAATGCCTGCCTGCCAATGGGAAATAGTGAATTAATTCCTTATTTTGCTTTGTTTTCACACACAGCTTTTGCTTTCCCTATAAAACTGATTTTAGCTTGATCCACAAGTTTGTGGGCTGCAGATGACCCAGCACACCAGGTCAAGAAAAATTGGAGCTAAATTGGAAGGGACTACATGAATCAGACTCTGTGGATAATAAATATTTTCTTCTTTTTAGGAAAATACTTTGGGTGCACCTTTACACAAACACTAAATTGAACATGTAACACAGACTGTAAACACTATAGCAGGGAGTCACTCAGAGAGGGCTCTGGGTTAGAGATAAAACATTGACCATTGAAAATATTTAACTCCTCTGCACTGCACCATGTGGTTGTTGCTTTTGGCTTTTACCTCCTTTAAATAACGAGTCTTTGAGGTGTCTTTAATTTGTCTTTATTCTTAAGTCAAACAATATCATCACTGAATTGAAGAACGAGGTTACTGGTTGAAATACAAGTGCAGTGTGAGACAAATATGGAAGATAACACTTTGCAAATAAATTAATACAGAATAATTGTCTTTGCATAGTTCAGAAGTGAAAAGTAGGCGGCAGCAGTGCGCGCGTGCTGTGAACTGACACACACCACCACAAAAACCCAAGTTCCTAGACGAACTCTTGCAGCTGCAAAGAAAACAAACCAAACCAAAAATACCTCAAACCTCAGAGAGCACTAACTATTAAAAACCAGGCAGAAAAGGAACTAATAAGCATTTTTTTCTTTTTCTTTTTTTTTTTTTCCTTAACAGACCATGCTGCAGAAAGAATGTTTTCTCCACAGACAGAGATGCTTTTAGATAATCTGCCTTGGCATCCCATAGCCTGTCATACCCGACTGTGATGCTCCTTTGTTGCTGCCCATCTGAAGGCCTATTACGTTCTGTCCCTGCCGAAGCTGCTCCTCTGAAAATCCTCGTCGATTCTGCTGTGCTTTCCTGTCCAGATGCACGAAAAAAGAGCAAAATACATACATACCATCATTCTGTGTGTGATCATGAAATCATACAGGGATCATGAAAATCAATCTGAAATTGGCTCATGTCCCTTGTAATGCAATATGTCATGTGCACCATCCCATGTGCTGGATAGTACTGGCTGAGCTAATTGCTTTCCTGCAGATAGAAGTAATGCTCTAGTCAAAAATACAACACTTTATACTTTCACTGTCCCCGTTATTCCAGAACCCCAAGGGACTTCCCCAGCAGCTGTAACAGGTAAAATGTTTATGCAGTGCTGTATATAAAACACAAAATAGGGTTAATTTGTGTTGAGCCCTGTATCTCTTAACATCTGTAGTCCATGGGATCTGATCAATGAGACACTTACTTGTGGTATACTACAAGTTGATACCCATCCAGAGCAACAGTACAAATTGGTATAATTTAACTCAGTGGAGTAAATAAAAGCTTAGTGTACCCAGAGCAACAAAGGGTCAGAGAAGGAACTTGCTCATTTTTGCAGAGCGGACACTGGTTGTCCGCAGGACAGAACATTTGCTTTGTTTCCATTTCAAGATCTCTCACCTCCTAAGCAGTAGACTTTGCCCTTTGCACCTGTGTCTTAACTATATGACAGTCCTTTATCTTCTGTCAAAACATACTGACCATTTTTGTTCAGTGTCTCTGGTCTCAAAAGCCCTTTGGATCAATGAACCTTTGTTGGAGCATAAAAGGAGTCTTTTTCTCCCTGAAAATAGCACTGAAGGCCAAAGTGGCAGCTAAGAAGGACAAAAGTTTGCACTTTGCTGCCTCACAAGAAACTGTTCAGCTTGGATTCATCTTTCATTTATACTAGGTGGGAAAACAAGCAATTTACAATGGAGAAGGATCAGTCTGTTGCCATCAAACGAGCCATATGAACTGGCAGAGCCCCAGACTGAGGGAGACTTCCCATCTACCAGACCCTACTCCCATACAGGTAGAATCTATTTCCCTGCTGTGTCTGTTTGTCCTGTGATCAGGTTACAGGTTACACTGCAATATGGCATCAAGTTACAGTTCCCCTTTTCTTCCCCACCCCACCACTAGATGAGAATACTAGATTAGGTACCTGCTGTGATTGAAAACCATCAACATGATCCTCTCTGTGAGGGTCATATCCTGCACTGTGCTGAGAACCCTAGCTCAAGTCCAAAAATGCACTTAGACTCTCTGCTAGGCTCAGGGTGTTCAGGACAGTGCAGGAGACAAACCCATGTCCACGTGACAGCCCAGCAAAGCAGAAGCACGAGAGAGATCCACAGGACACCAGGACTGACCAGTCATTTTTCAGAATGAGTCAAGTGGTGAAGTATAGACTAGTAAGAGGGCTTATAGAGGCCCGTCACAGGCTTTCAGATCCCACAGCTCTTGCCAGAAAGCTCACTCTTTTGGGGGAAGCACACAGAACTGCGGTGCTTCAGAAAGCAGGCCCATCTCACCGCTGCTTAATTTATTTTCCAGAATACTTACACAGGCACCAAACTACTGCCAGAATCTCTAGGAGAGGATGTTTTTAGAACTACTCCTATTACCTAATTAAATCTCAGGTTCACTGTGTCTGCCTCTATTTTAACTAAAAAAAAACCAGGAGAGCATTCTACTGTTCTTTTCTTTTTCCTTCTAGAATGTTTAGCTATGTTGATGAGTAGTTCCACAGAGAGTCAGAAAGTAATTTAACAAGAGAAAAACTGAGAACTGCAAAGAAGAAATAAAAGGCAAGACTAAAGGGTAGCCTGGATATATAAATAAAAATGTATTACATATATAGCTTGGATCATATAGTGTTATTTTTACCATCATAAGCGCCACGTTTAGTATATGATGGTCTTACAGATAACATGTACAAGATTTGTTTTTAGGTGGGTGGAAATGGCCTTAATTGAGAGTAAGAAAAGAGGTGAAGGCAAGTCTACTCATGTCTAACACTATGTCAAATTCTGTTTGGTCTGTCTGGCATAATTCTTACTTAAAACTGAGCACACCAGATCTGTCAGCTTTTTGTGCCAACTTCACACCAGTGTTTGTGTTTGCCAAGCTACAGGATAACGAACAGCTATGGATCCATGAACCTTGCTAGGGCGTGGAAAGAAGGGGGGATCAGTCTGATGGCACTGGGTATGTGAGACACTGGCAATGGAAAGTTAAATGGCTTAGCTCAAGTGTGGCATTATCCTAATCACTGTAGATCCCTGCACAGATACTCTTATGCCATTTGATATTGGTCTCTCAATTTAACTTAAGGCGATTAAGAATCAGCCTGAAAGCCCTGATTTATGAGTAACACTTGGTGGCAGAGAGGGGGCTTGGTCTGCCTGAAGGGATAGGGAAGCTACTCAGAAAGCAGCTTCTGACTGGCAACATGCTGTAACACCAGCTTTCCTTAAGGCAGTGGCTATAACATGGATTCACAGGGATTGCAATAGCTACGGATTGGCTATCCGAGCAGTACGGGCTGGACAGGCAGCTAGAGGAGAAGGGACGTGATCACATCTTCATCCATGCCAACAAAAACTGTTCCCACCCACAATTAAGAGTCCAGATGAAAATTAATTTTTCCATGTGGGACTTTGTTTTAGTTACATAAAACAAATAAGTCTGTCTGGGTCATAGTGATTTCATGTCTGGTTTATATTAAAGAATGTAACTGGATTTGAAATCAATTTTAAATGTAATTATATTCCAAAAACATAAATCTATTTGTGCAGTGTATTAAGTTACTGTAACCTGATTTCATATAAACAAGGAGTTTGCATTTATTCACCTAAAATTCAAATCTCAGATTCAGTTTAACCAGCTCAGGGTTTAAGACAAACAAAGTGAAGTTTGCTTTATTTTTGCTGAGCCTCACCTAGACATCAGAAAATTCAAGGAAAGAAAAGACAAGCAGTCAGCACTCTTTTTGCTAACCTGTCTTCGACATTTCTGTGTAAGAAATACTCTTGGAAGTCAGAAACTCATGTCAATAATATGCCTGTGGGGCAGGAGAGTAACTGTGGGAGGATTTCCTTTTCTTCCTGTCCCTGCTTTACAGCCTCCTCAGCCAAAACAAATGGAATTTCAGAACAAATAAACAGCTTTGCCAAGACAGAGAATTCTTCACAGATAGGTGGTGCTCCCCAAGAATAAAGAAGCCTAGGAAATTAAATCATTTTTGGTTTGATAAAAAAAGGAAAGAGATTTCATGCCTTCTCTTTGCTCAGTAAGGGGGTCACTACATAGGGGCTCACAGACAACCATAACAGCCTTGTCTTCATTAGTCTTTCTGTCTGCTGTCTGATGTGAGAGAGCAAATCTGATGACAAATGTACACTTTTCCTGCTTCCCTTCTCTAACCTCCAGAGAGAAAAACCTCCCTATTACAAGGAAACTTGGGAAATATTCTTCCCTTCCTTTCCCAATAAATTTCCTTAAAGCCTAAAGGCAGATGATATTACCAGCTTCCCAGGGAAGACAGCTCTGAGCAGCTGTGCTCTGGACTTTACCTGTGGAACCAGGATGGATCTCCCTTGTAGCAGCCGTCATCCTTGGTGACCGCCAAACTGCCCAAAGCCATTAAGGTTCTCTGCACTGCTGCCATGTCCTTCCCTAGAAGGCCAGACAGTGAAATTAATGTAGGAAATCCTTGCACAACAAATAGCTTGGCACACTGAAAGGCAGTTTTATCTGATGTATTAACTAACTCCCTCAGGTCCCTGAAGATGTGCATTAATAGAATTATAAATGCTATTTTACCATTGCTGAAATGAAAGTACTGACATGCAAGAGCTTATTAAAAGTCAACAAAGGGATAGAGTTAAAGCAAAACTTAGTTTTTCAGACATTTCCAGGTTTCCAGGCCTTTGATTATTTTAATGCCTTCCCTCATGCCATTTTAAGTCTATAGAATCCATTTGACAAAATTTTCTCCTAAGGAGAGATTACTTTGGTATACAAATGGTAATATACTCAGTGAAATGTGGCTGAAGGAGAATAGTCTGTTAAATAACAGTGCTGTGTCTCAGTTTGTTCAGAGCAAGTTTGATTCCTGTGCTAATAGAGCTCACAGCAGTTATAGCTGTGCACTGATAGCTTCTATCAGTCCTTCCCAAATTAACCATCACAGCACCTCTCTAATCTGTCCTACTTACTACGATGCTATTCAGTTTCATACCTGTAGTTTTTCCCATTTGGTCTACTATTTTTCCACGTTCTCCCTATGCTATCTTACTCCATCCCTCAGCTCAAAAAGTCAGGGCTTGTCTCATCTATAGCCAAATATAAGTTACATAACTCATTACCCAGTCCAGACATGCTACCTTTTGGAATACTTTCTAGCAAAAATAAGTTGCAGCGGGTATTTCCAATTGTGTGAAGTGATAAGTTATTGGAAATCTGCCTTTTGCTTCTCCCTTAAGAAATCCTTCCATGAGCATTTCTATGACTTACCTCCCCTCTTTCATTCCAGTTCTTCCTCTTCCCTAAAGCAATGTATCTAGTTAATTGATCTGATTCTGGTTCTTCACATGTGAAAACAAGCAATTCAGAAAAAAGGAGATACCAGAGACATGATGGTAACAGGATTCAGAAATACCTCCAGTGGACCAATATTAATGAACATCACTGTAGATGAGCTGGAGTGTAGTGGGAAGGGAACAGTGCACACTCTGTGTTTGTGGTGCATCACCCTGATTACAGGCATATGCAGTCCAGGGCTCTGTATCACAGTGGCTGAGGTGAGGACAGCACCCTGAAGCTGAAAACATCAGCTTCCAACTGTGCCTGTCATACAGACTACTAAAGTTTATAAAAATCTTATCTGCAGGGGACCATTTGCTCGGAAAATAAATTGTCAGCCATCCAGAACTGATGTATTTTACTGTATTGAAGGCAAACTGCATCAGACAGGGTCCTTGCTTGGGAGGGTGGCTGCAGAGCTGACATCCCCCACGCGCACATCCACAGGCGCACACGGAGGAGCACGAGGCAGGGACCCTCAGAGCTCCCTGGAGCAGCAGATGTACCATATGCTGTAACAGATGCCACAGACAACGTCCTTGGGATGCCTCCCATATAGCAGGAGTGCAGTGACTGCCTGGGATGAAAAGGGATGTGGAGAAGGATTTAAAAATGAATCAGCTGAATAATGACGACAAGCGAAGAAAAAAGCAAAAGGAACAAAAGACAGGCAGTGAAATATGATGATCAGCCTTGCAGAGCCATCTGGCAGCCCCCCCCCCACGCTCTGTGCTCAGCTCTGCTTTATTTGTCAGTGATGAGTGGGAGCTGCTGCAGGGGAAAAACTGAGTGAGTGGGAGCTGAATGACACGTGACAAAACAAAACCATGGCCATGGCTCTGCTCTGCAGAGAGTCCTTGCTGCATATGAGGAGTGCTGTGGGTGAGGGAAGACCTGAATCCAAGTGGTCTTGTGTCACTTGCCCTCTTCCAGCAAAGGATACAAGGGCCTTGATGGTCAGAATAAAAAAAAAATACAGGGAAAAATTTTAAATTTCCAGTGCAGTCACCTGACAGAAGGGATCATACACCTTCTCTGAACCCAGGTTTGACTCTGGTATTGCAGCAAATTGTAGTCAGTGCCTTCCCTCAACTCCAGCACTTGTTTATTGACAGCCATGTGGGCCGCCCACCTGGCCCACAGCTTCAGCCTCTCTGCAGGGACTCACACTCATGACACTCCTACATCTCAGTGTCCTCTGCAGTGTGCTTTGAATAGCACAGCCTTGTAGAGGAACTTGGCACTGTTCTTAAAACAAGGAGGTAGGGGTCTCTGCTCACTTCTTGTGCAAAGCCTGTCTCTTTAGGGGAAACCTATCTGGAAGGACCTCTTCTCCAGGTCCAGAAAGGGGAAAGCTCAAATACAAAGATGAAGAACTGCTCTGCAGAGTATTCCTGAAAAGCTTTTCTGTAGACGTTGAACAAATACCCAGTGGTGCAGCTGCCTCTTGCCTGCCTGGAAATATACCAAGGAGGGATCTGTAAAAGGCAGAGAACATATCTTGGGCGTGGATCAGGAAAAGCTGCTCAGCACAGTACATTTATGTAAGAAAAGGCCAAAAGAGAGGTGATACTTTCCCTGGATCAAGGAGCCACAGGGATGAAATAAAATGCAACAGATGGACTGAGTGAGTTTGAAACAGCCAACAGCAGATCGTATCCTAAAATATTTTCATTAATCATTGCTAAGAATTTCAAAGCAAAAGCTCGTGGAAAACAATTAGTGCCAGGGAAAAACTGTTTCTCAGTCACACGCTTTTCTTTCCCTACAAACATACATCTCTCTTTCTAAAGAGGTTATGATGTGAAGTGTAGGAGTGCTGCAATTATGAAATAGTGAAAAAGAGACTGTCCTTTTTGCCCAGCTAATGCATCCCTGTTCAGACAATTCAACCCTGAAGCAGCACAGATGCCAGAGGTCAGAGTTACGGTGAGGCACAAAGAGCTTGCAGTGCCTCACTGCTGGAGAGACAGACTGTTTCATCCCAGCACTGAAATGAGCAGCAGGAAGGATGAAAAGGGAGTGGGAAAGTGAGGAGTCACAGATTAGCTTTGGGAAATCTTAAAATAACAGTGAAGAAAGGCTTTGTATGTCTTCCTCCTAGGTTGCAAATTGTGTTTTGACTTCCTGTCCTCAAGAAGTTACTACCTTTTTACCTTATATCTGTTAAGATGATGAGTGAAAGGGAGATAAATTAGAAGACAGCAACTATAATGAAGAACATTATGTCTTCAAAGCAAGTCCTTTTCCTCATAAGGATCTATGTACCATATTTTCATATGCCGTTATGAGTTGCAAAAGACTGCAAAGAACAATGTCTGAAATAAGCCATTATCATCCCTTACAAGATAGATGGAACTTCTCTCTCAACAGCCTGCTAGGCTGATGGGTGGGAAGGTGCTTCTTCAGTGAAAATCCCTTCATTTAAGACATGTAAAGGTAGATTGCATGAAACACTAAAGACTGAACTGTAAGAAATAATCCTGCCCTTGTGCCCAAAGGTACAGATTTGTCAAGCAAATCTGGCACCCTGAGACCTTCACAGATCCCAGTAACTCCAGGTATCAGTATATCCTTTCCCTCTAACCCATTCATGAAGAGCTCCCTAGTCTTTCATTCCTCCGGCTGTCCTTCACAGGAGTGATCCCTTCCACATATCCCGACTGCCTGTGAAAACAGACCCCACTTTTTTCTCTCAGTGTGTACTCCTACACAAACTATGCTGGCCAGCTTTCTCAGTGGATTGTTTTCCTCTTTCCACTGTTTGATTCTCGTGGAAGATTTTTGACCCTTTCATATGTGCCTTTCACTACTCTGCAGCTGTCTTTGCTCTGAGTGCTCAGTCATTGCACCACCTTGTCCAGGGAGATGCAGGATATACAGTGTGTTTGGTTAGAGCACTGGGATGGGATGCACCACTACAGAAGTGGGCAAAACCATGAATGCACAAATGACTCAGCTTTTCAGCAAACAGAACAAGCAGTTTCCGTTTAGAGCATGGGATGGAGACAGACTACACCTGTCTTACTGTAAAACCACAGGAGCACCCCGATTTTTTTTGCTGTTGCCATAGTGACCTCTCTTAAAAGTCTCCTTAGAGAGAGAAGCTCAGCTAACATGGTGTTAAGCAGTGAGTTTTGTTTCTCACTAGTCATAAATGAACCCTCATAAGCTTCATAGAGGCATATATGCTCCTGGGAATGCATTTCTTAGCTCCAATTTAAGCTTTGCTTATAATTTTAAAACTGCAATAAAATTTTGTCATCAGAAAATCAGGGATTTCCATATTCTTGTTAGGAGCTATTTACTTTGAAGTAATTAGCAGATAGAACAGTTGTTTTACTAGGTCTGTGGATTTCTATCAGAATGATGGGGTTTTGGATAACACACGAGCTTGGAAAGGTTCCGTTATGCCCTCAGGGTAATATAAATCCCTCAGAGGAAATAATGCAGCACTGGAAGAACATGGTAATGAGGTAAGGCAAACAGCAACAGAAGATAATTACATTAGAGAATATGCCTAGACAAAATGCACATCAAAGCAAAGTAAAATGAAGACTGTAAACTGACTTTCAGTTTATTATTTTTACCTTCCCATAAATCCACTGTCTGGAAAATATCTGTTGTTCTTACTCCGTAGATTTCAGCAGCTTTTAAGAACTGAGATATTTGTTCCATCTGCTTGAAAGCCATTTTTGATTCAGAGATCTTTGCAATAGGCTCATTTCCCTTTGGATGCAAACTGTTTATTAACTTGCATAACAGCTGAGAGATAAAGACAGAAACAAAATTAGAAAGTGGCCACCAAACTAGAAGGCAATTTCTGCACATGAAATGATGCTGCATAATGCTTTTGACCCAGCCAGTTTCTGTCATGGACATAATTTCTTCAGTTAAAAATAAAGAAGTGAATTGATAATAATCAAAGTGTATTTATTAGAAAAGCATTAAAGCTTTCATTAACTGAAGCAATAGCCTAACCATATAAATCCTAATCTGCTAGAAACAACAAAGCAATCACTGGTAGAGGTTATATAACAACTGACAGAGAAGAAGCCTCATGCCCAAGCCAAAAAATAAGCAATGTCAATTGAAATGTTGTTAGAGTCACTTTGGCAGAGATTCAGTGATTAGCATAGTCTTTACAGCCACTGCAAACAGCAGCATCTGCCTGTTGTTCAATAAACCAATGCAATACAATGTTTTAGCTACAGAATTATTCCCAAGAAGACAGTTATGACACAATCCTATCCTTCAAATTTGCTATATCTCTTCGCCTTTCCTTGTCAACACGGATTATTTCTTAAAGAGAAAAGTATATATCTGGTTTTAAAACCGATCTCATTTAACTGCATGAGAAAGGATGCTGAAGGAATGAGTCATACTTATATATAAAACATGCATGACTCATAAGAATCATTAATATTGTACTGATCCCAGTGCACTAGTAGGATAATTTATCTTTTGAGATTAAGACTCTTGGTCAAAAGGAAATAAATCAGATACTAAGATATATATTTCTGCACTGACCTTGAGCTCTGACCAGTTTACCTAAATGAAGACAGGAGACAGGGGCACCGTGCATATAAACACTGAAAGTGTGTAATTGGACAAAGCACTTACCGTTCCATCCATCAACCAGGTCTGAAAATGTTGCCTTCCAGGAGGAGGGTGCTCTATCTGTTCTCCACACTGTACAATAATCCAGTTCACCAGCCTAGATTCTAATTCTGGGTCGTATTTCTGTTCAATCTTTTCCTGAACTTCTCGGCTTAAGCCATAGCTTGGTCCTCTGTTAGCCATCTCTGGAAACAAGGTAGAACTTACTTAGTGGGCAGAGTCCCAGTCTACACCTTTGAAGTATGCACAGGAAAATTAAAGAATAAAAGAGTGAGCACTCTGCCCTAAATGTTAGACAGCTGAACAGATGTTCATCAACAGTGAAAGTAACTGTATGGCACCGGTTATAGCTGTTCCACAGAACAGGGGAGGGATCAGTGAGGGAATATCCTTTTCCAAAAGCACAAATCAGCTACAACATCTTTTTTAAAAGGAAGGAAAAAACAGCAGTCCCCCCTGCCCAACCACAAAAGCAGAAGAAAAGCAAGATTTAAAACACAGTACGTTTTAAAGAGAGGCGTCTGCTATGTTTACAGAGAATACAATAGGGTTGTCAGATCAACGTTACAGCTGTCTGCAAATCCAAAAGCACTTTAAAATTGCCTACCTAATACTTGCTAATAAGAAGAAGGTTGTGCATGGGAGCAGTCCAATTAAAGATGCAGTCAGAGTCTTCCTCGGCAGAGATGCAAGGATGGATATCCAGAGATCAGCACACTGAAAATGCGAAGATGAATTTAAGAGATGAAGGCTGCCACAATGCCCTGCTGCTGCTGCAGCATCGTGGTTTGAAGAACAGTGTATTGATTTGATTTTCCTCACATATGAGGAGGGTCAGAGCAGGGGCGTTGCTAAGAGCCATTAAAGAGACCTGCCTCCTCAGTCCCAGCCCGGGGATCCTGTTTATCTCGCCCATCTGTGGTCTGTTTTCAAGCATCTTTCCTCAGCCTTGCACTGCTCACCCCACCGGCTCAGATCTACTCCGCCTAGTCTGCATCAACCCAAACTGCATCAAGCATCCCAGTGACAGATAGACAGAAATACAAATAGAGGCACTCTGTTAAATGAAGGTGACAGAAATTACCACACATCTAGTTTACTTTTAATCATAAGCCAGAAACAAACCCTTTTTCTCCCTGTTCTGCATCGCAATGATAACAGGCTGAGAGTGTAACAATTTCTCCTCTTCGCTTCAAATACTGATAAAAAGTTTGAACAAGGGAACAATATGATGACAAGTGAAGGAAGAGAAGGCAGGTAATAGAATATTATTATCACCCTATCATCAGTATATATTAGGCTATCAAATAGTGGAATGGTGTCCTGAAAAACAACTCAAACCACTAAAACCAAGGTGAAATCACTGAAAATTAGCAAACCTACTATAAAGCACAAGGATTTTACTTTCTGCTGGTATGAGTCAGCTAACCTCCAGCAATAGGAAGGGACCTATGCCCATGTACAGTCGTTTAAATTTTGATTATACCACCCATACAATGTGGAAGGGGAGAGAGGAAGGGTTAAGACGAGACTTTTCCTGCAGTCCGATTTAATACTATATTAAATAAAATCACTTTTACTTCTTTCTGAGTTATACAAGAATTTGTCAAATGCTTTCATTCATGCTGGTATGAAATAGTTTCCTTTTGGCAAATGATTAATATTCATCTTGATACGCAAGGAGGTTGATAACCCTGAGGTGGACAGTTTGGCCAACAAAAGTCCTTCTGCTGCATTCAGAAAGGGAAAAAAAAAGGGGGAAATAATTACGGTTCCTTGTGTATCTTTTCCTAATGGGCTCTTCATCCATTACTTTCTCATTTTAAGATTCTGAATTCTCAGACTTATACTGCTTCTGATGCTGCTGGGCTTGAACAGACTCAAGAGATGAAAAATTTAATAGATGACCTAATTCATTGTTGTCCTCCACAGGCATTTCATTTAGTGCTTTCTCTTCCCTGCACTGGTAGTTTTAAACTCCTATGCAACACTAGATTACATAACTCAGAGCATGCTACGTGACAGGGCCACCACTTGAGCACTTTCCATCTCAGTGAGCACGGGGCTGAAGGCACAGCGGATGCGCAGGAACCAAGGCTGCAAGCCCCGCCTGGAGATCAGAGAAGGAGCAGGCTGCAGCTGCAACAGGAAGATGCAGAATATGAATCTGACATCCTTTCCCTTCAGCAGCTGTTAAGGTCTGGGCTTCACACTCTTTGGCCAGCCCCACAAAGAATAAGCTTTATTTTGCACTTTCAGATCTTTTTGTGTTCTTCTGTTTAGAAGGGAGCTACCTAGGGTGCCTGGCTGTTTCTGGTCACACCAGGGTGCTCAGTGTCCACTAGCAACAAGATTTCATGAAAGTCACCTGCCTTGGCATCAGCCTCTGACTCTGTTTCCTAACTTGGGGGCAGGGATGAGTAATTTAACTCTCCTAAGCTGCAGAGCAGAGGTCTCCCCCTTCACAGATGGTTGGCTATGCAACCTGTTCTCAAGGGGACCATTCCACACTGGGAAAGCTGAAAAGCTTGTCCATCAATATCAATTTTTAATAAAGCTTTGAAAAACTGGAAAACTGCAGAGGATTGGAAAAATGCCAGCTCCCCACCAATATTTTCCAAAGTACCACTAAACAAATCATAAGCCTGCTTTCTGTGCCATCAGTCCTGGGGAAAACAATGGAATAATTTTTTTTAAGTGATAATGTTGATACAATTTACTAAAAGCTCTGTAATATATTAGAGTTGGCAACTCCATGACAGGTTGATTAGGGAACTAAACCAATTCTGAAACAACATGACACATTAGAGAGATTAAAGCTGGCTAACGAGTAGGTCCTGTAATATGACTCTAACAGAAAAATCATTAATGATGGTGTATATTTTATTCAGTTTGTACAAGAATATGTTCCCAGGCCTGAACTATTTAATGTTATTAGAAGTCACAAAATTCCCCCCCATGGCCCCATAGAAGATCCCAGCTAACATGAATAAGCAAAAAAGATAAAGAAACCTCCTTGAAAGCAGTCTACTTGGAAGCAGACAAAAAGTGTCTTATTGCAGCCAAAGTCCAGCTATCATTGAAAAAGTACTTTTAAGAATGCAGCACTTTGTCCTAGGACAAAACAGATGTTAAAAAACATGCAGAGGATGATGAAGGTAAGATGTTGAGTAAGACACTGTGATTGAAGGGCTTGGCTGAATAAAACATGGGAGGTTCACCAAGAGCAGTGGGAATATCATATCCAGTTACAACAATTACTCTTTATAAAAAGGATGGGAAGAGGGAAGTAAAATCAAACAGTGATTCCAGTAACCGGAGGATTGAAAATTAGAGCTTTTACAGTAATCACTTCAGAAGGATTATCTCACCAAAATCAGAAGTTAAGAAATGGCAAGCACACGTGCCTACAAGTTAAAGAAAAACTGAAGGAGCTCAAGTTCCTTATGTCAGACACAGGTAGATAAAGCCTGATGGTTAGAAATGTGATGTGGAAGAAAGGGGCAGGTTTACAGCACAAAGGTACGACCATTTCACCTACTGATTCTAATGGATTTTGTCCTCTTATTTTTCTTGGCAACACAAGACTGGAATTTATGACTAAAAAAACAGAGATGAAGCTTGAATAATTGAAGTAGCATTTCATGCCTGTAAGCACCATGACTCACCTTATGCTCTCAGATAATCACAATATTATCCTATAAATTTAAAAAATCTTTGTTAAGTCTTTAAACAAATGCTGCCAAAACCAGTAACAAAACTGACATTAACTAGCTCACTAGCCCACATGTAGATCCAGGGTAATTTGATAGCTTTCAATGTCTTCCAACTAGAATACAGAAGGAAAAGTAAAACTTATCCTACCAGAGAGCAATCCTTAACCTTTGTCAGATTCCCTGTTTGGCAGTTCATTCCTTAGAAAGAGCCTGGTATTTCAGCTATCCCAAGCATGATCTTACAAAGTATGGTGGGTTGAATCTCCATCAGATAAAGCTATCCAGCAATAACTGTGAAGTCCAGGCTCCATTTTCCTGGTTTGCCACTGTACAATAATGGACCTTTCATTATTAATTTTAAAATTAAAAAGACCCAAAACAAAAAGCTGGAGTTTTCCAAAACTTTAAGTTTACAGCGCCTCCTTTCATAAAGGAAGCATCTGAAGAGCTGCTCGAAGATCCTCCCTGCATGCATGTCTATGTGTGATGTCAGGTTTTCTAGAGTTGCAGAGAGGATGCTCAGGTCCCGTACAAGCTCAGTTCAAGTACAGGGCCTTTTTCAGGGAGCTTCAAGGCAGGAAAGTGCTCTGCAGAGCCTTGGGTTTACGCATGGCCTTGCTTTTTCACAAGATACCTGGAGATGTTCTACACAAGAGAATTAGACTAGGAGAAAAAGGCAGTATTGGAATATTGCCCTCTTTTTAACTGTGCAAAAACAGGTGGTAGAGTTATCAGAACCAGGGGACAACATTAATTTTAGAAATTCTAACTTCCCCATTACTTTGAAATCTACAATATAGAGATCCTCGAAGACAAAAAGTGCTAATTTAAGTAAGTATCCTCCCTTCCATCTGCAAAAAAGTTTGTTTGCCAGCTCTGAAGATGTTACACCCCAAGCAAGTGCATACTTTGAATACCTCAAATTTGGGTTTAAAAGAAAAGTAATTCAGGAAAGAAGGACATTCCTATTTGTGTGACAAAAAAGAATGTACCAATACTCCAGCCTGCAGAACAAGGCAGCTCCTAAGGCTGCCATGAACAGGAGTGTTTCTGGAATTTGTAAATCACTGACCACCTTCCAAGCAGCTTGCCAGCAGAAACAGTTACCACTTCACACTGGAAACCAATTCCTGTGGATATAATTATCAGCGTTCCCTATTCCCTATTCAAGATGACCTCGGAGGTAAATTGTGCATTGGAATACTCAGGACCTCTTAAGTTTTGTGCTGGATTAACAGGCTCCTTTGAAAGAAACCCAAAAGGTTTCATATCGATTGTTTATCTGTCCCCAACTAAGTACCTCCTGAGAGCTACTTTGGTTAGAAAATTATGCAATACACATTCACGAATAGAACAGAAAGGAGGTAACATCTTTATTTCACTGAAACAGACAGCAAAATTTACAAACAAATTTACAAACAAAACCCACCAAAAGAGCAAATCTTCTAACTACATAAATGCTGCTTCTTATGGTTAGGGATTTAGCTTTGCTGTAAGGAACTTTTTCAAGAGCTACTGTCCTAAGAACTAGCATACTCTGGCACACTTTCTGCCAGCAAGCCATAACCAATTAAACCCCAAACCCAAGGATTCTTGTAAGGACAAGATCTGATCCTGGGTAGCCTTCAAGGACTGTTTTTCCCAGGCTAAAGTCTGGGCACCACTCCAACCCCTAAGCGTACTACTGTTCAGCAGACCTTTGCCACTGACACGAGCACCTGCTTCCACCCCAGCAGGCAGCAGTGACCTTCTCATGTTGCCACGTGGGAGGCAAGCGGACAGCATGGTGCAGATCAGAAGGCCCAAAAAGAACACAACCTTTCACGTGCTAGCCTAGAAACATTTCAAATATTTATTTTAATTTCAGAACCAAATAACTGGAAGTTTTGGGAGCTGTCATTTGCTTTTCTTTCCAAATATAAATGCAGAGCTGCCTGAAGCTTCTTGCCAGACACAAATCAAGAGACTGTAGCAGGCTGAGAATAGGTCTACCTGTGAGCTGCAATTACTGCATCATATGGAGAATGCCCATTTCTCTTTAATGGAAAAGAAGCACTGGACCACGTAACATATATATGTAGGACTTGAAAGAGAAATACAATGTCAAGCCTACAACCAGACTGCAGTAAGTTCTGTAATTTAGATTTATGTATTACGTGACCAAGGCTGTAACATTCTTCTGTTCTAGGGAAATATATTTTGAAGAGAGATGAGGTGCTACAGTCACAAAGTAAATCTGAGCTATAAAAACTGACCAACAAGCAGTAAATCTGTGACCAGGGCATTTCTGTCCTTCATCTCTGCCTCTCTTTCCCAGCAGTAATCTCTTCCCTTAGGAAACACCGGCCAGGAACAAAGTGCCACGGACAGGGGCATTAAAACCTCATGCTCAGCAAGCTGGCTGCTATTTAACGTAATGGCTGAGTTCCCTCTACCTTTCCTGTCCCTGCTGGGCTTGGGAACAAACTTAGAAGGGTGAGAGTGCAAACTGATGTTTGGTGTTTCTGTCTGCATTCCTTACACAGCTGACGAATTTTCACGAAGCCTTGGTGAAATTTTACATTCACACGCATCTTAATGAATTTGGTCATCAGCACAAAGCAGAGAGATTGCTCATCTCACAGTCAGGTCAAACACAGAAGCCTTTTCTATTTCCCCAGAAGCCTTTAGTATAAAATAGCATTTCAGCACTTAAAAAACTAAAAAAATGTGAAAGGTAGGTCTCTCTGTAACAGCACAACTGAGTAACTTAGCAAACAAGTTGAAATCTCATTATTACCCAGGACAAGGTTTTCCGTCCCACTTGTTTGGGTTTTTTCCTGCTACAGAGGGGAGAGAAATGACAAGCACAAACCTAATGTAGAAACTCTGACCACAGCACTGGTTCAGAAAATGTTCCAACTCTGTATTGTAGCATGACTGGAGCATTGAAGATACTTGAGCAGCTGCAGACAAATCACTGGTTGAATGTTTCTCTCTAAGCACGTTTTGATATGAAAAGTATGGTACCATAAATCTTTTAGCCCCATTGAATAATAGCATGTCCAAGAGAGCATGTAACCAAAATTAACATAAAAATGAAACAGCAGGAGATGGTTCTTCTAAGGCCTATCCAGCTAGGCTTTTTTTGTGAACACTGCCTTGTTTGCATTTAGTGTTGATGCAAGAGGAAATAGCTTAGCTAAACTGAAACTACATGAAACACTTAACACCAATTAAGTTAAAAAACCCCCCAAAACCAAAACCCCAAACCAGCTGGTGTGTAATACAAAGCCAAACAACAGGAGAGACAAAACAAGTAGAATATTTAACAAGATAAGTGTATCTAAAACTGTGTAAGTACAGCTCAATATAAGCAGAGTAAGAGCACTTGTTTATTAGGAAACAAGTTGAATAAGCTTTAGAAACTGATTATTTCATGCAAATCAAGCTTATTGTTGCAGAAATGTACATTATATGTTCACAAAATATACTATGCATTTGTCAACAAATCAGAAGTCTGTTAAAAAAAACCCCAAAGCAACATAAGCATTCATTAAAAAGGATTTTTAAAATCTGCACCATGCAGAGCTTTCCAAGTGTGTAATACCCTATTTTAACACAGTATGTATACAGAGGAATGAAGTGCTAGTTCTTAAATATGACTAATACTGAAAATAACTGCTATGTATGGCAAAGAAAAAAGCAATGCCCCAGCCATTAACTCAGAGGATAAAACAATACCAATTTGGGATGACACTATAATAAGTATCACATTATTCCAGATTGTCAAAACTTCCTGGTAGGTCAACAGCTACTCAGAGGTAGGATGTAAATCTCCCTAGTTATCACTATCCCTTCTTTCAGCCATCTGAACATGCCAAGTTGCCAACAGTCAAAACTCTAGTAATTTCCAGAGTGAACACAGGGAAAATGCTTATGCTTATGAAGATAAATACCAATGGAACTGCCACAGCAAAGTCAGAGAAAAAGGCCTGTCTGCTCTCGCTACCTCAGAGCCAGCTCTTTGTATTTAAGCAAACCAGATTTACAAAAATAAAAAGCAAGCACAGAGGGAAGGACACTAGCATTCAAAGCACTACCTGGAATACTGTCTTTATGAAGAAAGTATCATCTCTGCCTTTGCATTTAGGCCATATGTAACAAACTTTGGGTGTACCTGTACTGTAAATGCTACCACTAATCTCCATTTAGCCAGCAGAGAAGAAAACCAGAACTGCAAAACAAGTGGCAGCAAAAACCCCTTCCCTAGGATTAAATTTTCAGTAATGCTGTGGTTGGAGACACCGATGCTGCAGGTTTGTATTCTCAACAATTGTGCCAACCCTGTTACACTGAATTCTCCCACCTCGTGTTATCACAGCAGAATAATGGGGGGGGGGGGCAACAACACAAAACACCACCAGCCAACAAGGAAAAAAACCCTCCTGAAAACTACTTGCACAACTGCTCCACTTCACATGTGCTTTCAGCTGTCTTGCTCTAAGGCACGGCAACAGACACCTTACATGTAAAATATCAATTATTTAATAAAGACTAACGTGAGGCACGAATACAATGCAACTCTTTCAGGAGAAATACACAGCTACAGTTTATGCAGGCACACAAAGCCTTTTCCTTGTCTGAAGTATTAAATTGAATGTTTACAGGTGTAACACTCTAATTAAAAAAAAGCTCAAAATTTTTCAGTCACTGAAATAACTTTAATATGCATGAAGAAAAAGTACATCTATTACAACTGATAAATGCACATTAATTATAATTAATTACTTTGGAATTACAGCAGTCCACTTGTTTCAGCTTTTTCTTCCATTATGAGCTAAACCAATCAAAGATATGACAAAACTGGATTAAAAAAAAACCTATCACAGCTTAGGGCAAAAAGTTTTGAAACAATTTTGATTTGACTGCATCTTTAAAACCCACAAAATCTATTTTTTAGGTCTTATCAGATGCAAGTGATAAAAACACATATTAAGATGACAACTGCTTAACAGTACATAAACAGGAACACAGCTCCAACTCCAGGAATGCAATTTGCATTAACTTCTCAAAAGTTAAAAACACATTCCAGATGTTTTAAAGCCAAAGTGATTTGCATAGTGATACAAACGAAGAACAGTCTACACCAGAAATATTTGGGGACAAGATTTCACAAAATGTTCTAATTCCTCAAGCAATTATCCCAATAGATTCTCCTGAGCTGGATAGAGACGACTTTTAAGAGCATGTTGTGACACAACAAGGGGGAGAATGGATTCAAACTGAAAGTAGGTTTAGATCAGATAATTAGGGAAAAATTCTTTACTGTGAGGCACTGGAACAGGTTGCCCACAGGAGTTGTGGATGCCCCATGTCTGGAAGTGTTCAAGGCCAGGTTGGGGCTCTGAGCAACCTGGTCCAGTAAAACGTATCCCTGCCCATGGTATGGGGGTTAGAACTAGATGATCTTTAAGGTCCCTTCCAACCTAAGCCATTCTATGATTTTATGACTAATTGAGTTAGGGAATTAGTACATTTGAATTAGAAAATTTGCATCTAAACAAGAGCCATCTTTTTTTACCCTTATATCAAAATTCAAAGTTTTTACATCACAGCTTCTTGTTTTTTGCAGTATTGAAGCCTAAATAAAACTGCACTTCACAGGAGCTCATCTGAAATTTAGGTTTTGTTGTTGCTGTTTATTTTTTTAAATTTAGTTGTTTGTAGTCTTTTTTTAAAATTAAAACCCACTACCTCAGCAAGGCCCTATTCAGCACATGTCCACTGACATAGCTGAAAATGAAAACTGAAAATGACAAACTTTCTAGAAATACCTTACCCCCAGTAGCTTTAGTCTTTTAAGGTAACAACAGTGATGCCATTTACTACTTAAAATAATAAACCCAGAAACAACTGTATGGTCTTGACTGATGTTACACATTAAGGACAGCCTGAACTAATTCCAGCCTCTCACCTAACTTCCTCTCTCTCAAGTGTACAAATGGTAATGTATTTCTGTACAAAACCCAGGTAATAGTCACATTTGCAATTAAACCAATTTCCTATTAAATTCTATGGATTTATAGTATAAGAATTATCCAGCTATCAAGTTCCATTTACAACTTCTTAGGGTTGGACTCATGCAGCTCAAGAAGACACTGCTCCTGGTAATCTACTCAAGTCACAGGAAAGAGGCAGTGGAGCCCTGTGGCACTGTACTCCCCACTTCAAAGAAGCTACTATTAAAGTCACCTTATTGATCCAGTTTCAGTTTACACCAAGATCATATATGGTTCCCTTAACAGCAGGCCCACAAATAAACAATGACAAACAAGGGAGACTGGAGAAGATGACACACACCCTCCTGATAAGCAGAGATAAAGAGCTCTTAAGGCTTTGAGGCCTTGTGTTCTCAGAAGTCAAATTCTTCCCTATGTAGTACCCCAAGCACACCATCAGGGTGTGCCTTCCACTTTTTAATTTCAACAGCACTTCAGAACAAAATGGCCATTTATCTGAAATCTGTTTATTGTGTTTCATGGTACTCACTATTCTAATAACTAACTTCAGTAAACACTCAAGTTGTATTCTGCCTTGCACAGATGGTTTCAGACATGAGATACAATGATGCTACAGCAGAAGGACAATAATAAGTGTCAAAGATGTGAAAATAAAGTTCTACTATACAGGCCAATAGTAACAAAAATTAATCAACATTTCAGTACAAAATTGTAGGAAATTTGTGAAAAAAATGGTTAAAGTGTTGAAAGAGAGGTTCTGAACACAATAGCAGCACTCCTTCCCACTTTGGACTGTGTGCAAATGCAGCAATAACAAAATACCTGTAATTACAAAACAGAGGTAAGGAAACGGCAGATAAAGCTCAGTTCCTACTGTGACAGTCACAGACTTGCCACTGTCTGGGTAAGAACAAGGCTTCTGTTACTCAAGGAAAAGAGTCAGGTGTAGAGTTCATGCACTAATGCTACCCTTCAGCTTATGCTACTATTGACAGCTTGTCGATTAAATCATCAACAGTATTCACAAGGAGTTTTGTATCCTCCTTGTCACTCATCCGATGCTGGCCGATTTTGCGGAGGATAACATCCACATCCTTGCTCAAAACACGATCAGCAACCTGCATAGAGATCTGCCAAGGGACATCACCATCCTTCATGCCATGGATAAGGCGTATGGGACATGTTACAGGAATAGGACTATTCAGCACACAGTGATTTTCTGCTTCTCTGATAAAGTCATAGGTCAAGGAGTAATATCCTTCCTCATTGTGCTTTGTTTGATACTTCCATTCACCCTTTTCTTCTATTTCTTTTTGTGCCTATAAAAAAAAGAGAGCAAAGAATAGACAAAACAGATGTTAGAAGTACTTAAGAGTACCTCAACTTATTTCTGTTCTAAAAGCAGTAAAACTCTCCCAGGCATAAAATTTCACCTTGTTCATTTTTATGAGCAGAAGTGTTTTCCTGTTCTCCTCACAGCATCTGAGAAGACAAACCCCCTACCAAGTCACAAAAACTGCTCTCCAAACCTCTCCTTTACATTAATCTAGTTAAAATTCACCAGTGAAATTAAGTTTCTTAGCCAGAATCTATCAGAAAGAAAAGATGTATAGCCATCATGAACAGTAAATCTCCTTGGCTTCAATCGGTTCACTGACCCTCAAACAAAGAGAAATCCTAGGGAAAAGATATTTTCCAGTGATCAGTCTTTTCAGTCTTTGCCATAATAGGTGTCTCTGAATACTGTATTTCCAGATTCTTACCTTAGTCCTAGTTATACCAACACTACAAAGTGCCTTAGAAAAAACACAAATTGGGAAAATTTTTAAATTATTTTAAAGCACACATTATTTATTGCCATGTAACACCTGATTTGCTTTCCTGAAGACTAGACATTAGTCTAGTCAATAGACATCATCAAGGAAGAATCTCAGAAGGGCAGATCCCACTACCTAAATCTTGCAGTCTTTACAAACACACTAACCTGAAGAATTTCCTTTCTATGCACACAGCCTGTGTCATACTCATCTCATCCAGTGCCACCTCAACTACTTTAGTGGCTACTTCTCCATCCTTGAAAGCACAAGGATCCAATTCCAGTGCAAATGCAAGATACTCAACACTGAAATCGAATGGACTGCTAACAGCAGGGATCTGACTTCACATCCTCTAAACGACAGCAATATAAGCACACTCTGGCTAGTGCTCACACTAGTCTCACACTGTAAGCTTACATTAATCAAAAACAAAAAACTTACCTGAAAATTTGCAAGAAAACTACAGTTTAAATAATGTAATTTCTTAAACTCTTGGTAATTTTTTTTTTTTTGACTGCACAAAAGCCAACCATCAACATTTACCTCAATGGGAAGCCTCTTAAAAGTTGTTACAACGTGATCTGCTGCTACAGCTACTCCAACCAGAGCAGCTACTTTATCTGGGCGTGCTATTGCAGCATGAAGCATCAGCCATCCACCCATGCTGGAGCCCACCAGAATCTGGAAAAGAAAATTAAAAAAGAGAAGAAAATATAGTGTTTTACAGGTAATGGCTAATAGGTTTTTTCTTCTTGCCCAAAATATCAGTTTTGACTTGGTTTAACGATTTAAACCGTGGGCATAATCCTGCTGTCCTTACCCAGGCAGAACTGCTGTCACTTCCAGTGGAAATTTTGCCTGAGTAAGCACCACAAGACCTGGTATTTATTATTCTGTTTGGCATGGCTGCTTATTGCTGTCTGAGACTGAAACACTGTAAACAAAATGAGACTTGAAACAATTCAGTATCATATGCATACTTTTATGTTCCCTTCTCAAGATAAATGCACATGGTAAAGGCTCAGTGCAGTAAAAGAAGTAAACAAAAGCAATTCCTAATATGAAATTGTTTTAAACACAATACTAGGTATTTCTAGGTTGCAGGAGAGTCCAAGTTTCTCACAGTGATTTCTAAAGTAGCTGAAGAAATCAAATGCTGCTTTTCCTGCCTTTTTTTTAAAGCTATTTAATCATATGGAGTATCTTGTAATCTTCCTGCAAATCCTTTAATTAATTCATCAGCATGGGACGGTGACACACTTTCTCATTAAGACGGCTGCACTGCACTGGAAAAATTCCCTGTCCCCTGACAGGTGGCTGCTCCACCATGAGGCCTTCTCAGACTCTCTGGGACAACAGCCCTGCTCTGAGCAGGAGATTCTAATAAACAACCTCCAGGAGGCCCTGCCAACCCATGCTTCCATGATTTTGTGACCTACCTGCTTGCAAAAGAGCTCCTATGAATACGACTTCTCAAGTGATTCAGCTTGAAAGTGAGCAAGTGTCAGTTGTTCAGCAAAAGCTACTGCTGACCAGAGCTACTATGGCATATTTTTGATCAATGTTCTACCCTAAGGGAAAACCACCATTCTATATTTAAAAACAGAATATAACCTGTGGTCCATCTGTAAGTTCATCCAGTATAGACAGAACATCTTTTCTCCACTTCCCAATTGTACACTCTTCAAATTTACCATCTGAACTTCCACATCCTGTATAGTCAAATCTGAAAAAATAACCATCAACATGAAAGTCATAGTACTGTCTGCAGCAACACAGACACTAACTAAATACTGCTGTATAATCAAATCAGCAGGGGAAAAATACCACATTGAGTACTTTCTTACTTGGTCCTGTTTATCACTAGAACCAAAAATGACATAAAAGGGGTTTAAATACAACACACACAACTAAGCTACGCAGTGTTCTCTTATCATTTGATAGAACATCATAATTTACAAGAATAGACAAAAAATTTCCCTTACAGACAAAAGAAACCCCTCAGATACTTCAACTTTAAAGGTATTTTTAAAATGTACGAACTCTTTTAAACACTGAACACAAGTATGAAGACTTATAACACACAGCATTCCATCTAGTCTATCAAAGGATAGCATTACCAAGCAGGGGCAAGTTCTTCTAAACCCACAGAAGACACAGGGTAACTTAATCAGACTTGGCAGGTAAAGACAGTGCTCACAGTGGTAACTTAAAAACCAGAACTCCAGGTCCTTCCTTTTTAATTTTTGCGCCTATAGCCTGATTGTAACATGGAGCACTGGCCAGACTACAGAAAATTAGAGAATTTTCTGAATTACTCTCAGAATACATTTTCCTGATTTACCTCAGTCTCTCTACTGACAGAAATCCTACATTTGGACATGGAAAGAAGACTTCTTAGCTTGTATACAAACTCCCTTAGCACAGGGAGCATCCCAATCCAAATGCCAAAGTTTACAGATTTGTGTTAAAACCCCTTCCCCCAACCCACGAGAACAGTTTCACTTTCTCAAGAACAATACTCCTGTATGTACCTGATGAAGGCATGGCCTAACGATTTGCAGAAATCTTCAAGGGCAGTTGCTTTCTGACCATTCATATTTGAATTGAAGCCTGGAAGGAAAATAACCCCCGGATTCCTGCCTTTTAGTTTCTGATAAGCAATATTTGGTCGATCTGGTCGAGTAAGAAAGCTGACCGATGACTTCAGTCTGCAAACTAATAAGAGGAACTGCTTAGTACAAGCATCATGATAATCTTGGCAGAAACACAAGTATTTTATAAACTCAGGGTTTGGCAAATGTGGGCATATTATGTGAAAATAAGGTATTTTGGCTCAAGAGAGAAGAAAAAAGCATCTCCTATATTCTTTAATGACTGAAAAGTACTGATGAATCTGAGAAAGATAGTTTATTGCGATTCATTCTCATCATTAAATGCCAACCATGTAGAGTTCACTCAGCAACTATCCAAGTGGTTGACTGAAAATGAACACTAAGGCTTCCCAGACTTCATCAGTCCTCATATTTTATACCATCTTGAATACATTTACTCATTTCACAAAAAACCTTCCTATTTATTATCTGCTTAGTTTAACTTTTAATTTTCAAAAAGCATACTTCTGAGACTAGAGTACTTTGTGCAATGGAAGTTTACAAGTACATGAGATGACAAATTCTTCAAGAAAATTAAAACCGAAGGATAAAACGGCACCTTTATCAAAACCCTGGATCCACACAATATATGGAGATATAGGGGGAAGTTCATAAGAATTGTGAAAGAGTCTTTTGACTAACTTCTTCATCATAATGAGCATAAAACAACACTAGCATGGTTTAAAACCAAGTGAAATAACATCAGACAAGGAAATAAGATTAGCAGAGGAAATGCTAACTAATTAATAATTCTGCTGAATCCCAATAGCTGCTACAGGATTTAATCTAACTTTAGCACTCAGTTGTACCTCTGCTGCGGGTGAGGACAAACAATTCGTAGAGAGCTGTTAAGGAGACTTAATCCACTCTATTATCCAACTCAGCAAGGTAATTTGTTAAACTGAAAGCTCGGTCAAGTCTTCTAAGACTTTGACACTCTTAATTCTTAGATTAGAAGATGACTGGTTCTTCAACAGCAAGGCACAGAAGCTATCCAACCCAAAATAAAGCATCAGGGCTTCCTAGGGGTATAATAACTACATAAACAGTGCAAAAAACAAGCCCTGACAGTATCACACCACTTAACTGTCCTGCAGCCTTGAGCTCTGTTTTGTCACTATCAGAGAGATTACATTCAAGGGGTTTTGGGGGGTTGGCTTGTTGTTAAACTTGGATGTGCATGAGTAAGTGTGGATACGTAACAGATAAAAGATGCAGCTAGCATTCAGCACTTTCCTAGAGTCCAACAGAAATGGTATCTTTTGAACTACAGATTAAAACCATTAAATTGTTCCTCAAACAATAAGGTAGTTCTTTATCCTACTGAGGCATGAGCTGTTTATAAAGGTGAATGACTCCCACAGTAAAGGTATTCAGATGCATCCACACTGTGGCTTTTGATTTGTGTGTGTCTCTCACTAAGCCAGTCACTTTTTCAAGTGCCAGTAAGAGGAGATACACCAAGAACTGCTACATTTAATAGAAAAATAATTAGGAGGATTTTTCTCCCCCGTAAGCCTTGATAGCCATCTCTGAAGGCACTGGTCTTCCATGCTGCAGCACTCTGGAGGTGTCCTCAAACTACTTTGACACTGGGCAGGGTTCCAACTGCAGCTACAAGTCACAACCACCGTCTAAGCTATTTCACAAATTATTCTTCCATTTAACAAGTTAATGGAAGTGCACCAGTGGCAATCCCAACCTGAATAATGCGAACCCCTAAAGCAACCACCCCAGCCAACACAAAAGCAAAGCTCACTGCAGTCACCCTCTCAAATTTCTCCTTAGACAGACAAGACCATCAGCAGCTGCCCAATAATTTCTCCTCCTGACTTTAGGAAAGACCTCGATAAGAGCAGGGAAGCATTTCTAAAGGGTGCAAGGCAGGTATTAGTGTTTATAAAAGCAAGTTACAGACAGAAGGTGATAGCTACAGGAAGACCACAGGACCCTTGCCTGATGGTATCTATGAAATTCTCTTCATATCGGAATCACTGTGCACTTTTATGAACACCAGAAACTGTGACTGAGACCAGTGTTACATGTCAAAGCCAAAAAAAGTCCTCCGAACAACTTTGGGAATGTTCCTGCACTGTGATCTTCCCATTGCCAGCAGCAGCAGATTAATGCTGCTGTGACAGGCAATGGACCCAATGCTGTCCACACCTGGTTCCGTGCAACCACCCACACTCCAGCAGGAACCGCTGCTTGGCCTGGTCCCAGAGCACCTAAAGACACACTCAAATAAACAGATGCTCTGATAATGTTACTGTTATAAACACACAGAAAGGGAGAAAAACACAGCAACAAAATGTCACTGTATTCAAGCTTGTGTGCAGCTACAAAATATGCACCGTTAGTGGCAAGTAAGTTTTACTTATTGAGCAACCTTAGATGAGATTCATCTGTCCAATTAAAGGCAATGAATAAACTCAGCAAGTCACATAAGCACGGGGTCTGACACGGCAAGAAGGGGCACTGCGTGTTTGGAAAGAGACCGATCTCACTCAGAAGTGTATGCTAGCAAAGCTTTTCAGGTACCTGGCGAAGCTTTACAGGCAGGCACGCTTCACACCCGATCAAGCGAACTGGCGCACCGATTCCCAGCTCCTCAAAACTCACCAGGGGCAAGAGCTTAGAGCCAACAAAACACACGTGGGGAAAGCAACTGTCCTGCCCTGTGCAGACACCGAGCCCCCCCCGCGGGGCTGGCAAGGAGGAAAAGCCTGTCAGGAACCCCGTCGGAAAGGAACCGAGTTTAAGATCCCCATCCCCACCAGAGGGCCTCGCCCCGGCCCTTCCCGATGGAGACGGCGCTGAAGGGGAGGAAAGGGTGTCACCCGCAGCTGCCCGAGAGCCGCCCAGCGGCCGTCACAGCCGGCACCGACACACATCCTCTCCCCTCCGAGTGGCACCCCTTCTGCTCCGAGCTTCCCGGGGCCCCTCCCTTACCCCGGAGCGCCCGGACCGCCCTCAGCGGTGACAGCGATGCCCGCAGGGCCGAGGCGCAGCCGACCCGCACCAGCGCTCCCGCCATGGCCGCCATGGCCGCCGCCCGCGCACGCGCCGCGCGCCGCCCGCCTCCCTCGGGTGTGAAGCGATGGCCAGGGCGGGGCGGGTCGGGCCGCGGTCCGTGCTGAGAGCCTGCCTGGCAAACTGCAAACAAAGTTTTGTCAATAAAAAGCCCCGAGACATTCAGCGTGCGTTTCCCAGCGTGCGTGTTTCCCCTGAGCCAGCAGTGCCTTGTATCCAAGAAGACCAAAGGTGTGCATTGGGAAGAGCACTGCCAGCAGGTCGAGGCAGGTGATCCAGCCTCTCTGCTTAGCCCCCGTGAGGCACCTCTGGAGTGCTGTGTCCAGGTCTGGCCTCCTCAGTACAGGAGAGACACGGAGCTCTTGGAGCGGGTCGGGTGGAAGGCAATGAGGGCGATTGGAGCGCTTCTCTTAGGAGGAAAGGCTGAGGGAACTGCGCCTGTTCAGTCTTGAGAGAGGTGGCTGAGAAGGGACCTCATTAACGGGCTCACACCTCCTCACCTTCTCTCAGCCTTAGGTATATGAGTGCAGGAGCCAAAACTATGTCTTTTTGCACTGTACTTTTATATACAGTCCATGGCAGCCACAAAGAAAAGAAAATAATCATAGAATGTTCAAATCATTTAGACTGGAAAAGATCTCAAATATCATCAAGTCCAACCTTTGACCAAATACCACCGTGTCAACTGGACCATAGCACTACATGTTACATCCAGTCGTTGCTTGAGTATCTCTAGGGATGCCCCTCCACCACCTCCCTGGGCAGCCCATTCCAATGCTTGACAACCCTTTCTGCTAAGAAGTCCTTCCTGATGTCCAGCCTTCCCTGACGTGTGAAAATGAACGCTAAGAAAGGTCAGTGCCTGCCAAGGTAAGGATGTTTTCCCATCCCAGCACCTGTAGGTCATGGGACACAGCAGAGGAGGTTTTTAAGACTCAGCCTACCTGGTTTGCAACTGCCCGAGAGCCTTCAGGGTAAGCAGGTATTTGACTCCCAGGCAGGTAAGCTTGAAGGGCTTTTGTGATCAGTGCAGACTGATCATAAACGGGGGTCCCTACCACCATGCTCTGCTTTTGTTGTCTTGATGTCCATCACTACAGAACCCACCCCACTTCATGATGATGATGGCAAACTTAGCGAAAAGAAATCAGTCATAAAACCACACTGGTTTTCATTTCCACAGTGAGTTAATACTTCATTCCATTCAAGTCATGTCTAAGTCAAATATTGAGAAAACTGCAAAATCCTCAAACTCAAGCAATTTCTGGTTTATAGTTAAACAAAAAAATTGTCAATATCCAAGCTTGGTGATAAATTTTTCAAACAGGTTCATAAAAAATGAAAAAGGTACTATATTATGTATATGCAGTAAGCAGACTACACTCCTAATTCCACTGCCCTCCCAAAGGTTATTTTCCATAGTTCTTTTATGGGAAAATACATGGAATAGTTAACTGTTACTGAGAAATACAATATTGCTTGCATGACATACAAATAGTTGTATACAACTATTTAAAAGACAGAAATGTCTCAGGATAATGCAGCAAGAAAATATCTGAAACAAGTGTATTTTTAAAAATGTTTATTGAAATGCCTTCATTGCATCATGCAGGATACAAAAATCATTATTAGAAAACCTTTATAACTATACTTAGGAATAAAATCAAGATACATCAGGGAAAAATAATAACTGTATAAACAAAAGCAATTTATTTCTGATAGTGTTTTAAATTATAGATTACAGGCTGTGATCTGCACAGATGATAACAATTATCTTGCAACAACAGTCTCTTCTTTTATGATTCAAGTCGAAACTGATGTTTGTCATGCTAGAACAACCACATCACCTGTGTATACCACAAACCTGTTCATTACAGTTACAGGGTTTTAGAAGTATAACAAAAATATTCTGCCAGCATACTTCTATTCTGTTTTCAGTTTATTTGTTTAATCAAAAACCATTAACTTTTCATCAAGGGAAAAAAAAAAAAAAGGCTAATGTGCTTTCTTCTAGTACACAAACCACAGAGCGTGTAAGTTTTGATTACTGAAATAGAACCCCTTTAAGGTCATAATATGAGACTTTCTTGAAGTTCATTTCAATTAAATAATTTATATTTTTGCAATATTACTCCAGGACTTGGAGGTGATTTTAAAATTGGAGACCACTGCACCCTCAGTATTTTTGCCGTTTTAGGAATCTCAATCCCTACTACTTCAAACTTTCGGGGGTTTTTATTCATACACTGCTTAGTGTAAACTCTTAGAACTCAACTCTCTCTTTTTATTCTATTAGACAGCATTATTCTGTGCAGATATACATTAAACAACAAAACAACTCTCTGTGACTGAAAGCTTGGCTCCAAAGAATTCAGATAGGTAGAGATTTTGGTGCTGGCTTCAAGGCAGGCAATGTTTCAGAGATTTCAATAGAGCGTTCACTTGGCAAAGAGTAAGATTAGAACCACACTGGGACCTTACTACATGAAAGAAGATTGCTGTAGGGTCCAGAATCAGCTTATTCTATTCAACAGGGAAGATGAAAAAAATCCCTCTTTATGAGGAAGTTAATACATGTGTTTCCATTTCTCATCCTTGTGGAAAAAAATGCATCTTCATAAAGCTATCCTTCTCTTCTCTTTTTTTTTTTTTTTTTTTTTTCTTTTGTGGAGCTCCATAGATGCAAACTTTAAACATACAGTTGTTGCCACTAAGTGCTTGAACACACAGAATATCATAACAATTTAATTACATTAAAGGTCATTAAGAGTTTTGGCACTGTCCCCTTACAGAAAGTTAGGTACAACTAACAATATGAAAACATAAGGGAATTGTATAACTCTTTGGTTCTGTTGTAACACTTAACTACTAAGGCAAGAACTGTGTGTACCTTAGGGCTGCTCCTTGTTTGTATTTTTATAAAATACTTGACTAAAAGTTTTAAAAAGTCACCTAATTATCTATAAATGTCAAATGTTGCATATTAAAATATATGCTTATTACACCTTTTTGTTTCACAACTAGAATTTTTGCATACCAATGAGAACACACATACTTGTAAACTGTTCAGTCTAAGTTTATGAAGACATTCTCTGTATAAGAGAATTTGTAGAAACTTATCATTCAATCAAGATGCTGTAATTAAAATTGCCTGATTATCCATTTTGGAGCACTGTGATTCTCTCAACAGCTTTAGCTTGTTCATTCCTATTAAAATCAACTAAAACAGGTAACAAGCCTCCCTTTTCAATGCATTTTTAACCCCCTCTCAATCTGAGGTTTCGGGTGCACATCATAAGGAGGACATTTCAGGGTATTCACTGGCTTTTCAGCTGTCACTAGGTATGGCTAACTTCATTAGTTATTGCAGGATGCCCTATCGCTCCCCTTTTATTACAACATGAAGTGGGTGTAGCCTTCTGCGCCTGTAACAATGACATCCATCCAGATCCTCATGGCTTCTGGAGAAGGAGCAACCATGTAGTAGATGCGGTCATGGGTCTTAACACTGAAAGTCAGCAATGGGTTGGGACTCTAGAATAAAACACAAAGAAGATATCAAAAGCGTGAAATCAAAGCCATTTATTGGTACCAGAGGTGGAATTGCTTACAGGGATATTTATGAATAGGGTTAAGAAGAAAGATAAAATGCTGTACCACTGCATCTTCTATTGCAGCAGAGATGCAGTTGAAGTGTTTGTAGCCACCATAAACACCTTTGCATCATTTTTCCAGTAGACTATTATACAGTACTACAGGGCTCCAAGCTGTTGTTTCATGCCCAATTAATTAACTCCTCCCCTCTGTCCAGTGGCTTTCACAAATTGTTCACAGTTCATTGAAATTACAGATGAGAGGCTGGGGGTGCCATGAGCACAGTTAACTCCCTCCCTGGCACAGAGGCATGTAGCCAGGCCTTGACTTGTCCGAGCCACTGATTTCAGCTGTCTCACCACTGGACGAAAGAACTACTTGCAGCAAATCCCACTTTGCAGGTAGACACACTTATCTCTGCTTCCATCGGTATTAAAAAAATGCCAAAATAGTGATAATTACAGATTAGCTTCCTTTTCCTACACTCCAGGATTTTTTTTAATATTTGTTTTGTTTCTTTAATTGTCCCCCAATAGTGTTAGCTCTCCCTTTAATTTTACAGTGACTACCGTACTTTGGGTACTCTATGTGATACGTGGTTAAAACGCCAATAACAAAGTTTACCTTATATGCATTCTTTAGATGATCATAATAGACTTCTTCAATAGCTTGGAAATATATTACACCTTTTAATTTAGTTTCATGTTTGTCTAAAATGGAAAAGAGAGAAAGACTTCAGAACTGAAATGAACAGTAAGAAGCAAAAGCTTTATTTGCATTTCCATGTATGTTCAGCTGATAAGTGACTTAACAGTTCCACTTCTGAAATCCCACAGAAACCTTCAACCTTTCTTACTAGTTTGTTGGTTTTGTTGAGAGATGCATTTTTGACTTTAATATGTTTTCTTTTTCACCTAGTTTCCAAGGGTAAAAGCTTTTGCAATTTCCTCGTCTATTTGCAAGTCACTCCCTTCACTGAAGTGTCTAAATGTTATGGAGGGTATTAGCTCACAGAAGGCCAGATGTGTCTCAGATACATCCACTCTTCCCATTCCATGAAAACCAGCCAGACTTCATACAGTTCTCAGGCTAAGACCTCCAGTTTGCCTTCAATGGAAAACTGTAATGATAGTCAAATTTTCAATACAATCTGACACCAAAACCTTTATATTAGAACATAATTTGTGCATGTACTTTTTTTGAAAAATGCTTCTTCACATGTGAACTAAACAGTCACCACTATAATGTTGTACAAGAAAAAGGAGAGGGCAGCACAGCATCCACCCTCCATTTTCCTGCAGTGGAGAGAGAAATTGTTAAGAAGCATCCCAACTGCATGTGGACACTGAGGGGCAAACTTCCTTTCACTCCCAGCACTTTTGTATTAGGGGAATATAATGCTTTCTGCCCCCAAGTTATAGTATCATCTCAACACTCAACAGTCATGCAGAACATCTTTCTCAGACCCATGAGGGATTTTGCTGTCATTTAAACACTTGGGGAGCTCAGCTTATGTCCTATGGGTAGCTGCAGACAATTCAGAAAGCTTCATGTGATGGCAAAATGAAATCCCAGAGAGCAAACAATACAGCTTTGGGAATCTTCCTGCCAGCCCCCAGAGGAACAGTACTGAAGCACTGAGGTATAGGATTATGAGATTACAGTACACATTATACTGAGATAAATACAGCACTATACAAAGCATACTCTCTGTGCAGTACAAGTAGGCAGGGAACCCACTCTCCTTTCAAGCCCCACCTGGGGCCTTGGTTACAAGACTATTTCAGGTATCCACAAGCTCCCATCACAAGAGTCTTGGCAGAGTTCCCTGAATGCTTCAGTTCAGAAAGTGCAGATGCTTCAGTCACTGCACTAAGCTGTCAGACTTCAGGGTAAGTTCTTTGTTCAGTGCACAGGCAGAAATAAAGCAATATCTCAGTACATTCATTTAAGAGTTCAATTACTCTGAATTTACAGCACCAATATTTTGGAACTCTACTACGTATTTAAAGATCTTGACAGATCCTCACTCATACAAGCAGCGGCATTTTAGTGCAGCTGGTACAGACCTCATAAAACTATGCTTGTTGGCTGGAGTCCTTGAGACATTAGCAAAAGTTTTCGTTGGTAATTGAAATTACACTACGGCAACTGTACTGCACTCAAAAATGAAACCGTTAAATGCTAACATAACTACTAAAAAAGACAAAAAGATCAGTACCAGATGGGAACACTACTGTGTGTTACTGGCCTTCCTAACCAATAAACCAGATGTTAGGAAGAAAATAAAAAATGTTTGTCACATTTTTCCTTGTATTACTGCAAACTAATAAGAAATATTCAGTGGGTATGTAATGAATGAATGTAATGAATTCAAGTACACCTTTTAAAAAAGATACAGAGCAATGTATAACCCTACCATCAATTTTAAGTTCCTTATGAGATGCTGGAAAGCAGTAATGTCATTAAAGTAAATGAAACCGTTTGGGTGGTTTTTGTAGTCATGGTGTTTTCTTCTGCTTCTTAGCAATGACCATCCTACATATGCCTCTTTCTGGACTCTGAACAATAAATATTCAGAGCACAATGTTATTTTTGTGGCTTCCTCTGAAACTTCAAAATCAAACCACGTGTATATTTGCACAACATTTGAAGAAATATGTTCTTAAATTCCCCACTTCCAGGTTTACCCTAAGATAACAACGTAAGGTAATGCTTATAATGGCTCCAGATATTGTAAAACACAACTTAGTGCACAGAAACCTCTTTGGAGTATTGCATATTCTTCATCTGAAATTCCTTACACTTTCAAAATAAGGCAAACTCAAAAAATCCATGTGTGTTTAATTTCCTGAAAGTCTTTCCTTCACATTAAGCAGGAGGACTGCAGAAGCATTCAATTTAATTTTAATATAAGTATAATAAATTATATTCTTGCATGAAGGCTACAAGAAATTCAGTCATTGGGGGAAGTGTATAATATTTAAAAATAAAATATGTGGACCCATTATTCTGTGTACTTGTAACCTGATCATCTTCCATTTTTTCTCTTGCCCATCTGCATCTCTTTCTTTATTTTGTTTTGTATGCTCAATTCTGCCTTACCTGGCATGAGGATTGAACTCTATAGGGAAGGGTTCACATGACCTCTAAGTGAATGGATGAAATGGAAACCTAAGTTTTATCTGGACTCCCTACTTGTTCATAACTCAGCTGGGTTTGATAAGAAAATAGAAGAACAGATGAACCCTAGTAGCAATCCTGCAACCTACCTGCATAATAAGTAAAAGTTCTCTTGTTTCTGTCAAAAACAAACCACCGTTTTTTCCATGTTTTAATTTTTCCTCCCATTTTAATCAGAAAGCCTCGGCAGGTCTTCTCTGTGAGAGAAATGTGGTAACAGGTCTCTATGTTGTGCCCAGCTGTTTCAATGTGACTTCGTAGGTCAAAGTCTTCCTTTCTAACAGGCAAATAGCGAGTCAAGGGACGGGCCTACAGGAAAGAAAAGAAAATCATATGATTTTTAAGAGAAGCCTTATCATCTCCTACTCTTTCTGCTGCGAGGATGTAAGTGAAAGCTGCTCATAGAGTCTAAGAATAAATGTAAGAAAAATAAAGAGCTTTTACTGCAGCTGTATTTTTCTTGAAAAATTCCTTAAACTTCTAACTTTACAGTGTTGGCTACCTTTGTAAAAGCCAGATAGAGCATAGAAGTTTCTTGAAATCAACAGCTGATAAGCTGGTAAAATAGGGGCCACAGCACAGAAAAGTTGTCTTAGAATGAAGACATTAATTAAATGTAAGGGTGTGTTGCTACCTTAGATGAAGTCCAAGAACTTCATATGTAGGATGTTAAGCAAACCCTTTATTTCTCTGGATCAAATACTCACTGCACACATGTCACTCTTTAATTCTACTGCTACAGGTATTTTCATGCAGAGTATAATATATAAATAAATGCTATTGTGGGAAACATTAATAATAGGAGTGAACTGTAATCGCCAGTTAGTTTCAGGGGTTGCAGTGAAAAAAACAATTATTTTCTGCTGAACAAATTAACTGTGATATCTAGTTCACAGATATCTAGGTATGGAGAGCTGAAGTGCATCCTTCTTCAAGAGACAGCAAAGCACTGCAGGAGACAGTGCCTCATTCTTGACTGCAGTTCAAGACTCTGCATCAGGCCTGGATAGTGTCAGTTGGGAGAACAAGGAGAAGACAGTGATTTGGAACCTCTGCCAACTGAGGGAATATTCTTGTTCTCCGTGCCTGGAGGGTCTATGCACAATCACCACCCCCCTCAAGTTAAACACAGAAGACAGGTCTCCCTGAGAAGGCTCCTGCTGCAGTTGAGGCAGAGAGAGGCTACTTCGGAACAGAAGCTGATTTTAGGTGCTTTCAAGATCTGTGAAAGGAGCATCTCCCTCTCTCCCTCTAGACTCCAGAGAAGTCAGTGACCTGGAGAAACTAATCTGCCCCTGCTCCATTCCTAAAGTTAGCCTGTTAAATCCCACTGTGAGTCTCAAATCAAAGGGATTTTCCCTCACTGATTTCTTAGGAGCCTCTTGGTGCAATAGGAGCTGTGTTGCCCACAAGAACGCTTAGCACCCTTCTAAAATTATGCAGAGCTGTATGGTACAAGCTGGCACCAGTTCTGGCAAGTGCAAGGGTGGAGTTTCTTCCTCTCATTTACGTTTTTAAGTGGGGGAACAAAAAATTGGTCTCACTGTACAAAGGAAAGAAAAAAACCCAGTAATTTTTGACAGACAGTTTTTGTCTTCCTGCCAATTCAGTCTTCAGCCTCTCTGCCAAGTCTGCCAATTAGCAGTAACTGACAGGACATTCTATTACAACACATGCACGCTCTAATTTGGGATAAAGATATCAGCATTGCATCGTTGTTTATGCCGTACTTGAGTTGTCAACAAAATTTCTTAGAAAAATAGAAGGCAACCAAGCAAGTAAAATTTAGCATTCATAATTACACTTTATATAAAAACAAGGGAATGAGTCTATTTAACTAGAAACAGCTGGTTAACCATCAGCAAAGGTAGCACAGATAAAACCAGAAAGATATTCCAATATGACACGGAATCTTCTGCACTCAAATACTTCTATTAAGATGGAGACATTTTCTTGCTCTGGTGTACTAGCAATGACTGCCTAGTCTATTTGCTGTACCTTATAGATATTATTGGTTTTGGAGGAATAAACAAATAGGTAAGACCCTAAGCCTACAGAAAACTCAAGGTACCTCTAAGCCTGAGAAGAAGCAAAAATATGTAGAAGGTAAAACTTTTAAAATTAAGTAATATTTCTCATTGTATAGTCCCATTAATTTTAGAAGAGAATAATATTTACTCTCTGCTGTAGATGGGGAGCTGAAAAAACTTCCTTATCTGTCTTTTCAGTCAAATGTTTGGAAGTAATAATACACATTTCAAGGTATTTTATGCATTAAAAGAAAAAACTAAACAAATCAAAACCCACCAGCTCCACACTAATGCTTTATAAAATTAACACACAAATTTCTGTTGTTCTGGCCAAACAATTTTGCTCTGCCTGTATTCAGTAACAAACTTTATAGGATTAATATTGATACTTTATATATAAAATGCTAAATAGATACCTGTGCTGTTATCTAACTTTAAATGAATACTTGGCTCCAAGAGCCCAAACATACTTCTAGCAAAAGAATTGCACCTCAGAAATACTAAATCCATTTGTTCAGCTGAAAGCAGTCCTGTTTACCATTGGCAGAAATACACTTAGTCCTTTCTGTAGCCTTGCACTTCAAAACCACTTCACATCCACATATCTGACCTGTGCTCTTTGTTTCTCACGTATTTTGACTTCCTTTTCAATTAGTTTTTGCCTCTGGCTTGTTTCTTCCTCCAGTCTTTTCTCCAGTTGCTCTCTGCGGCGTTTTTCTTCTTCCAGTGCTCTTTTCTTAGCTTCCATCTCCCGTTCCTAGATACCACAGCACACACAGAACTTCAATTATATGTGAAACTATAGTTGGCAATGTCATTTCTAAGCTAGGGCTAAATACCTTTTTGTCCCTTAAATAGGCAGAAATATATGTCCATCACTGTGGACTGAAATTCAGAATAAGAATTGCAAATAGAAATGAAGGTTCTTCTTAAGCAGCTTCCCCAGCAGGTGTCAAACTAATGCTGACCAAGTTTCTGATGGGATTTTGCCATCAACTCGCCCTTTGAGATAGCAGATATTGCATATGGGCTCAAGGTTGTAGTGTGAGGTCAAGCCAAGGGGAAAGAGGTAATTTTTAAGTGTCTATTAGGTATAAGCTGGGTAGGGTTCTATGTTGCATTTTGGAGAACATTATCCAAACTAACATGCCTACTCTTAGTTATTCAAAATTATGCTTACCCTGGTCTCAAGAAGCCGAGTCTTTTCAGCATGCGCTTGTTTGAGAAGTCTCTCCATCTCCTCTATTCTTGCAACGTTTGAAGTGCTAGCACTGCAAAAAAGACCCATTATTTCTTATTTAAAGGAATAGTTGGTATTTAAATAAATATTTTGCAGTCCAACATAGTTTAAGAATAGAGTTGATAGTGTTCTGATCCAATTCAGTGCAGTAGCCACTAACAAAAAAAGAGGTATGTTTGGTGAGTTGTGAATGACTACAGCAGTTCTGTTTCTTCCATACTTTAAGCATTTCTAGAAAAAAAGTGTTTCTCTCACCTTAAACGTGGTAGAATATAACATACATTTTAAATCGGTCAGAACAAAGCATCATACATTGTTTTCCTTTAAAGTCTGATACGGCTAGAAAATATTCTCAAACACCATCTATAACAGCCTGAATTAATTTTGCTAAAGGGAAATTTTGTCAAGGAGAAATAACTGCCTATCTTTCAGATTTTATCAACAAAATCAGCTTACACTCTTTTCTTCTTCCACCAAAGTTTGCCTTGTGAGAAGCAGAAAGACCTGTTGTAAAGGGTCCCTTTCTGTTTTTTGTATTGATTTGGGCTATTTGTTTGTGTTGCTTTTGTTTTCCTTCTGGCATTGGCTGCAAGAGTCAGAGGGAAGCACAAGAGCAAACAGCACCAGTGAAATTCAACAGCTGTTGCAGCTTCCCAGTCCTGGGCTGGAAACGGGACTTAGAAGATGGCCCGAGGTAGCTCAGACATGCACCAAAATGGTCCTTCAAATGGTCAGAGCAGGAAGTCAGAGAGAGAAAGGTTTCACATCATTGGCACGTTAGATCAATGCACAGAGTTAGTTCCCAGCCTGTCTCCACCTATCAGAAACTTGCTGACTATCCCTTTAAAACAGAAATCCTCAAAACCCCAGTCCTAATGTTTTTCCTTTAAAAAAAGCAAAAACAACCAATGCAAAAAAGCCCAAACAAACCACCCAGCAGAATGACTGCCACTGGTACTTTCTGAAATTCTTAACAGTGATAATGACTAAAAGGGGAAATCAGGGGGCTTCCCTGCCCTAGCAAACAGATGCTAAGTAAAACACAGCATGCTAGCCAAAAAAGTTGGCCTTGTGTTCACAAGGGATTCATAGTGCTGCGACAAATCTGTACTTAATTATCAGCCTCTGTTTATGCTTCTGAAACTGCTGGGGCTGGACTGTGAGCAGGAATGAAAGCACTACCATAATGTCAGAAATGAAAAACAGACTGTCACGAGAAAATTGTTTGCACACAATTTTGAGACTCATCTGGACTTTTAACACAGATCATGGAAATTTCTTTCATCTGAGAAATGGTGTCTGAGCTGACAGCCTCTGAGGATGGGAAAAGCAAGCCTTTCAGTGTCATCTCTTAATTTTTACTGACCCAGAAAAGGGAGAGAAAAGGGCAAAAAGACTGTTGGAGGAAGCCTAAGTGTTTCAGCTTAAGCATCTAGTTGGTTAACATGGTGGACTTGTGGAACAAGGGTATGTCATCAATGGCAGATGTCCTTGAGAAATTTCTTATCAGAGGAAATTCCTTCCCTGTAGTGACCAGGAGAGGAAGCACTGACTGCTCTGTAGACTTCAGCATTATCACTTAACTTCTCTATATTTTTATTTTCCATCTTTCAAAAAATAGGTGAGAAGTAGTTAAACCTGATTATGAGAAACTACACAAATATGATGCCTGTCGAATGATCTTATATTTTCTTAACCGATCAGCAGCATTCACACTGTCGCAGTGTCAACATGTACATGTACATATTCTCTTTTTTCATTATGCCCCTATGACCACTGCAGGATCAGAAGGAAAGAAGATTTACCTGGAAATGTTATCTGGTGAGCACGCTGATATGCTTGTCTCCATACTGTCAGAACTGTCTAAGCTTAATGTATCAAAGGCATGGTCCTTGTAACTACGATCTGGGTAATGGAAACTGTTCAAATACACATTGGATTCCGATGCTGTTCTGCTGTAGAATTCTGGAGACTTCTGCCTTTGGTTTTCACAGATGCGCTGATGGTTATACCCTATAAAGTACAGAGGAAACATTGATTTTACACAAAAATTATGTGACAGGAGCATAACTTGTTAGCTGCACAAGTGTTTTGAACATCACCTCAGTCTTTACTGCGCTGTGAGCAAGGTACTACAATATTGCAGTTAATTTACAAGTTAGTCACACTGAAATAAAAGCTTTAAATACCTGTTTTATCTATGATGGATTCAAATATATGCATATTAGTATAGCTGACTTTTCAATCTGTGTTCTTGTATGTGTATTATGAAAATCTAATTTGAACAAATGAAATTTACATTTTAAGATTAAACTTAGGCCTAATTTGGAAAGTAATGCAGTTAAATTCGGAGATTTAGAAGAAATGACACTGACTAATTAGAGAAAAAGGAAAGAAGTCCTGATATTGAATATTCTTGAGTACTTGTCTGGTGGACTTTATTGAATATGGATTTTTTTTTTGTCTCTTTGGGAAAACTTTGCCTTCTGGTAACTACAATTGGACTCTTAGTTTCAGCTGAAATAATACTGACTGCTTGTCATAGAATCATAGTTACTGGTGTAGAGGTACTTTACTGGAGTTTTGAAACTGCAGTTCACCCTATAGAATTGAAGCAGATCCTTATAGCTCAATGATCTTGAAGAAAAATAAGATTCATTCAAAGGCTCTGCTGCTATATTTTCACAAAAACATTTTTTTCTGAAGTCATCCTTCTTGAACACAAGGAATTTTGTTTGGCTTTGTGTCCTTTGAAAATGTCTCTTCACAATTATTTTTACCCTGTGTCTCCATTGCACTTTGAAAGTAATGCGGACTTAGAGAGAGGATGTTGAGCTTGCCTGATGAAGAGGAGAGTATAAATGACAGTTGTCACTTTAACTGCTGAAGTATTTTACAGTGCCCTTTTAAGGGTTTTTCAATCTATGTAATTACAAATGCAACTGGCACTGCTCATCTTTCCCTTCAATGAATGCAAGAAGTGAGACTTTCTCACATTTCTGATACTCAGTCAGGTTTATAATACTCTCTGCACATTCCTGACCCAAATTCTGAGCTGCTGGCAGAGCTGGAGATTAGGAAGCACTGACAGACTACATGAAAACCTCACATTCTTACAGGAAGGCAGCAAATGACATTCCACCTATTTAAGATAAACAGACACAGGAAAAGTGCAGACAAATGTACAAACGCAGCAAGGTCCAGATAAAAGTTTTTGCTAGACACCATTAAGACACCAATGTGAGGAAAACATGCTTAAAGTGCAAGTATTTTTCTGCCTTATTCTCATTCCCTATCTGTACATACAAGGTTACTCTCTGGTATTTTTTGCCATGCCAGAGCTGGGAGAGTCCCACTTCATAGAGCAAACAACTGCAGTTATCTGAAAAATGTGTCTGCAGCTGAATGATTACAGCATGTCATTAAAGAAACTGTGCCCTACAAGCATTTCCAAGTTAGTTTCCTCCTCACTTCCCTCTGTACCATACAAAACTTTCTTGGAGATAGTTAAAGCTGGTTTCTAAGGAACTAATAGGACTCATTTGCCATTTAAAAGAACACTAAATTTCAATAAAAGTTCAATTGCATCGATTAGTAAAAGAGACAAAAGGGACACAAAGACACCTCAGTAGTCATAAGTAATAGCATCACACAACACAGGTGTTACTGATTCATATGCAGTTTGCTTTTTTCCCTCTTATTTTGACAAATGCTTCTGTTATTGCAGATAAGCAATTACCTTTCATGCTCGAACCTTTGGAATGACTAATTGCTTCTGTGAAATGGTAATCAGTGATTCATTAGGGAAAGAGAGAAAAAAATTAATTACTGAAAAACTTTATTCAAATGCATGTTTTTCTGTTGAGCCCTCTACAAATCCTTGCCTACTCAGAAATCTTAATTCCATATTTTATATTTCACTGAAAAATAAACCCATCTAAAAGCCATAGAGCAGCATAGCAGTGCTACAAATGCTCTATCCCCTAAGATAAAGAACGCATTTTTGAGGAAAACATTTATCAGTTAAATTCATGCAATCATGCAAATGTAACTAAACACTGCAAGAAATCAACATTTGTTAGGTTGCAAAATGAGATGCATTCATGGAGACAAAGCATAATTCAGTGTTCTCCTTTTATCTTCAACAGGCAGCTCAAAGCTCAGGATCAGCTGTGTACCAACACCACCAGGCTTCACAACCAAGCTGCCTCCATCACAGCCACACCTACACATTGGGCAGGCACCATCTGTTGTTCAAGGAATTTTTAACTGCTCAGGTGCCTATTTACACAACATGCACTTAAAAATATTAGACTCCTTGTAAAATCCAGCACTTAACTAAAATTTTCCTACAAGCCAGGGTTAGTATCAGCCAAGTCTAAGCTGATACAGGAGCTAAAATGTTTGTTGTTGCATTGGTTTTACTACAGAGCTCCACTGCTCTGCAGCAAACCCGTAAACTTAACAATGTTAACAGCCACAGTGTTGAGAAAAATATTGCAATAATCCATAAAGCCACGTCATCAAAAACATTCCAAAGGAGTTACTGCAGAATCACAAGAGCCAGGTATACCACCACAAAATTATGGTGAGGGTAGAACTAAAAGTGAAAGCTGTTATTAAAAGTGGCACTGTCAAGTATGTAAAAAACCCAATAGTACTTTATGAAAATGATCCCATTACATTTTTCTTTTATTCCTATTCTTTCTTCTTTCTCTCTCTCTTTTTTTTTTTCTCTTTAAAGATTGACATTAACATGTCAAGATACATTTGTTGTGTGGAAACATGCCAAAGTAGGAAGCCGAAGTCTGTCTACCTTGTCATTGTCACCTACAGATCTGCAAAGACTTCTAAATTTTCTGCTCTACTTGTGTGGCTATGAGCAAAGAAGCAAAAAATTAGGCCTGTGCAAAGCCACAGCTCTGCAGATATCAGCATAAGTCAGAAATTTTGTTGTGACAGGTTATTTGACAGCAGGAAAAAAAGTATTTTTGAAGTGCTATCATTATTTAACCATTAGTTAAAAGTTTTTCAAGAGTCTGGGAACTACTTGACAGTGCTGATTCAACTGGTACTTTTGGAAAAACATCACATGAGAGATACAGCCAGGGAAAGGGATGTTTTCATACCTTTTCTGTTTTTTCCTGAGTTTGACAAGAAAAAGAGTGAAAAACAAACAAAAAAGGCAGACTGCTTTGAAAAGTTTCTAAATTGTTTGAACAAATATCCCTTGCTTGCAGTATACTGGTTTTTTTTTTTTTATACAGAGCTTAGAAAGGACAGAAATAATCGTCTTGGTGGTACCTAACTTCTCTGTCCCAACAGCTTTGTTCCCAGTGCTGTGTCTGGTCTTACACCTTAATTCCCAGCTAACCATTCCTTCTTCCCTTCTGGAGTCCATCCTGCAGTCCATGGGACTGCATTAGCTAACCCTCCTTGCTCCTGCCTGTCCTTGTGCAAGCTTCTGGCACCCAGAACTCCCTGCGAGCCCCAAGCCTCCAACTGCGCAGGGTGAGGTCTCAAGATTGTACCAAATAGCAGCTTCTTCATTCTGTTTTTGCATATGGTTTGGGTACAAAGGCATGTACACAGCAGGTGAATTTATAAATACAGTCCTTCAAAAATACCTCATGAATGGCTGCTAAGAAATACCTTTTTCCACTAATGATTTAAAACAAATATGTGTCCTCTAAAACATTTAAGTTGCTCTTAACTCAGGCTATGATTACTGACAGTGACTGTTTCTTTCCATAACAATTATTGAACTCACATGACTGACTGAACACCGCTTGATAGTCCTGGAATACAGACTATTTAATAATTAAAAACCTATGAAAATATTTACTACTGCATCCAGCCTAAAATTTATTCATAGATATTACTTGTTTCTTCATAAAACAAATGAGATTGAAATCCATGTTCAAACCCAAGTTGCTGCTCTTAATTTCTTGATTTCACTTTTAACTTTGCTTTTTTTTCAGCTCAGACTTTTACATTTACCTTCTTGGACTGAAATAAGAAAAACTGGAGAAAGCATATTGGAGAAAACTCAATTCAGACCATGACTAGTGTAGTGATAACACTCAGATAATATCTTTAAACCAGCTGAGCTGCTGCTGCCTCCAGCCAGCATTGAACAGACTTGTTTTCAGATCTATATGCACACACCAGAACATCTGGTCTAGAACTTTGCTCAATGCTGTCAAGCCTGAAGGAGCACAGGTCCTACTAATAGGACCTCTGGAGCACATCATCCTCTTTGGACAGCAGTTTGTGGGTCACTGCTTGATAGCCAGGACTCCAGACTGAGTGGATGAAGTGGCATTTATCACGTGAGACCCTGGCTCACCACTGAGCCCAGTTCCAGTGCACTGGGTGCAGCCCTATGCCCAAGGTATCAGGAAGCCAAGACGCCCATGTTGTTTGCAATAGATCACCTTGACCACAGAAAACTGACGGAGTGAAAAACCTGTCAAGTGGGGAAAGAAACACAGGGGAAGCAAGAGCTGACTCACTACACATGATAGGTAGAGAACACTTTTTGTCTATTCATCACCTTTTTTAGGTGAACAACTAACTTTTGGAGCAGGAAGATTAGAGAGCTCGTATTTATCAGTATAATCAGACTCTATACATTTATGGAGTTCCACTGATTTGTTCATAAATCTTCTGAAAAATATTAACTTAGTCTGAAAAGGCAAACCTGATCTACCTCAAGAATATTTTTATAATAAATTATCTGTATTTATTATAAAATAAACATTTATCATTGGTGATGGAATAAAAAAACATCTCCAAGGACATTCATTGACATGACATTTGGCTTGGTTTTCAAAGATGTATTGAAAGATGTCTGCTGAAATTAATCTTAGTTACTCAGTCTCAAGTCCTGTTGATTTTAGTGGAAGACAAGTAAGATTTCAGAATTTTAATGGACGCTGATATTCCATTTCAGTGGTCTTGTGTGGTGCTTTGAAGCAGTACATCCTGTTCAAAACATGACCCAAATCTCACTGTTCCACAGAAATGCATTTTCTTTACTTTTGACTTTGAAGAAAGTCTGTTTTCCCTCTGTGTGCTGAGCATGGGTATAAAGTGTGAGGGGAAACCAGAAATCCCACCAAGTTAAACTCAGTCCCTTCCCTGCTCAAACCATGACATTTATTAAGGCTTTACCTGTGAGGCTGAATGAAAGGTGCTTGAAGACTGTTTTTTCCAGCCCTTCTGTATAGCTGGATAGAAATTCTCTGGGATCTGACTCCAGCCACCTGGCTTGGATATTCCTGTCCTTGCTGAGTTCTGCACTGCAGTGCAGAAAGAGCCCTGCAAACACTTTTGTGGTGTGTTACCCAGACAAAGGAGCTTTCCCCAACCTAGAAACATGGCACTTCAGTGCAAAAGCAGTTATACTCTTCAAGTTCCTCCAACAGCAATAAATTCAAGGAGCTTGAGGTTGAACAGAAAGGGAATAAACTCTTTAGTAAGTACTAAGGCCACAAACGATCCTTGTGTTCCTATATCCTTCCTGTTAACGACTCTTTGAAAATCCTGTGACAGTTCAAATAAAGCACCTGTCAGCAGCATTGTTTCCCTTTGGCAAAGCTAATGTTTCAGAAGAGGACATCTAGAACTGTTCTCTTTCCCAGTACAAATTAATCCCTTAAGGCTCTCTTCATAATTTTCTATTTCCATTCAAGCTGTTGATCTTTCAAAAAATAACAGCCAACTAGTATGATGAGCAGTATAGCACATGATTCCTCAACGGCATACGAAAAGTGCTATGCCAGCTGCCCCAATGAATACATCTTGCTCATTCTCCCCTGCCTCTCTTCTTTGTCACGCCATAATTCGATTTCGATTCGTGAGGTTTCTCTCTTTCTCACTCTTAAGACAAGAAATCTACTCTTAGACTGTCTTAATTTCACCGTGACAAAAAATTTAACATTAGAAGTGATTTACTTTTAAAACCCTTGCCTGTGTTAGGTTTGGTAACACTTTAAAGTTGTGTTTTAGGTCACACACTAACACTCTTTGCAACCGTTTTACAGAAATATTTCCAATTTTAAATACTTGATCTCTTGTCAAAGTTTAGCCAAAACATCCCTATTGATTTTCAGACAGAAATAACATCACAGTGGTGAGTCTGAACGTAATTGCAAGCTATTCCACCTTTGCACACGCGTTACATCAAGGACGCTTTCCAAGCTGAGCATGAAGCTCCTTTTGTATTGTACCTGAAATACGTAAAGGTAAGTTAGCCACAACACTGCAGACTTGTGTAAGGCCTGCTGCATAACTACAGCTCAAAACCAACAAATCACAACTGGATCAGCTCTATAAAGGGGCTGTAGTAAGTCACGATCCTTTCTCAGCTTGCTTGTTCCATCCCTGCATTAAGTCATCTTGGTGCATATGACTGACGTCAGTCATTGCCGTGATCTTTAATAGCTGCAAGCTCTGACAAGTCCTGTAACAACGGGGTGGATCTAGCTCAGCTCAGGCTCAGTTAGTGCAGTTCTACACAAGGACCTCTTGCACTGATATTGATAGTGGTGATGCAGATGCTGGAAAGAAAATAAACTGACAGATGGCACTGAGGAGTGCTTCCTTTTGAAGATGGGACACTTATCAATAATACATCTCATTAAGGCAGAAAATAGGTGTATTGACTCAAGTCAACAAACAACAGACACAGAATCCCATAGCCTACAAGATCACGTTTCAGAGGTGTAGCTTGCTTTTGAATCCGCAATTGCTGTATCCCTATTAAAAAACACAGCCATCTATCCACAACAGAACAGCTCTCTTCCTTCCTATTTTGTAGCCCAAATATTTAAGACCACTTATAATACCACAGTTACAGCTTCTTAAAGTTATCTCTCTCTGGGGAGTTTATCCAAGCAAAAACATGTGCCTGTGAAAAACAATTTTTAAATCCCAGCATAAAAAAAGGGAAGGAAAAAAGGAAAGAACATGTAATATATTGCTTCAAAATCACTCACAGAAATTACCCAGTTAACACAATGTGTACTTTCAATATACTTTTCTTGTGTACTGGATTATATTTGGTGACCATGTACTTCAAAACTACGCATGCACCTACGTCCTAATATTAACATCTTATTTTGCCAATATCAAAAAATCAATTACATTTAGAGCTTGCTTTTGTCACCAAGAAGTAAACTTTTATTTTACATGTCTGTTTCAGGCTTATTTATGAAGAATTGAACACTGATTTTAAACAGAAATGAAACAATGAAAAGGTCTTACCTTTGTGCATCCTTCTCGACTCCGAGTCTTTGGTCATGGTTGCCAGGCAGTGAGGAAGTACGCTGCCACAGCTGTTGCTCTGTCCTAATGGTAAATGTCCCTGCAGGAAATTTTGTAAATATGTGCTTAAAACTGTATTTCAAGACTTATTTTATCAGCAATGGCAAAATAATGTGCTTTGTCATGGATATTAATGTCATGTCATATCAATCAGCCATGGATATATCCATTATGTACAGTCTCTATTAGGCCAAAATGTTTTCAGAGTAGTACCTCCACCTTCCTGCTGTATGTTGATTTACCATGTCACAAATAAAGAGTATTTTCACTTTATACATAACTTTACCATTTAGAGGCCTTCAGCAGGAAAGAAAACAAGTTGTGTCTCTAGAATCAACTTAAACCAGCCTGAAAATACAATCCTTGAGACAGAAATTGTGCATTTATGATTAATGTACTACAGCATGGCATTTCCAGAGGTCAGAAGAATGGCTGGAAGTGCAGAGGGTTTCATATACATTCCCATTTGTTAATAAACCTGAAGTCCGTTCAAAGTCAACTTGATATGTGAATTTGGGGGGTTACATAATGCTTAGGGTGCTACCCAGCCTTCCCTCTAACACAACACAGGATTTCCTGCAGAGGCTGGAAGGCTGTGAGTAGCAGCAGCCACGTACTTTGTTTGCGATGTTGCGTCCCAGCGTGGCGCTGTTGAAGTGGGGAGACACAGACGGGGCAGTTTTCTTGCGGGGTAAAGTATCGCTCAGGTACGTGCACTCCCTGTGCTGCTTCTTGCGCTCCTCCAGATTTCTGAAATGCTTCACGGGGAATTCGTTACAGTTTTGACAAAATGAATTGATGCACTTGCTCAGTTATACTCTATATGGAAAATACTGAAGATGATAGTCTGGAAAGAACAAAATCTAACATACAGAGCACCTCCTGCTTCACAGTGCTTTCCATCACATTAAAGTGATTAAAAAAACGCATTAAATTCATGTGCACATTTTATGTACATGTCCCTGTACCTTTTCTTTGGTGTTAAAAATTCAAGTCTAGTGTACAAGTGGAACCCAATTACAAAGGAAAACTTTCCCCTAGAAGTTATTCTAATGAATTCGTGGCTTAAAACCATACAGCTTTTAAAAGGCATTGTTCAAATGTATATGAAAATTTAATTTAGGAGTTCACACATACATTATTGCTGTAGGGCCTCTGACAGTTACAAGGGCTCCTGAATATTAATATTTGCCACTGTATTATTAATATAAGGTGAATTTTTCTTCAGTAACATTCTATAATACAGCATGTTGATTTTTAAATGAGCAGTGCCTTTAAGTGCAACACTCTGCAAGCACAATCAACTTACAGTCTATCACTCTAATGTTCTCACACATATATCAACTTCGTGGCCACCATAACAAAAGCAAACAAAACAAAATAATCCCAAGTTACCAGCTTTGAATCTGTTACCTGTTGTTGCCTGCGGTGTTTCTTAGCTGGCAGAGGTGGAGGTGTATCAGATAAAGGAATAGGATCTACATGAGTAGCCATGACCTCAGGCCAATGGACTGATGGAAGTTGAGCAATAGAGCGAGGAGAAAGAGAGTGAGGAAACACAAATCCAGAACAGAGAGGTGATCTTAGCTTTATAGAAAAAAGAGAAATTACACACAGTGTTTTCTTTTTGGAATTTCTCAAAAGATACGGCACATACAAGCTGCAGTTTTAGCACTGTGTTTGTTGGAGTGTTTAGCAGGAAAGGAGGTGTGCTCTATTGCAACTCTCAAGGCATATTGAGCTACCAGAAGCAGCACACAAATACCAAATGCTAAACCAGTTTCAGCCTTATTGCAATGCAAAGGTACGTGGCTTTACAATTATAAGGTTATTCTGTTCCTTTAAAAGGAGATTTATTCAAAATTTGCTCTAGTCATTACAAAGGCAAAAATATTCAAAGGAATGAGGAAAAGAAAGTAAGCTAGAAGACAGACTGGACAGACTCCATGGAACAGCTAAGATGGGTAGAAGCTATTCATCTCCCATAACTATTCAAGATATACTTCTACCACTTTACATGAGGGGGAGGGAAAGAAGCTACAAAACACAAAATGAACACCTGGACACTACTAATCAAGTTGTCATAAGCTTGTCCACAGACTGTTTCCCAAAGGTGCATTACATTATAGGGTTTGGCAGGCAAAGATTGTAACTTAGTGCTGCTTGGGTCATAAGAATTCAGGGTTTTTTGCCTTCTGAGTCCCATCTACCTCATCAAAGACACTTTACAGCTAGAGCAGTCCTTCAGCTTTACTATTAAATCTGTTATCTGACTTGGTAACTGGCAGAGAGCAGTTTGCTTTAGGGTCAGTTTGTTACATGTTGAATTACCAAAAAATAAAAAATGAAGAAAATAAAAAGGCAGCCATGAAAGAACAATGCAAACAAAGGGAAATGTCTCTCAAACAAACCTCTTTATTTTGTGGCTGGCTCGTCAGCACAGCCGTGGAAGGTTCAGTGGCAACTGCTTCAACATCTGAGGGGGTCTGAGTGGAAGGGGATATATTCGTGGAATTGCCATACAGCTCACTAATTTCACTTACACTGATATAGCCCTAAAAGGAGGAATTCAGAAGTTAAAAGGAGCAAAAGCCAAAAGACGTGCAAGAGTATTAATGTATCCAGTACAATGAAAGTTAGTTTAGAGTGATTCAGCCAAATATTTGTTATCATTGAAATACTTAATCATAAATAAAATAAAATTAGCATCAAGATTTTTGAATGTTAAATACCTGGATTCTGAAAACTGTTCTTAATTAAATTCCAAAAACATTTGTGTAATCAAAATGGAAATGTACATTAAGTGTCCAAAAGATTTTACTAAAATGCAAACACCCTTTAGAAATTATGTAGCTCTTTCTCAGGAAAGCAGATTGGGCGAAAAGGAAGAATAAATCTTATCTTTATATCTTAATTTGTTTTTTGTCTCTGATTAAATAAAATAACCTGATTTGTTTCTTGCCTAATTATTAAGCTAATTTGAGTAAATCAAATGAGTAACAGAACTGGGAAGAACTTTTATAAAGACAAGTCATTGCCATAAATTACACTAACAAATCTCCCATTTGCGTCATCTGGAAGACACTTCTAGCTTTTATATATTACCAGAAGACCCCAGCTAAGATGCTGTTAGTGTTAGCCCTGCAGCCATTACAATTTGCTTCCTTTTTTTTTAAATTAACCAGTCATACAGAAGGTGATGGACTGAGAAATGGCAGGAACATCAGTGTGCTTCTGTCTGCAAGAAGATTTATGCAACCAGATTTAAGATATAATGGCACAATATAGTTATTGCATGTATTTCGGTGTTAAATGGACAAAGGTTTTTTAAAAAGTAAAATATGGATTCTAATCCATTGTGCATAGGATACCAGGCTGTACAAAGTCAAATGTCATAATCCATAGAAAACAAGGCTATGCAAAAGGAAGAATAAATCACTGTTGAAGCAATGTCATAAAGATGAGCTAGAAATATGTTTATTTTTAAATCAAGATGTTAAGCTGCTTTCACACTGACAGTGTGTGGCAAGGGCTGTGTTTCTAGTACTGCACCAACATAGTGACATACCAGTGTGTATACTTCAGCAATTCTATAAGAGAAGCCAGACTGCTATTAGTATTTCTTCTTTTTAGAAATGCCTAAATTTAGTAATGATCATAGAAGACAATTTGAAAAGAAATACCAACATTACTATCTATTAGCATAATTTTCAATGTATGATATCAGTTATTTCAAGCAGATAAGACAATTCTGGAAAATTATGTATCATACATACAGAGTGAACAAAGCACTCTACAAATGGGAGGCAAATCTTAACTCTTATATTATTTGATGACCCATTAATTGAGGAAACTGGCTAAGATACTAAAGTTTATCTCTCAAAACATGTGACAACACTACAGTAAAATAGAGTCCAGTATGAATTAACAAAACTTGCTTAATCATCTTGTAGTGGCAGTTTATCAGTAAGCAAAACTCAGCAAGTCTATAATGCAACATTGTGTCATTTTGAAGATGTAAACACTTTGGCCATTATATGAAAAACATTCAGTTCTGACTCACACCAGTGAGGATTCACCATGGGGATAAAAAACCAAGGAAAGAACAAATGACTGTGCTGTGTGCTAGTTCAGGCCCCTATTACATTCAATTAAATAAATGGTTTCAAGTCAGATTAGTCATCCAAGTCATTTTGTCAATGCTGAACTTTTAAACAGCATTGATTTTCCTCGCTTATTTAAGTACTGGGATAAGCATCCTCCCTCTTTGTGTGAGGCAGCGTTACTCTCTTGCAGGCAGTGACTCAGCTCACAATGAATGGAAGAGGGTTACAAATGTGTGCTTTGGTGAAGAGGGCTGGCAAACATTGGACCACAGACTCGACTGATGCATGAGCAATCCTATGGTGAAATGAACTGCTGTGCCAGCAGTCTCTATAAGCCTGTTTGCCATTTGGTGCCTGATTTTCAAAGGTGCCAGGACAGCCAGAAAAGAATTAAACTGGGCCGAGACAAACACAACATTTGGCAAAGGCATTTCTTTTGTAGGACAGAGCCTGTGGAAACACTGAGGATGAAACAGATAACCCTTGCTGTTCCTCCTCTTATTTACCTTGGAGTAAGTCCTAACTGACTTCACTGCAGTGATGGGAATGACACTACTGAATAATGCATTTCATTAAAAAGTGTAGCCTCACTCAATGTAGTTGCATTTTGAAGTATGTAAGTAAACAAGCCATTATGTGTCTGTGATAAAAACCAACCAGATAGCACCCATTCTCTAGTGAGAGAATGCTCAGATGCATCTCAAAAGGAAAAATAATGAGGCTTAGACTTGCCAGATGTCCTGGTGGGAGGTCAGATGTCCAGGTCAGAACCTTGACACTGAAAGTCTAAGCAAGCAAGGAAGGGTGCTCAATCCCAGGGGCATGGGAAACTGCACACCAGGAACTTGGAGATCAGATAAGCAAGATCCCAATTCCCAGGTGCTGAAAGGATATGTGGTTGTGTTAGACTATGAGAGCCCAACTTCCCAGAGTGACAGCTACATCATTAGATGTGGCAGACCTTGCTCAGGGCTTCAATACAAGCAGTTCCAGCAAGTCCAGTCAGAACTCTTAAACAGAAGTTAATGAAGCAGCCATAGATGCATAGATTTCTTGCTTACTCTAACTATTCAAAAAAGTGAAATAAATAGCTCAATATGTATCTCAGAACCACAGTAGCTTGAAGTCTTCAAATCAATACTTTTTAAAAAGAACAAAATGTGCATTTGTCATGCTTTAGCAAAGAGCCTTAGAATAAGGGAGGGGAGGCAATGATAAAATCTACAGTGCAAAAATAAGACCAAACTATATTTGTACTTGAACAGTTATTCCTAGATCTCATTCTTCTTCACTTCAATGAAGTTTAATTGTCTATTTTGAGAAAATTAGACATATACACACACTCCACACACACAAAAACAATAATTTCTCCACAGCAAGAGATTAAAGTGATACCAGTTATATTTGGAAGAATGTCAAGAGAAGCTATTTCTGCTCACTAATGAATTTAGATTTCTATGAATAAGTTAAAAAAATTGTATGAAATTACTTTGTAAAGACTTGATGACTAGGACTTCACTAAATACGAAATACTAAAGTGCTTTTGTATGAAGCATGATTAAAAGTTAGTTATGGTAAAGTCAAAAGCAGAGAAACTCTTTACCTCTTTCAGACTATTGGGACTGACAGGAAATCCCTTTCCTCCGGAAAGTGTGGAATATTTCTTTTCCAGATTACAAAGATTTTCTTTTTCCTGTCAAAACCAGACATTTTACATTAAATAGCCACATAGTGAAAATAAATGTTAGCCATTTCCTTAACCATGTAAAGAAACACACTGGGAGAGAAAGCTGAAACTGCACAGCAGAGCTTCAGCTTCATCCATTGAGAACAGAACTGAACAAAAACATGGAGATACAGAGCAAAAAGCAAATGAAAGACTTAATATTTAACAACCACAGCCAAACCACATAAGTGCTCCTTCAGCGTTTTGAAAATGATGACTCTGCTTAGTGAACAAAACATGATTTCTCTCACGATTAAAAGTAAAACATAAAACAGACGCGAAGGGTTCACACCAGCTTCTTACTAACCAGATGTTAGCTGATGTGAAGTCATCTCATGGCCTTGCAGGGGCTATTGCAAGCCAGAAATCTGAGCACTCTGTGCACTGTTCTGGTAGCCACACAGGGAGCACAGGCTTCCAGCTTCAGCACGTGGGTGGGTGCCTCTGCTTGAGCCCTTGGGAGAGGGGGCACCTCTAAAACACTCGTAATTATCAAATGCCAGCAGTGTTTTCTCTTAAGAAACCTGCTGATTAACTGCAAAAGATTGGGGTTTTTTTCTTTTAAAGGTGAATGTCTGTCACATGATTACCAACTTGCTAGCTTCTGCACAACTGATGCTCTTGTGCTCTACATTCTTTTATTCTATGGAATGCTCTTCTATTGTGTGCTAAAAATGCTTGAAAGACAAAAAATACTTACCCTTTGCAGCATCATTATTAAGTTGTTTTTCTCTTTTACAAAATGATCTTGTTCTCTTTGTGCTTGTTGGACAATATGATTGGCTTGTTTTTTGAGAGCAGAAATCTTTTCCTAATATAAGAAGAAAATCACAACTTACATGATTTATTTTCAAATCTCAAGACAACCTGCAGCAAGGATCGTATTCATAAAGTTCACTTATTCATATGCATGATTAAGCAGCAGGAAAAGAAGTTTTTACAAGACAGCTCACTGCTCTAAAGGAGATAATTAAATAAGAATTAGACAGTAAAGAGAAAACTTACTCAAGAGACAAAAGAATAATTGCACATATTCTTTGATAATATAGTGACAAGCATCCATATACTGAACAGAACTGGTTAAGAGATTCAACCTCTGATTTCTGAAAAAAAGTGGTATTTAATTGATTGAGATAGGACCTTTATAACTAATTTTTAAAATAACTGTATTTTCTTAATTTGGTGTTCTACTATTATTTTAACAAAACCATTTAACAGCAAAATCAATAACAACCCTAAAATAACTGTAGTTTTGTCCAGAAAGTACAACTCTCCTTTCTTAAAAAGGAAAAGAAAAAGCTTTGGTACTTTTTTTGAGCACATTAAAGGGTTTGATTTTCACATAAAATATGTAAACAGGGCATGAAATGTTATTAATTTCTTTCTTCTTGGAGAATTGCATTATTTGATCTGTGTGGGATGTCACAGGGCCATTATCTTTGCTCTGCTTCAAAAACTCTTTCAAAGAGGAATGTTTTGCATTATTTCTTGCAGATGGGCAGGCTGTAGATACATTTCCTTGCCTTTATGCTCAACAAAGAACAAATTAATCGAGTGTTGGTGCTCTTACCTTTCTACTGACAATGCTGCGCTGATATTCAGCTACTTCATGCAGGAGCTGTTGTGTCAGATTTTCCTTCTCTTCATCTAACCTGCTTTCGTGTTCAAGCTGCTGAAATTCTAAATCTTCAAAGTGTTTGCTTTCTATGTCCAGAATATCAGCATCCTTAAGAAAAAAAAAAAAGTAATATGTAAAAAAGTAATCATACTTTCATTGATACCACAGTAGAGATGCTTACAAACAAACACAAAAATCAACCTAAAATTATATTTATATATTTCCTACAACATGTCTCACCAGGATCTCAATACTTTTAATGACCTACTCTCATAATAAGAGAATAAATAGGGCTAATTATTATTTTGATGTTGCTTTCTCCATCACTCCTACTATTGCCTCTTGCTAAGAAGCACCTGCACAGCGAGGGAGCTGTTTTGCAGCATGCAGAGCAAGTGGAGTCCCCCAAGCTGGCTGGGCTCTGCTGTAGCCTAGCTGGGACACCACCAAAGCCTGAACCCACCTAGTGAAGTTGTCACATGCCAAACTCAGAGAGCACCTGCTTTCCAAACAAAAAGGACAAAATATCACACCAGTATCCCCAGAGAACTGCACAAGGAATTAATTGCTGAAAATTGCTCTCTGTGCAATTAAGGACTCTAGTCATCCACCCTAGCCAGAAGGTGCAGTACTTTAGAAAAAGTATCAGCCCACTTTTATGCATTCCCCTGAACTGATATCATGTTTTGTCAGAAAAAGAAGTTGAATGCTGCCGAAATGAACCAAGAAACAAGAATACACCTGCCTTCCGCTTAGGGATGATGAGATAAAACTCATGGTGCTTTTCAGCACAAGAAATGAATGCTAATCTTCCTCCTGCAACATCTGTGCATTCATAATATGAATTCCTGCTTACAAGTTTCAGAGCCCTGAAGAAAAGGGTGTTTTTAATAATTGCAGCATTAGTAAATGGTAAGGCTCTCTAAAATAAACACATTGTACATAACTTGCTACACAAGAAAACCTACATCCTTGAAGCAATTTTAGAGGAAGGCAAACTTGCTCCTTTTCTTATTTCAACCTAAGGCAAAGGTTAGTGGCCAGGATAAGCCACTACTAAGGTAGGTCTCTATAAGAGGAATTCAAAGCCAGGTTCCAGTGTACCGGGAAAAGACACAGGATGCAGAAACGGAAGGATCCAAGTTACTACATGGCATACAAACATGTTCCCCTTACTCTCCAAAAATGTGCTCTTCACTTGTAGGAGATAGTGAAGAGATCAAAAGCCAAGGTGTGGGATAAAATTTACAGGAAAGTAGTTACCTAAAATCCACAAATGCTTCATTTGAACTGGCCAGACATCTTCAGCATCCCCAAAAAACCCAAAAGGGCTTTGCCTGGGACATGAAAGTCAGTAAATTCAGCCTATTGTACGTCACAATAATTGCTACTGAGGCAGTAGAACAGACTCCAGAGAAGGCAACCAATAATGAAAAAGCCAGCTGGTGGCATTTAAAATACGCTTCCTGCCCAATAGGGAGACTGTATATGCATTTCAGACACAGGGAGCCCAAGAATCTGCCAGCTGCCCACCCCAACCCAAACTCCAGACCCACCCTGCAGCCAGCTGCTACAGTGAAATTGGCTGCCCACTCCCCTGGGCACAAATTACCAAGTTACTGAAGCCCGAGAGAACAACTGAATTTGTCTCCTTCATGCTTTCCTCCTTGTCAGTAAAGTAGCACAAGATAACATGTTGCAGACTCAGGTATTTCACAGGATAGTTTGGGTTGGAAGGGACCTTAAAGATCATCCCATTCCAAACCCCTGCCATGGGCAGGGAACCTTACACTAGACCAAGTTGCTCAAAGTCCCATCCAACCTTGCTTTTAACACTTCTAGGGATGAGGAGTCTACAAGTTTTCTGGGCCACTTGTCCCAGTGCCGTACCAACCTCTGAGTAACGAATTTCTTCCTAACATCCAATATAAACCTCCCCTCTTTCAGTTTAAAGCCATTACCCTTTGTGTTATCACTACCTGCCCTTTTAAAAGGTCCCTCTCCAGCTTTCTTGAAAACCCCTCTAGGTACTGGAAGGTGCTGTAAGGGCTCCCTGGAGCCTTCTCTTCTCCAGGCTGAACCCAGCTCTCTCAGCCATTCCTCACAAGAGAAATGCTCCAGCCCTCTGGTCATCTTTGTGGCCTCCTCTGAACTCACTCCAGCAGGTCCATGTCTTTATTTTGTTGGGAGCCCCAGTTATTTTTGGGGAAGATATTTTCTCTATTTTGGGTATGACACTTACAATCATTTCATGACTGCTCTCACACTTGAGATCAGTTTGAGAGCTCCTGAGCACTAATTCAGTGATAACTTCTACTGCATTGACCACAGCAGCCACAGCTAAATTCCACTACAACTGGCCTCGAATAATATGCAATAGAACTAACTGGACACTTAACCACACTCCCACATTTCAAGTTTTGTCCCACTTTCAAATCCAAAATCATTATTAAGACTACTTGTCAGGAACAAAAAAAAAATTTAAAAAATTTAACCAAACAGATTTCTAGAAGCCTCTTGATGGTCAATAGTGAAAAGAGATTTACTACCATTCCACAGCAACAAGACTGCAGCATCTCATGAATTAATTAATACATTCAAGCATGTGACTGCAGAGGAAAAGCTTCCTTTTCTTTTAATATGTATGAGACATTACATAATACTGCCTGTTTTTTTTAAGGTTACGTACAAAAATCTTGAAGTGTCTCAAAACCAGCACACTTTTTCTGTAGCAACTGAGAATTTAACATTGTTGTTTCCAAAGCTGGGCTTTTTTACTTTTTGCTCTTTGAAAAAACAGAATAGAATTCTGCAAATAAAACAACATCTAATGAGTATTTCCTATAAAGCAGAAAAGCCTTTTTTCATCACTGCTATTACAGTATTTTTTCCTGATATAAACACCCAAGACAGAAAAATAGAATTAACTTTTAGATAGCCTCTTGAGGTTGCCATACTGATGCTTTCAAAATTATTTCCTCTGCCCACTAAAGCTAACTATATGCGCTTAACACTTAAGGTTAATGAATACTAAGAGTTTTCTACAGAAAATAACGGTACCTTCATTGACAATATTGTAGCTTTTTTGCTTACAAATAACACAAACTAAAATCAAGTTACAATTAGACTTTATGCAAAGTTTATTTATACCAATGTGACACTGTTGAAAATATAGAACAAAATAAAGCTATTTTGGTAAGTGGTAAAATCTTCAAAATTAATTTTTCAAAGTGCAGTTCAGGCTAACAGCTAAGTTACCTATTGAAAAAGAGAAGTTATCCATGCCTTCACCAAGATAGCAATTTACTGGCCAATTCCTGTCTTTGCTCACAAAGGTAAAGAATGATGTTCCACCATCCAACCAAACATCACAACAGCTTCCACATCACCTAGCAGACCTAAAGGGCTAATTACAGGCAAGTGACCCAAAGCTGTAAAAACATTCAACACCAAATGATTTCTAATCCACACATTTGCACTCTACTTATTTGCCATCATGCACATAATCTATTACAAACATTCCACAAAAAAAGCCATAACCCTCATGACTATTAACAATTCTAAGTTGCAAATATGTTCAGACACTGGATACTTGAAAGAGAAGATGTTACACTTAACTAAAAAAAAAAAAAAAAGAAAATTAAAAATCAACAAAATAAAAAAATTAGTGTGATCTTGAAACTTGCTACTGACCCTCTTCAGCTGCTGCTGTAACTGTTCCCTCATGGACTCAGGGCAATTATCAAGCTGCGTCTTCTGCTCGGAGTAAAGCTCCTGAAGCCTCTCTAGTTTTTCCCTCTCAGCATCAAGTTTTAATTTTTCCTGAAGCATGAACCAGAAAATAAAGACAATTACCTTCAAACCCAAGCAGTTGTTAGTGATTATGACAGTGTGTGGCACAACCTTACTGAACAGTTGAAGCACGCAGGGCAGAGACAGAAACCTCGTTAGTTGAAATGCAATGGTGGGATGCAAAATGATCAAAACAAAACGTTCATTGTTCTAGTGGCGTGATTAATTCTCTCTCTCATTGCTGTGCTTTGGACCTGTGCCTGGATGACTATTAAAGCCCCCTGCCCAAATGCTTGTCTCACCTAATGTAAAAATAAAATAAAGTAAGGAAACTGTAGCCATGTTAGTGAGGTAACTGATGAAGCTGAGAGAGAATGAGTAGCTTTTAGAAAGCAAAGCGGATGGAAAATGATGGCAGTTTGGAAGTGAGGGAGAAATGGACCTACCCAGGAGAATGAATTTCATGCCTGTGTAGCTCTGTACAGATACACTTTAGAAAGCAGTGAAAAGACAGAAGAGACAGAGCATTATGAAGAAATAACTCTGGGCCAGGAAATCCTGTTGCAGCAGAAACACCAAGTGATCCAGCAAATTTGCTTCAGGATACAGGAACTGTAACCTGTTCATGGGGATCACAGGGGACAGGTTCCCTGGTCTCCTTCAACTAGTTCAGCTTTCCTTTTGTTCCATGCAAGCAGCAGTACTCAGCACACTGCTTCTCACCCTCCAAAGCCTTTGGCCTTTTAATCTTTGTAATCAAATACTCCATGATTTACTGTGCAACACTGCTCCAAAGACTGGCTGTGTATCACTTAAAGCTTGCCTATAGACTGTTATTTATCTGTGGACCAAAGTTTGGGAACCAATAAATCAGAGCACCGAGCATTTTTTCAAAGTCTTTCACTTAAATCTACACTGGCCAACACAGCAGATGCATTTTCTCCAATGCAGCAATTAATAACTGGAAAAAAAACAATTTATGCCTGATATGCCAGGCATAAATAATCAAGTAAGTCCCTGAAACCAGGCCATCTGCTATCTTCTAGCATCACACCTGTATAGTTCTCTTTTCCTACTTATTATCTGTAGTATTGCATCTCCTTTCCGATGGTCTCTAATCATCTCTCCTTAATACTCAAAAATTAACAGTATTCTGGCTACTCCAAGAACAGCTGAATTCTGTCACAGCATCTACTCATTTCCACTTTTTCCACTCCCAACTATTATTTAATTTTGAAATCAAATGTGTGGTGCAGCAGGTGCTGTATGATTGGACATTGAATCACTCTTTGCCATAGAGAAGGAATGTCTTCTAGTATACCCTGCTTGCCATTTCAAACTGTGGGAGAACTTCCTCTTTGCTACGCCTGACGAGTTTCTCTTATGCATGGCAGAGGCATAGTAATAAACATGTATGAGCTGCCTGCTTTCTTTATGATTTTATCTCTAAATCTGAGTGGGATCAGGGGCTGGGATTCAGTTTTTCCAGTAACTAAAAACAACAACAGGAAGAATTTTTATTCAAGTCCAATGTCAACCAGATTCCCAGCTCCATTATGTTCGTTTACATGTGCAGCTTCTGAGTTCATACCATCAGATGAACAATATGCTGAACACAAATACATTTTATTAAGCTTGTGAAAAGGAGCAGCTGAGCCAGCATGTTCTATGACCTAGACTTCCTGTCCTAGCTTCTGTCTTACAACAGCAGCAGCAGGGATCAGAAATACAAAGGAGGTAGCACGAGTGAGCTGCACAATGAGGGAGAAGCATGCAACTCCTGCGAGGTCACCTCTAGACCAAGAAGCCCCATTTGCTGAATCATCCTTATTTCCAAAACAGAAGGAAAGCTATGAATAAACTAGTGGTTCCCCTCCTCACAAACTCTGCTGTCCATTTAACATTCAACCCACGGTCTGCCACCTTGTTTCACACTTGCCTTTTCGGCCCACCTAGCCATCCAAAGCAGCAAGGACTTCTCTGACCTTGGCTGCAGTGCCTCTGAAGCTATGAATAGCTCTCTAAATGTCTATGCACTGCTAACAAGCATGCTCATTCATCAATGAGCAAGTCAAACCTCGGGTGTGAGGAGACATCATCAGCAAGGATAAAACTCCCAGAGACTCCTGCCAGAGATACTGTTACATGCCTCAAGAAATTAGAAATGTATTCCTTTGAGATTGAAAGTGATACTCATCTGGTCTATTTATAGCATAGGAAGTGCTAACATCCCACCAAACTGTCTCCCTTCAAAATGTGCAGTCTTAACAGGAAATATCACTTTCAGCAATGAGAGGCATTATATGTTTTGCAGCTGTGGAGTTAAGTTTGCTGTCGTCTCAGGCTGTGCATTGGTGAAGTCCATTTAATTCACAAAAAGTAATTTGAATGAGAATGAGAAATGAGAAGTGAGAAATTTTTCGTACAATTTTTCATACTTATTTTTCTGTAAGTGAATCAAGACAAGTTCTTCTAGAAGGGGAAAGATTCATAACTTCACAAGCCAAGTGCAAAATGCAGCCGAGACAGGTCTGTGGCTGCCTCCACAAGCTGTTTGCTCCGGAGCAGCCGGCGGCATGGCTGTGAACAGAACCCACGCTCCTGCTGCTCATCCTCATTTAACCGCAGGAGCTGGGACTTGTTAATACTTCTCTGCAGACAGTCCCAGTGCTGATGCCAGAGGCACATCAGCTGCAGGCTGGCTGAATTCTTAACATCCAATTTCCAGAGGAAAACAAGTACAGCCTCTGGTCTTAGCCTACTGCCCAGCTTGGCCTATGGTCTGCCTCCACATGCATGTTATGAACGGATTTGGGGTCAGCCTGAATACAAAGCAGGACTGACTTGGGGTTTGATGACGCTGGGGCAAAGCTTGGATCTGTTTTGGAGTAGTTCTGGAAACTGTGAAGGATAGCAGTAGAAAGAATTGTTTTAAATGTTTTAAAGTAGCAGCATCTCATAACCCACACTAAACTTCAGACATGCACGTTCACTCCCTCTCAGTATGGAATCAGCTACTCTCACAACTCTCACAGGTTCCTGAGAAATGTAACTGCATATAACTGACAAGAAAACCCCACTGAAATAAAACAAACTCTCCTGTCCAAACTGTACATGCTTCTTTTCTGTATTTTCAGACTACTCTTTCTTGCATTCCTTGATCTCTTTAAGAAGAGATGCGTTAAAATTGCCACAATTTAATTCTTTGTGTTTAAATCCCTGTCGTTTCGTGACAAAAGCTATTAAGAGGAGAAAATAAAATGTATGCCAGGTATATGAAAAGGAGTATAGTAAGATAGAGGAAGGTTGTTCATAACAGTTCTTTTTTTCTGTATGAGTGGTAACTAATTTATTATATAACAGTCTGTATTCAGTGATGGCATCTATACAAGAGATCTCAGTCTTGTTTCAGATGCATGTATTAATCCACTGTTAAAAAGCATTTTAAACCAGAGGAAATGATCCCTCTGCTTCGAGTAAAAAAATCCCAATAGGTGCCCACATTAACTTGCTCCTGAGTCAACTCAAGTTTTTTGGAATTTCTAAGCTCATTCTCTGACCACTGCAGTGTGTTGTCCTAGTGAACAGATGGGGAGGCAAAAAGAAAGCCCTTGATTGTAGAGCACTGCTCCTTCATGAGGGTAAATGAGGAAATAATCATCCAAACCACAGGAAAAAAAAAATCAAGTTAGGAAATACAAATTCCTATAGTCTTCAGCATCCAGAAGACAGTAAGAGGATTCCCATTAGGGGTATAACCCATTCTGATATTTCTCTCATGAATGTTTTAAAAGAAAGCTTGTGAATTCAGGTTTTTCTCCTTGAGTCTTTGTAATCAACTTTGTGCTCATTAGTGTTCTCTCTACAGGATATCTTTATGTGGATATATCCAGCAGATACAAGTATTCCTCAAAACACCTTATCTTGTGTATTATGTCTTAAGGAGGTAGATAATGTTATGGATGTGGTAGCTCATCATTTTACAACACTTGATTACATCTTGCTGAACTGGAATCTGACCAGTAAATATGTAACAGGCTATGCTATATGACAAAAATTTGTCAGATTCATCAGGATAAAATCCAGCAGCAGGAATTTTGCATCCAGAAGAGAAAGGATTGAGGAGAGAGGTGACCAGTATATTTAACTTTGATTGCTGGTGGCTCATCTGACAGCTGCTCTTTCCTTGACTCTATTCTTGCAAGTCTTTGCAGTACTAATTCAGCAAAGAGGCTGAGCTTCAAATGTTTTGGCATGTCTGGGATATTCTGTTAATGACTGAAAAAATACTTTCACAAAAGCATGTGGACAAAATTAAATGTAATCCAAAAAATATGAGTTATCCCCTGCCAGCTGCTCCTGATTTCTGTTTTTGAAGAGGGAGAAGAAACCTGGGTTGATAAAGGAGGTCCAGAGTATATATTTCTACCATGACATAAGGCAAAGGTCCTCTAGAAGAAAAGGAATAATCTCCCTCTCTTTTTTAAGAGTCTCAACTTTTGCATAAATACTTGTTTTGAAATGGTCAGTCAAAACTCCCATTTAGCTGTGATTAGCTCCCACAGCATGCCTGCTGAATTCATTACTAATTTTCAGTTATTTCTGTTTATTCATGCTTACTGATCTATTCTTTCTTTCGCTGGCTATGCTGTTACTTTCAACCTCATGCTTTACTTGGAGACATAGGGTGTGGGGAATCATTAACCATCCTCCTCCACATATGCTGGACTGCGTGTTTTAAAATGGCACAGATTAAGGAGGCACTGTGCGAAAACAGAGAGCGTTGCAGAGCTGGATGACATCCAGTCAGGCAAATACAATGTTCTTCAATTTCCTTATAGACAAACATCAATCCTGATCTAAGCCTCATGAGCGAAGGTTGATCGGAAGGAAGCTGTAAATGCAGACAGCACCATGGACCTGAGGTGCTGTTCCACTGGAAACAACAGCATCACTGTTGTACACCAACAGTACAGAATGACTACTGTGGTAGTTACAGGGAGCTAGGCCCTGGTGGCAGGAAAAAGGGAAAAGGGAAGGGAAAAGCTTCACCTGCTTGCTTGTTTCAGGTACTGCCCAGCTCAGCTCTCTAGAGCAGGCTGTGCCTAAAGTAATTTTTTCAAGATCTGTAACTAAGCTCTGTCCCAGAGAGTTTCAAGCTGTATCTGTCAAATTATGTTAGTAAGGACTTACCCGTGCTCTCCCTGCATAAATGGAACTTGTGATTAATAGCCTCAATGCTGATATTCACATATGTAGGTTGTCATCTTTTTCTGTAGATAAAACCAAATATGAAGAAAGGAAGGAAAGGAAGGAAAGGAAGGAAAGGAAGGAAAGGAAGGAAAGGAAGGAAAGAGAGGAAAGAGAGGAAAGAGAGGAAAGAGAGGAAAGAGAGGAAAGAGAGGAAAGAGAGGAAAGAGAGGAAGGAAAGAAAGGAAAGAAAGGAAAGAAAGGAAAGAAAAGAAAGGAAAGAAAGGAAAGAAAGGAAAGGAAAGGAAAGAAAGGAAAGAAAGGAAAGAAAAGAAAGGAAAGGAAAGGAAAGAAAAGAAAGGAAAGGAAAGGAAAGAAAGGAAAGAAAGGAAAGAAAAGAAAGGAAAGGAAAGGAAAGAAAAGAAAGGAAAGGAAAGGAAAGAAAGGAAAGAAAGGAAAGAAAGGAAAGAAAGGAAAGAAAGGAAAGAAAGGAAAGAAAGGAAAGAAAGGAAAGAAAGGAAAGAAAGGAAAGGTGATTGTAAGCTGTTCTCAAGCAGGACAGCCAAGGAGGCAAAGTTGGACTTTTCTCTATATCCTAGCATGGTTTCCAGCACAGCTAAAAGCACAGGCCATGTGAAACAGCTCTGGAAGTAGCTACCCCAGTCAGGATAACTGAGTCCTGACAGCACTTGTACCTGGCAGACAGGCACCACAGCAGAACTATGCAGAGTGCTGCAGGGCTGCTGAAAGCTTCTGTCATCTTTTTGAAATGGCAATCACCCACAGCTCTGATTTTCAAAACCTAAGTAAATCAACACAAGTTGCTTCATTCTTTACAACGTGTGTGGTGGCATAATCACAAAGGCAAGGGAAATGCTTTCAACTCACCCGAGGGTAGGCACTACACCATTTACCCCACCGGTTCCCCTTGTTCTCCCCCACATTAATCCTGCCTCATGATCCGAGAGGGCTGAGCACAGGACTCGGATGAGACCAGCATGCAGCTTAACATATAATGTACAAACCCGCTCACAAAATGCATCCCTGGTTTACAAGCAAGGGGCTGGGACACCGAGACATTGCACCACAGCAAAGAGCACAATGATAGCCCAAAACTGAACTCACTCCTGCCTGCCAACTTCCACGATGTTTTCCAGTCAATTCTTTTGCCTTGCAAGGACTAAAACTTGTGGCTTTAATACTCTGAAAAAGTTGGCAAAACTTTGTGTCCTCACCTAAATGCAATATGCACTGCGCATTTAAAAAAATAATAATAATTTAAAAAATCAAATAATCAGGTAGAAGGTAGTACAAGAGCTTCTACATACAGTCCATTTCAAGTACATAACATGACACAATTAGGTTGTAGTTTATTATCTCTCTTTTTAAGAATTTCACAAGTTTTTCAAACAGGTGCATGGGTAAGGATGAGACTCGAGCAGGCAGGAGTTTCCTGTCAAACAGATGCCAAGATCAGTGCCAAATTCCATGAGATGCTCAAGTTGCTCCAGAGACAAGTGCCATCATATACAGCACTACTGCCCCACCATCGTTTCACAAGTGAAATGAACTCTCTCTCTCACCTCCAGACAACCAACACCATGTGGTGTATTCAGCTATCACTCCCTTACCCTGACAGAAATGTAACCACTGTTCGAGATATGGGACCCAAACAGCTTCTTGCCTTGAAGCCCCACCAAAATCAACACCCCAGGTATTGGTAGGGGTGAAATATTCAGGCAACTAACAGAAACTGTGACCAACCTCTGGACACTGGGACACTTGTTTTAGCAAGAAACAACACAAAAAGTGCCATCAGCAGAGTGAAGACTCCTGGCCGAGCCTTAACTCTGTCCTAAGTTTCAAATTATTTCAGCAAAAGGGACCACCTACCACCTCCAGCTGAGCCCCCTTTTTGTAGATGGGGATTGATCCTGTATTACTACAGAGCCAAGATGTTGACTATCTTGCACCAGATCTGCATGGTTGAACTTTAACATAGATACAATAATCAAGCTTTAAAAAATGCTACCGTTTCAAGCCAGCCAGAACTTTTATGTGTTGACAGGATCAGTGCCATCTCTTTTGCTGGCTGACACTACTTTCCCCAGAACACTTCAGCTGTCACTTTATACTTTACTCCTTTCATAGAAGCCCATCTCCCATTTCTTTTATCAACTTTCACTTTTATGCAATGCTTTCAGACATATTAAAAAAAAAAGAACTGTGAGGTTATCCCTACAAAGATAATTTCAGTATTAACTGAGCCATGGCTTGACATTTAGAGCACACACTCACAGCTGGGTTTGTTTGTTTGTTTAAAACAAAGAGGAATGAAAAAGAAAAGACAACTAAAATTTTGTAACTGATCTGACTAGTGCCATGACTCACACTGAAAAAAATGTTTTGAGTGAACTTGCCTTATAAGCAACAAGTGCTTTTTATAGGCTGCTTTCCATGTTTCATTTCAACTGAAAATTTAAACTAGACCTGTCATTTGAATTTTCTCACTGCTACATACACACTAACAGTTTGTCAGGTGACTAGCAAGAAAATTTAAATTTCCTCCAGATTTTACATTAACTTCCAGTTTAATTGAACTTTGAGGCTACAGAGAACCCATACAAAAGACAAAAGATCTCTTGAATTTCTGAACATGTTATTTATTACCACTTACCAACCAGAACTTCCAGCAGCAGCCTTTTGAAGGTTGCACACCCTATCTGCTGATACCCACTTTAAACTCATCTTTCTGCTAAATAGCAAGTATGAAACATGTCATGTAGGCAACTTAAAATGTGACCACAGGTAACACTGAAAGCTGAAGGACCAGTGAGGGGTACACAAGAACAAGGAAAAGTTCAGACAGAAAAGTCCAGAGAAGTTCAAACTCAAACTGGATGTGCACTGTCTCCCCACAGAGCGGAGATGTGGGTGCATCATTCTCCTTTTCAGACACAGGCTTGATAAGCACAGCCACAGAACAACAGCCAGGCTCCTGACAGGGCAGGCAAAAATAGAAGACAGAAAGCTCAGAACAAAACAATGCAAGCTGTAAGGTGTGAATTAAATGGGAACTGCTAAAGTGCTAAAAATGTGCAGCTTGTCTAAGCAAAAGCAAATAATGCAGAAACTTTCATATATTTCTGGAGAGCTTAAGAAAAGAGGAGAGACTAGCTAGAGCAATTCCACAAGTGACAGATCTGAATTATGAGGTAGAGGATGAAATTTAAAAAGGAAACAATACTGGCTGAAACCCCTGGAAAAACCTCCTGACCTTGAGGTATTATTGGCCATGGCACATCCCCTGTGGAGAAGGCCAGCAAAGGCCTGGAGAGGCCAGCAAAGAGCCCACTGGAGGGAACTGGCACTGCCTGGCTTGAGGGGGGCAACTTCATCTTGCAGGCCCTTTCCATTTCTGCACTTAAAATCTTATTATACTGCTATCCTATTTTGGAAATATATGTTTATCTATTTCTTCCATAGTTGAGAGCAATTAAGTATATGACTGTGTATCAAAACTAATTAATTCCTGAGACTTAATTACAGAGGGAATATTCTACAGTACTAAAATTGTCAGTCAGCAAACAAAACAACATAATTGCTTTAAAATTACATACTTGATGAATGTCTTACATATTCTATATGATATTAGATAAAACTGCACCCTTTTTCCTTTTGTTCCTCTGCTGAGAAAATAATTTCTTTCCTTTTCCCCAAATTATATAACTTATAATGGAGGGTACTGGAACAGTGCAATTAATACTGTTCTTTTAAACAACAGATAACCCAAGTACAAGCCCTATGTGGTGTTTTTATTAATAAAATTATCTTCACAGTAGGTCAGGTCTTTTTACTTGAGCTTACTATATCTTGCTTGTCAATCATACCTTGGAAAACAATACTGTTAAAGGGAAATTATGGTGAAACAATTATTTTTTCCTCCATATTTATCAAGCAAATTTACTTACAGGCAGTACTTCATCAAATAAGCTCGATTAATATTAACCATATAAATATATTTTGAAGATCAAGGGGAACAGAGAACATAGCAGGCTACAATAACTGAATTACCTTTGTCTTTTCACCAATAACATTTCTCTCCAGTTCAGCTATTTTTCTGTTTAGATGATCCAATATTTCCTTCTCTTTCAGCAGCTCTGTTGTTTCAGATTTCTGTTCCCCATCCAAAAGGGCACATTCCATATCCAACTAGGAACACAAAACATCTTTCAGAAGCAGTCCAGATTCAGAAGAAATCTTGATACACATGATTTTCAGGGGGGAGGGGAATGAGTTGGCTCACAAGAGAGAAATATTTTTTAGAAAGGGGAGGGGGAAAAAAATAACCCCGTAAGTTTTTCTGCCATAAAAGTTAAAAAGAGGTCACAAATTTGAGAAAAAGTAAAATTGCAATATAAAGTACTGCAAAATAAAGTCCAAACCAACTTTAGCTTGAAGATTCTTTTTTCCAAAACTTTTTGTTTTCTATCTCTTCTCTGTGCTTCCTCCTGTTATGATGCTGTCTCTGTGCCCAGGCTCTGTAGGAAACCCTTCTGGAACAGCTGTTTCTTTCCTGTTGCGGATAATTGGAGCAGGCACAACCCAAATGCCTGGGCAGCTTAGTTTGCAACTGTGAGATTCCAGAAGTCAAGAGGGTGCCAACATACCCTTGCCACTGTAAAGCCAAGGAGGTTTGAAAGGAAGTTGTCTCACTTCCTTTCTCTTTAAACAGCCACAGGAGATACTACCATAAAACTCCCAAGTGACACAAGGTATTTGGATCAACTGAGTGACCATTAAACAAGCAAGATTGTTCCAATTCCACTTCAGAGTGTAATGGTTACAGCTGGGAAAGGCTAATCCAAGCATCATAAGCATCCCCCAGCTGGGGAAAAATACCGTTCATAATAGGAGACTGCCAGGTTTGTGATTCAGGTGAAAAAGCACAGAATATGAAGGCTACACACATCCATGAGTTCCCTATGTACTTGCTGAACCCATTAGACTTATGCTATGTAGACACATGTAACAAGCAAGGCATTGAAAACAAAAACCATATTTTATACCTCTCTTGAGGACTCATCCATCTGGTCATTTAAATCTTTGATCTTCTGCTCAAGTTCTTCCAAGTTATTCAGTATTACTATGCGCTCCTCCTCCAGTCGACCAAGCTCCTGCCTTCTCTGCTCTTCACTGGTGCATTCTGGTATCTGCAGTTGCACACCACAAGAGGTTCATTAGAAAAAGAGGCAAACACTGTCTTTTCTGCCCCCTTTCATATAGTTCTCATTTTAGACAAGTATGGCACTGTTGGTTTTGAACCCATTACATATTTCCCATCTACTATATTGCTATTTCTATATTTAGGAGGTGTACAAGAGAAACAAACATGATACTTTACTTCCAGGCATTGGAACTAAATACTATACTTAACAGTAAATACTATTCGTTCTAAAGGAATTACTAAAACTTAACCTTTGAGAATACTTTACATGCTCTGCTATTTAGGTTGTAAAAATCCAATTTTTCCTTTATAAAAATAACACAGACAGATGGAGATGCTTTTTATGTCAATTTCAGCTGTTCAGTTAATAGAGGCCAAGAGGTAGGATAGGACATTTTTGTAACCAGTCATTAAGATGGGCAGCTTCTGTAAAATAAGGACAAAAGTTGGTTCCATCTCCCCAGGTAGCACAGGTTGCCATTTCCTTACTAGATACAAGATTAAACAAGAATGAAACAAGATTATGAAGAAAATACCTGTGATCTTACACCATCAAACACTAGACCAAACAGCACTGAGTTTGAAACGCATTCTTCATGTTCACCTGACCCCAGGGGTTTGCAATCTACTTCCTCTGGGAAGGCTGTTGGCTCATTATCCCCAACCAGGATTAGAGGTGGGCTGCATGCAGCACTTTGCAGTCCCCTTTGGGCCACAATTTGAGCCTCAAATGAGGCTCAGCTCAGCTACTGAATGGCTACTCTGAGAGCAGGCATTTCATCCTGAACAAATCTGAGCTCAGTATTTTAAAACAAGCTGCACTTCATTAACGCAGTTGCTTGCTGCTGCTTTTCTCAGGGCTTAACAGAACTCCCTTTACAATGAAGGAATGAATGGCATTCCTTGATTTAGCAATAGTAATCCTAGCAGGAAAGCCTCCTTTTGTCCAGTCTCCTGTTCAGATAATGCTGACATAACATCTTTGACTTCAACTTCCTAATAAGGATTTAAAATAGGATCTCTGACTTGCATGAAGAAAGCAACCAATGGGAAAGAAATGAAAGACCATGGCAACTTGTAAGTGAAATGTGTTACTACCTTTTTAACGTGGAAAGACCAAGTCAAGACATAATAGCATGTTTCCATTCAACACAATTTCACACCAGAAGACTCAACAGATTTCCAGAGAGATAACCCTTTGGAAGTGAAGATGTGTTTCTATCACACCTCTCTCTTCTTCTACACACACACACACACTTTTATTGACTCTCAAGTTGTGAGTGTAGCAGGCGTTAAATACAATTCACCTTAGGCATATAACCACGCTGAAGATCATACTGTGTGTAAATAATACTAAATGGAAGAGACAAAGTATTTTGAAAGTGTGAACTTGTTAAACAGAAACATGCTTTTATGGCTTTTCTTGGTCTCATTACGTTCTTGATTCCAGCTCTTGAATCCAGTTACTTAACACACTGCCTGCCACTGGGATTTGCTGCACTGCTGCTCTGGCACAGCCTGGAGGAGGAGGCTGCTGCACTAGCAAGGAAATGGTTACAAATGCTGTTAGCTCCTTTATTAAAGGACAATTTCCTTTTGCTAGTGAAACAGCAGTGAGAAGCACACAGGAAAGGAAGTGCAGCTGATTAAAGGCAGCAGTTTGGTTGGAGGGGCAGGAGGCTTGCTGCTACCACATCATCCCCAAGAGACAACGGCTGATCTGGCAAGTGGCTCAAAGGGAAAGGAGACAGGAAAGTAAATTCAGCTCAGGCAACTCCTCTTCACCTCCCAAGTGAGTGTGAGAAAACATACTCCTCTTACAAGAGCCTCGGGTTGGGAGAAAACAGCAGAGCATCCCTTCCCTCCTACATCTCAGCAGGATGCTAAGCAGGGTTCTGGAAACCTTCTTTATTTAAGTAGCTGTAATTGTTCAAGCAAATCCTTCTCCCTTGGAAAATCTTAAAACTCTTCCTGAACTGTACATCCCACTAAAAAAACCCACCAACTTCCAGTACCATTAGCTTCCACAGGATATGAAATAATAATTTGCTGGCTGCTACATTTTGCTGGCTATATTTTCTACATTTGATGGCTTATGAAATTGTATGAGTTGTGAGATTAATTCTCATACCTAAGCCAGCCTAATTGAGGCACCTGCCAGGACAGCCAGCTCCTAGAGGAGGATTTCAAGCAGCAAAGCCTGGATTACACTGTCTCCTCCTACAGAGCATTACCTTTGGTGTGATGCTTAGGTAGGATGACTCGGTGGTGTCCTTCAGGAAGCTGGGAGCAGCAAAAGGCAGGGGCTTGGTGCCTTCATTGAAGTGCTCATCAGCTCTCAGCCCTCGCGAGGGCAGGTAAGCAGCAGTGCCACGGCTGTGGCTGCTCAGCTCCGAGAAATCCGAGTCGCTTGCAGATGATTTCAAGTGGCTTCTGAACCTCGTTTCCAGATTCATCTGGGAGTCTTCGAACACGGAATCCTCATCAGAGAGCTGAAGTTTTTCGAGTTCTTTGTTAATTTTTTGAACATCAGCAACTGTAGTAGCTGCAGCAGGGTCGCTGTCAGATTTGGAGTATTCTGCACACAGACTGAGGATTGTCTCAAGCCGCTGTCGTTCCTAGTTCAAAAAAAGATAATGGCACTGAGTGTCACATGTGAGCTAAAATAAAGTTTGCTGGGTTTTTTTGTTTTGTTTGGGTTGGGGTTTTGTTTGTTTGCTTTGAGTTTGGTTTTTTTGTTTTAGAGTGAAGGATTAAAGTCCATGTAAAATCCATCTACCATTTAGAGATAAACAGATATACATAAATAAATTACAGTGCAAGATGAAGAATCAAAATTAATGTGGAAGAAGATTTTAAGAATGTCAAAGCTTTCTACATTGGAAAGATAAGTGTTAGGACATCTTATTTAACTAGCTATTAATTTCTGTAAAATGTACTTTTAAATTTTTTATTGAGGTTTTTTGTTCACACCCATTTGTATGTACACATGTCCAGTGATCTCACTATGTAAATCACTAATTGTTCCACTTCACACTTATGCTATATTCCTACCAGGCTGCAAAATATTGCATAGATTTTCCATGAACTCACCCATTCCTGACTTTTTTAGATTTTCCATTTTGTTAACTGTGATTCCTCCTTTTGAGAGAATTAGTCATTTTAGTCACATTTTGAAAAACACAGTTTTAGGAGCATTAACAGAAAAAAAGAGGCATCACATCTAACATGCAACAGCTGTCAAATGCACAGAAGTGGAGGAAGTATTTATTTACCAGTTTACTCAAATTCCCTATGGATTCATACCAACATTTCAAACTTGAGACTAAGAGTAGCTGTGCCATTTTGACTTGATGTGCTTCAAGTTGCTATAAACATTTAATTTCTGAAGGATTTCTAGATCTCTATGATACCTTTCATCAGCTGTTAGCAAGCTATATTTGTTTTATTTTACTCTATGCATAGCTTCCTGTAATTTCTATTTCAGATTAACTTTTTTTACCTTACCATTTTGAAGAGAGAAAGCATTTATGTAATTTCATGTTACTTTTGTTAAAGAAAAAAAAATTAAAAATTGCTTACCATAAGTCTATTGAAAATTTTGCTGGAAAAAAAGACCACTGTGAGAGTTCCATGCTTGGCATTAATACCTGCGCTAATGATCTAATTTCTCATTTCTAGGAAATCCTTTTACAGTTATATTTAAAGAGAAAGCCAAAAAACCAACATCCTCAGCCTCCCTCCCCAAGAACCACTACAGACATATTCACTTTCCAAGCTCTACCTGGCATTACATTTGCAAAGAGGATTTGCACAGCAGCTACTTCTGCCAGCCCTAACACTTCCTATGCCCCACTGCAAGTGATAACAAGGATCAAGCAAAGTAGGGCAGGCAGTGCACTGCCTCAGCTTTCCCTGCAGCAAGCCATTGAACTGTATGAAAATTTAACACTGGTTACACACACCCAGCTTTTTATACGGCTACCGAGAGATTACCTGGTTGTACGCACCACACGTGCACGTCACCCGCAATTAAGACCTCTGTTTCTGAGCTGGAGAACCCATCTGAACCCACCCCTTTCCAAGCGCTACCCAAACGAGAGAGCGCTGTGAGAGAACGATTTTGCCTTTGGGTAGCTTATTCCCAGGTTCCCACTGAGATTTCCTCGGAATCCTCCTGTAACGAGCCGCTGAAATAACGGAGCCCAGAGCAGCAACTGCAAACTTCTATTTTCCACAAAATAGGTCCAGCAGATTCTCAGACATCCTTCAGCCCCAAAAGGTCGACATAATTATAACTCTCTAAAGCCTTGTTCCCTCCAGGCAACCACTGCCAGACCCTAAGCCTCTTCCCTTACCCTTCCAGCACTGCTATCCTCCCTCTTACTAAGTCTTTTGGCCAGGCAACCCAATTCCTAAAGCCCTGTGCAAGTGCTGGCTGGGACAGCCAGTAATTATGCAGCTCTCCCTGTTGTGATGACATCGGGCCTGTCGTAAGGGTTATAGATGGGAAACACGGACATCAGGACACGAGGTCCCATCGCTCCTGCAACAACAGGCTGTATCGGGTTACCCCACGCCAAGCTTCCATCCCTTGGGTAATAATAGGAAATGGAAATTTCAAAGCACAGCCGCTGCTCATTCCAGCCTAAGTGCTCAGGTGTGGCACTCTGGCTGCAAACCAAAAGGGATTCTTTCTTTCCCCCCTCAAGTTTCAGATGCTTGGGAAAAGCTTAAAAATTTGCAGGAAAACCAGTCTTCAAGAAATTCCTGATGAGCTTTCAGACACGTTACAGAAATACTGATATCTCTCACTTCTATTTTGACATGTGCTGAGAGGCTTATGGACAGGAAGCTCTGTGGTTATTTTATACACTCTATTCTCACCATTTCATCTCAGCCAGCTCATTCCAGCTCCAGCACACCTGCATGTAACTGTTTCCAGCATAAATTTATCACTGAAGAAGCAAGCTAGGAAAGCACCCTTGAAATGAAAACCATGAAAAAAGTAGCACATGGAAAATCCAGTCAATAGTTTTACAAGAAATACCCTACAAGTTATTTGTGAACTGAACACAGCAGAGGAAAAAAAAAAAAAAGGTATGTCAAAAGCAGGAAATGGGTTTAAAATTGGCTCTGGTGGGAGGGAGGGATGTTGAATCAAGCCTTGTAAGCCTGTCAGTGTGTTTCCCCATTAAATGTCCTTTCTAACAGATTAAAACATCTCTGTGTATTTTCTATAGTTCTCTTCCCTGCTACAAAGAGGGGTAACAGGTCTTGTGCAGCTTCTGCCTGAGCAGCTTCGCAACTCCTGGCTTTGAGAAAGCTACACATCACCTGTGGTTGGCTGCAAATTTAAGTGCTGAAGGACAAGGGATGGGATAAGGAGATAATAACCTTCTTCAGCTACTGATTATCAATGACATTAAGAGACATCCGTGGTACACTGTAAAAAAAAAATTCCAAAATAGCAGAGGTAAATATCCCACATTTTTAACAGTAACCATGTGGTGATTCCTAGATTTGTTCATCTGCTACAGATCGTGTTTATGAATTTTACAAATGCATAGAGGTAGGTGATGCTATATCTGGATATCAAGGCAAGCCTTGGTTAACAGCTGTGACAAACAGGAAGCTTTTCAGGTATGTTCCATTAGGATCTGGATAACCTCACATTTCATTAAAAATACATGTGCAGTCTATCCCTTGTGACAAAGATTAACATGAATTATGACTAGTCCGTGTGGCCAGGTTTACTCTGCCTGAAGAGGCTGTTGCCAGAGAACAGCGCTTTCATACTGTTGCTCAGACAGACAAACCACCACCTTCTCAGCAAAGGCTGGGAGCAGCAGCTAGTCAAAAAGGAGGGTGGGAAAAGAGGCAGGGACTGGGGAAGAGAGATGCAGAAACCCCCCAGACTTTCTTTCTTACAAGTACATTCACTACCTCATAGACAAGAGGCAGGAGAAAGCTTTCTCTTTCTTTCCTACATTTCTAAGGAGCTTATATCAAAGATAAACTTGAACTGGGACTGAGGACAGTTCGCCAACTGTTCTCTCCCTTCCCCCCAGTTTGCACCAGTTTCTCACTCCAGACTAGTTTATTTTCTCATTGCCAGTCCTTGTTTTGCTATGGTTAGTGCTTCAGCTCCGAGGTTACCACCAGCAGCATGGCTTTCAGAAGCAGCACCTGTATTTAATGTCCCTCTCTCAGAGGCAGCTCTGACAGCAGAGACACCTGCACAGAGAAGCAGCATGGAGAGGCCCAGGTCACAGCAGAGGACCGGGTGTGCCTCGTCCTTTCCTTCCCAGAGCAGGCACAGGAGAAGCGGACTGGTAAAAGCAGGAGAGAGCAGTGGCACAGAGTAGAGACAGCCTGCAGGGAAGAGCTGAGCAGGTGGCTTTCTGAGAATTAGCTCCTGTACCTGACACGTGTTCTGCTCCTGAGGGAATGCCACTGGCTGCCAAAATAACAGCGTTGTTCAGCTCTTTTGTCCCTAGAGTACCTATGCAGATGATCCTTTTTGAACCACACCAAGGGCAGGAGCCTGAAAACCAGAGTTCCAGAGCAGTACTTAAGTTCTGTAAATAAGAACAGGTCTCCTGTAATTGATTTCTTCCTGGACCATAGTGTTAATTTGCATAACACATATAGCTGCAAAAATTAAGCATATGTAATCCAGATTTTGGCTTATTAAAGATCCCACAGAAATGTTTTACAGCACAATTGAAACTGAATGTTCCTGAAAACTTATGGAGTCATCAGTATTAGTTACATTCTGCAGGGGGTTTTATCCTGTTATACAGCACTTGTTCAATTACAAAACTAAATGATGTTAAGTAGCTCTTCTGTAACATTATAGAGACTGTCAAATACTAGTGGTGGGAAGAATTACCTTGAAGCTAGCCTTTGTCTACTTGCCTGGGGCTCCTTTAAGAGCTAATCACTTACAGTTTTATATACAGCTTGGGTAATTTATGCTTAAGGGGTCTATTAAAGGCACAGTGCCAATCTAGATTTATAAAACATGTATATGAGGTTTTCCACAAGTCATATAAAGATTTACATAAGCTCTATTAACCATGATTTTAAAGCAGTACCATCTTAAAAACTCAAAAATAGTTTCATTTCATTTTCCCTTCACATAAGCACATCTTACTAAATTGCAAAGCATCAATGCAAACCAGGCACAGGGATATTTGGTATTATTCCTTACTTCTGAATAAACTAATGAAATTCAGTGCTCTTCTGACTGTGACAAAGTGGACTATGGAACAAGACCCTTGAATTTTATTACTGCACATTCAGACATTGATAAATTGAAATCTCTCCCAGTACAAATCCTGGATTTAGTAAAACTTCATTAACAAGTGTATGTTTACAGATCCCTACTGACAGCTGGGCTATGGAAGGCATCACGAACCTAGTGCACATGTGATTTTTAGGTACCTACCACCATCTAGAGGAAATATATTGTATTGCCTAAAAACCAGCACAAAAAACTTTAGTGCTATTTAAACAAGCAGCTATCGAAGAAAACAGATGGCCCATAATATCTACCAAATTATGTTGCCTTTGCTGTTCCACTCCCAACCACCCCATGGTCTGAAGAGAGAGGCCCCTTTTTAGTTCCAGCAGCTACCACAACTGGGCTTTCATCTCAGATAGGAAAAAAAGAGTGAGATTTCCTCTTTAAATAATAATTTAAAAAAAAAAAAAAAAAAAAAAAGCAAACTGAATTGCATTGAACATTATTAGATCACAGTGATAACCTTTTTCCTTGTTTATAAGGCTCCTGGGCTAGTGTCAGCAATAGCTACTCTGACTTCTACTCATGTCCAGCTTGTATAAACATCCCCGTGCCAGGATGCAATGTCCGGTCAGCCAGGCTGGAGAGGAAGCAGACACAGGTCGTGACCCTGCTGCCTGTGCCAGGAAAAGCTCTGTGCTGCCCCACCTGCTCCCACAGCCCATGGGCCCCTGGCACTAACGCCAGAGGGATGGCAGGAATAAGAGCGCCAGTTCCTCCTGCTCTTCAAGTCACAAAGGAGCAGGCTGGCAAAGCAGAAGCAGCACCAGTCTTCAGCTAGTTTATGTGAACCCAGCCATTGACAGCAGATCTAAAGAAACAGATATGGAGAAACACCAAATCCTGCAAAAGTATGTATGTGTCTTTTCTATTTGGTGCACAGCAACAAATTAAAACTTAGACTTTTAAATAATTTTTAAAAAAACCAACCTGCATATTTTTACTATTTGTACTTTCTTTTCTCATCTCTGGTTATTTTTTTGGGCAATGACAGCAGATAATTTGTTTTCATATGCAGGCTGCAGCAGCAGCTCTAAATGAAAACTTTTAGAGGAGCCTGTGACACTTAAAAGCAAACTAAACACAAGTCAAACTCATAGAATAATTTATGTGGAAAAGAAAGAGTAAACAAGTGAAAGTAAACAGAAGAGTTCAAGGGCAGACACTAGGTCAAATTGCAGTGAGTGCATAGATTTTACTACCAAAAAAAATCCGGAAGTGAATATCAGCTATCAAATAGAAGACACTCAAGCCACTCTGTGCCAGCAGAATAGCTACAGGGGCAGTGCTGGTGCAAAGAAAGATACTCTCTACTTCTTATCTGGACCACAGAGCACTCTAGTCCTCTAAAAAAGTGTGCTATTTTTCTGATGGAGTTATTTGAGCAGTCCTACACTGTTCTTCTACCTACTGTGCTTCAAAAACCCAGTAAGGAAAATCCTTGTGCACAGGGACTCTACATTTTCTCTGCCATTTACCTACCAGCTACTCAACTTGAGCTTTTACACAGCACTGAAAGCTCAGAGCACACAGTTTTGATACCCATGAACGCTTCTTTAGTTGGGGTTTTTTATTCACACCTTCCCCCATCCCAAAAAACAGAGAGACCTGAGCAGACATGGATCCTTTGCCCATGTCAGTACTCAAGGGCAAAACAATTGTTCTTCGGTATCTTCAGCTGGATATATCAAGACCCTGTTTGCACAGATCCTTGACTATCCTTTGGACAGGGATCCACACACAGGGATCCACAGGGATCCCAGAACAGGACAGGCCCTAATATCCAAAGAACTGATGTCTGGATTTATATACATACATATATATATATATAATGTATATGGATCTTTCTACTTCTCAGAGATGTAGAAACCTGTTTATGGCATTTTTCAGACTCTCAAACCATTGGAAGGAGGCACTGATGTGATATTTCACTCTTCTACCAGATAGCTCTAGCAAATGGAGAATGAAGGAATGGAGCAGTATCTTGAGTATAAGATCAACTCAATCAGGAGCAAATTCCTTCATATTCAAATTATGTGTAACACACAAAACATCATATTTTTTTCAAAAACTTTGGAAAAACAGTAAGCAAATTCTCTTTTTAAAGAATTGGGACTTGAAGGAAGTATTGCTCAGCAAGAGGAAATATTGAGGGGTGGGAATGTAGCCATTTCATCCAATTATAAAATCAGAACAATTATCAGCATCACCGAATACCGAAACAACCCAATATGTTTCATCCCTCACCATGAAAAATAATTTAAAAAAAAAAAAAAAAAGCCTGTTCTCTTTGAAATATGAATACGTTGCTTTTATGACTGATTATCTCAGGTTTTACAGCATGACTGCCTGCAAAACCTTCTGATAACAAGCAAGGAAGCAATCACCACTCTGCACACACAACACACCAGGTCTAGGGAGAAGATTACAGAAAGGAGTAGAGGAATGGCAGGACAAAGGCAGGAAGAAGAGGGAGAAACAACATTTCTGCTGATGTTTCCCACAACCTTTTTCCCAAGCCACACAGCCATTTTCACTCACAGTTGGTCCTTCTTGCCCTGGGAAGCCCAGTCACTGCTCCCAAGAAGCTGCAGCTTCAAGGGGAGCCAGCAGAGGTTTTGGGGAGCAAAGCAGGGCACGGATGCACATGCCCTGACACTCATGGAGCGGGGAAGGGGCAGTGCCTGCCCCCCTCTCACACCTGAGCCTCAACACTACAGCCTTCGAGCAGGCAAAGGCGAACCTCTTCACATCTTGCGAACAACAGCGTGTATCTTATAAACTACAGTGATCAGTGGACTGGGGGGGAAAAGGCAGACTCCTGTCTGTGTAACAGGCTCCTCACCAACTTGCATCAAGGACATAGGCGAGATGGGGTGTGGGGAGGCATCTCACTGGGTTACAATTCTTTAGCCTGAACCTGCTACTCATACGATTCAAGATGGGAACGGTGGCCCTGCACAGGCACCAGGTCATTGCTAGTGGTCATTGACAGGCATCCCCTTCTCCCACATTCCCACTACTCCTGCATCCATCCTCCCCACAGCTTTTCACCCCCAGTCTGCCCAGGAAATGAATTCTCCTGCAGGTTTGCTGTCTGTATGCAAACTATACAGGTTTAAGAGTATCCTATTTCCATTTTGCTCAAATTCATAAGATGTGAATTAGGGCACACAAATGTAAAGTTAATGTCTCAAATTTAAGACTCAGGAGTACCAACTGGCCCATCTAGTGACCTCTATTTCTATGTGGATGATAAAATATGAATGCATGTTAATATGGTCAGAGAGTCCCAAAGCCACTCTGAAAACCCTTTGGAAGAACTGCTCTGTGTTCTTCCAGAGACAGTTTCAATAGAAAACTGTTTCAAACATCTCTGTGGGTTCTGAAGACATTTTTACTTTTCCCACTCATAAGTTGTTTCAATAATACATAATTACATTTTACTACCTATATAATCCCAAGCTGAGACAGTATGCACTACTTTACATTCACTGAGACAAAGAAAGAAATTGTCCTCCTCTGCTACTCTCCATCTTGGGAGGGGGAGAAGCAAGGAGGCCTGTATTTTAATGAACATGCTCAGAAGGAAAAAATGAAAACTAAGCAGAAAAACCTCTGCAGATGGCTGTTTAGCCCACACCAATGTATACCTGACTCTGCAGCACACAAAGCTGAGCGACTTAGAGCAGAATCTCTTTTTCTTTGCCCACTTACCACAAAACAGTGTCATCATCTAAAGCAAAAAGTCCTGGATCCCTGCAGTGTAATTTGTGGGTTTTATGTACACAGACATTTTAACAGAGCCCACAGGATAACTGAATACAATTTACATGGGTTCCAACATTTTTTCAGGATGGCTGAATGGCACCGTCTATCCAAGCAGCACGCTATGTATGGGTTAGCTTTATGGACTGTGATAATAAACAAGGCATCTGGAGCAGGCAGCATTTGAATTTCAAAACAGAGCAGCTTATTCTTTGCTGTACCTTCCTGATGGCTACACCTGGGATGGGTATTTTGCAAATGCTAAATGTCACAGATAAATAAGAGGAAGAGAAAAAAATTACCAGCCGTTCCATCTCCTGCTCCCGAAGTCGCTCTTCCCTCTGCCTCCTGTGATAGTCCATGAGGTCTTCCCTTCCTGAAATTGAGCTAATGCTGTTCTTCCGCTCTCGCATGGACATTTGCAGAGAATTTGGTGTCTGTCTGTAAGTTTCCAGATCTGGGTCATCAAGTTCCATGGAACTGGTGGAAAGGTTTCTTCGGACAGAGAATGACCTGTCAAAATCCACTGGGGAGAAAGAACTACTGGGACTTGTTCCTGACAGTCCAAGTCTATCAAAATCATCGGGGAGATATGGGGAAGAAGGTGCTAAAAGCATCTTTTTAGCAATTCGAGGGCTTGCAGGAACACTAAGAGTTGAACTGACATAGGGATTACTCCCAGAGACAGAGTTTGCATGTGGTGAAACCCCTGAGCTGCAAGAAGAAAAATTCAGGTAATTATCAGCATCGAAACCATTCTGAGGTAGATCTTTTTCTCCAAGTTTTTTCCTTTTACTATTACCCAGAGAGCTTCTGGGGGGCAAACTTAATGGCACCAGCTGGTTTTCTGTTGATTTATACAGTCTGGGTAGGGAACGGCTGTACATTCCCATATGACTTAGAGATCCACCAGAGTATTTCCTAGGCCGTGAACCCAGAGTTTCCATCATCACATCTTTATACTTAAGTGGCTTTATGTGTAGGGCCAGACTGTTTTCAGCATTCATTCTCCTGCCTTGCTTTGGGCTGGAAGGCATGCTGGCTGCCCCAGAATTGCTACCAGGTGAGAGCACCAGCTCGTTCCCCGAGCTTCCATTCCACATAGTCAGGAGAGAGCCTGAGATCTTCTTTGACTCCAGCATTCCTGGGAAGTAGATGTTGTCATAAGATTTATTTCTCTGACTGTACTTTGAGTAGTTAAACTTATCCATGTGTCCAAGGGATTTTTCATTTTCTCTGCTGGCATGAATATCAAAATCTGTCCTTCCTGAACTATACCCACTGAGGGATGGAGACATGCCTGATATGGAACCCAAATGTTTTACAGAGATGCTTTTATCTGGAAGATATGGGCTTTCACAGGGGAACTGCTTGCCTCCTTGAATTTTGTTAATAGAGTGTGTATTTTTAACACTGGAGGAAGGATTAGGTTTAATTGGCATAGGTTGTGAAAGGGTTAAATAAGAGCCAGCATAGTCCCCATTTGTTTTAAATTTAAGAGTTGATGAATATTTCTTCGTGTTGAGGTTTTCCATAATATCCTGGAGACCATTTTCAAGGGAATTTGCCACAGAACCCTTTCCCAAACTAGCATTTTGTAATTCCATCTGTTTTTGTGAGTGGCTATAGTCTGCCATAATCTTACTGGAATCTGTAAAGAAGACAAAACAAGAAAAAAAAATTAGCTAGTAAGTAGCCTCTTGCATGTGCATGCCTGCAAAATAACGTGAACACTTTTTGCAATAATTACTGTGCTTGTAATAAATGCATCTCACTAAGCAAAGGAGGAGATGCACAATTTTCCCATCTGCTTCTGCAGAAGATGGGAGACAGAAAAAGAAGCGGTAGAGGCACAAAACCATACCAAAGTCAGCAACACAGTTGGAAAGAGGATAGACTCTTTCTTTGCTGTCCTATCCATTGCAGGAGTCTGTGGTTCAACCTTTATAATCCTGAGCCTCTTAAGATATCCATGAAGTAAGGAAGAATTGTTGTCCTGATGTTTTACAGCTGAGGAACTGAGGAACAGGGAGAATATGCAAAGCAGACAGCAGAGTAAAGAATCCAACTCAGGTCTCCCAGGGCCAAAGACATAAGATACTGCTCTGGATCACCTCTTCCTTTAATCTGTGCAGCTAGTGCATATGAGCCCTGATATACTAGTGAACTCAATTTAAAGCTCAGGAGTTTGTCACCTTTCTGCTTACTTTGTGGATGGTCCTGCAAAGCTTAATGGGAAAGTACAAAACCAAGGCATGTTTTTCAAGGTGTTTCAGCTCATTGCTCAAAAAATACAAAGCTGTAACTACATCTGCAAAGAGCACTTTGGTTAAAAGATAACCTTAAGGAAGTAGAATGCTAGGCTGCATGACTTCATTCAAAACATCAAACCCACATGACTATTAAAAATATGGATGGGGGTGCAAGTTACAGATCCTAATGATTGTTCAGAAATCTAATTTATACTCAGGAAGAGAGCACAGACCAAAAAAGCCTTTGCTGTGGTGGATGTTGTTGTTCAACAAAGTGTCAAGCTCTAGTCTACAGCTCTGAGCACCACTTTGCCGAAAGCAAAGAAAGGAATTCAGCTCCTGATGGTGCCAGTTCCTGCAGGAGATAAACAGGACCCCCAGCAGGCTTACACTTAGACCTCAGCTGATGTAGAAATGACACCATTAACATTTACAGCAGCTTCTGGGATGTGCTAGTCTACACTTTGAACTAATAAAGCACTTCTGAGTGTCAGTTCCTGCAGTGCCAGCAAGTGTTGTTTCTGAAAGTAAGGATCAAATCTGGGATTTACTCTTGGCTCAGTCACATTTCACCTGTGACTTCAGCTTCCTCATGAGAAACTGAATTTCAGCTTGTCACTCGGTGGGAAAACCTAATGTGTAAAGTGCCCTTAAAGTCCTCGGAGGCAATACTTTAGTCCTCTCCCAAGTACCGCTTCAGGCAATTGTATCAACCAAGAGACAGAATTTGGGATTCCTGTCTGCCACCGGAACTCATATGACCTGGTTTCATTGAGAATCACTACGTTCACACCTTGTGGAAGGTGGCAATGCATTCCTCACAAGGGTCCTGGTCTCCAGGACCTTCCTTGCTAAGAAGGCACAACGCCACGGAATTCACCACTGTCCAGGGCATCACCAGTCCTCTGCTGCACAGGCTTCCTCTGCTCAATCCAGGTGTGCAACAACATGTTCTCCTCAATTAGTAAGAGAAAAAGCCGTAATTTTGGGAACAGCGATAACTATCATTACTTATGGAACTGAATAGGCAGAAGATAAAAGGAGCCACCCTTAGGGGACACAAACGCAAAAATCGAAGTAAAATAAAACACCTTCTTGACCACAGTGGACCTGGCTAAGCAGTTGTTAATTACAAGCTCTGGTAGTGGCCAGAAACATTAACTTGCACCTTCAAAACTAAACCTCAAGTCTACCTCTACACAGAATTAAATATTTTTATGCTGGCTGTAAATATGGAATTTGTATTATATTTATAATTTTAACACACTTATGATGATGATACAACTATCTAAGTTGCCGTTGAACCAGTGAATTCAGAGTTCTCCATCACACCATTGCCACTTTGAGCAGTGAAACTGCAGTTTCTTATATTGTGATATTTTACTTGACATTTTTTAGCTATTTTCATAAATTTTGATAACAGCAGTGATGAAGTTCAAATGAACAAAAGGATAAATGTGACCCAAATTCAAAAGAACTCTTGTCAGGACAAGACAACGTCACCTGGAAGAATCAAGTATTCATCATATTAGTGGTGTTTTAAGGAAGAAGAATAAGATGTAGAAGTTATTTAAGAGCCCAGATGTAAAGCACAATGGATATGCCTTTTATACTTAACCTTCCATTGTGGAACAGACCCCAATTTCCATCTCAGTCTCTCTTTCTCCTCCCCTCTTCCAAATCTCTCTTAAAACTGAAATCTGATCTCATATGAAAATTGTACTGTCCAAACCTTAACTAACCCAGCTAAGTTCAAATATTTTTGCATAAATTTCACTGGCTCCTCTATAAATAGCTTGGCAGACATATTAATGGGACATTAATAATTGTTCATTACTCCCTTGCAACAGCAGTAGGGCACATTTAATCCTACAAAGACTGGATGCTTTTGCCAAATAACAAGTTAGTTCATGGAAACTTTCATGCCTGTTCACCACAGCAGTGAAGGGTTCATTGTACTTGAAATCCAAACAAGTACAGTAAGAAAAGGTCATGATACCTTCATGTAGTCAATCCAGTTCAGCTTTTCTCTACTATCCCTTGTGCCAGTTCCTCTGCGTTTTTGTTTCCAGCACCACAGTGCCCGCAATCATACAGTTAAAACCCAACTGGACAACAGCACATGTTTAAATAAACCAAAGCTGCTTCCCACCAACCAGATCTTGTTTGCTTTGTTTATTTCTAGGGTAATGTTTGAGTTGAAACTTGATGAATATGCCAGGCTGTGTTACACATCCTGGCTGATGCTGTCTTTGCATGCAGCTCTAGAGACTAAGGATGGGAGCTTCAGCTCGTGACGTGCCCTGAACCCATCCTGCATCCAGGTCAGCCCCAGCTTTCATGCTCAGCACAAGGGTCCTCTGTTTAGCAAAGTATTTGCTGCCTGGAGCTATAGAAGGAAATTCTTCCTTTTTTTAAATTTTTTTTTGCTTTCCCTCCCCTCCTTCCTTTTCTTCCTTTCCCAAGTTGTTTAGCTGGGGGTCACTGATATCTGTTCCAGACAGGCATTAAAGTGATGGGGGAGGGTTGGCTGTCTGCAGCATATCCAGCTGTGGCCTTGTTCTGCCTGGTAAATGGAGTTAGACATGGAATAAGAACAGAGTACTGATCTTATCCATGTGTCAGGAGAATTAAAGGGCCAAAATCAATTAGAAATTCTGAAAGATCTCAGTGCATTACAAACAAACCTCATTTTAACTGATTACCTGATCCAGCATTCTGGAAGGAGGAGAGGTTACTTCTGTTTGGCATCATATTTCTCTTCTACAGGATGGTTAAAATGACACTAATTTGAGTGAACCAGATAAATTTTGACCTGCAAATAAAGTAAAAAAAGAAAAAAAAAACACGCCGTGTTAAAAAGTGTATTTTGGGAACATTTTTTGAGTGCATAATATAGAACACAACTGGCTTTTCTTATGGTAAAATTTCCACAGACAACTCAAAAAGAAATATGTTAAAAGATATTTGGAAAGGACACTCCATGTTTAATGTGGAGTCTGTGGAAAAAAAAGGTAAAACCTGTCTGCAGTTGGTTTATCAGTTTAAAAGTACATATAATTTGTTTTGATAACCAGCCATTATCTATGTATGACTCTGTCCAAACTCTGTACAGGCTCTGTACTAGTCACAGCTCCTGAGTTTTGTCTGTGATCCTGTGACTTCCTTAAGAAATGACAAACAAGGTTGCACTTTGCTTCTGAAGACTTTATTTTGAAAGCCCATAGCCCAAGTTCAGCCCACGCAACACCAGCATTCTGCAACCATGAATAAACCTATGCAAAACCAGGTATGTCATCCAAAACACAGAAAATGTTTTCTGAGTTTCCAAAGAAGCCAGACTAGGAATGCAAAGGGATTCTTGAAAGCTCATTTAAGATCAAATTAAAAATTGATATGGCTTCAAGAGAGACTTGGCTTAAAAGAAATGCCAAAATTAAATCCCAGCCACTAAAAACTAAATCCAAATAGAAGACTTCTAGTGAGTTGCTCTATTAAAAGGCTTATTTATTTTTTATGCACATCTCTTTTTAAAAGGGTGACAAAAATTTTTTTAAAAATTGCATCAAGTGACAAAATTTATGGCCACCATCTGTAGGTCCTCTGGGCTTAGCTCTGGACAAGCAAATAGAAACGTGTCAGGAAAACAAGTGAAGAATGGAGACAGATATCTGGGGCTCTCTAGAGACAAGCCACCTATTTAATGAACTGCAGTCATGACAGCCCCAAGGTTCCGGGTCTGTGGTGCACAGACTTCCTGTGCCATGCTTTTTCATGTTACTCTCCTGGGAGGACAGCCCTGGGAGAAGGGAGCTGGCTACTGATCCTTGCAGAGGGAGGCTCCTTCATTCTGGCCTCTGGCTTCTGCCTCACCTGCTCCCTGCAAGCTGCTCTCCCACAGGGGTCCAGTCCCTGTCCTTTCACTGGGTTCCCCCAGGAACCTCCTGTGCTGGCCTCACTTTGCAATGCTTCTTCTTTCTCTGTAGAGGTCATTTCTCAGTCCCAAAGAAAGTTTCAACCCCACTGTGCACATTCTACCCCTCACAGCAAGATGCAGCTTCCTCCAAGATGCATAACCCACCACTCCCCGAAAATGACACTACTCTCCAAGGAGCCAGGGTAAGGAAGGAGACCCCCCCAGAGCGCTGCAGCTCCTGAGGGGACTCACCCACATGTCCAGCCTCTCCAGCACAACAGGACTGAAATTCTCCAGAGCAGCTGATGGGAAAGAACCCAGGCAGCAGAAAGCTTTTCAACCCAATTTTCATCCTCAACAGGTTATTTTATTGACGTGAAACATTTACCATCCTTTTTACCTCATTTGTCTTCCAACCCATGGACAGACCCCTTCCCCGATTCCTTCCAGCTTGCCTCAGATCCTCCAAACTCAAAGCCTGCATAGCATCCCAGGCACCCAGCTCTGCTGGAGCGGGGCTGTGGACTGCCCATGGATCCCTGGCACAGCTGCAGCTACAGGCAGCCAACCCCAGCAAGAGGTGACAGCGGCTCTCCCACTTGTCTGCAGACCAAGCACAGAAGGATCAGGACACAAATCCAGTTAATACTGCCACTATATTGACACCTTGGCATATTGCTTGTGTCATCTCTATTAAAAATACTGCATTTTGTGCCCAGAGGTCCCCAGAAAAGAACCAAAAATTTAACTTTTCAGGCTGTGTTCAACTTGACACAGAAAACTAGTGACACTCAACATTTCACATCTGTCTGCAACAAAGATGTCACTGTATCATTGAACAGAAAAACCAAACATGGACAACTTGGAATTAAAAGACAGAACAAAGGGTTGTTTAGAAAGACAGGAAGATACATTGCATTTCCCGTGTCTCTAACATTGCTGCTTTATGGTTAAGAACACCAAAAACCCCATCCTTTCTTTTTGTGAGATGACAGCTACCACTTCATCAATGTGACAAACATTAAGGAGAGCACAGCTGAAAGGGAAGGGATTCTATGCAATTAAAAATTCAATCTTTGATTCAATTTGGTGAATACCTGGGTTTGCTAATAACCTTTTTTGAGTTTAAATATTTATATGTTTTCATTTCAGGTTTGATAACTCATTACACATCTCTTTTCCTAGAGGATGAGAGATCAGAGAAGTCATCACTTAGTAATAACTGGATTTAAAGGGGAGAAGAACTTTTTAATAAGCTTTCCAGTGTAACCAAAACCAGGAAGCAATCAATGAATTAATGAGCTAAGGTAACAAACAGCTCAAAATCCACAGTATATGTGGTCTCATGAAATCATATTCTTTCAGATGAGGTTATGCAGGGCCTCCAGCAAGGCTGACTCTCGTTACAGAGCACATGCACGCTCTGCCTTGTCTGGAACGAAGCAAAATTATTTCATCTGGGATTTATAAAGTCATCTGAAGTGAATGTATACAGCATTACCAATCATGTTTCATCTCTACAGTGCCCAGGCCAAATTAAGTTTTGTTTCACTAACGACCAGAAGAAACAGTGATTCACAACTCAAGCAGTGAGTCAAACAAAGGATTCCAATTTTAAGATATTATAACACTGGGTGGCTTTATAGTAAGAACTCCTTTCCTTTGTGCAGTGGTTTAACCCCAGCTGGCAACTCAGCCCCCCCAGCTGCTTGCTAACCCCCACCCAGGATGGGGGAGAGAATTATAAAAGAGGGAAAACATATACTAAATTAATGACAGTTTGATAGATAAAGCAAAAGTCATGCACAAAGCAAACCAAAATAAGGAATTAATCCCCTAGGAAAGCAGGGTTCCATCACTCCAAATGTTTCACCCCCTTTTTCCTTCTTGTCCCAGCTTTATATGCTGATTATGATGCCATATGATGTGGGATATCCCTTGGGTCGGCTGTCCCAGCTGTGTCCCCTCCGAACTTCTCATGCCCCCCCAGCCTTCTCACTGGTGTGGCATAAGAAGGTGCAGTCCTTGACTCAACAGAAACATTACATAGCAACAACTAAACAACATCAGTGTGTTATCAACACTATTCTCATACTAAATCCAAAACACAGTGCAGTAACAGCTACCAGGAAGAAATGAACTGTATCCCGGTCAAAACCAGGACACTTCAGTGCAGGAGCCAAAAGCTGCAGCTCAGCCAAGCCACAAGTACACTACCTGTGTACACAGCACTTCCCAGCATTTCATCCACAGATTTAGGGTGAAGTTTTCCCAGCACATAAGTTTCTCACCTCTTCTTTATTTCTGCCTGGGCTGATACCCACCTCCCATCAGCAGAGCCTGCTCTGGCACCCACTTTTCTCTTATGTTACAAATCAAGTGGGTTGCAGTGCCTCAGGCATCGCTAAGGCACTTCTCTGACTGAAAATAAACAGTCAGTTTTAAACAAAGCTCTCAAACTTGGCCATCCATCTTTTAAGGCTTTTCTGCTCTTCATTGTTTTTTGATTTTCAGTTTCTCAGTGAATATTAACAGTGAACTCCCTGCAGCTCCTGGCACCTCTACTATCTCTGACATTTCTCTTCAGAAACTCCTACAGCAGTGCATTGCCACTCTTGGAAAACAGACGAAACCCCAACTGATGGAGGGTGAAGACAAAAGCCCATCACTGGCACCGTCTGCACATCATTAGAGTTTCATTTGTTCTGCAACAAGATCCTCAAATGATTAGAGTCTGTTTCAACTACTCCAATAAAACACACACTGTTTTGGAAACAAGAAAGCCTCTTGAATTTTCACACTGAACAAAATTTGGTGAATGAGTGCTGATGGCTTCAGTTCCTGGAGATTTCTTTTCCCACAGTATAGCATGCCTATGTTCATAAACAGACTGTTCCATTACCAAGCTGGTTTACCTTTTTCCTGCATAATCTGAGGACAATGTACTTATACCTGATTAAATCAAACCTGTTCTAATTCCTGACTTACTCTGCTTATTTACAAACAAAAGTCTTGATAGGTTCAATATGATGGCAAAGTAAAACTCACTGGAATCTGCTGTTTACCTCCAAAACACTTACGTGGAAATCCATCTTTCCCGAAGCCCACTGCCAAACTAAAACAATATATTCACAGAAAGGCACCTGCATAATTTGGTGGAGATTCTGTAGCCATGAATGGATACATCCTTAAGAGACAGCAAAGCCATCTTTGCCAAAACCTGGACAACTCAGCAAGGCTGTGGTCTAAAGGTTGCCTTAAACATCCTTCTTAATTTCCTCCTCCTCCTCCCCCACAACATAATACACTAGACCCCAAGCTACAGCTAATTTCCTGCCAGCATAGCCCTGAAACCTGCTCAGTCCCTGTCTTTTCAAGATATAAACCTTGCGACACATAGGTCCCTGCATGCAAGTGAGCACAAGGTCTGGTTACAGGCAAAGGGTGTTTTAGTTCCTAAAACTCACAGCTTGGCACCCTCAGCAACACTAAATAAATTAAAAATCAAGTATCTGTGAATCAGATTTGACTAAGTCGCTCTCTTGCAATCCTGCAGGTTTCCGATGTGGAAAAGGGAGTGGCAGAGGAAGTCGCTCTTATGGCTTACCTCTTCCTCTGAGAAATTATCACACTGGATATTGGAGAAGAAATAAAACAGTGCAACAGAAAACACCCTAAATAACATTATCCCCCTCACAAACCACATATATTTTACTGTAATAACCCACTGACTACTCCAAAAATGGCACTTAAATATGACATTTTTAATTGCTCTGTCTTACTGTTAAAACATGATTCTCTCCTATTTGATAAGGATTGATGTTGTAGGTATTGTCACATCAATTGCTCTGTCCAGTAGATGGACATAATCATTTTAATCAGGTCACGACAGCTGACAATTTCAAATGCGCATCAAAAATGAAAACATTCATTACCATGTAAACACTACAGTTGGGCGACTATAAACTGAGGGTCGAGCCACAAATAGTAAGAGACACAAATAAAAATGCCGGGGAAAAATGTTGGAGCTTTGTAACTTTTGTGCCATAAGAGCTACTCTTACCTGAAACTGAAACTGTTACAGCACTCATTTCAATGAATCTAAACTAATTCCTATGCATTTGGTAATAAAAGAGACTAGACCACCTACTCAAACATTACTTCAGTAAACATCACTGCCTCCTCCCTATCTTACAGTCACACAAACCACCGTCTCATCTGGAGTAGCTCACTGAGATAAGTTGAAGGAAGAAGGAGAGTTAGTGCTTTTCTACTCAAACAAAAGCCACAGACAGGTAGAAACATAGTAGAAGAGATTTCTTTTAAAACAATGAACTCCTTTCATCATGCAGCAAAACACAATTGACAGAGGACAAGCCAAACTCCAGTCATACTCATCTTTTCTATTTCGGTACCTTTCTGGTAGTTAAGCTCAAGAGTCAGTTATCTGACCCAATGACTGTATCATCTCATGACAGTAGTGACAAGCTCCCTGGTATCATTCTGACACTATTTCATTAACTCCTTTCCTATTGGAAATCTGAGTACACTCAAAAGATTTGCAAACTGAAACTTTAAAGTTTCACACAGAGATGGCAAACAGAAAGCTCTGGTGGTGGGCTGTGACTGTTTACTGTGCAGACTAAGAAAACCCAAACCAAACAACAGAGCTGGTGTACAAATAAATACACTTAAATACTCTACACCAATATAACTCACTCCTGAAACCCAAGAAATACAGACTTTCTTCATCTAAAATTTCAGGAAGGGGATTGAGTGCAAAACAGTTGTATCCAAATTCATATTCTACAGGAGCAGAAATTCTCACTGTACAAGAGCAGAAAGACCTTAAACAGAAGTTTCTCTGTTCCCATCCTACTTGACATGACAAACTTGCCCCAGGACTACCCTGACAAATTCAATGAGAGCAGGTAGGTAAGGCCCAGAAAATCTAAGCAGGTAGAAAAACTAATCAGAACAGCTTCAAAGATCATCCACTCTTTTTTCTTTTTCTTGGATATCCTTACCATTTTTCCCCCTCTATTGCGTTTTCCCAGTCTCAGGCAACCTTTGCCCATGATCTGCTTTCCTCTGTGCTGATTTCTTTCACTGCCACTTTCGCCTGTCACTTCCTTCCGTTAATCAGTTCTCTCCAGTGCCCACTCATTCTGACAGCTTCTGTCTCTCTTGTTTCGCTCGTCCATTTCTCCTCAATTTGTCTTCTTCCTGGGATGCTTGCCCCATATTTCCAAATGTCCCCTCTAGCTCTTTAACACTTCTTCATTTCCCAGCACTCTCAGGGCAGCAAGCATGCCCCCAGACTAAATGCTCCTCATCACACTTGCTTGGCACACCACACTATGACAGTGACAGCTCAAGTGGCACCGGCTGTGGCTGCTGTGCTACCAAGCCATGGGTCTGCCTGCACCAACACGGGGCAGCATTTGCCAGCAGGCACCAGGACTGCGTTCCCTTGGGCAAGGAACAGAGGTGCTGTACCTGCAGTTACACCAAATACTATAATAAAGGAAGTTAAATCAAATGATTCACTTAAAAACTGATTCCACCTGCATGAGACCTGAGTAAGAAAAAACCCAAACTTGGTCATATTTATATAGTTTACTCTACACTGCAGTCTCTGGAGGACCTTCTTTCTACAGGGAAAAACTCCCCTTGGATTTCTGTAGCATCTTGGATGTGCTCCACCAGTCTAAAACAAATGCTAAATGAACAGCACCTCTAAAACAAATCCTAAATGAACAGCACCTGCTCAAAACACTCAGAACATCATTTTATAGCTGCTTGTTTAATTCAGTGGGAAACACTGTTTGCCTTGCTGGCAGTTATTACACACCAGAATTAACTGTTCATTTTAACAAATTAAAATGGAAAGAATACACTCCATGTGCAGTGAACACAGCATTAATCCCTTCATTAACAATCACCAGCCCTTGCCCACACCCACTTTGATTATTTCATCTTTTCTCTGGATCTTCAAGTGGAAAAGACAAAAAAGATCTTCCCATTTAAACGTGTTCAGTCCTTCTGATCCAGCTCCAGCCTCAAGATGGATCTGCAACCTTTAGCTCACCTAATCTCCACTTCCTATCTAAACTCAAAATACTTCAAATTTTTCATGATGAGCTTTGTTCCTTCTCCACAATAGTCAGCTGATGCCTTTGACTACTTCCAAGGATCCAGTTGATAATTGTATCTGAGAAGTATAGACAGTAACTGATGTGGAAGAAAATGACCACTCTTCCTGTCCTGGCTGATGGCAAAGATTTCCATATCCTCAGTAAAAACAGAGACACACTAATGAGACGATTTAGCATTTGTCAAAATAAAAACAAAATAAATTGCTGGTGTAGAAAAGGAGCTGTGTAAAATGAACTATATAGAAATGGTAGAATGTTACTGCTTGACAGCCCTAAAAGTATCTCTTTTTCTGTAACCCTCTTAGTTCAGACTACCCTTCCTCATGACAGCAAAGGTAGGCACTCTCCCATCTTCTGATCACTTAATCTCCTTTCTTTCCTACACTGCTTCCTTCTGCGGTGGGAAAGCAAGCCCATCCTCATCCTTTGCAATTCCACTTTATCATACCTTACTTCCTCCCATCTCTCATCCTTTCCCACGTTAACAACTTGTCTTTGAGGACATTATCCATGAGAATATAAAGAATGCAAAACCGAAAAAGTTCACTGAGCATGAAAACTTGCAAAAAAGGGTGCTCTTGTATCCCTCTTCCTCCAAAAGAGAGGGAAGGTGTGGCACAAAAAAGAAATATTCACCATGTTCTGACTGGCAACATGTTCACCCAGATGCCCTGAAGATGCAGACACAGAGGATTCGGGAACGTGCAGAGTCAAGGCACAGAGACAAGATGACAGGCTGACAAGATAAGCATTTGGGGGAAAAGGAACTGGTGACAAAAGCCATGTGTGTGAAATCAAGAAAGCACTCAGTGGCAGGAGCAGAAAGCCCATCTCTTGAGTCTTTATGTAAGTGCAGACTGTCTATTTACACTTCTGCACACGGGTAAATTCCTCGGGCAGCTTTGGGGCAGAAGGAGAAGGAGCGGGGACCGTAGTTCCCAGCCCGTTCCTCCCTTTGCTCGTGGGCAGCAGGTATCTTCCCGAGAAAGCTTTGATCCCCAAGCTGAACTCACCACCGAGCGCGGGGCTCCGGGCGCCGCCGAATCCCACCCAGCTGCTGACAGGGCTACACGAGGGAGGACTTAGGAGCTCTAAATCTGTCAGGGGAGACCGAGCCCAAACCCCCGATTTCCGTCTGCAAGCCGATCCGCCGTAACGCCGGGTTCCTGTTGCTAAACTCCAGCGATGCCGAGACGGCATCCATCGCCGGCTCAGCCCCGGGAACCCATCCCCGCCGGGCACGGCAGCCCTCGCACAGCCGCAGGAGCCTTTACAAGCCACCAGCCGAACAAAGGATCGTGGACAAAGAGCCTTGTCCCACGTCTTGCCCTCCACCAGGTAGATTATTGACGACGGAAAACCAAACCAAGCAAAGCCAAGCCCCGCCGTTCCTTCCTTGCTTCCTCGGACCTCGGACGGATGTCCCCGCCGCCCCTGGGGCAGAGGCTTTGTTCGCCAGCGGGGACGCGGCAGAACCGGGGGGGAACACCCGGACAAAGACGGAGAAGCGACGAAAGGGACAGGGAGGGAGCCCCGTCCCTTTCAGCTGCGGGGCAAGGGGGGAACCCCACCGCCCCCACCCGTCAGATGTGGGAGGGGGCCGGAGGCGGGGGAGTGGATGGGGGGAGTGGTGGCACAAACTCCCTTGAAAGTAGCCCAAAAACCGGGGACGGCTGCGAGCAGCTGAGCCGGTGTCAGCCCAGGCTCTGCGTGCCCGAGAGAGACCCTCTTCCCATCCCCGCGGCCGGGAGGGCTTCACCCACCCCGCGGGACGGCGCTTCCCCCGCACTCACCGCCGCCTCCCGCCGCCGCTCCCCGCGCATCCCGGTCCCCGCCGCCCGCCCGGCTGCTGGAGCGCCGCCGCCCCCGGGAGCCGCCCCCCGCCGCAGCGCCCGCCCCCCGGCGGGGCCGGGGCACCCCCGCGGGCAGAATGGTTCGCTCCCCTCAGGCCGGGGTCGCGGGAGCGGGGCGGGCGAAGGGCAGCCGGGATGGGGGGGAAGGGAGGGAGCAGGGAGTGGACGGGCGAGAACGGGGAAACGGGCACAGGGATATCCCCGGAGGGGCCGCCGTGGAGCTCTTCACGATCCATAAATATGAGTCGCCAGGCAATTTCCTGCCCGCGAGATTAGCTGAGCAAACAGGGCGGCGCTGGCAGGGCGCGGGCCCCGTTTTCCGTGCCTGGGGCTGGGGCTGCGCTTTACCTGCGCCCGCCCTCCACCTCATCTTCCTCCTCCTCCTCATCCCTGGGGAAGCCGTGTTTCAGAGGGGGCTGCCCTCTGCCCTCCCTATCCCGGAGTGGAGCCCGGTTGCCTCCGTGCCCTGGTTGGGGCGCCCCTGGCACTCACCCAGCCCGGGGTCACACCTGCTGTTGCCTCTGCCTGGCGTGTCCTGAGATTCAAGATTCTCTCTTGCCTGAGAAAAGTACGCCCATGGAAGTATATGTGTATACATAGATACTCTCGTGTGTATGCACACACGGGGCTCCCAAAAGACCCCCGTCCAGTCCCCGTACATCACCGAAGGATGCAGCTGCCACCCCCAGCATTTTGCCGTTCCCAAAGCAGGGAACGGGCTGGTGAGCCCGGCCGGCCCTTGCTGGAGGGGTTTTCACACCAAAGCAATCCTATAAACCAGCACCAGATCGGCAAAACTTTCGCCAGAGCAGCGCGTCTCGCCCGTCCTATGTTCGGCCAGCGGCTGGAGGTGCCAGCCCGGACCCTGCAGGGATCCTGGCTCAGGAGGCTGCTCAGGGACAGAAGCAGCCAGGCCACTGGCGGGGTTGGAGCTGTTACAATGGGAAAAAAAGGGGACATAGCCTTCGGGGAGGGGTCGTCCCACGCCCGGGATCACTGGGTGCTGGCAGCCCAGGGCGTATAACCAACCTTCGCTTTCCGAGCGCCTGTGCAGTGTCAGCTTGGTACGGCAAACCACGGCGGTGAGAGATGCGAGCCAGCCTGGAGGACTCAGGGCAGAGAGCCAGAGTATCCTGCATAGCGATCTTGTTTCGTGCTGTGTGGCCTCGTCACTCTACCTTTTCCCGTTTGTTTCCCAAAGAGGAAATTCGGGAATAGCAGCACTTACCTGCTGTGCAGGGGTCCTGCGCGATGGGTCGAAGCTCACCCAGCACTCGGCCAGGTAAACCGTGACTGCTGACTGTTCCCATGTGCCACGAGGAAATGGAGTTTGCTGTGATACACTTCCTGCCTTACATATTCCAGGGAATATTTTACTTGGCTAGAACCGGTACTTTACTACAATATAAACTTTGTAATAACTCATTAATGTCTGGAATCTGTATAGTGACACCCAGAATACTAGAGAATATTGAACAAAAGACTGCCCCTGCCTTGGTGTCTATTGTAGTTTACATATAAAAAGACAAGCTTTGAGACTAATTACTCTAAAAGGCCGGAACCTAGATGGTCTCTTCTGTGATGCCTCCACAAGCATCCCAGTGCTTCATTTTCCACTAGCATTGAACCTGGCTCTTTGTTCACTGAACAAGCAAGGAGAAGTACACGCACTTAAAAAATAAAGGCAATATGCGTGTAATAAATGCAGAGTTAAGTTAAGGACATGCTTAAAGTTAGTAGAACTGAAAATTACTTTTAATCCTGCCACAGCCAGAACCAAAAGCAGCCAGCTTTCCCTTCATCTCACATGATCTTCCTTTTCCTTTTAAGTGGGAAAAACTGTAAGTAATAGTCTGCAAAAATCTCCCCAGGGGGAAGTGAAGCCTAGCAGTATGGAAAGCTGCAACTTTGCTCTTGCGGTCAAAGCGTTACTCTGAAGGACTTGTGATGTGCCAGCTAAAACGTTCCTTCACTTAGTTCCTACCCAGGAGGTGAAGAGGCAGCAAAGCTAGGTAAGGCAGACCATATGTTTCTCCTGATAACCTGTATGCTGGGAAAACTTTGTCTAAATCAGTGTCATCTGTTTCTTTTCAGCAAAAGAAATAAAAATAAAGAATAGGTCTTATTTCTAAAATAATAATAAGTACTGAAAACCAGCCATAGCTAAGGCTCCAAAATAACTTGGTAAGTTGTAATGTTTAACAGGCAAGAGTCTGGCAATTTAAAACAACAAAAAAACCCCGTCTTGGACATTTTATGAGTGGGAAATGCTTAAAAATTAGGAAACAAGTGAAATTCCATAAACAAAAGAGCTGAAAACTCTTGTTGGAACAAAAGAAGCCATGCTACTATTAAAGAAAGTCAGGAAAATGTATATGGAAACGTGCGCAAGAGCTACAAGTCATAGATGGGTTCAACAGTCCACCTAGCTAACATTAACAGTTTTCATAGCAATTGTACTGCTGCATCAACTGTACTGCATATCATAGAGGCTTTTAAAATTCTCCACCCCTCAGTATGCAAGCGTGCCCGATAAAAGTTTAGTTTCCATGGTAATTCATGTAAGTAGAAATCAGATGTTGGAATGTTTGCAAAAAGCATGCTTTAATCAGGAGCATTGAAAACGGTAATAAAACACCATTTTGTTACCATACTTCAATGCCATGCTTTTGTAGGATAGAAGGAGAGATCACTTCAGAACTGAAGTAATCTCTGAGCAGGCATCTGCAATCACAACCTCTGTGTTACCTGGTCCCTTACCTTTACGGATTTTATCCACATCAGGTGTGGTGGGCATGACTGCATTTCTGTCAAATGAGCCAGAGCCCACAGCTGGGAGTTGGTTCAGGCTTTATGTTACCTTCAGGAGGAGAGGCGATTCCCAGCCTGACAAAATCGGTTAAGATAAAGCTTCCCATTGATGACTAGATGCTGTTACACCCATCCTTTTCTTTGGTGGCAAAACTGGTCTGGTGTCTTCCATTTTGTGCCTTAACTACTTATTTGGATTCACAATCTATGATTTGTGACATGCTTTGGTGGGGTGGTGCAATTATTTACAAAAACCAGATCATGAAAAGGATTCCAGGTGAAACCTCTTCCTTCTCAACACCTCTACCTCTTCTGAAAAAGTCAAAAAAGTACTTGCATTAGAGTGATTGATGAGATGAGAAACAAATAGATCTGAGCAGTTGTGTTTGAGGCTGAATCTCTGTTTCTTGAACAAGCATCACCAACACATCAATTAAGTTGCACCCTTTTTGAACAAACCTGTCACAACAAATGAAGTCGTAAGGATTCAGTGCTTTCCAGCATTTTGAAACACTTGTTTATAGCTTGAAAATAGTAACAATGGTTACAACCAGAACTTTGGGTGAAACTTCAAAGCAAGCAGTGATTCCTCTGCTGTAACTTCCTCAAAGACATTTTGAGGCAGCATAGCAGGCTGGATTCTAGGTTAGGAAAGAATCTTGATTTTTAAGGCCCGGTGGGAATATCTGCAAAGTCAAAAGGCGACGCTTGGGCATGACTGCATTCATCAGTTACATTGTGGTGAAAAAAAATCACACCCTGCAGTTACAGTGGTCATCGTAGTTAAAAATCTAAAAATCTATGAATGCAGCACACAGTAGAAACGTATATCAGTAATAAAATAATTTGGGGTTCAACCAGTGGAGTGTTCTTGTGACTCGTCCTTTCTTAAACTGTCACGCAAGAGCTATCAAGAAGAAACTGCCTGGGGAAAATAAGTTACATGAGTAATCAAATCTCATGCTTCAGGGCAGAAGTCAATTGCTAGAAGGGTCAAGAAAGGAATTTCCTTACTCTGTTCCTTTGCGCAGTTGTACACAATTAACTAAATTCTAATTGCAAGGCAAAAAAAGCAGTTATATTTTTCATTTTTCTGAATCATCAGGCATTGGCTGCTTTTGCAGCTGGATTCAGAGCTTAAGGGACAGGTCTGATAGGTGGGTTTTGTTTCACTTCTGTGAGTTTTTGCCTAGATTTACAGCACAGCTGGGATATTTGCTCTTCCTTTATGCCGACTGCCCAGCCCACAGTATAACTGTGTTGCAGAACTACCATTAAAGGGAGACTAATTTAAGCAGTTAATTTTCTGTTAATAATAAGTAGTTACCTTGAAAAAATCCCTCTGTCTATAATTGCACAACTCATAATGATTCATTTAAGTAGCACCAGTGTTGTATCCATAATGGCCTAAGGACATAAACAAGACAAGATTTGTTGGAGAGGTAACCATTTTCATTAAGCAACTGGACCATTTAATGCAATAAAAGATCACACTGTTTCTTCATTAAATAGAGTATTTTAGTACTCAAAAGAATTTTTGCTACCACAGGATGGACATTGCTTCAAATCACAAGAGCACTTCCCTATTAGCTTGTGTATGGTTCTCTGTCTTCACAGCTGATTAATTGCTTCCCTTTCCTAGAATCAGCGTGTGCACTGGTCAGTGGGGGTTAGGCCTTCGTTAGCCAGCTCTGCTACTGCTGCTAAGCTCTATAGAGTGATACTGAAGTGTTTTTTCCTGTACACAAGTACATTTTTGATTATATGATCTGTGAGAAAACACGTTGAAATCTACAAGCACTAGCAAAACCTCGGTCAGTGCTCCTCATAGATGCCAAAACAGTAGGAAAGCAGTTGGCACAAGACATGGTGCAAATTCTGTAGCTACACTGGTTTACAGTTATAGTCACAGATTAGGACAGCTAATCGTTTTGTACTCAGTGGTTGGATACATGGGTACCTTCATTCCATAGCTGCGCCTTCTAGTCTTATCTTTTATGCAGCAAGCAATAAGCTGATTCATAAGTCCTTACATGCACTCAAGTTTGGAAGCCTTATGATTTTCTTCTGATGCCAAGCCAGGGAAGTTTTCTATTCTCCTTTGGTCTCTATTTATCAAATCTGGACGCATATATAACAATACTGTGGGACATATCAGTAAGACAGTACTTTCTTTAGTAGGAAGTGAGAAGAAATCTAAAGCAATTTAAGCTATTTGCCCAAGGTTACACAAGAAATCTCAGTGGGGGCAAAGTATGGAACAGAAGAACCAAGTTACTAGTGTAATTTCACAGTTAATCTGTGTAAAGATGGATCTCTCTGTGTTGGAATAAATTCTCATTTGTTTTCTTCCTCCTGCAAAAAAGTATTCTTTCCCTTCAAATGAAATAAAATTAACTAGCATAGAGTCAAAAGAGGTAAAACAATGTATTTGTACCAAAAAGAAAGATGGTTGCTAAAACTTCTTTCATTCTGTTCAGAGTCATGTGGGCTTTTGTAAAGGAAGAAGCTTTGCCTAATGAAGTTTAGATAAAATATATTCTCACAACTGATTCATGAAGTTGTTTTTGCTGACAGGTTTTTTATATGCGCATTCAGAAGGGTTGTAGAGGTTTTCTTTTCAGCAGATAGCCCCCAAATGTGGAATTATGTCCCATTAGCAGCACAAAGGATAACACTTTCTCACAGTAATAGGGCAAAATAAGATGCAGAGATATATTTTAGCCTCAGATTTCTGGGTTTTTTTCTACTAACAGAGGCAAGATTAAAAGCATCTGAAAAATGTAAATTATAACAATTCTCTCCCTATGCAGCCCTTACTTAAAATTGCCTTAAGTGCTTAGGCAAAATATACTAAACCTAAAGACAGACATTCTGAAGATATGCTAATACCCAAGGTAAAATCAACCTAAACCAAAATAGAAGTCAAGTGACAACCCACAACCTAGCTTTTCCACTGCACTTGCACCCCCTTCAACCAAATCCTGAAAGTGTAACAGGATAGTGGAGAATGTCACAGAATACAATACGTTCATTTCCCAACAGAATATGCACGGGAAAGGGGAAGATGGTCCAGCATTTCCCCACAGGTTTTTAACGGATGGGTGCTGGACAAGTCTGGCTCTTGAGGCCGGGATAGCTTCTGTACCAGACAGCTTGCTGGCATGCAAAGCATGGTAAGACAGGATATGGCACATACCCCTTATATATATACATGCCCTGTGCCAGATTAATCCCTATGCTGTTCTTCCCTTTCCTCCTCATGTCAGCCCCATTTTGGGTTACCATGGGGGATAATGGGGGACCGTGCCCAGACATCCTACAGGTAACACTCTTCCTGTGCTTGCTGTTGGATGTGCCATCTTCCTTACAGAGCCACTCACAGGATTGGGTTCGGGCAGGCTGGGCAGGGGATGGAACTGTGGGAGGGCTCTGGATGACCTTGGCCTTCGTGCAGGCTGCAAACTGCTGGAAGGGCTTTTGGCACCTGGGCTTAGTGTAAAGAAATCACAGCACCTGGGTACTTCAGATTCAAAGCTCTGCATCTCTCCACCTGCCCAGCCTGTGGTGGGTGGGAACTCCCCTCTTTAACCAGAAGCTAAAGCTTTACAGGGCAGCACCCCAGCTAATGGTACAAGGTAAACTGAAAAGCAAACAAACACAGATATTTTGGGAATATGAGTAGTTTGAAAATGCTGCTTTACAGGAGCTGAGCTATGTAAAGTCTGCTGACTTATGCACATGTTCTTGTCCATGCTGCTCCCCGGAGAGCACCTGTTTGTGTCCCGCTGTGGTGCTCCGGGAGCTTGGGCACCCCTTTACCACAGAGCCCTATGTGTGCTCTCTGCTCTGGGCTGCACCACTGTGGCCACGACACCACACATTTCCCATGAGATTCCCCCTGACTGATGTAGGATTAGGCCACAGGAAGCAATAAAATATGCTTGCTGATCCCACAGTATCACAGGAAATTTACATATGACAATCTTTAACACATTGTTTTAATAAATTATAATTTTGTACTGTAGTTTAAAGACCACTATAAAATCTGAGATAGGAAGCTGGGGGTAGTCTGGCTTCTTTGTCATGATGCCTTGTTTACATGTTCCTTTTTTTTTCCTTCTTTGTACTACTGAAACCTTAAAGTACTCAAGGGGAGGCATCTTGGCGTTGGTGAGCAACAACCTTCTTTTTGGTTGCAAGCTCCTCAGACCATCCTGTAAAATAGAAACCCATTCTAACCAAAAAGAGAAATGCACTATTTCAGTGATACACTTTACTAACAGGACATAAATTACTAAGCAATATGAAATGGGGACACAAAAGTAGCCCATAGAAGTTGGGCAATTAATGCATAAAGAGAGAGGAGGAATAACAGCAGATCCTCATTAGACTTAGGAACAGTTTGTCATTAGTGTATTTTTTTAAACTTCAGAATTTTAACGGGAGAAAAATGTTTCTTTATGCCTCCAATCTCCTCTTTAGTTAACAGAGGCTTCAGGTTCCCCCTCCCCCTTCATTTCTGGAGAGGCTGCCAAGTTTTCCCAGAGCTAAAAGCAACAACTTTCTGTTAAACGTTACTTCATGCTTCTGGTATTAATCTAATAGGAGGCTGGATGGGGAGGAGGGGGAAGCAGCAATGAAAGCTGATTTCCTGCCATGCAGTGGGAAATCCATAGAAAATTCAGATTTAACACTAATTTTAACAGCTGGATGACTGCTTTGGCTTTTACTTGCCATAGGAACATACAACTGCTAGGGTTTTTTTTGTTACAAAAAGAAAACAGATGTCAAGAAAAAGGCAAAATAAAAAGGAGGCTTGCATTTGTAAATACCCTGATTAAATCATCCTTTTCCACTACTTTAGAAATATCAACAAATTTTGCAAATTGCCTCTCATCTCTGTTAACATTTCTAATAAGAATATTCATGGAAAGAGAAAATATCCAAGGAAATTGTCTTGCTAATAAGCACTTCAACAAATATTTACTTGGGAAGTGCTCCAGTGACCACTTTGAAAAGGGCACTAGTGGGTTTGAGAATCACACAATAGGGACATTGAAATAAATCTCCTTGATGGAGGTGAAAAAATCATAATAAAACCAGTAGATTGTAAACACTCAAAATTAAGTCAGAGAAAACTGTCCTGTAGCAATTCCCCGCCATAGACAACATACAGCACAGAACTGTTAGCAGCACGTCTCTCAGGCTTGACAATTCTGATAATAATTGTTTGGAAGGTGATGGCCACAAATGTAATCCTTTATCCTGACTATTTAAAATAATGGCTGTTTTCTTCTTTCAATGCTTGTTACTCAGCCTTTGCTCCACCTGTTTCTCGCACACCATATGGCTCAACTCACGACATATTGCAGAAGATTTTTTTTACATTGATGGAAAGAAAGCTTAATACAGTACACATGCTGAAACTAAACGCTGTTTTGCAGATGAAGCAGGGCTATAGCTTGTGTGTGTACACAAGGAAGGACCCTTACCACAGATTATCTTGATTATAAAGCTTTACCTGCCCGCTGATGCATGCAGTCAGCAGAACATGGCAGCTGGTTTTTATGTCCCTAGCTGCAGCCAGCTGTTAGGCTGAAAGTGTTAATCACCATTTTCATCGGTCCCAGGCTTGCATTAAGCAAACTAGAGGACTCTCAGGAGCAGCGATGCCTGAGAAATCCCAGAAGCTAACACCCAAAACATGAAGTAGAAGTTATGCTATATGAGCAGTGAGGCTTCTCAAGGGGCAGATAAGCACAGGGCTAGAACATTTGATAGTTTGAAGTACTGATGGGCAGGAGAGACGAGGAATGAAAGCCTTGAAAACGAGTGAGAAAATGAGAAAAGTTCCTGTGGATATCAGTTAGAAAGAAGTTTTAACAGATGAAGCTGCTTAGAGTGTTGAAAAGGCAGAGACCTCTAAAAAGAAAATTGTTTCCAGTTTCCTTATTCTGTATTCCTAAACCCCAGGACATTATGCATAGTTTTAAAGTCAACAGGACTATTGCCATTGCTCTCTCTGTACTCCAAAAATTCCAGCTGCTATCAGGTTTTTCTTGCAATGGAAACAAGCTGGCAGAACTTCAAAGTCTTGATAACAGTTTATACAGAGAAAGGACAGCAACAGTTAGTTATACTTCCCTATTAAAAATGTTGTTTTCACCTCTCTATTGTTTTTATAGAAGTTGGATAGAATTTGACAATGAAATGGTGCCACTTGTATCTGGTCAAAGCTCAGGAAGAGAATGTCAAAATGTAGCTGTACTGGAATTTGTTTGGGAAATGTTATCTGAGAGCTCCACTTTTGTTAAATATGCCATGACCAGGGGTTATGAGCACCATGAAATCATTGATCTCAGTTGGACAGGTTTTAAATGGATAAAAAACTGAAATGAAAGTTTGAAAAATAAGGATATATGAGTATCCTATTTCCTTATTGGAAGGCACAGAAATCATGCAACCCCGATAAACATTAAGACAGCATGAACCCTCCAAAGAACATAGGAAACGGAGTGAAAAAATGTTAAGTGAAAATAACACTTGAAGATAAATTTGCCTTTGATTAGCAAATCCAGTTCAAACAATTCCATCTGAGTCTTAATCTTTTCTAAGTTTTGACTACAGTAGGATTGTAGCTTCAGTTTCAAAGCTGTCCTAACTTTCCATTTTTACTTCTCTGCAAAAAATGTTTCTCTTTTAAAAGTACTACAGTACCTCATTTATTTTCTTCCTCCTTTCCTTCTTCCCTGATCATATGCAACAGCAGAAACAGCTTTTGCTAGCTTTCTCTGTGCTGGCAAGAAGCCCAAAGATCCAGCTGACAAAAACCTCAAGTCAGCAATTCCAACGTGAAGAATGTCCTTTTCAGAGCCCCCATTTCACAGTCTCCCTGTCACGGAGCATCTCAGCAGCACCACACAGAAGAGCCTTGCACTGCCCTTCCTTCCAAGGTGAGTTCTCCTTGCTCTGTTCCTTGTGCTTCAGCGATTAGCTCTCCTTACCCACCCCTTGCTGCCCAGCATTTGCGTCCTGAGTTCTGGGGGAGGCTGAACAAACAGCATCAGTCCAAAACAAAGCTCCCATCAGTGGGTTCAAGGAGCGACTGCAAGGCTCAGTGGGTCAGCTCCTGTCCCTCCCAGACCTCATTATACTTGAAGCAGAGCCTCCTGTACTCAGAGGGAAGCAGCTTGAGAGGCTGTGTGAGCCTAGACAAAATACAGTCAGCAAAAGGTCCCTGAGTTAAATACACGTGTGCTGCTGTAATCCTCACCCACTGCTGGATCACTGAGTTTGCACCAAAATTTCTAACATGAAAGAGTCAAGAGCTTCACAAAAGCTGCTGGTGCACAGTGGCAAGCACTCAGAAAAACAAGTGCTGTGAACAAACTTAAGGGTCTATCTCATGCTTTAGTTGAATAAGGTGAATTTGATTTGTCTTTTTTTTTTCCCCAAAGGAATGAAATGATTTTTAAGGAAACAAAGAACACAGTAAATAAAGACTTCACTGGGCTGCACAGTGATCTGCGCTACAGCTTCGCAGCACGGAAGTGGTTCATCCTGCAATCACAGCACTTCATATAGTATCAAAATAAGCGCTTATTTCTCATGCAGTTTTCTTTCCCGAGCCTTTCTTTAGTGGACACAACAAGTGAACACTGTGCTTCTTGTTCTTTCTCCTCCCCTTTCCTCAGTGGTCCTTTGGTATTTACCTCCTCTCATTTTGGATTTCCTGTCTGTACCCTAGGGAAAGGATTTTCCTGTGAGAAACAAATGTCACATTGCTGATCTGTTTGGATGCCAATAGTCCAAGCCTATCCTCCATGTGAAGCAAAGCTCTCATCTACCTGCTATCAGAAGAGTACTGTGCTCAGATTTTTTTTTCCTGAACCATTTCATTTGGAACTAGCTTTAGAGCATCGATTTTCTGGTCACTAACAGAGCTGCTATTTACATTTTTTAGATTAAGATGGATGCAACTGTTTTGGGTAACTGAAGACCTAAACTAGACTAAATCTCAAAATGCAAACCAAACATCATTTTGAAAACATACCTACTTTCTATTGGGTCCTGCGAAGCTCATATGTTTCGGTTACTGTATTTGATGTTTTGCTCTGAGAGGGAGAGAAAAGCAAGTGAGAATACTCCATATTTCTTCTGCATCTATACAGAGAGCAGGGCACAGTGACTCTGGCAGAAGCATCCAGATATGGTGATATTAAACACACACAGCTGTTTCTGAAATTACTGAAGGTGGTTTTGCATAAGAGAAGAAATATTCCTGGCAATTCCCACCTAATTATTAATGGAAATAAAAGTCACCAGCAGGACAAGAGAAGGAAAAAAAGCTCTGTAGGTGAGCAGCAAAAGTCCCAGATGTGTCTGCACAGACAGTTGGGACCAAAAACTTTCTTCCCCTCAAACACGGATCAGAGCTGTTGTTTTTTTCCAGTGATCAGAGAGAGCAAGAAACCTTTAGCCTCTGGGCTGGATCATGTCCAAGGCTGCTGAGCCTTGGGTGACTTGCTGACAGGCTTTGGAAGTGCTTGGGAAGAGAGATGCCACCTCTCTTCTCAGGCTCTGCAGAGGCCAGAAGACACAGCACAATTGTGCTGTGAAGACAGAAAAGGTATGGGAAGCTCCCTGGGGATTATGTTTATGTACATGCATGCTCAAGTGCAAGGTGTGTGTCCTACACTGAGCATGTGTCATACCAGCAGAGTGCAAAAGTAGGGCTAAGGAATGGGGTAGGATATATTGCTTAGTGCATTTTCATTTAGAGGCCTTCAGGGTGTTTGGTGCTTAGGATGTTGAAAATGCCTTAGATTTCTTTGCTATTCTCTTGTGGTATGTGATAAGAGCTGCTGGATTGCCACGATTGCAATGGCCCAACTGTGGCAAAATTTTCAAAGCGGGAATCCAACAAAGGCAATTATTTATTTCTCTTAAAATAGTGAGCAGTGTGAGATATCACACACTTTACATGGAATAAGCCACCAGGGTCATCCAATCCAATGCCTCACAAGCACCGGGGTAATTGGTTAGACTTAGAAGGTCTACAAATCACCCATTCTGCATATACCACAAGCCACAAAACACTCCCCAAAGCTCTGTAACAGCTTGAAGTTGTACAGCACAGCCATTCAAAGACACAGACTGTTGTTTGCCACAGTCGGGCCGTTGCAATCGTGGCAATCCAGCAGCTCTTATCACATACCACAAGAGAATAGCAAAGAAATCTAAAAACTTCTTTAATACACATGAAAGAATGTCTAGAGGTTGAACTCTGGGTAATGCATTCTGGAAAGCTCAGAAAAGCCAGTGCTCTGGCCAGTGCATCACCAGAGAGCTAGCTGGGGTTCAGAAGAATGCAGCAGAATTATGTACAGCCTTGCTTCAGTCTTACCTTGAACCCATTTGCTTTTCATTTTCTGCAGCGTAAGTGTAAGAAGAATCTAAATCTACACTTAGTGATCATTCATGGGACTAATGAAAGGCAGATGCAGACAGTGCTTTAATAAAAGTCAGAAGTCAGACTCAGTTGCACGGGAAATTGTGTGGAGCCTGCAGACACTTTCAAACCAAGGAACTATCTGTGAAAGGCACAGTTGGGAGAATCTTGAACTTTGTCTCACAAACTCATAATGTTGAATATCTCTTAAGGTCAGGCATAGAAACAGACTGTCAAAAGCCTTTTTTTTTTTTCAAATAAAGACACAAGGGACAACCTTTCTGTCACAGCAAACAACTCACTCACATGCTAAACCTAGTCAACAAAACAAAGATGCTGAAAAACTGATGTTTTCTAGGCAATGAGGTAGGTGAATAACCAAGGAAAGCTCATTCAAGGGAAAAACTGTGCTGGATGCTGTAGTAATCAAAGAGTAAAACTGAACTGTGATCATGCTGACTGTACAACAAAGAAATAAAGCAAACCTCCATAGCCAAGTGCAACTCAGCCAAATTCAACTCTGTAGCAAGTAAATATTCCTACGTGGAAAGCTCCATTAGAATTGACTTAGGCCAGGTGGGTCTGGTTTGTGTTTTATTCTGACCTGGCCTTTTCCTTCTAATTGATGTTAATTTATATTTTCCACACTGGAATCTGAAGTTGCATTCCATATAAAGGGTTCACTTGCTTAGCTAGAGTTAAAAGCTGAGATACCTGCTTCTCTGACACTGCAATAATGAGGAGATCCATCAGAGCACTGCCACATTCTAACTGGTCGATACGTCTGCATCATTTATCTCTTGCAGTTGGACAGGTGTTGGAACCTGGTACTGCATTTTTCTGATACAAAGCCTTCTGATTTCAGAGCAACTCCTAAAACACAAGTTCTCACATATCAGTAAGCACTGCAGAGCAGATAGCACCTTGCTTGCTTGAAGCTCCAGGTGCCTGACTTCTGAAATCTCAGCTTTCACTCAGAGAGGAATTTATTTGGCTGTGACTTTCTTCTTGCCTTATCTGCATGCTGCCCTGATGACTTTCTGGTTTCTCTTCCACATGAACAGCCACCTGCATGTTAATTCAATTCAATGTTGTCAAACCCTCCACCTACACAACACATTCTTAAACAGCTTTGCACATACCCTCATTTTTGGGGTGGTGGCTCCTATTGTTTCAGCTCTCTATTCCCTAAAGCCTAATTGCACTTTGCAGTTGATTTAAATGAAGGGTGGTTGTTACACTCACTACCTCCAGCAACTGCCAGCATCACAAGATGTGCATTTTTAGTACCCAGGCAAGCCATTGTATTTACGTCCCTCAGAACTAGTCAGCAGGACACTAACCATGGACCTCAAGTTTTCTCAGACACACAGATCTCTTCCCAGGGAACTTCTAAAGCTGCAGACCACCTTCCTCTACATGCCTACAGGAATTAAACCTTGTATTTAAATGCAGTGGCTCCCTTTCCTTTGACAAAAGTAGTCTTTTGTACTACAGGAAAATGGCCCATCCACTCTTCCTCTATCTCTATAAATCATTCTTTCCTCCCCAGCTAAATCTATTTTCCAGTTAAATATGCCAACAGGCCGTTCCCTTTGCTGAAAGATCTGGATTTTGCCTTAACTGTAGGTTCATAACTTTGTGAAATGCAACTCTACACATTTCAAAATTAACCTGTATTTTCAGCTAGCCTTAATGTGGTAAGATACAGCATAGCCAGAATAAAGAAATTTTTACCTTTCAGTCAAAACTGGCATTTTTGGCAATGAGTAGAAGGTGGCTTCATTCTCTGGAAAGCTCTTGACATTGGGACACCCACATTCAAGTTCCTGCTGTGTTCGTCTGAGTGGGTCTGGAGTAAAAACTCAGGCAGAACTTTTAAGTGGGATCCTGTGTCAGGTCAGTGCCTGACACCACAAAACAAACATTCATGAATTAAAACATCCCATTAGCATCCAAAAGCAAACATTAGCACAACTGAGTTAACAAGAAAAATGTATTTGTAAAAAAGAAGAACGTTTCAAACTGTTCTCTTTTCATTCCAGCATGGAATAAACAAATATCAGACTTCCAGTGCTGCTGAGGAGCAAGCACCATACTCCAGCAGTAACAGAACTGCAGCGCTGGTAGCAAAGGGGTTTGGGCAGAAACCTTTAAGATTTCACTGTTCATAGGGTATTTTCAGACTTTTGGATGGTTCTTCAGATACAAGTCTCCTAGAAGCCAGCTTGTGCCAACTTGGCTCTCCCCAGCTTCTTCAGGTTTTTTACTGCCTTTGCTTCCTGGCAAAAGCTGACACCTGATGGAACAAAGACTGCTGCCCCTTGCAGAGCTTCACAGAGCACAGGATGGTGCTCTGAGTGCAGCAGCAAGCTCTCCTCCCTGCTCCTCCACCCTGATCCTGCCCTTTGCAATGACCCCCGTTAGCACAGCTTCCGAATGCTCAGCTCTAGGCTGGGTCACTTCCAAGGCTGAGGAACAGCCCTCATTTCCCTAATGACACCAGCCTGGCCTAGTGCAGGGATGTCCTTTCTCTGACCCATTTGACAGAGGAAATTTATCAGCTTTGGAGCTTTTCCACTTTAAACACCTTCAGTGCCACTTGCCAAGACCTGCTCCACTGAGCACACAAAGGAGCACAGTGTCATGGAGATAAATGAGCCACCTCCTTAGAATTCTTCAGCCTGGCAGTCGTGCCATGGCAGGAGCCTCACCTGGCACCTATTTTTGTCAACCAACAGTTCATAACCCGGAGGCAACACACTGTTGTGAACAGGCATAAGCTGTTCATAGGAACAAATAAAAGTGAATGCATGGGCAGGCTTTGGAAATCCCATGGAAGTTTTACCTGATGAATGACAAGCAGATTGCAAAATGATGAGACACTTCTGGGAAGTACCTTGTCCCATAACTGCTCCATCCCAGGAAATTGCCTCATCACTAGGAGAGCAGTCATGCTGCCTCTTGCTTTTTGCTCTGTGGCTCTATGAGTCTTCCTTTTCTGGCAAAATCATGACTTCACATCCATAGGTGAGGTGAAGAGCATCTCTGTGTCAATTCTTTAACTGGATAACCAATTGTCCTGCACAAGAGGTATAAGTTTGAGCTGCCTCAGGAAGGGGAGGAAGCTCATGCTGAACTATTATTCCTGCTTCCTGGATGAGAGAGGGGCACTGACACAACTCCAAAGATAACAGCCAAACAGCCAAACCCCCAATATATAAAGTAACAGTGCAGGTGCCTGAGCCCAAGCCATGAATCCTGGTTTCAAATAATCCCTTATTTCAGAGTTGTGAGCATGCAATCAGCTTGGGAGAGCACAAGATTTTTTGGCACATTTTTGTTCTTGTCAACAGCGTTTGCTTGGCTGTTTGCTCTCTCCAGTAGGCTATGGCTAGTAGCTCTATTTTGGACACTTGGACCAGGACTTGGAAATGCAGCACAAGCCCTCAGTTTTTAAAAATTAGGCATGTTGCAACTCCATGTCCTCATTCTGCTGTTGTCCAAAACAGCATGTGCTGCAGAGTAGACACACAGAGGAATCACATAGGTGACTGACAGCTGGGAATTTTCTAATTTTCAAGCACTCAGTTCTCTTTTAATGAGATTCTAGAAACATGCCTTGATATGTTTCTAAAAAAAAGTTTAAAAAGTGGAAATTATATCACATAGAAATTTCAGAACTTAGTGTGAACCCCTGAACTCTGGGGTTAATGGTAAAGTATGTGTCACATCTCTGCCTCAAAGCATGAGGTACTAATACTGCTCTCTGAAAAGGTGTACACATTTCCCAACCTCAGTTTAGAGACCTTCAGTGAAACGTCCTATAACATTCAGCATGTCCACTTACTGAATAGTCCATGCTTGACTTCTGGAATTCATAACATCCGAAACAGTCAAATAGAACCCTTCATGTATATATTTTTAAAGTAGCTTTGAATGCACATATTTGTATCTGCTCTTTCTCTAACAATACTGAGCTCCTCAAGGAATGGCTGACAGAGCATGGATGCTTGCTATGCTTCTAAAATGGGCAGTTTAGGAGAGAGTGAACTTTTGCCACGCACAAGAGGAGGTAACAAAACTGGCCGTTCAACTTAGCTGGCTTGTCAACACGTTGACCCCATAATTAGCTGTGGCCTCTGCAACCCTTTATTATGCCAGCTCACCTAAGAAACATCAACATCTCCTCAGACCTGAAAAGTGTAGAGTCCTGGTTAAGAAATGGCATGAGCTCACCTTCACAGAGACGTGGTAATCCTCAGTGTGAATGACTCCTCAAATTCAGTCGTCACTCTCCAAAAGCTGGGGTCAGGACCCAGGACTTCATTGATGAAGACATATTAAACCCTGTCGAGCTCAGAGCACACACACTGAGGCTGCTGAAGGCAGAACAGCCGTACAGTCAGAGCCAAGTCACACTGATATTGTATGGAGCCTATTTGGAGGCTTGGCCTCAATTAGCATATAAATGAAGTGGTACACGCAGTCGCAGCTTGCCAGAAAATGAGACAAAATAATCCCCCCGGTTTGGCAGCTCTCTAGAGCATTTAGTTTGTGAATGAAGAGCCAGGCACACTTTGAAGCCAAGCTGGGTCCACGGCTTATAGCCAATTGACTTTATGTGGCAAAAACAGGTCTTGAGAAGTCATGAAGGAGACCAATGCTTTTTCCTGCTCTTAGTTTCTATTATAGGAAAGTGACTTTAAAGATACTCATCACTGTTCCAGAAGACTGATAGCATTTCACCTATTGCGTCCACAGGCCCAGATGAGCTGTGGTATGGCCCTCCCGCTGCAGGCTTCTGGCCATTAACGGAATGCTTGATTTTGTTCCAAGTAAAGGAGAAGGAATGGAAAGTTCACAGGAAAAATGATACAGAGAGATGTGACCACGTAGCTGCTGAGCTTAGACACAGAAAGAAATTTTACTTAGGGATCTTTGTCAGGTAAAGAATAAGGACACAAAGCCAGTAACAAAGACCTTCAAAACCGGTGCACAACAGCATAGAAGGAAGGAGTAGCCGTGTTTACATTTACACTCTGTACAAGCCTTTTAATGTATTTCAACTGAGACAGAAGTAAGAAGTCTTGTGTTTTTGTGCAGATGCCTTTCACATTCATTAGGGTTTAGTTTTTCTTCTTTAAATATTTTCAGTTGTCAAGGGCTCAGCTCAGACACAAAAGTAGGGGAATGTAAGCACAAAGGTATGCAGATTTTTCCAAGAGTAGTGCAGTCTTACTCTTATAACTACCTAGTCTGCTTTGGGGAGAATTTATTTTCTAGGAGAGAAAGCAAAATAGATTTAAACCCAGGTAAAATGCAAAGGGAAGGTCAGTGCTGGGCAAGAATGGTATTTTTTCTTCATACTTTAAACACCAGTTTGGAAAAAGAAACCCCATTCTCCATTTGCATTAGCAACAATGGTCAAGCCTAGTCAAGCATCTTGTCCTCTATCCTGAAAAAAATGCTTCTCTTCATTAAAGGGGAGAAGTTACAGGAAAATCTCAGAGGACTCTATTAAAATCCTCTCAGCACCCTTCAACTAACTTACAGTTTCTTTTTACATGGAGTTTGTCCCTTCCCCTCATTTTTAAGCTTCAGTTTAGTGCTTTCCTACGATGCTGTAGCAGCTGCACTCTGGAGCAGCACAGATGACTCACACTTTGCAAGTGCTCTGGGCCTCCTCCTCAGAGGGGTGAGGTGGGTGCTGTGCTTCCGCACTCCTACCCATTTGGCCTTGTAGGCATCTGAACATGTGGGTTCCTGTAAAAATCCAGAGTCATGACCTGGTCCTGGACTTGCTGTAGAAGTCCCGTAGATACAGTCCCATCTGCTCCTCACAACCAGGAAAGCTGTGATGTGAATAACCTCTTTTTCCGTGGCATGAAATAGTCAAACAACCTTAATGAAAAGCAGAAATGACAGTGTGCTTGAGCAAGAGCTGGGAATTTAACAACTTGGATTAAAGAAATATGCGACATCCAACTTGATTCAGTGCAAAAAAAAATTAGATTAATGTCACAAGACAAGAAACATCAAAATATAAGTACCCTTTGCAAAGTCCCCCTTGTCCCTCTCATTCACGTTACCCACCCCTCGGCAATCTGCTTTCCTGGTAAGCCATTCCTGGCACAGCTATTGCATGAAGGGTGGTTTCTGATCTTGCACTCTGTAATATCCCATTCAAGTTTCAACAGGGGAGAAATATTTCACTGAGGAATTAGCATTCGTTTAACCCACCCTCACAAAACAAAAAAAAGGAGCAAAGTGGTTCATCAAAAATGAGTGTAGCAGAATGAAATAATCCCATGACTCAGTGTTGAACCAGAGTGATGATGTAAATCTACTAGTAACTTCAACTTGTATCTGTTCAAATTAAAGGGCAAAACTACTCTAATCTTGTTAGGTCTTGCATATTCTGACAACACCACCTGAACTGGAACAGCAACATAATTTTCCAGTTGTCTCCACACTTTGTTTCTTGTGGTCAGAATCTAAAAGTAGCTCTGGCAAAAAGAGAGGGCTGCTTCCAAAATTTTTTGCTTTGTAAATACATTTCTAATTCATGCTTGTAGGCATATAACATCACCTCCAGGATCATGAACCTTTTATGACCATGACCTCTAGCTTAGAAACTACAGTCTATTACAAAATGAAGATGCTAGCTCTGTCCTGAACTCACCCACAAAAGGTCCTGTATAGATTAATTTGTAAATCTTGTCTCTGTCTCTCTTCCCCCACCCCAAAAATGCAAAAAAGCAAAGCAACATAGCTTAGTAGAGCAGGAATATTTATAATTCTGTGGAGCTTTTTCTTTGTCTATATTATTTTAGCACACAGTCACATTGGTCATCACCTTCCTCTGCTTCATCACCTTCCTCTACTTGCCTCAATGCCTGTGAGAGCTGCATCCAGCCCTGACACCAGCTCTTGCCTCTGGTGCAACTTGCAACTAGGAAAGTGTACATGGTGAACAGTTTTTAAGTATTCATAAAGTATTGACCCTTCCTGTACCCATTGCTTGTAGAACTTAGCATTAAGAAGGGTCAGGAAGAAGGTTGATTTCTCATTTAAGGGAACTAACATGTGAAACAAAAATCTCAGAGAAGCTGACAACTTTCTGTGAGCTTCAACATAAACTACAGAGACCAGCTGCAAACTAACAGTTGGGTTTCAGCTATAAACAGACTGAGTTCTGCAGTGGGTTTGTATACCTATTTTGGTGAAGTTATTTATTCTACAGGAAAAATGCTCTTTTTAAGGCCCCAGGAAGGCAGGGGGATGAGAGGAGAAAAGGAAGTCCTGCTTATGTTGTTAGAAGAAGCTTCACTTCTAGACTCAGAAATGGACTCTAAAATAAATGTTTCACAAAGGCACAAATTTGGAAAGTCTTCAAGAAAATGATGCCTTTAAAAAAAAAAATCCCACAGCTCTTCCATCAGGATATTTAAAGCTACTTTCCTGTCTTTAAAAGCACACCCTCTCTTGTGTTTCCTGGCTGGGTGGCAAAAAACCCCCACAGAGGTACAGAAATTACAGCCAAAGGTAAACAATAGTGTGTGTTTTAGTATCTGCATGAGGCAGTGAGGTAAACGGAATGAACACTGGATTGAATACAAAGGAGAAGAAAGAGATAGATTGCTCAGGTCAAAGACTCTTTGAAGATTGAGATTAAAAACTGTCCTCTGTGGCCTTAATACAAACCATTTATTTTTAAATTATTTAATTTTACTCAGTAAGTTGCTGTATAAGGGTAAAGCCCAGGCTGAAAGAAGGGCAGCTTTAACTAAAAGAAGCTTCTAAATGAAAACAGGTGATCTCTGTCATCTTCATCTAGTGTGAAACACACAAATACTAAAGCATGCCATTTCTCATGCTATCCTATTTTGTCCCTCAGAGACGTCCAGCTTCTTCCATAGCTAAAACTGAAAGGCAGGCTCTTCTGGTTTCTATTAAAAAAAAAAAAATCAAGTGAAAAAGCCCCAAAAGATGAGGTATTTATTGTTTTATTCTCAAATTTCTGCAAAACACCAAAGTGGAATGGAAACCTAATTAAGAGTAACAGGCACCCAAATGGCACCAAGACAGGAAACATTTCCAGAAGGCCTCAAGCCAGGAGTACCCTGTGAAACCAGTACAGCTTCACTGAAGGGCCCTACTCATTCCTTCCAAAGATGATTTTGGGGAGCCAGGAGCCATAGGTTGTAAGTCTTAAGACTACACCAGCCACTGATTTGTCATCACTTGGTTTCTTCTCCCACCATAACCTATTCCACAGATACTTGGGTGTTTAATCATTAACTTAAACTAATATTTAAAAATCTAGTTTTGTGTCCCTCTTTCTTCTGGTTTCTGATTTTATTTTCTGTATTAATAATGACTGAAATGTTTTTTTCTTGTTTAGCATACAGTAAATACTAAATAATACTGTATGCTATATAAATATATATATACTCTGCTAGTTCTGTCACTTATCTTATACATTATAATTAATAATTTAATCCCAGAGCATGCTATGCACTCCTGCTTAATAAAACTTGATGCATAAATAAAATTCTTTTCTTATTCAGTATTAGCAAGAGAAGTAAGTATTAGCACAATACAGTGAGAAATTTATTCAAACCAAAAATACAAATTAAGATCAAATTCTAGGCCAAATAGAAAGGAGCACAAGGACCAACGAGTTCACTTTGTGTGCTCATCTTGATGGACTCCAAATGCATTCTGCTGGGAAAAAAATCAAACCATTGGCATTTTTTAGAAGGCAAACTAATGACATTTTTACTGCCTAGCTCATTCAGAGCCTGTTACAGTCACATTTCAGAAGGATGCAGTTCTGCATCAGTATCTCCAGCAGCAAACCTCTGTGATTTTTGTTATCTCTAAGCAGGAACCATTTGGACAAGAGCATCGGCACACGGCACCAGGCAGCTGTGCCACTGCTGCTCGCAAAGGGGCAAGGCACCAAGCAGGGATTCTGCTGGGAAGCACGGGCCCCAGGGAGACACTGACATGGCCACAGGACCTTCAGTTTGGCCGAGTGACATGGCTTAGGGGAATTTCAAATGTCAGCCTTTATCTCAGCAGGTGAGCGCAAGATGTATCCTGCTGGGCCTGGGAAGTTTGATGAAGTATTAATATGGGTGTTTGAAGCAAATAACTCCCATTTTCTAGGAACCATTGTAAGGATTCTAATGGGACAGACATCCAGTACTCTGTTTTTAACTAGAAAGTTCTCCTTTTAGAGATTAATCCAGAATGAAATTTCACTGTTACCATTTTAAGTTCTGCCTACTTATTGGCTACTACTTCTAATGCTCGATGCCTGCAATCAGGCTGTTAAAATTTAATGCACAGTATATTATACATCTGTGTACCTCTGAATAAGCAACTTTTCATTGTCTTATGTATAGAGTTCCACTTATTAGTAAATTTCAGAAAATATTTTAACAGGATGTAACCAGTATCAATTAAATCGTGGCTTTATTTTCCACAAACAGAATGCTCTATACTTTCAATTTGAAATTGTGAAAATATAAATATACATTTTAAGACCTATGTAAACATTTAAAAAGTTTAATCTAAGGTGATTAATCTGAGAAAACGGGAATCTTTATCAAAGTTGCAGAAATTACCTGAGCAATATTTGTTCACTTGCCTGTAAATATGTAAATATGAGCTAGGTATTGATTTTGGAAGAATTATTATGGATCTGCATCAGTCTGAGTAGGGAATTTAGACCTCATTATCCAGTGTAATGGGAAGGAGTCAGAATAATTTTCTATAGCTGAAAATGCTTTCTTTTTCCCATTTAGTTTTTGGCAATTGACAAAATTTATTTTAATTCATCACAAATGTCATTGACATTTTGGTAGAAAGCCAAAGACTTTTTCTTTGAACATCTTGTGCTCAAGTGTCACATCTGGTAAAACTAATATTTTTCAAGTCTTGCTACACGTCACTTAGTTTTTGATTTATGGTATACAAAAAAAATCTATATTTGGGGGGAAAAAATCTAGAAAAATCTAGTGCCATGTTCTAGTTCACATGGTGGTGCTTGGTCAAAGGTTGGATGTGTTCTCAGAGATCTTTTCCAAGCTAGCTGGTTCTCTGACTGATTCTGTGAAAAAGACTGCCAAAAGTCACCATTTAACCAAACTTCTAAACCAAAGGCTACAATTTTTCTCTGAATTCAGTCTTTTAAAGTCTTTTAAAAAACGCTGGGATTTTCTCTGCACTGCAAGAATTGGAAGTATTACAATGCTCCCATTTCATAGATGCCCACAGCAACAGGAATGAAATTGAAAGACTGACAATGTCTATGTCAGTGGTGATCTCAAGAGAATTAGTCCTGGAAATAAAATGATGAAGACTTAATTTTTAAATATTTTAGTCCATGTTTTCTAAAGTAACTGTGAGTTTAGATCTCTGATTTGGCATATGCAACATGCAGAACTGCTCAGATTGCTTTGTTTTTCAGACAACATTGAAGACTTTCCCTCTGAAAACCCAAAGTGATCTGCACAAAAACACGATGTCTTTTAAGCAGACACCACCAATTGTCAGAGAATTAGGCCATGCAATTTTAGCCTGTGCCTTCAGCAGTGGCTTCGTTGTGGATTACACACAATCCACATGTACAATACTCAAAGTAAATTGTATTTTCATGGCCAAGGGAAGGATAAGGTAGTTTTACTCTCTAGGTTACATTACAGGACCAGTCTCCTCTTTCATCCCATGCACCCCATTTAATCTTTGATCTTTCTATCCAGGATATATTAGCAACCAGTGACACCACTACATCTTTGAAGAAGGGACAATACAGTATCCAGGAGCTGTGTCATGAGAATCCCTTTTTGTTTCCTTTCTGAACTGCCAGATACCCATCCCGTGCCCTGGAATAACTTTGGTCTGAGGGGAATTATAATTCCATGGGGCAAGTGGCATGAAGTAGCTGCTTCTGCAGATCGTTCATGGCACAGGATGCTTGGGGCAGCAATGGCCTGAACCCTACGTGTGAGCCCACGGGGCTCTTGGCTGCCATGGGCAAACTAAGCCCTGCTTTGCTGTACAGCAGCCACTGACAGCCCGTGACATCTCGGATGTGAGGAATGGCCAAGTACTTCTCTGAAGCAATGCTCCTGCTCCAAGCTGCCTGCCTGAGGAAAGGCTTTCTCAGCCTTGCCCCACTGTTTAGGTGGTCCAAGTGCCCTTGGCACTTACTGGGAGATACAAAACATCTGCAGACATTCAGCCCGAGCCCTGGATTTTTTGGCAGCTGACGTTCACCTTCAGGAGTGTAGTCACTGACCTTGACAGCATCCAAAGTGCACAGGGGTTTACCACGTGCCTCTCCCACCACCCCTCATGTTTGTTCTGCCTTTCTGTCCTCACATCCAACTCTTGCATGCTCACCTCCCTAAATGTGACAGAGGGACTACAGAGAAGCCAGGCAGAGCGATGGGTGTGCGCATACACGTGCTGCTTTCTCCCAGCTTCAGGCCATCCCTCTCCTGTAAACCCCTGTGAAAGCGGTGTTCAGCCACCTCCCTTTCTATTTCCCCAGTATAGCAGAGCTGCCCATGTGCACTGACATCATTCATGAGTCCAAATAATATAGTCAGACATGTTGGAATATCTTCTAGAGGTGCAGAGAAAAGGAGGTGGAGTGAGAAGACTCATATTAAGAAGATAAATATGTTAGAAGTGTCAGTGTTTAAAGCTGGCTAAAAAAAAAATATTCAAACCTGAAAACCAATCTTCTATAAGTTAAGAAGTTCCTATACAAAAATCATCTGTCAACAGAAATAGCCTGAGGAATGTTCCTATAGATTCAAACCCTAAGTTGCCTGCAGGCTTTATGCAGGTGTATCTTCAGTTCTTACAAAATTGAAAAGACTGGTTTTCTGACTGACTCTTTAATCATGATTAAAACATATTTTATAATTGATCAGAAACCGCTATCCCTAGAGGCTGGGAGGCATTGGGCAGGGGTTCTGCTTGCAAGAGAAACCCAAGCTAAGCCTAAGCAGGCAATACCTCACAGGACCAGATCAAATGCAGTCATACTAGGGTCCATCCTCACTCTTTTCTTTAGATTTTGCTTTATTAATGAAGAATGATGACAGATTAAACATCCTCCTCCAGATTATTTATTCCCTTCACCAGTGACAGGAATGTTTAAACTCACAAACCAAATATTCTCAAAAAAACATCTGTAAATACTGTCTAACAAAGTAAAATAATTGCATACCTATGCCAAATAAGTCAGCAAATACACATAATCCTTTGTAAGGAAAAGAAATGGCTTGCCAAAAACATACTCCGTTTCAGGCAAGTTCTACTGCTTCTTACAGACAGGCCCATATTATCAAAAGTGATGACACTGGAAAGACTGAGACAGTGAATTATTTACTTCTGGATATCAGTGACTCAGTGAGGGATGGAAGACTACTTTTTTCCTCAGGGCTAGTATTCCCTCCCTCAGCAACATCATAGGCCCTTATGGAAAGACTGCTACTGCCCTTTGCCTTATTTACCACCTATGGCTGCAGCAGTATTAGCACGAGGCTCCCGCACGTGAACCTGTGTGCTCAATGGATCATCAGAATTTGTTTGCAAAATGGCCCATTAAGACAAAGCATCAGTTTACAAGATGAAGAATCACATGGTTAATTGCCTTCTCTGAACAAGCAGAGGTAATTGCAAGTATCTTGTATTGATGACTCCTCTACATGTAGGTTCAAAAGGAGAAATGATTGTGAGATGTATTCACTATGGGACTACAGAAAGTGGTGACTCGGCAATCAGAGCTGTTTTAATTATACGAAAAAATAATTACTCAACCAGTGCTGACTGTTTAAGAAGCAAAAATGAACTACAAGGAACAAATGAGCAATAGGTTCTGCTGAATATTGCTGCGCTCCACTGGAGAAGAGCAAAGTTTTTACTATTAATTGCCTAATCATACAATTTGCCCCTCAAGTATAGGAAACCACTTGCATGGACCATTCAGAGACAGAGCCATTTGCCTACAGCTGAGACACTGCAGGAGGTTTATTATTCTTGCATACATCAGACATTTCCAAGACATCATGCAAAGTTGTAGAAATATCCAAAGAGGTCTCTTCTAGGGTAAAGTTTAATTTTATTGCCTGATACTATAAAGCTGTATTTTCCTCCTGAAGTTAGTGAGATCTAGCAGCAAAATGATTTTTATTTCCAAAGGATACCAAGGGACTTACATATTATGTATCCTGCTTAGCTTGTATTTAAAATAATTAACCCTAAAATTTAAGAGCCACACAAATAAAACTAACATCCCAAGGAGCTAGACAGTTAAAATCCTTACAAAGTTTTGAGTCTGTACCTCTCTATTGCCTGTTCCACTCAAGGTCTCCTTTGGTAATCATTAGACCCACTACTCACATGTGAAGAAAAGATGTGCAAGACAGATGTCACTTGTTTCTTAGCTTTCTTTCATGGATTCAAGAAAAGCAGAAAATGGAAGTCTGGTACCAAAAATGAGAGGCTCACAGCTGAGACTCCAGGTAGGTCCATGACATCTGCCCAGCTCTACATCCAGCCGTGATGAACAATGGTCTTCATTAGGGTTTCCTAGGCAAGCTGCATGCCAGATACTTCACATATTACAGAAACTCTGCCTGAACCAACAACCATCTTTTACTGCTCATGACCAAAGCACAGAGTCCAGAGCTGCTGCTGTTACCAGCCTCAATAGTGGTATAAACTAATTTTAGGAACCATGGTTCTAAAGGAAGACGCATCAGTGAACAATTAGGAGATGGTGGAGGGCAGAAGGAGATAAGGATTTATGTGGGTAGGTGGTACTTGCTGATACCAGTCATGAGAGCTGCCTGGAGGCACAGGTCAGGAGCTTTCTGTGCTTTGTGCACCAGCCAGTAGGCACAAGGACCATAAGAGTGACTGCCAGTGCCAAAAAATGTATTTCTTGAACTAAGCTGATGTGGTGGGTTGAATCCTTGATGGATGCCAGCTGCCTGTTAAAGCTGCTCTATCACTCCCCTCCTCAGCTGGCCCGGGGAGAGAAAATACAACAAAAGGTACAGGCTTGCCACAGGGTCACAGCCTGCTTTGGGTGTCCACCCAGCCTGGCACGGCCTTCTCCATGGACTGCAGGTGAGTATCTGCTCCACCATGAACCTCCATGGGCTGCAGGGGCACGACCTGCCTCACCACGGTCTGCAGGGAAATCTCTGCTCTGGTGCCTGGTGCCGCTCCTGCTCCTCCTTCTTCACTGACCTTGGTTTCTGCAGAGATGTTTCTCTCACATGGTCTCACTCTGCTCTTCTCTGGCTGCAATTTGCTTCTGCACAGTGATTTTTCTCCCTTCTTACACATGTTTTAACAGGGGTGTTACTATTGTCACTGATGAGCTCAGCCTTGATCAATGGCAGGTCCAGTCTGGGGCCACCTGGCACTGGCTCCATCGGACATGGGGGAAGCTTCCGGCAGCTTCCCAGAGAAGCCACCCCTGTAGCCGCCCTGCTACCAAACCCTTGCCATGCACACCTAATACAGTCGAGTTCCTGCCACAGCAACAAAAGAGAAAAGCAGCCAGGGCAGCAGTGGTGAGCGCGGCCGTGCTCACGGCAGAGACCCTGGGAACAAATACAGCAATGCAGCAAGAGAGCTCCCAGCCTCAGGAACCCAAAGGCCCCTGGCTTCCTGTGGGAAATGATAGCCTGTGACAAACACAAACCCCTGTGGCTAGAAGCAATTTCATTAAATATGGTAGCATGGGAACAGAAAAGAAAGCTTAAAATAAAGCATGGCTTTAAAAAGAAATTAAACCTGTAGCTTAATTTGTGTTCAATTACCAGACCAGAATATTAAAGGTTTGAAAATATTTGGAGATTATCAAGTATTTGTAAAACTGTTTATGGCTCCTAGAACACTGATTGATATTAACAAGGTTATGAAAGTTAGGATGTCTGAATGCATTTCCTTTCTTTCTTTAATGCTCTTCTGCCAATGCATTTTGGTCATGTAGTGGGGAAATAGAAATAGCATAATTGGGATTACTAAACCAAGCCCAGAGAACAAATAACAAATAATCTGAAAAAAATGAAGCACACTATATATACACGCCATACAAAAATGACTAATGCCACATACATCTGGAGGAAATTAGAGTTAATTGGAAATAATGAACTAACCAAGCAGGGCCAGCTTTATAGTCTCTATTATTTGTGGTGGCTAGAACTAGCAACAGTCAAAAGATACATACATATTTGTATGCTCCATTTTTTAGCTGTCACTGCAGCTCTACATAATTAATTCTATCACATCCCCCATTATCCAGACATATTGCCTAATATGTAAAAATAAATTGCTATATTTCTTCTCATCTCTCTCCTATCCAAACCACAGATATCTCCTATATACAGTATATTATTAAAACCTTGAGGAAGGCAGAAGTTAATAATTGGTTTCTCCATAGGAAAATATTTTATGTTATGAAGGGATTTATTATCTGAAGTCAGGCAGGCTGCAAAGTCTGCTGATGAGAAACAACCCCTCTGCCATATTCAGCTGTTTTGACAACTGTTAAATACAAGTGATGACACAGTCGAAATACCTAGTCTGAAGCAAGATAAGATGAATACCTCACATGAAATGCCTTCTTGTACTAACGCCTGTGTTTTCATGTATTAGCACCAATAGTAGAACAGCACTTGATACAGATGAATGTAGACTTGGACTTGTAACCTTTACATGAATCAGATGTGATTCATAGCTCAGGCTATATCATTCCTATCTGTACTTGCTTATTTTATAATAAATAATGGACCTTTTATATTCTAACTAGCATGGTATCCACAGCCTGGGCCACATGGCTGGTTGTTTAAGCCTAGGACAGGCCATGAATGAAGAAAACACTGTTGTTGCTGAATAGGGAGGCTCACTAAAAAGCACCCCAAAACCCCAGCCAAATCCCCAGCAGGCCAAACACAAGGGATCTCCCCACCTTTCCTGGCTCCCAGCCCAAAGCCACTCTGTTTCTTCCAATATCTTTTCTTATTGAGCAGCAAAGTCATGGAACTGTGTCAAGGAGGCAGGTCTGAGGCTCCATCTCGTGACTGAAATTCCCTGCACTCAGCAGTGAGACTCACCCAGCATGACAACAGCTCTCCAGCATTCCTCCAGAATTTCCTCAAGGAAATTCCCCCAGAAAACTGGGGAAAAAATGCCCTGAATAAAAAAAATCTCAGTGCACAGATTTATGCTTGGAAAGATATTAATACGTCAATAATGTGACAGAAAAAGGCAACAGGCAACCAGACTGGAATTTCTTTGTAGGTAGCTTGCCAGTAGTCTACACAATAGCTTGCATGGAGTGAATACTGAAATATTGAAAATGAATTTGTTTTCAAAGGCCAGTAGAAAGCCTCTAAGAGAGAATAAGCGTAAAGACTACCAATCTTTACTGTTCTGATGCATTTGCTGTGTAGCATTTTATAGGCAGGTGAAGAACACCATTCTGTTCTCAGATAAACCAATCACATATTAGCAGCCCACCAAACCAAAGCTGAGATTTTTGTACCGTGTGGATTTCCTTAAGTCTAGCTTCCAGACTTGGCTAGCAGAATGAATTCTTTTCCTTTGATACAGACCATCAATATCTCATGAATATTATAACATGTCCAAGTCCAAGTAACTGCAGGGTCACGTACTTGCAAGCAGGCGATTACAGCTCAGAGCTATGATGGGATTGTCTCTCTAGAGGCAATCACGGGGTGCCAGTGCACTCAGGTGAAACCACACTTAAAACCAAAACATTTCACACAGCTGTTTCTAGAGGAGAGCAGTGACTCTTCTGATTCTAGAAGGCTACTATAACTGGTTAAAAAAATATGGAAATTCAGTCTACAAAAGCAAAGCAAGTGAAGAAGCAACAGAAAATGACACTTGGTGTTTCAATGCAAACACCACTGGTTTTCAGCTGTTCTCATTTACACATTCTAGACTTACATGCAGTTTTGTGAGGTTTCTCTACAAAGCTGACAGCTCAAGTGGCAGCACAGATTCAAAAGAAAGCTTATGCAACCCTAAAGTGAATTTCTCAGCCTTATAGTGTGAAAAAAGTACCAGTGTTAGATCAACAGCAAAGCACATTAGCTTTTCTATTAGAAAACCTTTCAGGACAGGGTAGGAGAAAGGGCTCCAAGTCAGTGCATTCCATCTGCATGGCAGATCTGTATTAAAGCTCTCCTGAGGGAATGTTATCTATTTCATCATACTTTAATCTCAAGGAATAAATGGAAGAGGAATATTTCTGCCCTGCCTCACAGACATGAGGAAGCAGCTCAGTCTCTGTGCCTGTTCTCTCCTCCTTCATGCAATCCAGAGCAACGGGCCTTTCCCTGCAGCCCCCTAATTCAAACACTGGACAAGGGTAATCACATTTCACACTTCATGGTTTAAACTGATCACCATATGGATTAGGAAAGAAACTGTGTCTCACTGCATATGAACCTATCACACAAGCTCATAGCGCTGTACGTGGCTTCTTTGCTGTCGTCTCAAGAATTGGGTATTTGCCCCAGAGGGAGGTGTGGATGCTGGACATGCATATTTTCTTGCTGCTTTACCTTTCTATCTCTGTGTCTCTGCGTTTCTGAAACTTGTCCAGAGCAGAAATCAAGACAAGTTTCATTGCTCTGAGCTGAGCATACCTTTTAGATATTTAACACATTGCACTTTCACATACCAATAGTGACTTGCTAGGAAATTCCCTTGCTCTGCTAGTTAGAATGAACTGGAAAAATGGCTTTGATCATCTTCAGATGGATTCAGTCCTTGGGGCAGACTTATAATTTCAGATTAAGATTTAACATAGTCTCCATAAAGACCTTTAGCCATTTTGAGGGGTTTTGGTTGACTATTTTTTTTTTATTATTATTGGGGAAAAAAAAGGCCCAAATTTTTCATTTTAAAGCTGTTTTAGAGAAATTCAAATTTTATAAAGTTTTTTTTTTTTTTTGTCTATTGCACCCACAGTCTGCCTGCCCAGGTGAGCGTCCTTTACAGCTCTGAGAAGCCCACAGGATACAACACCTTCTTAGCAGTTTCCACAATTTTGGTGGGGAATATAGCAACAGTTCCCAGGGCCTGAGTCCCCATTCAAGAGATTATTGTACCTTCAGCAGAAAAGCTCTCTGAAACAGGGCAGGTGATAGGAGTAATTTTTCCCAGTTTTTCCCCACGAACCAAAAAGCAAGCAGAATCTGGCAGGAACGTTCATGAGAGGCAAAAAGCAGCAGGGCAGAGAAATGGAAAAAGAAAAGGGATTTTGGCCCATTTCAAACAGCTCTGGATTCTTCAGTGCTTTGTCTAACCAGCTCTCAAACAACAGACCTGCTGTCCCTTCGGAGACAATGTCTGACGGGAGTCACTTGGCTTCACACCCTGCATCTTTGGCCCCTAGATCTCACTCCCTCCCCAGCAATTATTGTTCGTATCATCTCACTTTGGAAACTCCAAAGACTGTCTTTTCATCGCCCCCTTTCCCAACAAAAGGGCTCCTTCAGCCATCTTTCCCATGGCTGGAGTTTGTTCCCTTAGGAAGGCTGCACATATATTTCACACAATAGGCACCATCTCCATGACACCGTGTGCTGTCTGCACAAGGAAGAGCCACAAGTTTGCCACATAAATCCTACCATGTAATTGATTTTCATGCCAAAATTTCTGGGTCACAGCAAGCACTCATGCTCCGGGGAGCTTTTCATAACCAAATTACTTCAGATTGCTCTGTTCTGAAAAATCTACTCTGACAATGGTTATTGTTTATTCTTGGAGCGCCAATCAACACTGGAGCCCCACTGATGGCAGATAAATAGGCAGGTAAACATAGCCCCTGCCTGAAAGGACTGGCTGCATAGTTTATGTCAACAAACAGGCAGAGCAGAGTCCGAGCTCAGGAATTAGAAGCATGAGGTTGAAGAAAGGCAGAAGCAAGCACTGGCCAAAAAGTAAGATCATCACAAGTTAAGGGTTCCTCCCTCCCCTCCCCACCTCCCAGTGTGATCAGCAGCAGAAGACCAAGCAGGACCTCATGAATTCAAACCACACAGTCATGTTCCCAGGCAGAATCAGCTGAGCACATGAGCCCTGACAGACTTCACCTAAATGGTTTGAACAGAGATTCTGCAGCTTGCCTATTCCAGCTACTGTTACTTTCAGCAAAGCCATCTTAATGCCCATTTTGGCCACCATGGGCCAGAGAACAGAGCATTGCTTTTGTCTTTGCAAACAACTTATTTGTTTTCTTTCAGCCTTACTTGCCTTGAATTCCACAACCGTCTTTCTCTTCACTGTGCATGGCCCCAGTCCTTCTTCGTATTCCTTTCAAGCCTCTCCAGTTGGTTTTAGAGGGAGTAGGATCCCTTTGCATGTATTATCACCTCTGTCAGTTTAACCTTGTGGAATAACTGACAATATATATTACTGATAAATATAAATATATTATTGATAATATATCAGTCACTGACATTTTAAGATCTTTTTCTGCTGAACTGCAATCTACTAATCAGTTTCCCACCTTGTGACCAACTGACCAATTATTGCTTGTTACAGTGAAGAAATTCACATTTGTCTTCCCTGGCATATATAATCTGTTTTCAAATAGTTTTTTCAGTTTCTTTCAGTTATTTTGAACCAGAAACTCATTGCCTAGAAATCCTGAACCTCACTTCCAGCCCAAATATTACTTTATCAAATATATTTAATCATGAATCACTGTTCCATCATCCAAATCATTAGGGAAAACACTGATGAATTTCTTCATTTGGATGATGATCCCAGCTAGTATTTGAAGACCATTTCTCTGATCTGCTGTTTGATTAGATCATAGTTCCCTAGACTTATTAAGCAAGACAATACCTACATTACTTAGAATATTTGATTAACAATGGATACATCTACAGTTGGCTGTATCATCTTTTAAAGACTGATGTAAACTACTGTGGTGTTGAAAAAGGATAATCAAGGTTCTTCCTCCTGCAGAGTTCTGACAGAAAACTTGCAGATTAAAATAACTAGAGCAAGCATGAATTTACCAAGCAGAAGTGACAAGTATCCCATGTTGCCTCTCAGAAGACGCAGCCACCTTTTGCCCTTTCTTCCAAAAGCTGATCTTCTAGTATCTCTTCCCAAGGCCTCTCTTCAGCAAATGGGGTTAGCCACCGCTCATCTATTTCCACCATTCCCTTGAAAGATAGGTCCCAAGATGCTCTTTATAGGATTTTAGAATGATTTGAATTGAAAGGAATCTTTGAAGATATCATCTCCTCAGCCATGGGCAGGGATACCTTTCACTAGACCAGGTTGCTCAAACCCCCATCCAACCTGGCCTTGAACACTTTCAACGATGAGGCGTCCACAGCATCTTGGGGTAACCTATGCTCATGCCTCACCACCCTCATCATAATTGTCATTCTTCAAGAGGACCACAGAGGATGGATTTGCTGCCTGTAGTACATCACACAAAACTCATTTTTTCCTCCAGTTCAAGGAATTTTGGCTGACAGCCCAGCCCACAGTAAGTGCAGACCAAGGACAGGGCTGCAGTGCTCACAAGCACCAAGCCCACCTCGCAGGCAGTCACTGCTCCTTGGCACACCAGATCCTGCTCCCCTTCCCCCATGCACAGCCAGGCTGTGTCTGGTGTTTGTGCTGGGTGGAACAAAAACATTTTTGCTTGCTGCACCCTGCAAAAGGCAGAGTGTAAGAATTGCATTCACAAGTGTAAAGGCTTAGGGTCTGACCAGTTTCAACAAAGCCAGGACCCAAAAAGAACATAAAAAGAACAGAAAGGCACAGTACCAAAAATACAGCGCAGCTCAAGTTGAAAAACATCAGCTGATAGTGCCCATGATCAATGCGGTTTTATTTCCCATCTACTTCCAAGGGAAATATAATAGCACAATAAAACCAGAGTTCCAAGAGGTCTGGTTCTAAAAGTATTATTTGATGCACACAAAACATTCCATCACCTGAGTCTCACAGAAACTTGAAATCTGGATTTCCAGAACTGCTAAGTTAAACTCTTTTGCAGCAATTTTCTGTTTTACTGCTCGCAGTTGTACTACTCTCTTCTACAGTCAAGCATGGCATTACAGAAACTATTTATTGTTGACTCTAACAGCATCATTTCTCATAAACACTAGTCAGTGGATCTTTCACTTTGAAGACCAAAGTAAGCATGGTCACTTGACTTGCATGAGAAAACAATTATCTTTGCCTGCAAAAGGCATTTAAAGCTGGAAATCAAGAGGCACCTTGTCATAACAAAAACTTTTAGAACCTTAGAGTTTCAAAGAGATTTAAAACCTTTCTACTGCAATTGCCTCTGATTTTTTCCTTAACTTGTAAACTTCAGTTTCATAAATCTTACTGTTCTGCTAAAGCTAAATGTTTAACACCATTACATATTACTCTATAAAATAATATGGTGAGCACGTCACTTCCGCAGTTTAGGAAACAGGCAATAAAGTAGTAAGTTGGTCTTTTTGAGAATCTTGAAAGAGAGCACAGCTTTTCCACAGTGGGAAGTGTCAGCAGAAAAACTGCCTTTTATGCTGTACCATTGCTTCATCAGGATTTCCTGCCATTGCAAAATATTCCTATTATGGCCATCATCAGGAATTGGCGAGCTCTGTTTGCTAAAGAGCAGGCTTTATGCCATTTCAGTACTTGGCTACCACAGTGTGGAATACCTGAAGTTCAGTCTGGTTGAGCATTGTCCCAGCACTGTCATATCCTGCCCTCACACAGTCTATAGGACACTTTGGAGCAGCTTTCTTCCCTGTAAGCACAAAGATGAGACTTAGACCACCTGTAAGGAAGACCCACTATAACACCACGCTCATCACCCGACATTCCACACTGCTGTCACACGTCACCTGAAAGCAGCCAAGGCCAATCCCCATGGCAAGAAGAATTCAGTGCTCTGAAACTGAGCCCTGCACTGTGATGCTTGAGAACCAAGTTATGCAGCACATTTTAACTGCACCTCTCCTTAGCAGGTCCAGTGAACATCTCCACCATCTAGTAGTGGGAAAGCAGTACTAGGAAAAACCTGCAAAAATGTGTTACACTTTGCATCTGTGAAATGTAGCCTTATAAAAACCTCAAATTCTTTAGCACCATCTTTTTAATTTTTTACATATTTACACAACTTCTAAACACAGAGGTAGCCTTTAATCTCTGCAATTCAATAGCCACTCCATACCCTAAACCAACAATTCCCAGGGTGGGAATTTGCACATCTTGACTTCACATTTGTTGCTAGAGGCACAGTTCTTCCCCCCATGCCATGCTGCTGATTGCTCAGACAACTGATCAATCTTAGCTCTGTGTTTATAGAACTTTGGGTTTGTAATACCTTTGGGCTTGCATGGAAATATCAGTGCCCATCACCATTGCTACACTCTACCATCTCCATTCTCCAACAAACAGAGCTTTTCTGGGCACATCACTGTGTGACTCCCACTAAAACTATTTCCATAAAAATGCTAAAAGAGCAGAGCCTAGCCCAGTACAAAGGTGGGCTGCAATCTCCCAAGGTGGCTCTCCCTGCCACAAGGGCTCCTCTGCAAGAATTCTCTGGTGTCTATGCAAGATTGCCATCACCTCTAAGTTTTCTCTGGGGAACAGCAGTATCTTCTCCACCCTTTCACTGCATTTCATTGGCAAAAATTAATCACTTTGAATACCTTCCTCCCACTATCACACCTAAAGTTGGACAATAGATAAAAAGAGTTTTCAGACAGAAAAAGACATGCAGATGTAGTACCAGGTCTGATTAAACAGCTCTGCATCCTTAGAAATCATGTTAATATTTTACTTGCATTAACCCCCTTTTTACTGCTAGTTTAACCTTCTAAATTTCAGTGTTGTTTGACTCTTCAATACAGACTTTCCTATTTCTAGCTACAACGTGAGAATCAGCACTTGATTCACACAACTTTGCAATTCCATAACATGTTTAAAAATAACAGTGTACTAAAACATTTCCTTTTACACAAAGGCTTATAAGCCATTCCTCCCAGTTTTAAAATTAAACTTACATTTCAGATCAAGGCAGTTCTGAGTCACATTTTCAAAATGTGGTACATGAAAAATATGCAACATCGGCTGCAACTGGCTACAGGCTGGTGCCAGTTTAAAGTATTTATGTGAGACAGGAATAGACAGAGGGACATAACTATCCCAAACCCTACTGAAGAATATGCCCTTTCCCAGGCCCCTGTGTTTTGCACAGTCCATAATCATTTTCCAAACTGCTGGAAGCAAGTGGTTCTGCTGCCAGGGAGCCTCTACTGACTCCTTCTAAAGCAATGTATGCTGATCAGGGACTTCTTTCCCCTCCTGCTTTGTCTCTCACAGTTCATTTCCCCATCACAAACATACTTGGAATCTTTTCTTCTCATGGTTTTTCCACCCGACCATGGTATCCTCCAGGACCACTACAGCACAACAGAAGACCTGCATCCTTGTTGTCTTTCCCGTGTTTCTGAGGACAATGAGCATATCAAGTATACAAAGATGTGCCCACAAATGTGATGATTTTTAAGTTCCCTTGTGTTGAGGGATGCTACAAAAAGGGAGTTCTATTCACACTAACGCAGGTGCTTTGCTCTTGTACAGCTTGCCAGGGCTGTACCATTTGGGCTTTTTCTTCCAAGAATTTAAAGCAAGTCAAGCTCAGATGTGATGTTGGGCTGGTTGTGTCTCCTCTGCCTGTTCCACGTGGTACAAAAAGCTCCTGGCAAAACACTGTGACTGGAGAGGGGAATGTTATTTCAAGTGAAGAGGTTAGCAGCCTAAATGAAATAATTCAAACACTAGTGTCCTGAAGGCTGTGTAGCAGTTAGGTAGCTACTTGAGTGAATGCTTTATTGTGGATAAGCCAGTCAAGAATCAGGGTTTGTTCTTGAAAATCATTGTGATGTTTAAGAGTAATTCAGTCTTAACAAGCAAAAAAGGCCGAAAAAATCCCAATTCTAAGACCAGTAAAAATCTTTAGATTCACATTTCTAATTTCAGTCAGGGAAACCTTGTGGCAAACATTCTTTCTTCACTTTCAAATCCGCCTTAAGATACCCAATGCAGTTCGGGTTGAGTATACTCTTCAACAAACCAAATGAAACACACTACTTTCCCAAAACACAATTGGTTAGGTATAGACATTTCACCCTCACCAAACAGAGGAAACTAATCACTCTCTTTTTTTCCTGTTAGGGAAGATGAAACAGGAAAGCCTTATAAATATGATTGCCTGACAAAAGATTTTGAGAATATGAAAACTACAGGTGGCATCGAAATGAAAGCCACTTTTGAAATACCAAGTCTTAGTTACTGAACAACTGGAAAACAATGGTATGGCTGACTGAAGGTAATCCCCTCTTGATTGAACAATACCCTCTGCTTGCAGGCAGGTCCAAGGGTCAGAGCAGACCCTACTAGCTCAGCAGAAGGGGTCCAAAGAGTAGTTTTTAGAAGTTAAGATGTAACACTCTATGGTAATATAAGAACTCTTATAGGCTGTATGTAAATGCTATAGGATTTGTATCTTGTATTAGATTGGTTAGTGACAATTAGAATATTCAGTACAGAAGATGATTTATTGTATTGTAACCAGGACTTCAGACACTCTTACTATACACACTCTTACTATTCACTCTTACTATTCACTCTTACTATACTCTACACACATTCTCTCTCACTACTTCTTCACCCTCATTCCTCTCGCTCTCTCTCTCTCTTTACTTACCCGCTTACTCTCTTGCTCTCTTGGGCCTGCTCAGAGCTGCCAGCTGCAGCTCTAAGCAGTGCCCCTGTACCCACGCCCTTTGCAATAAACCGCATGTTCCAAGACCTGACTACAGAGATCTCTCGTCACCGTCCCAACCGTCCGACCCACCAAAAGCTCCCACATTTCCAAATTTTTTTTCCAGGATCCGCAGTTTCATAGAAGGTGTTTCAGTTTTGATAAAACGGCATTCTCTATTCCACAGAAAACCTTTTCATCAAAATTTTCCCCAGCATGTTAAGCTATAATGCTGGAGAAACCTACTAAGGAAGTGCCTCATCCATGGCCATCATCAGTTTCCCCCACAGTGGATACCAGTGTTTGCTGGGGGCTGGGAGCACAGCAATTTCATCCGTAAGCTGTCTGCATGCTCTTGACAGACAGCTATTGTGTTTGCATCAGCACAGCTGCTATTTGATAATCCAAATCTCTCATTATTGTTTCCAAAGGAAAAGTATGCTTCCTTTCTTTCTTCTCATTTCCCTAAAAACGATTTTTTTTTAAGGAAAACTAAAATCAAAACCATTCCCTGATTTAAGAATTAAACACTCAATTAGCCACAGAGTTGTCTCAAATTAACTATTCTGGTGGCACTCATATTCTACTTCACTGAAGAATAAGGGGGTTTTTGTACATTGCACGAGATCTCATTCCCTAAGGCTACTGTTGATCCTGGAAGCCTCCTCTTCCACAAGAGGGGCTGTTCCTCTGTGTCCTGCTCTGGGTTAGGATGATCTGGAGGGCAACTGCTGGGTCCCAGTTCAGACATTCCCCTCGCAAGTGTCACGCCTTGACTGGTGCTGCCAACCACCATCAGCCACAGCCTCCAGTTGCCTCAGGGAGATTGGAGCTGTGCCCGTTCTTCCAAGAGGAAGCCGGAAGGGTAGACGAGGATATAAACAATGACTACCTTGTAATTAGCAACAACACAATTACACACACAAAATACTGGGTTTGAAGGGGCTACACGGCTGCTTCAGAGAAACCCTTGTACCAGATGAGCTTACATCCCCAGCTCCAGTGTACTGGGCTTATTCATATTTTAAATCAGACAGCAAAGAAGCTTCAGTGTTATAAAGGAGCACTGATAATACATCGTTCAAACAACTTTCAACTTTGCACAGACACTTTAAACCATTCACGCATGAAACAACCTGTCAAAGGCAGCTTCTCAGCACAGGTCAGATGCTGAATGGGAGGCACATTCCACCCCATAAACATTTAAGCCACCAGTAATTAACTTATCGGAGGCCACGAGAGCCCTTTGGTCTGCCAGTGCCTCCTCCAAACAGACAGGCAGTGGGAGTGGGTTTGTTGGTATGCGCCAGGCATTTCAGGCACGAATCCCAGCCTTGTCCCAACGCACCCCAGAATGTGGGCACAGGCAGCCGGCGGTGAAAGCCTCACAAACCATCTCTGAGAACGTGGGCGGTGCTCGGAATCAAAACAGAGGCAGTTCGAACAGCGATAACATCAGCATTACCGAAATCTGATAACTGCCTGACTGAGCCTTACTAAAAAGCCCACAGGGGCTGCAGGAGTGGTTTCATTCCTGCAGAATATCTTGCCTGAGCTAGAAGAATAGATTGGCTTTTGTGAAAAGACACAAGCCTGCTGCATCCTCACTTTTGCACAGATACTTAGTTTCTTGACAGTCTCCAAGGGCATAAGAAGATAGAGCTTATGAAAATCCTATACCTTGTCCATAGAAAGGATGCAGAAGAAATAGTCAGGTTTGTTAGCCTTGGGTACAGGGAGTAAAACAAGCCACCATTTTAAGGGGACTTTGAATGTCTTCAGCTCTCAGTCCTTCATTCATCCATTCTCCAGCTACCTCAGGACCTCAGTCCAGAGCAGACTCCCAAACTGGTCACACATTTCCAAATTATAACAGTCATGCGACCAAGTGAAATCAGTCCTCAGCAGACACAGTCACCTCCTCCAAATATCAGCTCACCATCATGCAACAATGGTGTAAAAAACCAGCACCAGCTATGAAGAAAAATTGCAGCAAAACTTCCAGGAAAATATCCCTAATCCTTGTGTGGACCCTGGGATGCCTCAAGCATAACTTGGGATAATCCTGAACCACCTTCAACTCCAACTACAGTCATTCACTCTTACAGATATTCAGGTACACTAAAAAGCAAAAATAAAAAAAAAAATAGTGGTCAGTAGTTATGTTACTTTTTGACATGCAAATACACTTGGGTTTTCTGGAGCTCTTTGCTCTTCGGGTTTAAAAACCATTTACAAGACAACTGAGAATGTAATTCACATCAAAAATAACAGAAGTTTTGTAATGCTTCACATGTTCAAAGGTCTGCCAAGTCTACAATCCACACAACACTTATGGGAACCAATATTCCCCTCCATCCTACCACAAAGTACAAACATTCACAGGAAGTCTGAAAGCAAGACTCCTTAGCTTTAAAATCCTTCTCTTTTCACAGAAAACATTTTGAACAGAGATAGCAAAAACAGTCCAAAGCAATGTCCCAGGAAGAGCTTTCCTTTTCCACATGAAATTTTTATTTTTCAGTAAAATCCTTTTCTGCAGACTCTTCCTACAAGAAAATTTCAACCAGCTCTAGTGAAAACATTTGTACAATCCAGGTGATAATATAAACACATGAGGAGACCATAGCAAGTTTAGAATTACTTTCCCAAGAACAGATATCAAGAGAGGGCTCCAACTGCCCACCCCCAGCTTCTCTTCACTATGCAGCCACATTGACCTGCACCATGTCATTAGAATGCCTGCAAGCTTTTGGGGCTGTCCTGTTCCCAACATCTTCAAAGAGCATTTTAGATAATTCATGTTTTCTTCCCTTGCATAGTCAGCTTGTGAAGCGACTGAGATTGAAATGTAGCATGCTCCCAATCAAAGTCTCACTGGGACCTACCCTCTCTGCCTTTCCTCCATGATTCACCTCAAGCTGCACTTAACAGAAAAGTTAAACTTTCACTGGTTTGGTTTTTGTTTTCTAAGTTGGGTTAGTCTGGGATTTGTTTTTGTGAGCAGAGAACCATCTACAAGGACTTTGGCCTGTAATAATTTCTGAAGAGCTAAAACTGCTCAACTAGCAAGAGGATCTAGCTCATATTGTCCCATCAGCAGTGCCCAAGTAAGCAGTGGGAGCTGTTCAACTACCTACACTTTTTCCTAACATCTGCCTTGGTCCTGATAGCTCCCTGACGGCCTCTGGCTGTACCCTCCCCCGTTCCTGCAAGAGTTCTTCAACCTTTTGTTAGATTTTAAAAAAGTGGTTATACAGTTACTGCTTTATGCAACACATGCTTTAATACATCAGTACTTCTCCATTGCTGTCCACCTTACACTCTTCACCTCAACCCAAGCATCAAGAGGTTTCATGCCTAACAAAGCACTGAGGTGTAATATTTTAGTCAGAACCCTTGTGAATAGGTAAATAAAACCTGCAGTCAGCAGAGATTTTTGATCTGATACCTGTCCCAAGAGCTATATTTTATAGGGCACACCTCAAACATATCACTTGACCAATATCAGGTCGTAAGTCAATATTTATTCCCTAAAACTATGCATATTATTTGGCCAGCTTGTTTTATCCACTTGTATTTTTCAGAAGAATTGCTGTTCAAGGAAATACTATTAAAAAAAGAAAAATTTTGCAAAAAAGAAAAAAGATTACATATAGTCTCAGCTCACAAAAATCACTCAATTCAGATTCTCTGACCAGTCTGGTTTCATTTCAAGTTGTTTTAGACAACTGTAGCTGTCTTGTACCCAAACTACTTCCCACTAAAATCAAGACAAGTTCCATGAGTGTTGATGTTGGCACATCCCTCCACTCCCCCACCGTTCAATACAGTCGCAGTCGAAGTCAAAGCTTGGTGGTAAGGGCTGTTGTGTGCCTGCCTTTTTAACGTGAGGGACATTGGGAATCTGTAACTCTGCCAGGAAACAGACTCATTTGTTATTAACACAGCCCATATTTAGCCATGTGTCTCTCAAGGAAAAAACACATACTTTCTTCTTAACAAAGCCCAATCTCTGCATAGCCAGATCCCTGGGGACCGCTGAATCCCATTCTGCATGGCCAAATAAGGTAAAGCAAGAATTTGAAAAATGCAAACCTGGCCTGAAATTTCCCCCAGCTTTCAGGAGCCATTTTTGCATTTGTTAACCTTTTGTTAAACATCAGAAGGTGCTGCAAGGCCTTTATTTTATCATTTTTTCCTGAATACTTAATTTCCAATGAGGTATTTTGGAACACAAATGAGCTTTCAGGAGATGAAGCAGTAGGAGACCATGGCTGAGAGCAGCATCAGGAAACAATACTGAAGAAAACAGTGTTAAAGCTTCACCCAAAATAAAAATGGTGCAATTCACCAACGGATACTGATTGGACATTCTCCGGATCACAGGCAAACACTCTCCTGAAATGCACATGAGAGGTTACATAACACACGGCACATCTCAAGAGGATTTTAATTCTGGCCTCCCACTGAACTTCACTACCTTCCTTCTGAAGGAGTAGCCAGAGATGTCTATTTCTCTAACAGAAAAAAATATTACACATTTAAGGGAGAAAAGATAGGATGAATTATTTGTGTCTACATGTAAACACCTTTGCAAAGACTTCCTTAAGGAGGGAACTCTGACTTCATTTTCCTCTGTCCATCTTCTATCACAAATACATCTTGCCCTCTAGCACTCTGCTTCATGACCTGCTATATCTGAGAAGCAGGCAGCTGTTTCACAGGAACCCAGAGATTCAAGATCCCCATTATCAATGTGCATTGAAACTACAAGCATCTGGGACAAGGGGAAAAGTGAGCAGTTTCCTATCACTCCAGCTGAAAAATGTGCATGCAGAAGTTACGTAGCTTTACATAGAGCAAGTGCAAAGTAACACCATGTAGATCATGCATGCATGGAGCAAATTCAAGGGGGTGAAGGAAGCATGGGTTTTTCAACAAGCTGGAAATGAAAGCAGAAACTCAGAAGAAACTGATTTTTGCTGTTTGTTCTAACTTAGTGAGGCTTCATGAGAAGTGATTATGCATCATGGGCCTTGTGTGACTGAGAAGCTGCTCTTGGCTGCCCTGAGAAGTGGAGACATTGCCATGAAGCATTTTATATTTTTGATCATGACCAATATGGTCTTCCATAGGATGATTTTAATGCTGGCTCAGCCAACTACCAATTTTTGTGGAAGCATGACACCACTTGTTACCTCAGCACACTGCTTGCTAGCCTTCTGCAGAGACTGAGGAAATACCTATATCCATGCAGAACAAGCAATTGAAAGTCACTAGGGAGAAGCAGTTATTCCCTTCCAAACCTCTGTGTTCTACAGAAGATTAGCAACTGAAACTGTTAATGTGCTAACTAATCCCTTTAAGCATTGTCATATTAGCAGCACTCAGCCTACTTTACTGAATTAAAGGTGAAAGAGCAGCTTTTAACATTCTCTTTCCCAGGAAACAATTCAAAGAGAAACGTACCAAAGTGGAAAACCAACAAGTTTAAAAGTGAGAAAGATTTGCCTTTTGCATACAAGGCACAAGGAACACAGACCAGGTTCAGCCCGGGTCACCACATTCAGACTTCCAAAGCTGCAGATCTCACCACACACACTTTTGTACCTGAGGTCAAGACTATGGCCCACAGCAAAGAACAAAACAGCAACGTTCATCTAGCAGGACCATCCAGGTTTCAAGTGATGGAGTATTGGGCAACCCCAGACAAAAGCACAGACTGGAAGAAGAAATCATTGAGAGCATCCCTGTGGAGAAGGACTTGGGGTTCTCATGGCTAAAAAACTGGACATGACCCAGCGATGTGCTCTCACAGCCCAGAAGGCCAAACACATCCTGGGCTGCATACAAAGCAGCCTGGCCAGCAGGTCAAGGGAGAGGTTCTCCCCTTGTGAGACCCCATCTGGAGAACTGCATCCAGCTCTGGAGTCCCCAGCACAGGAGAGGCATGGGCCTCTTGGAGCAAATCCAGAGGAGGGCCATGAAGATGATCAGGGGGATGGAGAACCTCTCCTACAAAGACAGGCTGAGAGAGTTGGGGCTGTTTAGCTTGGAGAAGAGAACACCTCAAGGGACACGTCACTGCAGCCTTCCAGTACCTTATGGAGGCTTATTAAAGGAGGGAGAGGGAGTTTTTATATGGGCAGATGTCCTGAGGTGATGTTATGAAGCTGCTTTATTCCTTAACCATCCGCTCAGTGCCCAAGGACGCTGTTTGTTTAAGATGGACCCGGGGGCGGGGCCGGAGCCACGGGACCGAGTGCGGGGCGCTTGAACGGCTCAGCCCAAAGGCTCGGGGGCTCTGGGGCTCGGCGGGGCTCGGGAGGGACTGCACCGGCAGCGCTGTGCTGCTTCTTGGGGTTTCCTTTGTGTTCCAGCTAGCGGGAAAAAGGTTCTCTTGGTTTTTCTTGCTCTTCTTCCCTTCCCTTGCCTCACTGCCTCCCTTCCCTCCTTGCTGGTCCGGGGAGCCTGTGGGTGGCCCTGGCGGGCCTGTGGGGTGGCCTCAGCTAGTCCAAGCCCATGTGTCTGTTCCCTCTCTGGAATTTGTTGTATTTAGAGGGTTTTTTTCTGTTCTACTCTGTTTTGTTTGGTGTTAATAAACAGTTTGTTTTTTTCCACTTTCACTTGCTGTGACCTACTTGTCTTATTGGTCGAGGAAAAGGGAAGGCCCTTCTCCCTTTGGAGGAGACACTCCAGAGTGTTTCCTCCTGAAGTTTTGTCTCCAAAACCGAGACAGCAGATAGTGACAGGACAAGGGACAATGGCTGAAATTGAAAGAGGGCAGGTTTAGATTAGACATAAGAAAAAATTGTTTCCTGTGAGGGTGGCAAGGCGCTGGAACAGGCTGCCTGGGGAAGTGTTCAAGGCCAGGTTGGATGGGGTCCTGAGTAACAAGGTCTAGTGGGTGGCATCCCTGCCCATAGCACAGGTGTTGAGATGAAATTATTTTTAAGGTCCCTTCCAACCTGAACCATTCTATGATTCTATGTTTCTATAGCATAAGAGGACTTTGGAGGTTCCTCCTCTGCAGGTGAATCACATTGCTCATCACATGGGACCACATGTAGGGCTTCTGTTGGTCATGCCAACGCAAGAGCTTTGAAGTAGGTAAGAACACATGGATTTTAAGAACCACAACAGGACTTTCTAACAGTCTGAATATCACTCAGAGTTGTACGACTCACAGCTAATTTTGCTGCAGATTGCAACCCCATTCCACTCAGCGTGGGATTAGGAAACAGAGACATAGAAATCCTCCCATCCAGTCCTGAATGATGGAGACAGCTTCTTCCTTCCACACTGATGCTGGTATGAAGCAGCAGCACCCTCCCAAGGGAGGCAGAGGTAGGCTCCTTACAGCCCTCTCCCTGGTTCCCAGAGGTTCAGTTCTTGGCCTGCTGCATCCTTACCCAGCAGGGCTGTAGCATGCCAAGTTGGCCAGGACCCAACTCTCCTGCTTGTGGCCAGACTCTGTGGCTCAGCTGCTGACCTGCAGAGAGCAGGGCTCCACAGGGAGGGCTGAAAGCTACCCCTGTGCCAGCTGGCCAAATGCCAAAGCAGCTCCCTTTCCAAACCAAAGCCAGAAAATACTATGAAGTCTCTGACTCCAGCTTGAAACTAAGCATAAAATTATAGAAGCTTCCTCTTACTTTTTCCAGAAGGTTTCCAAACTGAGGAAAGTCCTGTAAAGCTCTTCAAATAATCCAGGTAAAATTTGTACCTTTGCCTCTAATGTAGTGGAGCTCAGCAGTGGAAGTAAGGTTGACCTAAGGATTTTGTTTAGGTTTTGACTCACAGCAAACCAGAATCAGGACACTTCTTGTGAACTGAAGGCCCCAGAGGTGTTGGAAAACTTTAGTCACCTCATTCTGGAAATATTTCGTTTGTTGTCTTTCATTTTAAAAAAGCTGAGTCCAGCTGAGGAAGACGATCATTCCATAAATAAGATTTCATAGCACAATCAACAGAATTCCCTATTTAGTTTAACTCAGGATTTTAAAAGAAAGACCATATGGAAACACAGATTTTATATTTAGACTTGGGAGGCAGGAAGAGAAAAAGTGGATTTGACTCACATGGATATCACATCAAGGTTTCCAGCAGAAATGGGCTTCACCAAGTATAAGTATGAGGTGCTGTTCTGGAAGAAAGCTTGAAGGGGTAGCAAGGGGAAGAAAGCTTCTGGGCAAGAGTCAGGCGGAATAGCTTCTGACAGTTGATCACATCTGGAACCTTGCCAGATACATGCTATCAGCAGCTTCTTGGATATCCACAGAAAACTGCCAAGCCCAGTTCTTTGACTGACAATTCTCATGCTACCACATCACATACAATCATCCCCAGGAAAACCACATCAAAACAGAACAAGACCGACACACAAACACACACAAAAAACTCCCAACCAAAAAACCCCCAAACCAATGCTAGTTCTACTTCTGCTAACTGGAGTAAATGAAATGAAATAGATCTTTGTGTACTATTACTATCTGTGTGCTCCAGTACAGTACAGAACAAAAGGCAATTTCATGCTTAAAATCTTCTTTATAAATTCTGTTTTCTTAATCAGGGTGAAGGATTGGAGTGAGGACACATTTTCAAATGCTGTACTGGAAATAGGGGTACACATATGTTTAAAGTTCAGGGTGTGCTTATATGACAGGTTTGGGACTTGGACTGTCAAAGCTGATTATTTCTTCCTCATACTCACACAGGCTAATGTGCTTGGCCAGGGCCTGGACCACAGTGTCCAAGTGCAGGTCTTAAGTTACCCAGTCAAAGCAAACAGATTTAGGGTTTGGCTCATGCACTGTCCAGGCTGAACTTCAGCTGGTTTTGCTCGAGGCCCACCTCCACTCTCTACAGCTCTTCAGGCTCAGCACTCAGCCCTGCTCACCCTTCACATGTTTGGCCTCCTTCATCCTTGCAATTGGAGTTTCCAGTGAGAGTCCTGCTACCGGCCTTCTCGTGCAACTCGTCACAGCAACACTCTTCAGACACAAAAGTGTTTGAAAAAATCTGTCCCTTCATAGAGTTCTATCCATCCTTCACACAGCAGCCATGGGGACTTCAGCATGGAAACAACATGGGCCTGTTGGAGTACATCCAGAGGAACCATGAATATGATCTGAGGGCTGGAGCACCTCTCCTGTGAGGACAAGCAAAAAGAGTCGTGGTTGTTCTTGCTGGGAAAAGAAGGCTCTGGGAAAGCCTTAGAGCAGCCTTTCAGTACTTAAAGGGGTCTTGGCAGTGCTGGGTTAATAGCTGGACTTGATCATCTTGGAGGTCTCTTCCAGCCCTGATGATTCTCTGATTATGAGAAAGGTAAGGACAAACTTTTTAGCAGGGCCTGTTGTGATAGGACAAGGGGTGACAGTTTTAAACGAGAAGAAGGTTGGTTTAGATTAGCTATAAAGAGGAAGTTTTTTATAGTGAGTGTGATAAAACACTGGAGCAGGTTGCCCAGAAAGGTGGTGGATGCCTCATTCTTGGAAACATTTAAGGTCAGGCTAGATAGGTCTCTGAGCAACCTGGTGTGGTTGAGGATGTCCCTGCTTATTCCAGGGGTTTTTGACTAGATGGCTTTTAAAGGTCCCTTGCAACTCACACTATTTTATGATTCAACAAAAGGAAACAATCCCCAGAAAGTAACACTAGTCAAGAGGTATAAAAGATAATAAAGAAAGAAAATCAGGAAAACGGAGGAAACAAAAGAGAAAAGCAAACCCACATCTAAAAGACTGTTTTGTTTAGCTTCTGAAAGAATGCTTCTGGAAAAAAGATCTTTAGCTTTGGTCTTGGAGTACATAAAGGCCAACATCCTATGCTTTTACCCAAACGGTGCCCTAGAGCAGGGGTTCTCACAGCTGGAAATACAGATAGCTGGTGGGCCTCCAAAGGGGCCTGGAGACCACAGCCCTGTTCTGAGGTTGGGAATTCAAAGCTCTGTGACAAGGGACAATATGGGTAAAAGCTGGTCCAAGAAGTTTGGGAATCAGTGCTGCAGCTTGAAGCCATGCTTGTTCTGAGCAAAAAACAGGCTTGCTTTAGTTTGCAGAGCTTCCCAGATGAATTGCAATTTTGTGCACCAGTTTATAGGCAGAGGAAATCCTCCTTTTTTCGGTTTCTACCCTCCCACTTGTTCTTCCTCCTCCCTAGAAATTTTTACACTCGCAGTAAGCCAAGCATCAAATGATTTCAATGTGTGGTTATGCACAGAGAGGTCAGAGACCCTGGTGAAGCACAGAGGGTGGGGAATCCATGATTGTCATAATTTCTTTTCCCTGTGACTCAGTTGCAGGCTATTTCAACAAGACAAGTGAACTACTTTCAATTCACAGCAATTTTTAAATGAAAAAGCTGTTAGGAATCAAAATAAGTATTTTCACATTTGACTGCAAAGATTAAAGAAAGAAGTTCTTTACTGGTCACCTGAATCTGTTTTACGAAGACATCTGAAAGGCATTTTATCAGCTGCTGAGCAGTATTTACTTATGAAACTGTTCTAATTGCTTTGGAATGTGCACCCTTACTGCTGCAACAGCTTGGCCCTGCTAACACTCAGAGCAAAGTAATACTGGCTCATAGGACATGCCACTTTTATACAGCATTCATTCTCAAGGTAAACAGCATGAAATTTAAAAAGGAAAAGCAGCAAATACATCATAAACAATGACTTTTGCAGAGCTGCCCTACATGTTTACAAAACCATAAACTCGTCAGCAAAATTAATCATTGCCATGACTGAGATCATCACAGATCAGTAATTTAGAACTAAACCCATCTTGCAGCTGGAAATTTCATAGGTGAAAACTTATTCCTGGTGCCCAGTAAATCAGTGCTGGAGTCAATATTCAGTATGGAAGAAGTAGAGTGTCCTGGCCACAAGTAAGCCCTTACATTAGCTTGCAGTCTTGCCCTCTTTTAGTAGCTCAGCAATGGAGGTCTTGGTAGATCAAAGAAAATTGACTCAATCTTGCTTTAATCTTCTAAAACTGAAGCAGAACTCTGGTTTGCATTACACATGTCCAGGCTCAGTAACAGCCTAACAAAAAAAAATTGGTTATAGCTCTGTCTTTAAGACAAAGCAATCCCAAAGACTGAGTCACAACCTGGAAAGTGCAATGGTTTGAACAGCACTTTCTCTTTGTCTGTCTCTATCACAAAATCCCCATGTACTTTACCCAGCAGAGTTGGAAAAGCACACAATAATTGCTATTTTGCACGTTGATGTATAAAACATGGAAAGGAAAGAACAATAAAGAACAAATCACCCCAATCCTCCTAGCACTGGTAGAGAAGTGAACTGCTATATGTACAAAACAGCCATGCCAGTCCCATTGGCCTGGGCCAGACTTTATAAACAGACTTGTAAACTTCACATGCTTTGAGTTGGTTTCATAGGAGGCAGGAATGTCACATGCCTACACCCCCTTCCTCCTCCCCCCAAGCTTGAGTTAACAGAGTCCTTGGATAAAGCAGCTTCAGACAAAACCAGGCCAGGCTTGGAGATAAACAGCCCTGGTGGCTGCTCAGAGTCCAGGGGCCAGGCCTTGGCAATCAGATCTTGGAGAAGGATGAAGGTGAGACAGGGTTAGAGGCTTTCATCTGCAGGGGCTCTTCTCATTTCTGACTCATCCAACAAGAAAGTTTCTTGAGTTTTCTGCCTGGCATCCCATCCAGGTCTTCTGCTCCATGAAGGCACTGTTTGCAGTCCTCTCTCATCTCTTCTCCAGATCTAAACCATACAAGCAGCCCTCAGCATCCTCAACAGCTGCTGCCCCTTTCCCCTCCTGCTGTCAGTCACAGCTTGCCTCTGCTCACCAGCTACATGCTCCACACCTGCTCTCCCATCACCAGGGCAAGAGTAAATGTCTCTTAATTTCCTGCTTTCCCCTGCCTTCCCTCAACTATCCACAGTTCACATCTCCCTTTGTTTTTTTTCCTACAGCCAATAATTTTTTTTTAAACGGCTGGTTTGTTTTCCTATTGGAAAGCCTTTATTGGTCTTAAGGCAGCATGAACTTCTCCTTGTTTTCTCCTGCTGAGAAGGGACCTGACCTGGAGGTGAGAGCTGAGAGGCTGCCGAAGTAATCTCCCTGCACGACCTTTTTAATCCTTGGCCTCCATTGCTTCAGTCAACACCACAAGTGCCTTCTAGGATGACAATCACCATTTGTTGCTTAGGAATTAAACATTGACTAAACACATCATTCTGCATAGGCCATTGAACTGGAAGAATGTTTAGTGAGCTCAGCAGCTAAAGCTTTATTAACCATCTCTGGTGACCTTCTCCTTTGCCTTCTCCAAGGCAAAGGCAATGCCAGGGCTCAAAAACTTTCCAAAATGCTCCTTCTATATCCCACAATGCTTTTAAAGCTCTAATACCCCCCACACAACAAAGTCTGCCAGCACATAGATGCTAGCTTATCCATCCCATCACAGCGTAAAGTTTTTAGTTCCATGCTTCATGCCATTCTCAGCTCTCTCCAAACCGGTTTAGCACCACCCACAGCACATCTACTGCTCCTTCTGCCACACCAGTGAGTTTAAGTGCTGCACTCCAAGTTAAAAGGAAGATTATTTTCCTTCCTCAAGCATGCCTGCAATGTTTAACAATTCTCTGGAGCACAGGTCAGCTAAAGGTATGTTGAAACAGAACAACTAACAGGATAGCAAATGGAGTTTTACAAACATCAGCAAATACAATAACAGGAGTCCAAAATACCCCTGGGGGAGGATGTTCCCTTTCCAGGTATCAAAATCACAGTGAAGTGTGGCATGGGGTAATAAACAGAAGACATATTAAGATACCAGCTTCTCACTCTGGCACTTCAAAACAAGCAAGGAGAAAAGGGAAATGAGAATTCCTTGCATTTTCTGAATTCTCCTCTTCCTTAACTTGGCACACACAAAAAAGAAAAGCATGGCAGAGAAGAGCCCATATTTCCCTCAGACTCAATGCTATTTATACATTCTGCTCCCATCAGATCAGGAGGAAAAACTTGGACAAGTATTAGGTGGTCTTTTGTGGTTGTTATTCAATAAAACCACCTAAGTAAGAGAGCAGTTCTACCACCTCACCGGAACTGGACTCTGTCCTGCTTGGTGGCATCTTGCCAATGCTAATAATTTAGTAGGATGGTTAAGTATTTTGAAACTAAAAAGCAGCTTTCAGCACTATTCCTAGACCAATCAGATCTGGAAAAAACCCAATCAGTCTGAACACTGTCTCAGCTTGGAGCCAGAAAGCCATACCTCATTAAACTCTATTGGGGGACACAGTTACACGTGCCAGCTACCTTTGAGTTAGGAAAAGAACTGCACCAGCACTAATGATGAGACTTGCTGGACAGAGCAGATCGACTCTGATCAACAGGAATCCAGCAAGACAGAAATGAGACAGAGGTCTAAGCATGAACTTGAGATAGGCCAGCAGGTAGTGTCTGCTCATTCTTCTCCTGTCCTACCACATCCAGAAGTCTTAAAGAAAAGAAGAATAAGGTGTGGTGCCCTTAAATGCTAGAGATGGTATCTCAAAACATATGATTGAGCCTAAGTTTGACCCTGGAGGTCCACATTCCCCAGGGAGGTGTGTCACAGGAAGAGGCAGGTGAGACAGCACCCCAGCATTTCACAGAGGGTGTTCTTGAGTCTGTATGTGGGAGTTTGGTTTCGGTCTGCTCAGATGAATGCCTGTGTCAGGCTATGTATTTGCAGTCCTCAGCACTGGAGCAGGAGTGTTCCTCAGGCTTTAATGAATGTAGTGCAACACCCCTGTCATCTCAGCAGGTATAATGATCACCACTGTCAGATGCAGTATATGAGAAAGCAGTCACTGTTTTCTTCTAAACAAAAATAATAACACAGGTTTTTCAGTTTTCCACTTCCAAACATTTTTGTAGGCTTGAGACCCAGGAAAGAAATCCTGTCTATCCATTCCACAGGCACGAAGGGTGTGTGACAACCGCTGCAGCCATACAGGCCCCCAAAGCAAGGTCCCAGGAACAGGACAGGGCAACTGCACATCAACAACAACAGAACACATGGTAGGGACCTGGGACACACTGGTGAGCCTGGGGATCTGCCAGCCCATGTCCCTTGAGAAGCAGGGGGGACAGCAGCACAGACCCATCTACTAAATACTGCATTTCAGTAGGCATAAGGACAGTAAGAAGGATTTTTCTTCTTGTCTTTCCTAAAGTGCCCTAACCAACCAGCCTCACAGCTAGTGGGGCACAAAAAAAGGATTTCAAGCTGATTGGTTGTTAGCCATCTACAAAAGCACACAGGTTTAATGGGTACTCCAATGTCCTCTGGAAGCTTGATTTTCAGATGTTTCCCTCATTCTCTGCTAAAAACCTTGCTCTAACAGCCTCTACAGCCTCTTCTGCACCAAGAGTCACAGGATCATAACAGAGCAGAGAACAAATTCACTAGCCAAGTCTTTCACTTTTGGGAACAGAATTGCACTGTAATCCTGATCTTGAGACACCAGTTCCCTGGTACATTTATTAATGCTGCCTACGTTATCCTTCAGCCTTGTAAAGGGGACAAACCTAGCCTCAAGACAGGAGGAAGGAAGATGTGGAAGGGAAATTAAGCTACTTAAAAGTTCTTGTTCTTGGCAATAATGCAAGAAGACAAGATTGTAATTATCTAGTTTATTTCCATAAACAAGCAATATTTTTAGTAGTTTAGTTCTTAGTAAATCTTTCCAGGAGATGACAGTCATATAACCATCTGAGAAAGCAATCTCCTTTGTGCACAAAATCCAGGTGATATGAAGATCATAAAATGGCTTGGGGTAGAAGGGATCTTAAAGCACACTTAGTTCCAACCCCCCCTGCCACAGGCAGGGACACCTTTCACTAGACCAGGTTGCTCAAAGCCCCATTGAACCTGGCCTTGAACACTTCCAGGGATGGGGCAGCCACAGCTTCTCTGGGCAACGTGTGTCAGAGCCTCACCACCCTCACAGCAAAGAATTTCTTCCTAGTGTCTAATGTAAACCTACTGGCACTTTCAAGTCATTCTTCCTTGTCCTGTCACTACATGTTCTTGTAAAAAGTCCCTCTCCCTCTTTCTCATTAGGTTCCCTTCAAGTTCTGGAAGGCCACACTTAGGTCCCCCCAAGCATTCTCTTTTCTAGGCTGAACAATCCCAATTCTCTCTCCTAATTCAGCACCACCAAAACTTTCCAGAACTAGTACTGTATAAACAAACAATTACTTGGTAGGAATTTCTAGGATCCTCCAAATTACATAAACTCTGCAAGTGTAAACTCTTCTTGCAGCAGCCTTGCTCTTCCTTTGTGGACGTATTTCAAGAAACCTACACCGAGTTTCAGAGTCATTCTGGATCTTAAAACCTGGAAGGATGTGTCTGGCTTCAAGTGTTTTTGCCAGCATTGTGCATGCCTGCACAGTGAATATACCCAGCAGACAGGGGGAAAAACAGCCTTGAAAAACACCAGTTCATCACTCCCTGTACATTGTTGTGGTGTGCAGCAAAGGAGTCAGCCTAGTGAGACAGCCTGTGTCACTGATCCTCAGACAACCCTGTTACTAAGGGCAGTTTTCAAGACAGATTTATTGAGGGCCAGAAGGGGATTATCTTTGTAATACACACGTCTTTATTTTTTTGTTTTGGCAATGACCGAAGCACATTTTGCAGCAATATCCACTATCACAAAGGATGAGTTGGCTGCTTCTAATGCTTCAGAATACAAGTCAGGATTCTTCAACAAAAGCAAAATTAGAAAAAAAGAACCAAAACTGTTGGCATTTGAGGTATTTAGGCTGAAATACTAGCAATTGTTATTTTCCTCAGGAGAAATGCCTGGCACTTATTTTATTTGCTGCCAGTGTAGCCTTTCAAAAGATGCAATCAAATCAAATTCAGCATTTTTGCAAATGTGGAACTGCATTTAATGTATCAAATGAACTTTGCACTGGATGTGGTTCAAAGAGCGAACTTGGTGTAATAATTTGTTCTGTGTCAAAAAAAAGCGTTCCAAACCAAGAGCTTTATTTTCTGTTCCAAAGGGCAAGTTACAGCACTATCACTGCTGCATACCTTTCCTCCTCCTTTTCCACTGCTCCTGACTCTCTGGATGGTTTTTGTTTCTTGCATTCGTGATTTTAGGTTTTGCAATTTCAAGCTGGAAGAAAACCCAGGGATACCAAAACCCAACCCTTCGCTCAGTTGCTAGGGACAAAAAGAAAAGTGAATGTTCAGCAAAAAAATTAAAGAAAAATATTTTTACCATCTTTAATTCTCACTTACACAGACCTCACCAAATAAACAGTGTGTTCTTCTCCACCCAATCTGCCGAAGGATGACTTTGATGCAGGGAGAAACACCTCCTAGGCAGTGTTTTGTTTTCCTTTTCTTAGTATTTGCAAGAAGCAACATGATAGAAATAACTCAGTTCTCAATTTCTTCTGTATTCTGCATTCACAAATGTCAAGTCCAAGAGGAAATTGGTATTAGAGTTGCAAACATACCTGAAGTGCCAAGGTGCTGTCCCCCAGTATAAAGTGAGGGGCTGGGGGGACATGGCTGGGCCAGCCATTTGCCTATCCCTCTGCTGAGCCACCCAAACAGCATCTGCACAAACAGTACCAAAACTTCCTCATGATTATAACAGAGATGAAACAATGGCACCTGCAGCTCTGGTCAAACAGAAATTACCCTTTCAAACCCAAGCATGAGGCACCAGCCAAGCTTTTATGCCATTTCACTGAAACCTGCAAGCCTTTGCATGAAGACCAACACATTGTTCAGCATCTCCTGAGCCACCAGAACCCCTTTAAAGGTTCATCCACCTGCCTCAATCATAAAGGGACAGCCTATGCTGGCATTGTGCCATGCACTTCCAACTTTATACAGCTACCAGCTAAGCTCCCTTGATGCTCTAGTGCCTAAGGTACTGCCAGTTGCTTCCTTTCTTCCACCAAGGAAATGCCCACTACAGATAAGGCAGCAGAAAATTACCCTTGCACCAATTTTAAGTTAGAAGCCAGGCTAAGAAATCATATCTTGCAACAAGTGGGGTTGTTTTATTTTTAAACTACTGAGAAAAAAAATAATCTCAAAGCAGACAGGAGAAGCATTCACCTCTCTAAAGTACTACATTATTTACAGCCATATGCACTTTCAGCCCACAGATTATGCTGGAAACCTTAATCCACAAATTTGGCCATGTAAGCAATTCTGCCATGGGCATATGTTCTCACTGGTTGCTGAAAGAAACAGTACTGACTCTGAGGCCAAATTTTTGTTGGACCTGCAGATATAAACCTACACAGCTATGTGTATGACAGTAGCTTCTCCCTTGAGCAGACTCTGCACCATCCCAAAGTTCTTCCCCCAAGGTGTATTTATTTCTACTGCAGATAAGAGATACACAAAAAAGAACAAAAACAATAAGCCATTTTCAACTCTAAGCAAATTTTACCTTTAATTTTTAAACAAATCCCTAAACTGAGGGAAAGTTGATTTTCAGTGTGATTGTATTAACAGCTTAGCCATGCAACAAAGTTACCTGTTAATGATCCTGGTCGCACTCACCATCTTTTCCGGAAGAATCCACTTTGTTTTAACTTCGGGCAGTGGCACTGCTATCAGCTGAGTGGATCAAACCCTGATCCCCAAGAAGAGAAGCTGGGCTCACCAACCAGCAGTTCAAAATTCACTTGGTTTCTTTTTCCAGCATCTGCTCACCCAAGAGCATGACAAACTGACCTCACTTAGTACATTTAAATTGGAGAGAGGCTTTTTGGTCAAATGCTCTTCTAGTCGAATGCAAGTGCCTGGTGTGTCACCTAACTGATGAGAAGAATCAGTGACATTACCATTACTCAGCTCCAGAGCCTGCTAGCATTTTGCTCCCCTTCCAGCTACACATGGAAGGAGAGCAGTTGGCAGCATACACCACGCTCCAAACTGGCTGTCCTTCAGACAGCGTGGAGGAGTTTATCCTCCACAGCTAGAAAAACTGCATGCAGGTTCAGCAGCATCCCCTAAGAGGTAAATAGTAAGACACATGCAATTCAGGAATGATTCTGTTTGAACAGCTAATCACAGGTTTGTGGCAACAACGAAACTTGGTATAAAGGGCGTCCATAAATTTGTCACAGAACATGCTTCTAGTTTTTGCAGTCCCATTACATGCTTCAAAATAACAATTTACTTCATGCATATATGCACATGTATATGCATATGTGACCTTGTCCAGCATTGCTGAAGGCACACAGCCTAAAAAAAAAAAATCCATTAAATCCCCTGGTGAAGCAATACGATGAAATCATTCTCACTCTTGCACCTAAAGTCCCCTCTAAGGTTCATAATTTTCCTGGCCTGGGGAAACACTGTATGGGGGGTGGGGGATGGAAGTCACACTGCCGCTCCAAGCTATTTAACCATTAACTTTTTACACACTGGCAGCTTATGCCAGTCACTTTAGACTCGTGCTGCATAGGTATACTCTGAAAAAAACGAGTGGCACACTCCCTCCCTAGAGCACATTGTAGACATTACTGACACCAATGGTTAGCTTTGTGTGAGTCACTGCTAATGAAGGCTGGTTTGCAAACACCTACTTCGATGTCTGAGACAACAGGTAGTGATTAAGCTCAGAATTCCCAGCTCTAACTTTGCGATTAAAAAAAAAAAAAAAATCTACAGATAGCTCCCCCTCAGCCACCACTGTCTGAAAACATGAGGGAATCAGGGCCATCCATTCTCCCCCTGTCCACACTCCTAGTACTTCCACATCTTCAAGACAGGTGCACTGAAAGCAACCCAAAAGAAGGGTGTGTCTGATCTCACTGGGTTACAAGCATCCAACATTAGCCCAGGCTCCAGGAATCATTATCAATGCTTTGTTTCCTGATTAAGTGTTACAATGCAGCTTCATCACCTATATTACAGCAGTAGAGGCTGCACAGAAGTTGTACCTGCCTTCCAGGATAGAACTGGATCCATGGATTAGCAGGCTTTTGTCCCAGTGCAGTCAGGCAAAGATGTAGCTATGTGTGCACACAAGTGCAAGCACACCCTGATTTCTAATCACTTTGCACTACTACTTGCACTGAGAAGTAGTCAGCACATCCTAAAAAAAAAAGGATGTTGTCTGGATGTTGACTACTCAGGGGACACAGGTGCAGAAAGATGGAGCACCTCAAAAAAACCCCATACCCACCTTCAATTACACCATTCTGCATCAGAGAAATTACTGAGCTCAACTGATGTTGGTTGACTCACAATGTAATCATCACATATCAAAACAGTCAGCAGTACAGAACACACATCAAAGATGATTAGCTCGAGTTGTACTTTTTATTTTCAGGATTAAAACCCCCAACGATATAAAGCAGAAGAAACAGATGTAAACCCCAAATTTATTTGCAGTTCAGATGAGGCATCCTGGTTTCACAAAACTGAATTGGACAGATGGGTAAAGCACAAGCTGCAAAAAGAAGACAAACTGCACAAAATAAAGACTGAGAATTCATAACTCCTCTTCACTTGGTCCCCCCTTTGCATCCTTCCACAGTATAAATAAAAAAATCCATTTGGAAAATACATTTGACATTGAGAAAAATCAAAGAACCATCTAAATTGTTTTTATATAGGATGTGCTGATCAACACTTCTTTCAAAATTAAGAATACACTGCAGTTCAATGTAGGTGGTATCACAGGTCTAACAAAGGGTAAGAGAAGTACTGTTTAAATGGACAACACACAATACATAAATATTCGGGGATACAACATAAGCAGATTCAGCACACTGTTCTAAAGCTGACATTCCTATTCCAGTCCCTACAATTAAAAGTTTACTTGATAAGACTTGTGGAGAAATAAATACACATACAGAAGTAAACACACTCAACAGAATAGATGTATTGAATTAGTGTGACTGATTATTTTTAATACAAAATAGAGACTGACTTAAAAACCTACACCAAAGAGCTAATAGGATTACCCTTAAAGGTGTCAGTAAGTAAATCACTATACTCTTACCACAGTTAGTCCTACATACATGTCCTTAGCATAAAATTTATTTGCTCTTCACCATATGCTCTGGCTCTTCTACCCATCTGTTGAGCTAAAACCAAAGCTGGAATAAGAATTTGTCAAAGAAGAAAACAAAAATCTTATTTCCCACTGCCAAAAGGACTGCATTTAGACCCAATCTATACTTCAAATGAATTTTTGAGTCAGTTCTGGTCCTCGCATTGGACAATTTCTCTGTGCTTTAACAAGCATTGAAAATTTGCCTGAAGTTTTGTCCCAAACAGTGGTTCTCTGACTGAAAAATTTGCTTATTAGGAATTGGTAACTATGTGTTCAAGTCAAGAAGAAAGTATTATGAAAACAGCATATGGACATCATATTAAATACTGCATATTCAAGTAAACCTCAAGTCACACATGCTCAGTCAGACTTCCATAGGTAACCCAATTCTAAATCAAAATACCCATGTCCTCTATCTCTGTTTAAGTCCTAAACCCATGTCTGCTAAATGATACATCAATGAACTCTGACACCTGAGACAAGTATGCAAAGAAAGTATTTCCAAAGGCTTAGCCAGATGAGAAGAGATAAGCATCTTGGCAGAAGTCCTGCTTCTGTTTGAACCAAAATCCCTGCTCAAAAGTGCTTCTTCAACCTTACAATTCAGCTTTTTTAACTCCAACATTCAGCTAAGTTGATACCAACAACATCAAAACCCAGCATGTGCTAGGAGCTAAGACAGCATTTCCCCATTATTCTTTCCTCCAAAGAGGCTGTTTAACAGAATATGGGCCTTTTTGCAGTCAGCATTTCTGCTCTGAATCACAGAATTGTTAAGGTTAGACAAGACCTCCAAGACCATCAAGTCCATCACTGCTGTTTTCATTACTAAACTATATCCTCAGGTGCCACACATTTTTGAACACTTCCAGAGATGATGACTCTACCATTTCCCTATGCAGTTCAATATATTATGACAGTAGTCCCCAAGTAAGAAGCCAACAGATTGTCAGTCTGCAAAATCTAGTACTAACTCCTTTTTGTTTTCATCTACGGGACACAGCAAGAGGCTAAAAACTTGTAGATGCTCCGTAACAAACATCTCCCTACTGCTTCCCATCAGGGATACACACAGAGGTCTACTGTGCCTCAAATATGCCCTTAAATTGCACATAGCAGCAATCAGTGCGAGAAGAGGAATGCCACCAGTGTGCTTGGCATTCAGGGACTGCACGCCAGGAAGAGAAACAACAGTCATAACACAGTGTATAACTAACCTGAATCTTTAATAACAAACCATATGTGTAATTATTCAAGAATACACAGTTTAAGTACTTTGCTTTGAGCAGATGCTTGTTTTCTGACTTCTCCTCTCCCAGCACCTACCAAATGGTCAAGAGGTCAGAACAATTCTTCTGAGGAAGTTTTCTACCCAGCCTGTTTAAAAGTGAACTCTACAGCTTTGGGGATATACAAGCAAGACTAAAACCACTGTATTCACCAGATGTGCGTCTACATCAGCAGTAAGAACCCCCAGCCTTCTCCTGTGCTCATACTCATCTTCGTTCTCCTCAGGTTCACACATCCTAACCTTGCAGGCTGTTATTTGCTAATCTCAAGGGCAGACTGCTCAGGGGCCAGACTTGGCCAAGTGTGCCAGCGTGAGCTGCAGTGCTGTCACTCACCTGCCAGACCTGCTCCACTGTGCTGCCCAAAACTGGGCTAAGCACTGCCACACCTTCCATGTGGACACTGGATGCAAACTACTGCCCTACTTCCTTGATCCTCCCTTGCTGCCCAGCTCACCTTTTAATCTTGCAATGCTGGAAAATAGAGTCCACAGGCCAAAGTCCAAGCCTAGATGAGATCCATTTGGCAAGGCATGAGGAAGTCTGGATGTGTTTTGGTGTTGAGCAAGCAAGATAAGCCTATTATATGGATAGCTTTGCTCTGTGTAACAGAACGGACTAAAGGTAGTTCACACTGCTTAGTTAGGATGGTTTAGGACAACCCTAGGACCAATTCTAAACACCAGCATGAACGATGCCCAGAGTAGGCCAAGGGAGATGTCATGTCACTGACAAGTGTTACCTGCCAATTGCCCAACTCACCATTTGAGAACATTAGATTCCTCACAGTGGAAGCACAGCACCAAGTACTGCTCTGAAATGACACAAGTGTCTTCTGACAGGCTAAACTTACAGAAACATTTTCCCCCACACATACTTAACCATTAATACTAAATCTATTTTCCATTTATTTTCCCTCTGCTAACACTCTTAACACCCAGCATGTTATTTTCTATTTCAAGAGGCAAGAGCTAACAGCAAATATGTTAGAGAAACTTCAGAGTTTGCACTTAAAAATATCTAACCAAAGCCCTGAGCCCATCCCATCTCTATTCAGATAAATACAGCAGAAGGACTAATGACAGTCATTACTGTGCACACACAAATATTGGTTAAGCCAAATAAATCTTTTTTGAGGCAGATATATGTGTATATATATATATATATACACACACACACATATATATACACATAGAGTACAAAATAGATTAAAGGTCAAATACAAACATCATACTCACTTTACCTTGCTTTGTCTTCCAGTTCTGCAGGGAACCTTGCAATGGTATTATTTCTGTCTCACTGGCATTCAAGCCAAGTTAAAGAATCACAGAATATTCTGAGTTGGAAGGGACCCATGAGGGTCATGAGTGCAGCTCTTAAGTGAATGGCCCACACCACAACCTTGGTGTTAACACCATGCTCTATCCAACTGAGCTCTGAGCACTAAGACAATTTGCAGAAGAAAACCACTGAAACCAAACCCACGTGTAGTTTCAGTTGGGGCCACGGATAAAATAGTAAACACAATTCCGCTAAGGAAAATCCAGGTATTTTAAATAAACTTGCAGACTGAACAGAACTGTTCAAAACAGGTTCTGACAATTACGACAACAACAACATCACCCCAATAAAAACCTTCTGCTGTGGTTTTAAAAGGAAGCATTAAACTAGAAATTTGAGCACAGTTCCCAAACCCTGATTTTTATGACTTGTCCCTATCACTAAAACACAAGAGCAAAGGAGAAAGACAGTGAGTAACAGGCACTTCCCCCACTCTCAACTCCCTTCAAGAAATGATTCAGTCAAAAATTCAAGGAACTCTAATGAAAGCCATGCAAACAACAGATAAATCAGATTACAGTCTGCTCTGAACTCGGCCAAGGTTCACATGGAAGGTTTGCAAACCTTTAAACTTCTCCTGAGTTGTGACAAGCAAACAAAGAAAGTCGGGATTTTTTCACAGCTGTTAGATCATGATGGCAGATACAGGTGAAACAACAAAATAAATAATAAATCTGGAGATTCATTTTTCCTTTGAATAAAATATGTATAAAGACAATCCAGTCTATAATAAATAAGCTTAGAGATAAATACAAATTCATAATCAGTGAATAATTAGTGCACCAATAGTTGCTTTAGGAAGATGATTGAGCAGAGAAGTATCTGCTATTCAGTCCCTTTTGTGCTTTTTTTAAAAAAACCAAAACCACAATGAAGATAAATCAGACCATAGGATACTATCAGCTAGTAAATTAAGTGCTGATAAGTACCAACATATGATTGCATTGGCTCAAACACATGGTCACATTTCACTGTGAACCAGCACAAAAATGAGTATGACTACAGAAAGAAGCAGTACTGACACCTGCCTGTGCTCATGTGACTATTGCTTACTCTGTCACAAGCAGGTGAAGGCTGGAGAAATGTCTCCGTTAATGGCTGTGGCTCTCTGTCTACAAGCACAACTTTCAGGCTGGACTGCAGAATTCACTGTCCCATCACAAACCGGGGATCCAGTATTTGGGCTTTGAGTAGTCCCTGTCAGCTCCAGTTCTTAGAATATTGAGCAAGCCCCCACTTGGCCCACCCTCCTTTGAGAGAAGGGGTGCCTGGGTGAGAGACTTTGCCCAAAGAAAAACTGATGGATTAAAAAAACCGAAGTGACCAACAGGTAAAAGAGAAAGGTTATGCTGTGGTTTCCTAAATGTCCCAGGAATTCAGGAAAATTAATGCTTCCTGTATGTCACAGGACACAGGAATTCAGACTTGAGTTCTAAACCTCAAAATTTGAAGACTGAAATATTCTCCAAATTAATGCCAAAAGAAACACACTTAAACACGGTTGCAATAAATGTACTGAAGTAAAAAAGTAACAAAGAGGTAGAGAAGAAAGATTGTGCCAAGCCTTCACCTCTGAGGCCCAAAGGACAGTTTGGATATTTAACAGTGCTAACAGCTTCTCCCTGAACAACAGCAGTATTGTCTCCTCAAGTAAGTCAGAGGTAGTGTCTAAAACAGCATAATGAACACAGCAGCAGCCTCCAGCTGAGCCCAGCCATGCCTGAGGTGGCCCAAGAACAATGCTGCCCCAGCCAGCCTGGTCACGCTGCCACGGGATCAGCAGTGATCCCTGGCGTGAGCCCTGGCCATGGGAAGTGGGCAGGATGCACACACAGGGGTGCTGGGAGCACGGTCACCAGGGAGATGTGCACCACAATGGGGTACATCTGCTCCAGAGGCCAGCCCCTGTCTGCAGCAGATGTGTGCACAGCTCAGCCAGACAGAGCACACACACACAGACAGACGCAGCAGCACTCACACAGCACGCGGTGGTTCACTCAGGTCCACACGACACCAGGAGAAGGGACCTGGCTGTACGGGATGTTTAACCACGTTTCCTCTAGGAAACTTTTTTCATAAAGAGAGATTACAATAGGTTTCACTTGACAAGTAAAACATTTAGCACAGTTCAAAGATGTCCACTAAGGAGTACAAGTGGAGCACAGCAATCAGGATTTAAGTTGCAGATTCGTCCTCTTCTAAAAGGAGGTCGTTCAATGCAATAACTGTAGCAGCAAAGTCAACCAGCTCCACAAAGTCTGATGTAATTATGTTAACACCCATAACACCAGGCTTCTGTGCTTTCACCCAATTCAAAATCATGGGCAGATTCCTAAAGAAATTGAAATAAAGAAAGTTAAACATTTTAAAAGAGGCACTTTTCTATACATACTCTACTCAATTCAAACACCATGATGTTTACAAAATATATTATCTCATATTTGTTATCAGGTCCTGGCTGTTACCCTAAATGCAACTGGCTGATGAGACGAGTGCTTAACACAGCACGTGGTCATGAGCTATCACAGACATATTGGTCAGTCATCAATCCAAATCAGCAGTCCCTCTATATTCACTGGGCAGTCAGGACTTAACACTGCACTACAGTTTTCTCCACCCTGGTTTGTTTTCACCCAAGCACATGTTAAGTCAAACGCTCAATTTCACAGCAGACTTCAGTGTAACACAAAGCAAGGCTGTACCTGGCCCAAGATGTTCCCCTGCTCTTCTCTGCCTCAAGGCGGGTGGGGAAAAAAGTTGTTGGAGGCAGCAGACTGCATTTCTCCCAAACTCTCTCCAGCCACCCAGAGCAATGGGGTCAGGGAAACCAAACCTAGAATGAAGCTGTCAGCTCCACAGGGGTTGAACATCCTGCTATACATCACTATAACTGGAGAAAGGGGAGGTGTGTCAGGAACTGAGTTAAATCAAGTTACAAATTCTACCATGGGGAGAAATTTCAAGTAACTTCTTGGACACGGTGCAAGTCAGAAGTCTGCACCAGCTTTTTTGCACTCTAACATGAAACACCAGGCTTTTCAGCAGTTAGACACAAATAGCTAAATATGCTAGCATTATTTAGATTACTGCTGTAACATGTATACGCTATTTGAGAAGATGGTATGCTAGCAAATTAGTTAACAGGATGATGAAGAGAAAAAAGCAAAACCAAAAAATTTAAAAACACTCCACTCCTGCTGCATCAGGACAATAAAAAAGTCTTATCAAGAACCATGAGTGAAGGCGTAATTACTGCCAGGGGACACACCAGACTTCAGCCAGCTAAGTGTGACTATTGCACATTTCTCCTTTAGCAAGACCTCAAGAACACTTAAATATTCATATTCAGGGCAAAATTTCCATACAAGAAGGCAGGCATCTACATAAAACTGCAAAGACAGATTTGCATATCAGCTAGCTTGTGCAAATGCACACAAGCAATCATGCTTATGCAAACTGCAGCATCTATTTGCAACTTTCGGTTTACTTTCAAACGAGTGGTAAGGATAAGGGAAAGGGCTGGATTGAACGCAGGCTTCCCAGTAACAGTGGCTTACAGCACAGATCTGTGCCAGGAGTCCCTTGAAACGAAGCTGCTCGCCCATTCCACGAAATGCGACGGTCCTCTGTTAGTTTTGGCCCAGGAATTCCGTCTGGCCTTGGCGCTGATGCCCGCAGGGCGCCGGCGCTCAGGGACCCGCGGCCGCTCGCGGGCGCCCAGCGCCACCTGGTGCCGAGCGCGGCCGGCACAGCCGCGGCCACCGCGGCACCGACACCAACCCAGCCCGCAGCGCGGTCTGACTGCGGGTGTGCCACGTGAATGCCTCTAAACAGGACGGGGACTGAGAATTCACAGATTTATACCCAACCTGAAATTCCCTTATTCACAGAATCATTGAATGGCCTGGGTAGGAAAGGACCTTAAATATAATTTCATTCCAACACCCCCTAAGGTAGAAGATACCTTCTATTAGACCAGGTTGCTCAGAGCCCGATCAAATGCGGCCTTGAACACTTCCATGGATGGGGCATCCACAACTTCTCTGGGCACCCTGTGCCAGGGCCTCACCACTCTCACAGTAAAGAATTTCTTCCTAATATCCAAGAGGACTTTCATAGTTCAGGTAATTTTAGCAAATGGGCTACAAGGTAATAATTCCATAAAATAAATCATATGGAACTATACTGTTCATGCTGTTAATTAATGCTATTAAAAATCACTGGCACTCTGTGCTAATCAAAGCAAAACCCTCTTACAGGGACCTTACTTATAGGCAAATTAATTGTACAATGGTCAGTGGTATTAAAAAAAGCCAAATGGTGAATCTAGTTTTTGGAAAGCCTCCTCCCCACCCCCTAAAAATACAAGGTAAAATACTGTCCTAGGTCATACATCTCTGGCTGTTACCGAAATGACTGAGACATTTGTATGGACAAATGCAAAACTGAGTCCAAAAATAAGCAATTTTCCTCTGTGGCACAAGCTTTTTTTGCCCCCCTAAATTCCACTTCAGCCAGCTTGAAATGAATTATTGCTTTGAAGCCACACATCCATCCCACTATTTACAAAATCATATAATATTCGGAAAAAGTTCCACTTACAAGGAAACACATATACATCCTGTTACTTTATTATTTTCACTAATTCGTTATTTTTAATGATTGTAAATATCTCTCATGAACAACATGAGCAAAGCTGCATGCTTTTAGCAAGCCTAAGCAAACATTTCTTAGTTTCTTGCCAGCTCAGTGGCTCTTTCAACACGAGATGTATTAAGTAAAGAACTGAGAAAATCAAGACAAGTCCTTACCTATGAACAAGTGTGTTCTTCAGACCACGAATTAGATGCCGTGCAATCGTTTTCACTCGAGGTGTGAGAATTGCTTGAGATACATGGAAAGTCCCATAACGACTTCGTTCCCCAAGTGTGGTCTCCAGGAACTGTAGCAGTTTGTGCACATTAGTTGTATTAGCCCATGGTGCTGGCATTTTATTACCTGGCCATAGGAAGGGATATTTCTGATATAAAGGGTGGTGGTAAAATATGAGAACCTAACAGAACAAAAATAAAAAACAAAAGAAAAAAATCACAATTACTATATTTTTATTTGGACAGGCTGTTGCATTGGTTTGTGTTCACATAGTACTGTTGCAGCTAGTGTAGCAGTGAAAAGAGGACCAAACAAAAAGAAGCTGCTCTTGAGTCATGAGTGTCAGTAAATATGTTGCACTATTGCCAAAGGAGATGGAGATCATTTTGTTCAGCTTTGAGGACAGGATTGCTTCAGGCTTTAAGCGTTATCCATTTAAAATGACAAAGTTGCCTCTTTCATTTAAAGAACTCAGCTTAAATACATTGCAAATTCTTACTGTCAGAAAATACTGTAGCTGTACTTGAAGTTAAGGATTTTAGCAGTTTTGTCATCTTCTGAGCACCTCCTAAGAGGCTAAAGTGTGCTGGGCTGACTGGCACATGACTGGCATACTGGCACCGTGCTCACACTTGCTGCATGAGATGCCAAAGCCAGTCCTGCTGTCAGCAAAACTGTCAAATCCAAAGTTAGTATTTTATACCTTGTAAGGTGCTTCTCAGCACAAAGAGGCAACACTTTTTATTAATACCCACATGTATACAAGATTCATTTTGAACCCTAGTATTGACAGCATCAGTTCAGAACAATTCCTCAAAGCCTCATTTCCAGTTTAAGACCATGTGCTGCAGCTGAAACCCTTTCCGGTTCTCAATTTTCATGTACCTCTGGGAGCAGTTACCACAGAGAAGAGGCATTAACCTCACCTCTGCAGATCTGGATGGCTGCAAAGGAGGTAAGAAATTCAGTACCATACCACAGTCATGCTAAAGCTGATATGCTTCACACTAGCCAGAAAGACAACAGCTAATCAAATCCTCACCAACACAAGTCTGCACTACATGCCCTTCCAGAAGGGAAAACCATTTGTGAAGAGCACAAAGCTCCAAGAATACTACAGTTTAATTATTTAACAAACATGCTTGGGAACAGGACACAGACTGGCCACATGTCATGGGTTAGCAAGCATAGTCCCGGAAGTGGTGTTCTTGCAAAGGGGTGCTTACAGCTTCCTCTGTGACCTGACAGAACCTATCAGATGGCCAGTTTGAATATGGACAATTCTTTGAGCCACTTAAAATTGTGACCGCCTCTGTGATCCACACTTAAGAACAGGAAACTCCGAGGCAGAGCCTCTCTGTCTCATTTCCGGTGCTGGGACAGGTGGCTGCGGGCCCTGTGCGGGGCTGGGCCACAGCCATCCTGGAGCTGATGGGCCCTGTTCCACCCACGGAACCCCTCCCACAGCCCTGCCGTGGGCAGCCGGAGCAGCTCAGCTCCCCTCCCCTCCACTGCGGCCAAGATTCAGCTGAAGCTGCACAGCTGTCCAGCAAAGATCATGTGACCAACAGCGATAAGTGAAATTCCAGCTGCAAGGCCAAGGTGAGATTAACCCTTTTACTGCTGTGAAGAGCTGAAAACCTGAGGGAAGAGAAAGAGGAGATGCTTAAAGCTGAAATTCTGTTGGAAAGCTATGATGTATCAAAGTACCCGTTGTAATTTCATGAAGGCATGGGGGGTGGAGCGTTCAACTTGTACTTGTGAGCAAAAGCACCTGCGCTGAGATAGGCAGATGCTGATGCAGCTGTAATTTCATGAGAAGTTTGAACAGGGAGAGATGGAAGCGATGAGGACTTTTGCTCCAAATGGAAAAGGAGAAAACCTCAATTCCTAGAGATGCTCCCAGAGATAGTCCTAAAGATGAAGATGAGGAAGACCCTTTGCTCCCAGGGAAGGAGAAGGGCTGCTGTTCTTAGAGATGAAATGCTCCCAGAGATGGGTGAAGAGAACTTTTGTTTCTGAACAGCTCAACCTTAAATTTCTACCCCAGTAATTTCAAGAGTGGACCCTTGAAAGCAGTTGTGGGAAAAGCTGTAAGTCGGGGGGGGGAAGGGACTCACATGCGAGCAGAGAACCAACCTGGGCGGCTGTCTCGTTGTGATAATGTTTTCATAGCATGGGCAAGAGAGACTCCTCTTCCTAAATGGACTGAACAAGGTTATTATGGAAGTGATAAACTGACTGAACATCTCAAGGGTTGTCTTTTTACATTGTCAGTGGGAGAAGGGAGGAAGGTGGGGGGAGGAGAAGAGTTCTGAAGGTGTGGTATGATTTTTTTTTTTCTTCTTTTAGGTCTGTTAATAAACTTCTTTATATTCTTTCAAGTTTGGTGCCTGTTTTGCATTTGTCCTAATTCTTATCTCACAGAAGATAAACAGTAATGAATATTTTAGACCAAACCACTACACCACACCATGGATGAGTTGATACACAGCTTCATGTAAATAGAGGAAAACGTGCACACTACATAAACAAGGCCCTAGTGGGCTCTAACTTGACCATCAGCAGCATTTTTGGTCCAATACTGTGAGTGGGAACTACACAAAGCTTGTCTCTTTAAAGTCTTAACATTTTGGGTTTGAAAAACATTAAGCATCCTTTCCCTACCTGGTGTTTCTTCTCCCACATGTACAGTAGTGTCACATATTCTACACATTCAACACAACAAAGTTTGGATTCAAATGCTGAGTGGATCCTGTTGATCAAGAAGTGGTGATGGCTGTCCTCCATGGCATAGAAATGATTGAAATCCAAGAAGATTACTTCCTTGGGGTGCTGCTCAAGAAAACCATTCATCTCCTTCAGCCCATCCCATACTTTGATGCCAAATAAGCCATGTATGAAGTAAATCTCTTGTTCTATTTCCCCTGGTTTGGAAGATACACGAAGATCAAAGTAGCGGATCCCACCTTCCAACTGCTCTTTAAAAGTTAGATTTTGAGTCACTGACCATTTCTTCATGATCTTTCTAACCAAGGAAATTCTGGCCAAACGTTTGATGACTGTTGCTTGGTCTGGTCCCACAGGAGATTTCTCATCAACCCAGTAGCTGAAAGAATCATGTGATCCTAGAAAAAGAGCCAAGAAAAATTAATTTTAGAAAAAGTGACTCTCCCAAAACACATATACCCATGTGCCCTGAAAACGGAACTAAGTCCTATGCATATGGCAGGGTTGCAGATGAGTTATGCTCATGTGTGAGTCTTTCAGACTATTCTTTACACCTTACTTTTCCCTGATAGTGTTACGAGTTATGCATAAGGTTCTCAGTTTGAACTGCTTTCTTGCATGAGCTCCCAATTTCAGTGCTCCCTGAACACTACAGAACAGACATTTGTGGTAACGGGAAACTTCCTTCTAACCTTCCTTCGTTTACAAACTACAAATCAACCCCCAAAGCTTTCCCAGAGCCTGGTACATGACTAATCTAGGATGAGACTCCAGATTCATTTTAAGAATCTAAACTTTAATTCTATCTGGTAAATCTAGCCATGACCTTATACACCAAACATCCTGGAACAGGTATCTTTATTCTTGTAATGGACTGAGGGATCTGCACCTGTACATGCCTTACCAGCACATTTCACTTTAGCCCCAAGATGGCAGATAAATGATTAGTAGTTTGAACAGTGGGCAATGACTGGCTGGCCTTAGAGGTGGAACAATTGAACGCACCACCAGTTACAGCATGGATAGACACCAAACTCATGTTAAACAAGTTCATGAACGTGTCTTTTACCTGGCATGCTTTTGAGTGACCACAGGTACGGTGAACAGAAAATTCATCAAAAAAATACAACCAACAATCAAAATCACCAATCCCTACCAAAATAATGCACGTCCAAAAAGCCCCTGTAACACAATCTGTACCTTGGCAGAGAAACTGCATCTCCAATATAAAATTTTTACTTATTAGAAAAAACCTCCAACTGAAAATTCAGTAGTTAATGGGAAAAAACCTGTGAAATAACAAAACTCCAAAAGAAAAGTTTCAGAATCAATGAAATATCCCTGCCTTAGCCAAGTCAGTAACAGAACAAAGAGTGAGAAGACAGTGTATGTCTGCATTGTACCAGAACAGCAGAAAGCAAAGACTGGCAGAAGCTGATCCACCACAGACTGGGGCTTACCAGGGATTTCTAATCATTTCCACCAGGCACCAGCAAAGCCAAGAAGCTGAAGCTGCTCCAGGCTCACCTTCCTTGTGAAGCTCCAGCCAGCAAAAACACTATAGGAGCTGTAAAAGCCCTGCTACCCTTTGTCTTCAGGACAGGAGACAAGAGTTTGCCCATTAAGCCAAACCCCACCTGCTCCCCGTGGACCCACGTGCTGAAGTGCAGAGAAAGCATCTTCCCCCAAGCAGCTCATTTTCCAGGTGCCCCAGGGTACCGTGACCCTGCACTGTGCTGCTGACACCTATGTTTTACATTCCTGCATGCTTGTCCCTGCTTCTAGGATCATGCTTTTCTCAAATTTCCCGCTCTACCTCAGTCTGCAACTCTTTAAAATCCTAATTTTTCATATTCAATATTAAAATAACATTTGAGGCATTCAGAGCCTCCTTTACCCCAATCTTTTAGTTGTGTAGCAGTGCTCACATGAACAGTGATGCATTTCTTGTGATGCAAGATCAGAGCTACAAACAAGATTATGATCTTAATTGGATTACCTTGTCAGCATTTTTAATCCAGATGAAAGAACAGACTGTGCATAAACTAAACATCATTTCTCAACAACCTTAAATGCACTCTGTTTCCATGGATTTCAACTAGTTCAAAAGCAGTGAAGAGGCAGTGTGAAGGTTAGTCTTAAAGCTTTACAAAAGAGCACTAATTCTGACTAGCTCTTCATGAATTCTTCACAGCATTTGTAAAAGTGGACTCTCTGTTACCGCTTTCCATTCAGTCTTCTAGACAGAAGTGAGAAGTATCAAAGATGCCAGCTTAAGCAGCTTTTTAGTACCTGTCCCAGTAAACTACATCACAAAGTGGCTGTTAGTTGTGGAGTGATACCTAGATTTTTTTTTTCCCCCATCTCCAAGCACACAACCCCAAACAAAATCCAGGAGCAAACATCTAGTGAAGACACTTCAGAAACTATATGATGCTTTAAACAGTAGTTTACAGACATTTGAGTTTCATCTACCTCTCTGTACAGCAGAATGAATCTTTCAAGCTTCTACAGTATTTGGAAAGTAGACTTCAATAACAAGGGGCTTGACTTCTACCTTGGAATTAGTCACTTTGCACAAAGAAATCTTTTGTTTTGTTGGGTTGGTTTTCTTTCTTAGTTCTTAATTCTATCAAGTTTTCTTTCTTCTTCTGTTTAGCTCACTGTAGAAGATGGTTTAACGTTGTAGAATAATGACATAAGAAATATTTTCATTTTAACTAAGACAGTGCAGCATTCTTGAGACCTGTCTATAGCAGTCACTCTCACCATTATGCTTCCTCAGACTCATAAATCTGACTTACAAAGGAACGAGAATTTTGTCTGGCCACAAATATATTGTTGTCACTTCAGAGTTGTCTAAGTAAATCTGAACCAAAAAACAACTCATTTTCCTAATTCTGATCACTCTATAGCCACAAAAGTCTTTCCTTTGCAGTTTGTCACTTACAAGGCACTTTTAAAGATAGAGAGAGCCAATTTTCTCCCTGCACTATCACAAACCAAATTCTATTTATAGCCTAGCACTAGAAATCAACATCAAAGAAAACAAGTCAGCACATTGCAACTTTTTCAACACATAGTTTAAAAACTGCATGCCCTCCCAGCTAACTGAACTATGTGTGACATGCTTCTATAGTTAGAGAAGATCCTATTAAATCCTGCCCCATGGCTCTGCTAAAAGCCTAGGATATGGAGCTTCTCCTACGACAAAGTCAACACGCATACCTAGGCATAACCAAGTAGAACATGAGCTGGAGCATCTGCAAAACATATCCTCCTTTTCACTGTTGGTAGCACATCACCTTGTAAGGAGGGCAGGGGAGCATCACCAATTCTGTTGATCATTCTATGATCAGTATTGAGGCTGGAAAGACAGCAGAAGTTCAATTAGGTCTTCAGTGGTCATTTAAAAAGGCCAGTCACCAACATCTAGGCCAAACCTGGACCCACAATGTTTTAACTCTGGTAACAGGAAAAAACCCCAAACTGAGACCCTGAAGCAACAGCACTAGATACTTGTGGAGCTGTGGGGTAAGAGCAAGGTAAAGACCCACATCATCCACCAGGCCCTACTTTAAGATCACTGTGATATTCTACCAGCTCAGGCACTGCCTTTTAATACAGCTTAGCTGTGATATTAAGTACATGCTAAGCGGATTGCATCATGATGTCAAAATAATCCCTGCTCTCCTTTTCTCTATCCCCAAAGTCATAAAAAGTCTTGCCGTTCTGTAGCTACAGCAGAAGCCAAGCTGGTTGCCGATATATGCGATACAGCATGATTTCTTTTTGAAAAAGCATCACCTAAACCAACACAAATCTGTAAAACTTTAAAGACAAAGGGCAGAGCCTACACCAGAAGGATGGAGCAGACGAGCCCCATTTTGTCAGGAGGTCAGTGTAAGAGCTGCTAAGCACATTCTCAATTCATGTCTAACACAAGGACGTGCGAAGGTACGGCCACACTGCCCAGTGACAGCAACAAGGCTGGCAGTTCCTGGACAGAGCAAGAACCACAAAACCCTCATAGCGACATACACTGTAAAGTCTTTTCCACTTGTAAAAAATCCCTCACCATCTGTGTTCCCCACCACACAAATAAAGTGCATTGCCTCAAATTACGCTAAGTACTTACTTTCCTTGGGAAAAAACAACCTCAAGAATTCTTGAAGTGAGACACTTCAGATGATAATTAACATCTCAAATAGAAATAACACCCTATTCAGTAAAGCTATTCCTTAAAACTGTTGCTTGTGGACAAAGCAACGAACAAAACTAGGCATTTATAACCTCCACCTCACACACTGAAGTCAAAAGGCAGAGAAAAGCCAAGAAACTTTGTCTTCATTGTCCTTGTGGTAATGAGAGGCCACAAGCCCAGCCTGAACTGCTGCAAGTTCCTGCACGTGCAGGACACTGACTTACTGTAGATGAGACTGGATCAGCATTCAGACTGCAAACCTTACCGAGCTGCTCCAGTGACATGGCATCTGTCTGGTGCTCAGCCCTTCCCAAAACCAAGTCAGGCACAGAAAATACAACAAAGAGATGATGATTTGCCAATTGCTTCCAACTGGGTGAAGATGTGCAGCATGAAGCAGCAAGCATTAAATTTAATCATGAAAGAGACTGCACATTCAAAGACAAAAATTAGGAGACTGCTAATCAGCTGGCAGCTCTTACAGATAGCCGCTGCTCTATTTCAGTCTCATTTCTTTCATCTGACAAAGACTGGCAGCTTCAAGGACAGAACTCACATGCCATCAAATGCCCAGATATTTAACTATCAAAGGCTCTGGTATAGTTAGAATAACATTATATAGGTATCTTCCAGACGCCAGACTTAAAATGACAGATAGACCTCTTAATTTTATCCCAGTAATTGCAACTGTGGATTAAATTTCATTCATATCTTTAAACATCTTTTTATTCTGCTTATACTAATTCCTCAAGTTAATTGTATGTTAAAGAGCTCACTTTTCAATTCAATTTATATGTTAAATATATTGTATTTCACTATTCAGGATGACTTTTTGTTGAAGCCCTTGTGCTAATTGTTAGAAAGCAGCCTTTTATCATCACATCTGCAGTAAAATCTAACTTCCCAGTGTGTTTGTTTGTCATGCTACTTACTCACAGATAGTCAAATTAACCAATGGTGGAGTTGAAACAAATGACATTCATCAACAGAATGTTATCAAGCCTTCAATTTCAACAAATACTAGCTATAGCTCTTCACTCTCAAGACCAGTGACAGGACTCTGAGAGAACAGCACAAAGCTGAGTCGGGAGGCTTACGCTACATCTTGGGAAAAGATTCTTCACCCAGATGGTGGCTGAACACTGGAATAGGGAGTGGTCACAGCACCAAGCCCGTCCAAGCTCAACGAGTGCTTGGACAATGCTCTCAGGCACAGGGTGTCACTCTTGGGGGTGTCCTGTGCAGGGCCAGCAGTTGGACTTGATGATCCTGTGGGTCCCTTCCAACTCAGCATATTCTATGATTCTGTATCATTTGGTATTATCTTTTGTTTCCACATTATACTTCCTGCAAATACAGTTGTAGCAGAGGGACAGGGATTAGCATCATGTCACCAACCCCTCGTAAATTTACCTTCATGGAACATTAAACATATGACTATACAGCATACAGAGTGCAGAGATCTTCCAACATAGAACATACCTGTGCACTGCCAATCACTCGAAAACAAGACAAAAACTCATGGGTTTTTTTGCATAAAAAGCATGTCTCCCAACATATTGCAAGCCTCCCTGGTTCCAAGGCTGCAGACTAGTCAGAACCAGCAGCTCAAGATGCTTTCTACAAACATCTGGCCAACCAAGAAGCAATAAATGAAAGCACAAGGGCAGAAGAGTGTGCTGTCGGTAAGCTTAACTAGATCTGATTAAGTTGGACTGGTCTTTACATGAATAGAATACTAACAGAATGAAAATTGCAACAAACAAATGTTTAACATAACATGAAGCTAAGAAGCAAGGTCAACAAAACATACCCATCCCATAAAAGCATCAAAGGGTCATTTACGACCAAAGAATCACCCCAGCTGTAGTGACGCTGAACTTCTTAGCACAAGCTTTGCTCACTAGACAAAGTACATTCCCCACACATTGCACACCACTGCACATGACACAGCAGGCATTACAAAGCCAAGATGGGCAGAAAAACAGTAATCAAGTTCCAAAAACACAGGATCTAAAGTCCTAGCGAGTCAAGGTTACCCCACAAATGTTCTTTTAAACCAGATAACCTGTGTGTGCCAAAACTGAGGGAAAAACAGGATAAGCAAAAGTGCCTCTCAAAGCCTAGAAATCCTCAGGATTCAGGTCGTTAACAATCCAGATTTTCTTATTAGAAGATTAACATCTTAAAAGTTCATCACTAATGTAAAGCAAATCAAATAGTTCATATTAACTTGTCTAGCAAAAGAAGATGAGGCAGAAATAAGAAACATCTTATTGATAATCAATTATCTAAAACTATAGAGATGATTATATTTTAAGAAACCTACAAGAATCCTTTAGATATTCTTAATGCAGTCCCATTAAGACAAATCCTAGTACAGACCAAATCCTCTTAGGAAAACTCCCTCCCTCTGTCCAAGAACTACTCTGATTTCCCCCATTGCCCCTTTCAGGCAGCGCAGTGGGATGCAAGAGCTTAAAGACAACCTAAAACTGTCTCAGACACAATGTCACAGAGTAGTTTGTTTGTCTTTCCAGCCAGGAGAAATCCTTTTGGCACTGGTTGGAGTTATTGCCATCAAAGTTTAAGGCCATTTAGCAGTGATTTCCCATTTATCAACCATCTCAGCTGTCTGCAATCGGAATGCAAGAAAGACACATTACATTACGTCTCTGCCATTTCAAAGCCTGACTTGATCCACATGCTCAAAAAGGAAAAAGCCCTTCAGTGTAGAGTCCTAAACTCCTCTTTTGTGACCACTCAGAACTGAGTGGACCAAGGGTTCATTCTCTTCTGAGAAGGCCCTAGGGCAATTTTTATTACATGGTACTTTTCCCTCTTTTAACATCTTTTCTAGAAAAGCAGGCAAACAAACTTTCACAACATGGAAGGAGAACAACAACCATTTATATTAACATCATGACTAGTTTTCTCCATTTGAAGTAAAACTTTGGTATGTTCTGCACTCACTTACCAGACACACTTAAGTCACTCTCTAGGGTACAGATTTTAATAAGTAACAGGAAGAAAGAAAATGTTTCCAGATTAAAAAAAAAAAAATTAGGACCTTCATATACTGTCTGAAGAAAATTTTGCAGCATTTCAAGAGTAATTTGGTTTTGGCTAAACAGATTACATAAATTCTTTAAAAAGAGAAGCCCTAAAACTGGCTTTTCAGGGGAACTCCTGCACAGACCCAGTGTCTGCCACATAGGGACATACAAAAGGAATACTTGGTTACTTAGGAATAGTGGAACGACTTCCATCAAATGTTCTATCAGTGTAACAGTCCAGATAGTTCAAGAGCCTCTCTAAAAATATTAGAGATTTGCTGTTACAATCAAATAGCCTACCAAGGTAATAAAATGTCTTTTCAGAAAATCCTGCATTTACAAATACTCAACATCACCATACTTACGCATGGTGAGGTTACCACCTCATTCATTGGTAGATGCAATCTAAATTGAGAGGGAAATTAAAGCTTGGTGAATCAGAACATAAATCTTATATTTCTTCCCTTTGAGCTTCAACCCAACAGATGGCCAGTTGGGCTGATTCAATGATCCTTTTAATTAGAACTCCAAAGGAGTACTGTTTGGGAGGAGGATGCAGCTTCAAGCTCACTACCACTCCTCTCAGTATGCACGTCCACAGTCCACACCAGCCCACGAACAAATAAACAAGAAAATCACAGCATTAGCAAGTTCAGCAGCTCACCTCAGAGTCACGCAGGCAAAGAGAAAAACCACCCAATCCAGTGAGAGCCTAGTGGCCAGCTCTCAGCTGGACAGTGCTGCTGCTTCTTTTCAGAACCACTTTGGTTCTGCTTGGCCAACTCCAAGTCTAGCAGCTCATGGGGCTTTTGGGAAACAGTCACACTGTTGGGACAGCAGTTGGCCAGTTGGTGGATGGGAAGATGGCATCCTGCACAGAAGATGCTCAGGGCCCCACCACCTCCAGGTGTTCCTCATGAACCTGGCACATGAGGACAGTCACACTGTCCAACTCACCAACTCAGTCACTCACAGCAGGTCATCAACACATCAACAGCTCTCCATGCCTTTTATCCCTCCTTTAAGCTTAACCATAGGCTTGGCCAGCAGGACTGCTCCTTGTTAAGACTGCCTACTAGCTGTATTTGTAAAGCTTTGTTTTCCAGGGATGGTAATGTCCTAGTACTTTGATAATTTAAATCAAAATCAGGAGGCTTCCTACTGAGGCTCTTGGGACGAACTTCTCAGAGAAGGGCAGAAACAGCAGCACACTGTAGTATGGGAAGTTTTGGGCCAGTTATACTGACACTACCATGAAGGAGCTGTGGGAAGTTATTATTTAAAAGTGGGCTAGAAAGTCAAGAGTGTGTGTGTCATAGGGGGGAATTAGGCAGCTTCACTACTGCTATAGTTTGGAGCAGCAAAGATTTACTATTTTAGAAGAGCAAGAACACATCTCTCCCTGGAGATCAGTGAACAGTCATGTTGAAGACACTTTGCCAACTATTCTAAGTCACCAATATGGTCTTGTTCTGGCCTTGTTCAGGTCAATATGATTTTCTCTGTTCAAAAAAAATGCTTCTGGAACTGTAAACCCCATTTTTTTCTGTCAGCTCTGGCTACCTACAACCCAGCATCCCACAGGAAACTCCTCACCAGTTGTCCAACCCGATGCTGACAGGAATGGCCCCACATTCCAAATGCTCTGCATGACTTAGAAATTAAATTCTGGCCAGCTGTCTACGTGCTTTCTGAGGAAGCAAGAACACACCAATGGGATCACCAGAAGATGACAGAAGGGGCCCTGTACACCACCAGAAGCCACAGGTGAGGAGCTGCCCCACCTCTCCCTGGAAAGGCAGCCTGCCCAGCCTGCACGTTCCACACCAGCAGAGCACTCTGCTGAGTGTGACATGTGGCTCTAGGTGTACCAGTGGCTGAAAAACTGACTCCTGGTGGCAAAAGCTGCCTTACTGTTTCAAATCAGCCTTAGATGTATCAAGTTTGACCCACAACATAAACATCTTTATTTCAAAATTTTAAAAAACTCTAGAAGAAAACCATTGGTGTAAGGCTTGGGTTTTTTTTAGTATCACATTTCAAAGTGCTAAGGTAAAACATTTTACTTTTCCCAAATTTCCCATCTTTTAGCTCTCCTCAGCAACTCCTATCAAACAGCTTAGTTCAGAGTCAAATTAATTGTTGCCCAGTAAGCTTCGTTTTTACTAATAGCCTATGTTTCAGCCAAAGTATATGAAAGAAAACAATCACCCATTTATTCTGCATACATTATTATACAATATTCTACATATTCCACCTGTTGTTCTTTCCTGTCCACATCTGCAGCACCATGACACATCAGGTTAACCTTCATGTTCCCTTGGGACACCCACACAGTCCAGCACCCACCCTGGGGCTTGCCCAACTCCATGAGCAGCTGTTGCAAGCAGTTTTCTGGCAAGAACCACTTCTCAAAATAAAGAAATGCCTCTTAACCATTATCACCACACAAAACCTCCCCACCAGGTTAGCTTGGGGAACACGCTCATTTGTATTTGCAGGGGGAGAGAAGGAAAAGCAGGGGACAGAAGAGACATTTGATTACCTTACTGAATTACAAAAGGGCACCCATAACTCTTCTGGGTGCTCCTGCAAGCAGCAGTGGATCCCTACCTGAGTCATCGTATGTTTTCTCTGGAAGACAAAGAAAATAGCAGTATGGAAAAACTCACAGCTAGCTATCCTGACCAGAACTGGGAACCAATCAAGGGATACAGATTGATCCAAAACTTCAAGTATACCTGTTACATCATGGCTCTTATATACTTAAAGTTGGAATAGTCCAGACAGGATTAAGTAAATGTATTATTACCAAGACCCAAAGGAACACAGAACTGCCTGTTCTTCAGCTCATGACATTCATCCAGCACCTTGGAGGCTAGACAGATGAAACACTCAATAAAAACAAACACTGATAGCTGGCAGTTAACATCTGCTAGACTGCCTTGCTGTCTCAAACCAAAACGCACCAGCTTACCGTCACCTCACACAGTGGAGATTGAGACAGAAAAAATGTTTCACCTGCTCTAATACAAGTATTCATGTAAAAGTTTGATGAAACAGGAAAATGGTGCTGTACCTTCAGATGCAGAGACTTCAGACTCTTAACACCAAGTTAATCAAGATGCTTGCCTTTCTAAAAATTTCTGTAGCAGTTCAAATGAAACAGTATAAACCAGACACACCATGGTGCTATCAACTATCAGGATGCAAGTATAAGCAAGGAACAACGAGGCTTCTCCAGCTAATTCTTTAAATAGATGATTTACTTTGAAAGCTGATCAGTGAGAGCACTCCAGATTTTTGTGTTCCATTTCTACATGGAGAAATAAGACAAGTAGCAGATGCAGATCAAAAGATGACCAAAGAAAGTAATAACTACCACAGCTGTGATTTCATAAAAATTTCTAATGTAAACCAGCTTCAGATTAAACAAGTGCTATACCATACCCTGCCAAAGGTCACGTCCACAATCAAAATGTTTAAGGGTTCATTTTTAAACCCACATCCAAAGAGGATTAGTGAAATGCAATTAAGAGAAAACCCTCTAGACTTTCACACAAGGTCATCACTTGTTGAGGGTGGTTATTTTTGTTGACTATATGGTATGCTTGTAAAGTTGATGACATTTTAGTTACTTGATATTTGTCAATTTTTCATTGCAAAAGATCCCTCCTTTCATGACATTGCACAGGGAATCTCATCTCTTTTCCTTGCCTAAGACTATATTGGTTTAGCATTTTTGCTAGTTTTTCCCAGTAGAAGTAACAGAAAAGCCAAAACCTGGGAACTGATTGCACACAAGCTTTGGAGAAGGGCCTTGACTTTTTCAAAGTTTCTCTCTATTTTGAGCACGGAGTTAAATAAGCATATAAACACCCCATATACCTCATGAATACCCATCTTCAACATTATTTGCTTGCTACCAGTTGGTTCTGAGGACTGAGGAAAGAATGACCTTCTCTACCATCCAGTAAGGTGTTTCACACCATTATGGAATCATAGAAAAATGGAGCTTTAAAAGGACCCTCAGAAGTCACAGCCACCTTTTCTAAAGCCAGTGAAAACAAGCAGCTCTGAAAGCAAAAGGTTTGCAGCAAATAAAGCAGAACTCTATGAAGACATCCTGGGCAACATACAAGGGAGTTTCCCACTCACATTAGCACAAAAATTAAATCTAAGAAGTTCTTTTCTGTGTACATTCTCAATTATTTCACTTTAAATAGCCCATGATACCATCATTTTGCTCTTCTCTTAAAGAAAGGTAAAATTTTATTCTTTAAATGCTGCAATTCTTTAAAGTGCAAAAAGTATAGAACAACAGTTGCATCATTTTGAGTGCTGATTTTATTTCAAGTTAAAACAAGTTCTAAGGTTTCCACTCCTGGAGCTCTATCTCTGATCCTATGTACAAAGGGTGACAAGGAGTAGGAGGGGAGAACAAACAAACTCCCCATATCAAAACCATTTCACTCCATCATTCCAGGGGAGAAAACAAATGCATCCCGAGATCGATAAAAGCAGGGCACTCCTGTCATATGCACACACAGGTATTAAGCACAGACAAAAATGCTTCTCATTCAACCTTTCATCTCTCTTTTCAAGGTAACACTGGTCCTCATTGCTGTTCAGCATCTGCAAAGATTCCTCAACTGCAACCTGTATTGCACACTGATAGGAACACCTGCCTGGTGCTCAAAAAAGTTGCTTTGTCAAGCACCACACCAAAACCCCACTTCAGCAAAATAATGACTGGACTAAAATAACAGTAATCAAAATGACCAAAATCTACCCAAAGTATCTTTTGCCTGCTTGCAGGTTGCATGAGGTATATACAGGAAAGTGGGGGGGAGATACACCAACCTTGATCACAAATGAACATGTACTGCAAAAATTAAAAAAAAAAAAAAAAAAAAAAAAGCATCACCCATTTTAAAAGCACCATGGCATTACTGAAACAACCACTCATTTACTTGCTTTCTCTGCTGCAACACTGGTTGCATGATGTTTGCAAGTGACAGCAGCATTGCACCTAATGCAATCTATACCATAACATTCTGCAGTTTCACAGCCTTTAAGTGGCTACACCAACAAGAAGATGATTTATTACTGTTCACTAAGACAGAGAAGCCTTTCTTTGCCAGAAGTTTCACAGTCTGCTGATGTTTGAATCTTATATAAACATTGAACTTATTTTCTGTCCTGCTTCCCTGTTCAATAGAACAGGGTCACATAAAATGTTTTTGCTACTATCAGGATAGGAAAGGGCACCCCTTTTAACTAAAACCTGTTATTTTAAGTGTTCTGCTTCAGGTAACACAGCAGTGCATAGGAGGTACACAGCCCTTTCTCTACAGGGCATCTCTTTTCAAGGGTATTTGAAGCATGTAGAGAAGCAGCTGTGTTACCTCTGACACAAAAAGTTACTGTTTCTAGGGAAGTGTCTCTGAATGTTTGCTATATAGAATCAGAATCGATTAGATTGGAAAACACAGCTGAGATCAGAGTCCTAAGCCCAAACACCACCTTGCCAGCTAGACCGTAGCACTGAGTGCTATATCCAGTCTTTTCTTAAAACCTCCATGGACAGTGACTCCACCACTTCCCTGGGCAGCCCAATCCAATGTCTAATCACCCCTTCTGTGAAGAAACTCTTCCTAAGGTCCATCCTGGACCTCCCCAGGCACAGCTTGAGACTGTATGTATGCTACAACACATATCCAAAGTGCTAGTGGACAAGCTAAAGCACTAAAATGAAAACTAAGCCTGTACCAGAGTCTAACATCCACTATGAGAAGGAGCTACAGTAACCACCCCTAAAAACCTCCCTGTTGACATTCGCAAGGAAGAGTATTTTTTGCCTTTTACAGATGGAAGATCAGCCAAAGTAAATTTCAGGTCATCTGGTGTTGTCGTCATTTATCAGTTTATCTATCTGTAAACCAGGCTATAAAAAACATACCATAAATTGGTCTGGGCTGGGAGGGAGCTTAAAGATCTCGTAGTTCCAAGCTCCCTGTCACGAGCAGGAACACATTCCACGAGAGCAGGTCGCTCAGAGCCCCATCTCAACAGACCTTCCATTTGATGAACCTCCAGCTGTTGGCTCAGCGCAACCAAGCCTTTCTCCCTACCCGGTTTCAGCCTTACTTGAAGCACCCGCAAACGTTCAGGAGGGCCTCCAGCGGTCACCGCTACCTGTTCTCAAGGCAGTGAAAGCAGCATGCCAATGGTTAAAGTCTCACAGCGGTATTTACGGGAGATTACGCCCTCCTTTCTCTGCTGCAATGGACAGGGCTCCTCTCAGCCCCAGCACTCGCCCCAGCCTCCACCTCAGCACTTAAATTACGGGGGACGCGACGCCGCGGCCGAGGCGACTCCCCTACCACCGCCCGGGCGGCCCCGGCACACCCCGTCCCACCCCGCCGCCCTACCCGGGATGGCGAGGTTGGAGAGCGGCAGGGAGCGCAGAGGGGGCGGCAGCGAGCCCATCCAGTCAGCGTTGCCGTCGGCCATGGCCCCCACGGCGCCGCCCCGCCGCCGCCCTCCCCTCATGGCCGGCGGGCAGGCGGCGCGGCCGGGCCGGCACCGCCGGGGCAACGGCGGCACCCGCCGCCCTTATGTAATAGCCGTGACGTCACGGGACTCGGCGGCTCGCCATTGGTCGCTCCCCCGCCCCGCCCCCGCCCCGCCCCGCGCGCCGGTGGGGTCGGTGGGTTGGGATGGCGGCGTCCGTGGAGTGCGGCGGGACGGGGCGGGCACGGGGCACGGCGCGGCCTCTGCGCCCACTCTGCGCCCACCGCCGTGCTCCAGCAGGGGCAGCCCGGGCCACGTGGCACAGGACTGCGTCCAGACGGGTCTGGTAATATCTCCAGTGAGAGAGACTCCACACGCTCTCTGGGAAATCTGTTGTAGTGCTCGGTCACTGCACGGGAAAGTTCTTCCTCACGTTCAGGTGGAACTTCCTGGGCATCCATTTCTGCCTGTTGCCTCTTGTCCTGTTGCTTAGCACCACCAAGCAGAGCCTGGCTCCATCCTGTTGACACCCTCCCTTCAGATACTGATGGACATTGATGAGGTCCCCTCAGGCTTCTCCAGACCAAGCAGGCCCAGCTCCCTCAGCCGTTCTGTATAAGACGTACACCACGCCCCCCAAAATTCCTTAATTCCCTCTGCTGTAGCTCCAGAGAAGCTACCCCCGAGACAGAGGGCCAGCACCTTGGTTTTATGATGCTGACTGGTGAGTTAAGTGTATTATCTGGAGAGATCTACACTTGGCAAGAGCCAACATAGCAGCGCAAGATTAAAGGAGCAAGATAGGACAGGCTCAATCCCACCACTTGCTCTTCCACAATTCCCTTTCCCCAACAGTCTTACACTTGACCTTTCACTGCATTTGGTTGTTGGGGGAAGAATTTTCTCCAAAATAATTTCTGGATTTGCTGTGTCTCACAAAATTGATCCTCTAAGATACATTTTTCCTTCCTTGCATTATTACGTGTCTTTGAAGGATAATGCTTTGTGAGCATGTTCTCATAACTGCTCCTTACAAATATGTACAAACATACTCTTCCCATAGGATATAGAGATGACTAGGTATACAACACTGAGACCTACTCCATCATATGTTAGTGAAAAAACCAAATTCACAAATACAATTCTGAAAGATAATTTTTCACTGTCAAATTATTAAAGTCTGAATACAAAATACCAAAAGTATGTATTTTGGAAGTCCTCTGTTTTGTCTGTAAGGAAGTATTTTTTAATTAAGCAAGTATTTTTCATTTGTATGTTACAGTTTGCACATTATTCCCAGAATGCTTTAATTGATAGGTAGTGAAACTGCTGACAGAACTGTATATTTAAAGTCCACATAAACTTAATGTATTTGTAAATACACATTTACTATATATTTTCACATAATACAACCAGAATCTATCTCCTTCCATGAGTCAGCATTTTCCTTCTCAAGGAAGTGAACAAAGACATTTTGCTTTTAGAGCTTTGATATTGAAGAATCTTAAACCCAGTGTAATTTGTATTATAAATTTTCACAAGGCACTCCTGACCCTCACACTCAAGGAAGAACACGAGGGTAGGTTTGGCATGCATTCCACTCTCCCGCAGCCCTGCTCCCCCTTCCCACACTTGCCCCGATGTAGGAGGCAGCAGCGTGCACTCTTCAAAGCCATGTGTATGAGATCATAAACATTTTCTCTTGTAAAATAAATTTGTATCTTCAACTAAGAGAGTGGTTTTTATGTGGGAGCTCCAAACAGTCCCTACCACTCCCAATTTTATCTGTTTTAAATGTCTACTGTATGTTATTCACTCTCTCATGTATTACAGCTGGTGGTGGGGTCCGTGGCTGCGACCCAGGAAGATATGACCGGTCCGGGGAGATGGTCCCGAAAGGAATCGCCTGCCCGAAGTCTGGTATCTTCCTCTCAGCTGCTGGCAGAGGAGCCCTTGCAGAAGCTATCAGCTCTTTAGTGATTATCAGCTCGTGATTTCAGCTCAGCTCTGCAGGGCAGCCTCTAGGCCAAACCAGACCGGAGAGAGAGACGAGAAGACCCGTGTGGCTGGTTCCGCATGAAGGGAGCTTTATTGCGGGTTCCCTCCGGCGAAGGGAAGGCCAGTGACGAGCTCTCCCTACAGAGGCGAACTTGTCTTCTTTTATAGGGATACAGGGGATCAGCAAGGGGACCAATGGGTTACAGAGGGTCTGGGACAGACCAATGGGTTACAGAATGATCTGCATAGGGTCTCCCAAAGGATTGTGGGTCTACTTTTCCTCACCATGACTCAAAAGTCCTTTCCTTTCCAGGGAGTCCTGCTGGGTGATTGCAAAATCTCTTATCTCAGCAGACATCCCTCCAGGGCAGTGGCTGGGCATATCCCACACTCATGCTCCCACCTTTGCAGCTTGTGGCTGTCCGGGAAAAGAGCACTTGTGAATACCTTGAATGCAGCTGGCAACCACGGCTGTGTCAAGTGTAGCTTTGAAGGATGAGAAAGCCTTGCAGTGCAGGGGTAGCCACTTCACAGAGCTTGGTATGTTCCCAGGGACATCTTTGCCTTTGGACAGGGAGACTGTAAACACTGAAGTCTAGAACCAAAATTATTAAGGCTGACTACTGACACAGTACTGCTGGGTGTCCTTGCCGGGCCCCATCCTGCATTTCCCATCTCTCGAAGGACATAACAATGGGGTGTGTATGACAGGCAACGGAGTCTGAAGAGGAGCAGTAGACTGTGCTCTGACATGGGAGAAGGAAATCTAATCACATCTACCATGAGAGCAGGTCTTAGCAGTCCTCTGCCATCAGATCAGCTAGAAAAGAGGGGGCTACACCTGAAGCAGGAAGAGTCTCAAACCTTCTCCCTTCACAGCCTCACAAAAACCTCTGACCATTTGCCATCACTGTTCCATGGTACTGGGGAATGTGACAGCACTGGGGTCCTTCTGTGCTACCACAGCTCAGTGACTTTCTCCCTTGTCCACAGGTGGTTTCAGCACCCTCAGGCTATGATATGCAGGATGAGCACACCCTGGCTCTTGTGGTTAAGATGGTATCTAAATCTCCAACCTTCAAAGGACGTTTAGACTGTGTGGGACACCACCAGCTCACAAGCAGAACGATAAGGGAAGGAGGACATGCATCCATTCAGCATTGTGGGGTGAGACTTCAGCTCTGAGCATCAGATGTGATGCACAGATACTTGCCAGCAGTAATCACTACCAAGACTTTCTTATGGTCCAAAAAACCCCTTCCTTTTCTAAGAAAGAAGAGCATTAAATCACCTGTTGCTTCCACCAAAACCTCTACCTCTTTCCATCTATACAAAACTTTGTAATTTTCTTCTGTAATCAGTACCAAACCCTGCAATGATGATCATTAATTAAGATAGCCAGAGGGAACAAATGGCATTAATAATACAATTTTATTTTCCACAGACTAAACTCACAAATTATATAGGGTCTTGTCACTTGAGACCATTCAAATGCTCCACTTCAAGCAAGTGACTGCAAAAATGAATGCCTAAGCAGGCAGGAAAAACATCGCATTACTGACATTTTTAAATCCTGTATCAAGGTCAGTAGGTTGTTGTATTTTTCCATGTTGCTGGAGCATTCCCATATGAATCACATTTAGCAATGAGGATAGCCTGACTAAAGCTTTACTATCAATTTTCCCCCACAGATTATATAGCCATATTTATGCCTTATGCGGATTTATGCAGAGCTCAGCTATTCCCTTTTGCCTGGGTGCTGAGCACAAGTCAATGTCACAGGCAGCCCAGACAATCTAGCAGCTCAAATCCCATTCCCACCCTCCTAACCCTCCTGTTTCAAATGCAGAGTAAAAAGATTAGCTGTGCAGATCAGGCTGGTGCTATTTAAGCACCAAGAGGCATATGGTTTTCACTGTTAGCCAATTCCAAACACACAAATGTGGTTTATTTCAATTTTAACATGTGGGCTGCCATATACAGAATATAAATCCAGAACAATGAACTTTTAAAAGAGCTTTAAAGGAACTGAAAAGAAGCTGATAATATCAGGTGCTACAGGGAGCTTAACCTCTTTCTCCTTACCACATTGAATATCCTGATAACACATCCTATTCTTAAACAGGCTGCATTGCCACTGTTAGAAAGCTTTCTGTTAATGTTTTCAAAATCTTCCTTTTCAGCCCAAAGTCTACAGTGCCATGTAAATTCCAAATCCTTACATGCAATTTATCAGCAGGCAATAGATCAAATAAGTTATTGGAACAGCTTCTGTGTCTTCTTTGCATTTTAAAGGTCACTTTGCTACTGATGAGAAGAAAACTGCAGGATTCACTCGCACAGAGAGAAGCTAATTGCTCAACATTGCATGTAAGTATACTCAGACTCTTCCAAGCTGTTCATTACCATTTTTACCCTGACTGCAATGGAATTATTTAACATTTCAAACCATCAGACCATCAGACGCACTCAGTCACAAAGCTCTGCAGACATCACTGCATTTAAAACGCCACTTCTTTCAAGTGCATCACGAGTAGCAGTGTTCATTTTCCATTTTACATCAAGTCAGAAAACCACTGTTACTATCACGGCACTTTTTGCACTTCCTAAGCCCATTGCAAATACTTAGATTTCTATAATATAATATAATATTGTAATATTGACTTTCCTTCCTTTTTCTGCCCATCACTCATGGCCTCAGTGTCAGTTCTATCAATATATTGCCTGCTTCTCCCTCTCCCTTTGTTTGCTGCAAGCCAAGCCCTGGCATCTGTGAGCCGTATGTTTGACAATAGCGAGCTATTCAATTTTTCGTTTACACCACATGAGGGTGTTTGAGGCTGTGTAGGATGCCAGAGTCAATCTGGAAGTCATCCCGTTTGGAAAGCAACCAAGGGGCAAACAGATACATTATTTTCCCACTGATTAAAAGTTTTATCAGGGCAACCTGGTATAAGAGATTTTGAAAGAAAAAAGATGAAACATCATAGGCTAGAAAGCAGATGGAAGGGGAATTTTAAAGACATAATCGGATGTTCCCTGAAATCAAATAATCTTTACTGTGGACTTCCATGAGCTTTGTCTGGTCCTTAAGAAATAATTTCAAAGATAATATGATTTGATATTATTTCCATTAAAATCTCCTTAAACAGGGTTAAGCAATCATTACCCCCCTACAGAGCTTTTTAGGAGCTTTCCATTGGTTTATTGCTCAAAAGTTAATTGCAGAGTCAGGAAGAATTGCTTACTAACATAAACAATAAATAAAACAAAATTTCTCATTTGTATCCTGCTTCTTCCGGAGTTAAAGCATACACAGGTCTTTCTAACGTTTTCCATTTCTAACACATGATGACTTTAAATCCAGCAAAGACCACGCGAAGTAACCAATACCCTGTGCTGGTTAACAGGTATAATTTCTGTGCACAGCTTTGTAAAGCAAACACAAACACTGAAACGAAGCTGGAGCACTTCTCAAGGCTTTCAACATGGCTGCAATGAGGAGAACATCCCTGAAAAGAGAAACTCCATAGGTCGGTATTAAGATGGGCGAAACAGCCCATCCCAGGAAATCCCAAGTGGCAAAGCCTATTATCAGCAGCTGTTACCTAATGAGTCAGGCACTGGGATGGCCAGGCAGCCTGTGCTCTCCCACAGCCTGCTCCCAGGCACTGCCACACCTCTCCCTGCACTCCAATTACTGGAGCACACCGTGCAAACTATAGGGGTGCTTCTTAAATAAACAAGCCAAGCTTAATTGATTTACAGGACCAAAAGGTGCCTTGTAAGAGAAACCACTGCAATACTGTTTAAAAAGGTTGTGTGATTCAGAGTGAGGCAAAAGGTAATTCAGGGGGATTAGGGCTTGGGATGTCTGTCAGGTGTGCCAGGACCAGGGCATCCTCTAAGCTCAGGGCTGTCCTCTCTGTTTGTCAGAGAGGTGGAAACCAGGCTGAGGAGACTTGTCTGCTCCACACACACTACAGGCTTGGGGCTGGAAGCCTTTCCTGGCCCTCCATCAGCAGGGCCCAGCACCACCTGGATGCAACAGGCAGCAATACAAATGACAGAGTCCTGGGAAGAGTCACTTACTCCACTGAAATCCCCAGGCCTTGCCACTGACTTCACGAGGTACATTAGCAACTGCAAACAAATACTGAGAACAAATTCCTTGCTTTTGTCATTTTTTCTTCTCACCCTGCAGCATTCACCATCTCCTCAGGAGCAGATGAAAACCACTTGTGCATAAAACCACCTAGCTGCTTAGCTTTCCAGTGTATTGCTTTTATGGCTGTGTAATGCATGTATTAAAGACCATATACAGCAGACCCAGCTAATTTCACAGTATGACATTACAGGTTACTGGGTGACCTCAGATCCTGACGTGGGTCTGCTTTACATGTTTTATTGTGTCATGGATTTGCATTTAGCAATGTGGTTTTGGCTGGGGTAGAGTTCATTTTCTTCATAGTATCTGGTATGAGGGTTTATGAGCTGGTGTTTTGGATTTATGATAGAAACAGTGTTGATAATGCAGAGATATTTCCATTACTGCTGAGCAGGGCTTACACAATGTCAAAGCCTTTTGTGCCTTTTCTGCCTCTCACCCCACCACTGAGTGGGCAGGGGGTGCACAAGGAGTTGTGAGGGGACACAGCTGTGACAGCTGGCCCCAAGTCACCACAGTGATGTCCCACACCATATGGTGTCATGTTTGGCATATAAAGCTGGGGTAGAAGGAAAAGGGGAACATTTAGAGCGAGGGTGTTTTGCTTTCCCAGTTCACCATCACAGATTATGGAGTCCGGCTTTCCTGGCGTTGACTGAACACCTACCTGCCCATAGGAAGCAGTGAACAAATTCCTTGTTTCTCTTTGGTAGTGTGCAGCTTTTGCTTTCCCTACTAAACTGTCTTTATCTCAGCCCATGATTTTTCTCACTTTTACTCTTCCAGTTCTCTCTCCATCCTACTGGTGGAAGTGAGCTGCCACCTGGGGTTAAACCACAACAAACATTTAAAAGTCTCTTAAAAATCTTTACTATAGCCACACAGCAAGCTTTTAACATTTTCCGCTTACAGACAAGCTTTTATCCAATACTCCCATAGCCACCTTCAAGCATCTGGTAACTTGATCTGGGCCAATTAATTCCAGAGCTGACAAAACCCAAGCTCAACCCAATGATTCCAGTTTATGTACTGGGGCAGCAGCTGCCAAAAACAATCACTGAATCATAGAATGCTCTGTGTTTAAAGAAAAATCTGAAGTTATCATCTAGTTCCAACCCCTCTGCCATGGGCAGGGACACATTCCACTCCACAAGGTTGCTCAAAGCCCCATCCAGCCTGGCTTTGAACACTTCCAGGGATGGAGCAGCTGAAGTTGCTGCAGTTGAGTGTTTTGTTTGGTTGGGTTTTATTCTCTTTAAAGCAGGGGTCAGTTTTGAACTAAATTACAATTCTTGAGTAAACTGTATGTTCTATTCTTAGTGTGGTGAGGAACAGATAGAGGCAAACAGAAATAGAAACGATCCTACACCAAATTTAGCTGCAGAAAACCAGGAAGATGGGGCTGGCACGCAGGGGATTTCCTCTCTCAGGTCGCAATCTGATGGCTGCCCCTTTTTTCCCTGTTCCCTCTCTGAAGCTGGCAGAGGAGGGCAGGCACCCTCCATGTGCCCGTCCCTCCGCCCCGGGGCACGCAGGGACACCGCCGCATTCCCGCGCTGCTGCCGGTGGGACGGGACGGGAAGGGAAGGGAAGGGAAGGGAAGGGAAGGGAAGGGAAGGGAAGGGAAGGGAAGGGAAGGGAAGGGAAGGGAAGGGAAGGGAAGGGAAGGGAAGGGAAGGGAAGGGAAGGGAAGGGAAGGGAGGCGGGGAGCAGCCCCTCTCGGCGGCGGGCGCGGTGCTGTGGCGCCACCTGCTGGCGAGCGGCGGGAGCGCAGCTGCTGTGCCCGCCCGCGTGTCCCGGCGCAGGGATTTTTGAGGAAAACCCTCGGGAGAGGCTGGAAGCGCCCCGCAGCCAGGCGGGGGCTCCCGGGCATCGTTACCCTGCCGAGCACCGCTTACGGAGGCAGCAGCAGCAGCATCCTTCGGGGATGGGCGGTCGGGGAGCGGGGCTCACCGCAGGGAGCGGTGACACCCATGAGCGCTGCTCACGGTCAGAGGGAACATCTCTGGCCAGAAGCAACCGTGGGGATCAGAACACCCGAGATAATAAAATAACTCCCCTTCGGCACGTATTCTGCAGACAGTCATCCTCGTCTAATGGCAAGGAGGAACGTCTTGCCTCTCCACACCCCTTGGAACCCTGTTATCCATCTTTTGGGGGGGGGGGGGGGGGGGTTGTTGTTTGTTTGTTTGTGGTTTTTTCCTAATTTATTTTTTTAAGGGCAAAAATCAGCCTTCTTTTGCAGCAACGGACAGTAGGACAAAAGTTTAACTACTGTGCTCCTACAACACCACACAGACAAGAAATGCTCAAATTAACATTGGTCGGTATAGTTTTGTAGGAAACAAAGTGTTTTCTGTTCCACACAGACAATGGATTTAGAACTGCTTGTACTATAAGGTAAATAATACAACAAAATACGCTAAAAAGGTCTGTGAGATCATTTTTTCCAGTAAGCCATTAATTTAATCTAAAGTCCCGGGAAATACAGTGCTCTGAACCCTGACACTCATCGACCAGTGTTTAGCAGTAAATAAAGCAAATCCCATTCCGAAATCAGAATATCAATTTTAAGCCTGACATGATTGAATTTTAGCTGATTTGCATTAATTGCAGAAATACCATTGTGGTAACAATGCATTTCCAAACAAGCTTAGAGGGACAGTTTCTTGGCTGCCTGAAGGTATTGTAATTGCTGCCAAAAGCAGTGCTCCTCCTGCAGCTCTGGTGCCTTGCATTGGTGATGACACAGCTGCTGACCTGGCTGAGAACTGTGCAGAGGGCCAAGCTGAGCCCACCCTCTGCACCATCATTTATTCATTAGTGTCAATACAAGGAAATCTGTAGCTTGGGTAGGACAGGGGGAAGACTGGGTCATCTCTTTCACAGGCTTAAGCCACCTGGGAAACTACCCCTGAGGTCTTGGAAAATGTGAAAATAGCAATGATGGAAGCTCATTAAGACCAAATTAAAATTATTAAATTCTCTTTTTTTTTTTAATGTATACTGTAAATATAATTCCTGAAGCGCAGACTTAAAAGTAAGTACAATTTCAAAGGCCTTTCAAAAGGACTAGAATTTTCCATTATCTTTAGGCTTGCTTCAGTCCTTAAGTCTCTGGCCCACAGGTGACTTGTACATGAGCCCAAAATTGGCTTTCTTGTGACTTCACCGATGACAATGAGACTTCTTTGCACACACCTGCACCAGGCCTGCACCATGACCTTTCATCTCACCAGCCACTCTCCATGATCCGGTGCTGCAATCCTGTGCCAAGAGATGCAGAATGTTTTCTTTCTGTGTTTGGTGCTGATTCTTTCTTTTGGTTTCACAGTGATAGAAAATTATATGCTGGGTTATGTTAGTCCACAATAAAAATAAATAATTGCAAGAACAGCTCATGTAGGTCTCAAAATCTTGTGTTCAGCCACTGTTTCCCATGTAACTGTGGTGTCCATACGGCAGAGCTGTCATCTCTATACATTTAATAGATGGACAAGCTTCAACACTTCAGTCAGGCTGGCAGAGTGATGTGTGAATCTGCTGCCATGGACAAGACAGCAAATTCCCAGTCGATCACCCAGTTCAAATTAAGCACATGTAATCTCACAGTGACACTCACGATGGTGTTAACGTAGTGCATACCTAGAGATACATGGGATGAAGGGAGTGTCCTAAGGAGTGCTCAGCTGCCAAAATTAATGTCATACAGGACCTCTGAATTTCAATATGGGTCATTAACACCAAGCTCCTGTAATCACTGTTCTAAAGGCAGAACCTTTTAACTGTGTCAGTCTTCTGTGTGCTACACAAGGGGTGTGGGTGATGTTACAGGTTTTCCAGTTCATGGCAGGATGGGGGAGTCCCATCAGACTCCACCATGGAGGTGTACTTTATTGGAGGCGGCGGTGGCTTGAAAGATGGAGGTCTGTTCATACTGAAATAGAAGAGAGAAAATGCACTATCACACAAAAGTCACACAAAAGACATTTGTAAAATGTTCACAGGAGGAGGTGGATTGGCACTAAGTCATTATAAGAGCACCTGACATTCGCTCTTACATACTGTGACTTCCCTGAGTCTGTTTTATAACCCCAGCACACCTCCTGGTATTCATTTGGCTTTCTCAGCTCCCACCTCAATTTTACTTCATTCATGTTTTAAAAGAAGAGAACATGGTCCTGATGAACCATTCAAAACCCCTGCACAGGCCTTTTGCTCACACTGCTCTCTGAAGGTGTAGTTAAAGACTCGTAACTTTTTTTGGTCAATTTGTAAATAAAGGTCCCATCCCAAATCAGTTTAAAAAATCAATCCTGTTTTTACCTTTGATATGCAGGATTTGCCGTTGTGTTTCAAGAGGGTTTTTTAGAATCATAAGTGATTAATTATAACTATGATTTTTTGAGTGTTTTAGTAATGTTAGTAAGATTAAAAAATAATTGTCTTGTAGCTATTGCTTTCACCAGTAGATCTCAGAGTGCTTTAGCAGGGAATCAAGCTTTGGTAATAATTACAAACTCAACACTTCTTTGACTGGGATTGAGTTTTGGGTAGCCTACTTTCACATATATTATTCAAAACTCAAATAGAGCTGCCCTAGAAGTACAGTTTCATTAAAACATGTCCTCAAGTAACCATAGAAAATGAGAGAGCAAAAGCAGCTGGCAGGGAGGCTAATAGAAATGGGGGGCTCTGGGGACAAAAATTGACTGTTATTCTTCCCTTACACCCTGAAGCTGCACTGCAGCTCTTTTCTTAAAGTTTATTTTAAAGATAACCCACAGAACAGATGAAAGGACTGAGAACACTCCACTTTTCATACTGTATGAAAAAAATGGCATTAGTTATTCATGTACTTAAAGGCCTTGTGTGCTATGTGTCATCTCAAATGAAAAAGTGTAAATCCAAACAGGTGGGTTAGAGTTTGTGCTGCCCTCTGTGCCACCCCTCCCACCCCTGTGGTTCCATTCAGTTGTACTTACATCTCTTTCTGGTACTGACACCATTTCCTGATGCCTAAAGCCACAAGAGAGCTGCAGATGAGGAGCAGGACAGCTACTACTGTTGGCCAGGGGAAGCGACTGGCTTTGGTATTCCTCTTGTCACCTGGAAGGGACACACCAGTCAGAGCTCATCAGAGTGTCCTCAGAGAGGAGGGAAATCCAGGTTTGCTGCCTGTGGCTCGCTGTTCCCTGCCCCGCACGGCGCTGGTGTCAGTGCAGCCCCTCATCACCAGGCTGAGGATCCCAAATTCCAACCATTGCAGCTCTGATTTATGGGCTTAGGCCACCTTTGTTCTGACTGGGTGTGTGAGCTGATTTCAGCCACCCACTGGTTCTCTTGACAAGATTATTTAGGCACAGCCCAGAGAGCATTCATCCAAAAAACCATTGGCTTTCTCAAGTTCCCCTGTGAGCTGCTCTGCTAGAAGCTCACAGTGCAGACAGGCACATCTGCCCACCCCAGCCCTCCTTCTCAGTGGTTCATTTTTCGCACCACTGACACCAGAGCCTGCCAAAACATCTGGCCAAGGGCTCAGCTGCCTTTTGAGGTGAACTCTTGTCTGCAGGACAGCATCCCAGTCCCATTCCAGCTGCCTCTCCCTACTGGATGCTGAGATTCCTGTGCCCTTCCCCCTTCTGCCCAGTCAACCTTGTGTGTGCTGACAGAGGTGCCCTGAGGTCCTGGGCATGGAGAAGAAGGACGGAAGGAGCACAGTCCTTCTCCAGCTGCCAGAGGGTGCAGAGAGGTCCATGGGCGATATGCCTCAGTGTCACCTCCCATTGTGCTGGCATCACCACCCTGTGCAAGGCTGGCCATACTGGTGTGGCACCCAGCCTGGGTCTTACCCACCATGGCAGCCAGTGCTGTGGCCAGTCCACCTTGCTGCACGAGCTGTGAGATTTCCCTGGGGCACGAGTGTGACTGGCCAAATTTTGCTGCTGGAAGAAAACATGCACTGGAACTTTGCTTGCAGATGGAAGGAGAAGGCTGGAATGCCAAAAGCCTGTGACAACCTGTGGTATGAGGACACAGCAGCTGACTCCTCTTTTCATCTCTTTTCCCTTTTTCTGAAATCCCCTGGTCAAAACAACGCTCCAGGTTTTGTGCTTCTGCAGTGGCATGCTGAAACAAGAGGATTTGTAGGATAATGTCTCACCAGTACTGCTCAACAGGCTGCTGGTAGTAAACAAATCTTTTCCTCTGGTAGCTGAAATTGTCTGGTCTGTGATGCTGTAGGACAGGTTACCTAAAAAGATATGGGCACAGAACATTTTTAGTAACTTACTTGGGTTTTTTTTTTTTTAAATGAAGGTTGTCTTTTGAACCCACTGTTATTCACCCTGCTGAAAAGAGGAAATCAAGTTCCAGGATCAGGGTGTAAAAATTCACTGGCAAGATGCCTACATTTTTGGCCTACAACCTGGTGTTAGATAAAAAGTGTACTTTTATCAAATTAAAGGAGAATGGGAAATGAAGGGAAGGGAAGGGAAGGGAAGGGAAGGGAAGGGAAGGGAAGGGAAGGGAAGGGAAGGGGAGGAAAAAGAAAAGAAAAGAAAAGAAAAGAAAAGAAAAGAAAAGAAAAGAAAAGAAAAGAAAAGAAAAGAAAAGAAAAGAAAAGAAAAGAAAAGAAAAGAAAAGAAAAGAAAAGAAAAGAAAAGAAAAGAAAAAAGAAAAGAAAAGAAAAGAAAAAATAAAAGTAAAGAAAAGAAAAGAAAAGAAAAAAGAAAAGAAAAGAAAAGAAAAGAAAAGAAAAGAAAAGAAAAGAAAAGAAAAGAAAAAAGAAAAGAGAAAAGAAAAGAGAAAAGAAAAGAAGAGAGAAAAGAGAAAAGAAAAGAGAAAAGAGAAAAGAAAAGAAGAGAGAAAAGAGAAAAGAAAAGAGAAAAGAAAAGAGAAAAGAAAAGAAGAGAGAAAAGAGAAAAGAAAAAGAGTGAGCAAGCACCTGTTAAGATGTTCCATCAAGACAGCATTGAGACAGCTTTGAGCTGCGCAGCCGTCTGGGAGAATAAGCTTTTTACTGCTTTGATGGTAATGAGAAACCTAAAGATATTAAGTGGCTTAGCAGCAACACAAAGAGCCTGCCTTTGTCATGACTGAGCAAAACCTCAGTCTCCTCTGTCAAGTACTGTCTGAACCACAAAAATCATCCATCATCTGTTTATAGACAGTTTTTTCCCTTCCTAATACAGTTAAGCTACTGATGTTTAAGATCAGTGCTCCATAAGGATACATTTCTGTTTTTTCTAGCCATCTCCACATTCACAGCTTCTGAAATAATAGCTAAAATACTCAAATAGACAATGGCACAGCATTTCCAGAGCTGCCATGGCACTTCTGATGTGGGGATTCAGTGGTGGAATCATTCGAATTTGTACAGAACGGAATCATGTCCTTTGATTATCTTACAAGCCTGTACATGACTACTTCATTAGGCTCTACTGTGGCTATTTTGTACTCTTTGACTTTCTCTGATGCGAACAACAAATGAAATAATGGAGGAACCTGAAAGTCTCTGGTATAGCTGCTGATTTATAAATCCAAGACAAAAAAACCAGCTTGAAATTATGTAAATGGCTAACCAGACAGAACCAAGCAAATCTCTTTATGGTGAGATGCTTGCTAGCTTTGGCTGAAATTGAGAGTTCAAGTGTATGTGTGTGTGTGTGTATATATATGTATGTATGTATGTATGTGTGCATTAAAAAGCCTTCCAAAAATCAGTCCAATTTTAGGGCACTATAAATATTTGCTGAGATTTTTGGATATTAATTCAATTCTTTTCTCCTTGCTTACTAGGTGTTTGATTTTATGTGAATAAGCATGACAGATCTCACATTTGTAAAATGCATGGCATTTTACAAAGTTACATACGAAAAAAAAAGCATATACACTTATAGAGATCCGATAGCACTGTGCTCTCTACAGCACACTGATGAGCACTATTTATTCTTATTTACATAATGGCTTGTGTTAGAGCATCTCAGGACCAAAATGATAATGGTACTCACTGTCATAGGAGCCCAGTGGCCCTTGGAGAGCACAGGGATACATGTGTGTGCCTCAGCAGGCTCACTGGTGCCTGAAACTGCCCTCAATTACAGCTGCTGGACTGAGGACCCTTCAAGGCCCTTATCTCTTAGCTGGTGTTCAGGCAGGCACAGGTGCAGGGAAGCAGTGGCAGGGATGTGCGGATGAGTGGTGCAACACACGGTATGCCCTGCAAATAGTAGAGCAATTCAGCATGCTTTTAGCAAAAATTGCAACCAGCAAGCTGTGCAAGAGCATAATTGTGAAGCATTAGAAGCTGTCACAAGGTTGTGGTATAAATGCACGGTTGTGGGTTGTACGAGGGTAGATCAGCACCAGAGTGCTACCAAAAATACATTCACAAAATGGAAAGCGGCTGCTACATTTGTGCCTCAGCCAAAAGACGACTCCCATGCAAATGCAAAAGCACATTGACAGGTCCTGCCTGTTCCAAACGCACAAAGGCAATCCAAGATGTTAAAAAGGAAAAGTCACTATGGGCTTTGTACTGCTGAGCGGAGATTTTCTAAAGGGAAAGATTAGTGAAAAAATGTTCACCCTAGGGTTTTTTTTTATTGATTTATTGATCTTTAATGAGGCTGTCTTTCAATGTTCTATTAGCCAGCCTTTATTACTCCACATTATCTCATTATTTCACTGCTGCTCTGCGATTTTATTTAGCTTCTCCAGCAATTTATTTCATCTATAAACTACCTTCAGCACTCACTACATTTGCTTAGCAACTATCTCAATTGTAGTATTATTAAAATAAATATGTCTAATGAAACTGGGCTGCTCAAATGTTTTTTCATTCCTCTTTTGCCACTGCAAATCCTTGACAGCTTGGAAACCCAAGCCTTTATCTTCTAACTCAGTGGAACTCAACAGGGAAATTGCTTCTGTGAGATATTGAAAATCTGGTACACATTACTCCACCTGACTTCTGGCCTCTGCTCAGACACAACTTTTCCATGCTTAGTAATAATTTTTGCATGGTAATGTGGTGACTCTCAACTAGCGGCTGAAAATAAGCACCACAGAGCTAATGCTCTGAGAAAAGGCATCACAAATTGAGGACCTGAAGATCTGCTGCTGTGGTTTTTACAAGATGCTCCAGATTTGCAACCCAACACACACTGAGCTGGTGCCACATTTGCACTTTCATAACCCCTCTGTTTCAGTCCTGTGAAGCAAAGGAGATGCATTGTCTACTCACGTGCTGTTGTCAAAGTCTCGCTGACTGCTGTGGCACTGATGTAGCCTTTTGCCTCTGTGGTAGAAGTCAGTGTTCCTGCTGAAAAGCACACAAGCTTGTAAAAATTGCTGTAGGGAGCCATATCACTTGTTTTTCATTTTCCCTCTCTTTTTTCCCTGTTTTCTGACTGAGGTCAAACAGGTGTAGCCCACTACTCGAGATGCTGGCTTCCCTCAGACAAGCACTACACAATGCTCTGTCTGGTTTGAAAGCTTATCACAAGCTAGAAACTCAAGAGGAGTTTTACTGAGATAGGTAAATAAACTTAGACAAAACATTTGAAGCATTTTTCTATTTCAGCTTAGTTTCAGGTGAACCTCAGGAGCTTGAGTGCACTGGCTTGTTTCGACCTGACACCAGTAGAGTGATGAACAGACATACATAAAAATCAGAATTTAGACAGGATGTCACCAGTTCCAGTGAAACAAAACTGTTTTCTCTACTAGAAAAGGGAAGTTTTGAAGAAGTTAGACTACAAGAGTCACACCTGCAATGTCTGATGCCAAATAACAACTTATTTAACATTTTCCTTTAAGCATTTTTTTAGTGCTAAAATTTCTAGAGCTCAGATAGCTATTTATCTGATATTCAAACACAGACAGATGGCAGCTGGCATGTAGACCTTCATTTTCCCGAGAGAACAATTTCACATTTACTAAAAAGAATCCGTCTTTCTTAACAACTGTCTCATTTTTGGAAAAATATCAAGCCATCTGAACAAACCTGAGAAGGTGAACTGCAGCTGTAACTGTATCACTCAAAGCCTAAGCAACTCTGGCTCAGTGATGGAGCTGTTGTGGAAGCTAAGCAAAACCAGGCTACAGTTTTAACAGCCTTGGTTTTGCTTCCCCTCTTCCTCCTCTTGCCTATATATGTGCACTCTTCCCTCATATCCATTCTCAGCAGTCTCTTAGATTTTTATTAAAAACTTGCAAAATAGCAGGAACTGAACCAAACCAGTAGACTAAAACAGCAGGCTAGGCCTTGGTGTCGTGTCTCGACTGTAGCCCGGAGGATTTGCTCAAGAAGCTGATGGTGGCACCAGTGTGAGGACCAGCAGTGATCCAGAGAGGAGAAGCACTAACCCAGGGTTGTCATACCATGACTGGCACATGTTGGGAGTGCTGATAAAAGACAATTGCTTCCTGGGCTACTTGCAGAAGAAAAATGGCTCAGATTCGTCTCACATTTGTTCTCGTACCACCTCAACCAGAGGAAATGTATAATTCAGTGAGGAGAATCCTCTCTGTTCACATTGTATATTTATAGCCTTTGCTGTTAATATTTTTGTTGAGACGGAAGGGCTTTCATTCAACTTGGACAAGCAACTTATCTGTTCTGCTGTCAGACAGGCAGGTGTCTCCGTTTTGGAGATGGGGAAGGCAGTGTGAGAAGCAGCAAACTTTCATTTCAGCACTGCTGCAATCTGTGTTCCAGCCTTGGAATATCTCAGTCAAGCCTCTGCAAGCCCCAGGGCTTTATGTTGAGTGATTTATCTCCCAAAGAGCACTCTTCTGGGGCAGGCCAAAGCCTTGTGTTTAGTATCTTCCTCCAGTATTCTATTTAGGTATGATATTTAACTAAAGACAATAGGTATTCTTTGTAAGCACTATAATAACACTAATTAACTTCTTTGTAAACGCCAATAACACTCGATGTCTGTTCAGTTGACAAAATTAATGAATATATCCTACACAGAGCGTTAAAAAAGATAAAATCAAGACAGTATTTTCTCATATATTTATTCCTGAACTGTGGTTACACTGACAGTGGTTAGTGTACTTCCTAGTGTGTTATGTACTAGGAAAAGGACTTCAATGGATATTAAATTTCTTGCTTCAAAAAAAGTAAGATGGTTATTGTGTTTATGTGTCTTTTTTCTACATTGTTGAAGCAATAGAGAAAACAGATTCAATTCATTACCTTGTGTTGTGGAAGCAGGAGCCAAATTTGCTTGACTTGTGAAATCCAGAGAGGCCAGAGATGTCTGGTGCTCTAAAGACAGTTTACATGGTATCACATTTAGTCCATAAGTTCTTTAGAAAATAATGTAAATAAATCACAAAACAACCTAGATCAAAGAGCTTGCAGTAGCTGTTCGGTAAATGCAGACTGTGCAGCAGAAATCCTGCTGTGGGAGTTAAGGTTAAATGCTCAAAACTCATTTCACAACTCCAGTGGGCACTTGCAGATGGCTGATGTTATCAGTGCTGACCCTTTCCTGCTGGCTGGCTGGCTGCAGGCATTGATTATTTGTGCTGTTATACACAGGGTTCAGTTTGACTGCTCTGGGGTGGATCATCCACTTGAATGTGGTGCTCCCCAGCTAAGCCAGGGCCTTGACAGAAATGGTCCATGACAACAGGCCACAGCCATATAAGCCCAGGAGATCACCTGCTCTTGAGGGTTCTCCTCTCAATTGCTGAAGATAGTTTCATGTAATAATCCATATCCATGCTCTGGTAAAACAGAGTTAGTTATAAAATTAATGAATGGGAATGTGCCCTGCTGTTGGGTCAAGGAAAAGTGATGGCTTTAACTTTTCTATTACATGCACCTGTCTGTCATAATAGGACAAAATTATTTACAGTTTTATAGGCATATTATTCCACTTTATAAAAATGTGTAGGGATAATACATAATATTCAGCATGCCATTTTACATGCTGCCCTAACTTGGCAGTTTTATCAAGATTTCTGTCAGATCTCTGCTTGGGTAACCTCACAGCTCACAAATTCCCAAGCAGCAGCCCATTGGTACTGTCAGTACCAGAGCACACTGACCTTTCCCAGTCACACCTTGGACTCTGAGTGCATGACATTTAGGCAGTGGTCAAGCACAGATCCTACATATATTGAGTAAGAAATAAAGTATTTTTCCCCCTTAGCTGAGGCTCTCATGACAGCAGATGTAAGTGTTGAATTACCAAAGTCTATAACAAATGAAAGCAAACATTCGGCATGAGAAAGGTGCTTATTCTGCTTTAGGAAAGTGGGTGATTCAAAGGTTCAGGAGCAAGAATTTCTAATTTCCAAATTTCCAAATAATCTTTTCATGCACAACTCAGCCAAGCAGTCCAGAAGGAAATGTGAAGCACCTGAGGTAACTGTGCTGAGAAATCCCTAGGGAAACAAAGGTTTTGGGGAAAAATTTTTGGAGCCCCTGGCACCTCAACTTAAAAACCAGAAATGAATCACATGGGTTTATTCCATACAAAGAGAGTCACCTTATTAGCACAGATGCTGAAATGACATTTATGACCTGGTGGTGTCAGCTGCACAGCTCCATCCATGAGGCACATCAGAGGCTGCAACTCTGAGAGGAAATTTCAGAGACACTCTGCACTGAAAAGTGCTCACTGAGTCCCCAGAGAAGAGGAGGGGGAGTTATTCCTTCTAATTAAAGAACTGTTAACCACACAGGTGAGCTCAGCAGAGACACCATCCTGCCCAAGTTGCATATATGTCCTGAGATATCTGTTTTCTTTCTTTATTTTTCCCATCACAAGAGGCAAAGTACTCCCTGAGTAGGCTAGGAGGATGGATTATGTCTCCCCCAAAGAGGTCCATGAAGGAAGAGATCTATGAAAGCTCACACACTCCATTAGAAAAACATATCTGGGAAGGCAGCCAGAAGGTACCTCTGTCTGGTCAGGCACGTGTGGAGGGCGTTGGGTGGGAGTGACCCTTGCAGACTGGATCTTAGCATAAGCAGGTAACTATCCACTCCCCAGCTGCTTTTCTGTGCTAACACTTGTACCTCCTTTGACTGCTTCTCTTCCATTTGCATTTCAGCTTTGCCTTGCCCATGCTAACAGGGATTTCACAGTAGCTGGCTGATGTAAAGCACTCCTTACCAAAGATGCAACAGGTCTAAAAATCAGAGCAGCGAGGCTCTTTGAGATGTGCCTGGCTCCCAGATGGTTCTGCAGTGTGCAAGGTGAAGCAGGGTGGTGGCCTGATGGAAGTTGCTAGGGTTCCTTTGAGAGCTCACCTTGCAGAGGCCAGCAGAGGAAAAAGTCTCCCTCTCTCAGGCCTCCCCAATATCTGGGATGGTTTTCTGGTGCCCAGTGGGGTATTGGCTGAGCCCCCAGGGCCTGCCACAACTTGCACTTGCAGAAGCTTTTCCCACAAAACCCATACTTTTTCATGCCATCTGCTTTCAGCATTTCTCTGACACACTCATGTAACCCCCTGCTAAAGTGCAGCTGCCTCCCACGCGGAGCAGAGCAAACTGCTCCAGGAGAGGTGTTCCCAAAGGGCTTTGGCTGAGGTGTGGAGAGAACATTCATCTGTCTGCAATAAGCTGATAATAAGACAAACTTGCAGGGGAAGAGCAGGGATTTACCAAATTTACACAAATTAAGAAACATCTATCAGTTCTTTAACACAGCAAAAGTGTTGAGGATCTTGGCTGTGTACTTAAGCAGAAGGTAGAACCTCCATTAGCAGGGCTGTTATTTTTAATTATTAGTTCAGTACTGAAAGAACTATATTCAAATTCCAGCTGAAGCATCACAAATAACATTAAGTGCCCCTCAAGGCTGGAGCTTAATTATGTTTGGTCTTAATTATGATAGATTACATCACCAAAATATTGGTTTATAGTATTTTCTCTGAAGTCAAAGCTGCAGAAAGGGGTACCTTACTACCCATTTAGAGTAGTAAATGCTGCAACAGCTTTAGGACTTTATAAATGCACCTCGAACACAACCCAAGTTATTTTATTCTCAAATTTATCCTACCATCTGAAATTGTGGTAGTAAAAACTTCAGCTGAGGCTTCATTAGACTTATTGTCTGTGAAGGAAATAAAACAGAGAAAGATTAAAGCAATTCTTAAAAGTAGTTATAAAGGCTGAAAATTTAGTTTGGGCTTGTGTCATACTGTGCACCTTTGCAGAAAGTATGGCAGAGAATTAATGTAATTCTTTCCTTTCTGTCACATCTAAATACTTTAACATTTTTGTACAGAGTGGATCTATCTTAGCATTAGCATAGCCTGCAGGCAAGAACATAGACTGCTTTAATTGACATCTCTTCGATGTGAATACTTTTCTAGAAAACTGCAAATTGGAGGAAATGAGTCATTTTTGAGAAAAATTATGATTTCTCTCCCTCCCCTCTGAAGCTATGTTTCCAGAGGAGTAAGCGGTGGCTTTTGCTGCAGTCTTACTTTGTGGAAAAACACGCCAATAGGAATATACGCAGCCACAAGAGAACCCAGCTGAGATGCAAGTGGTTTCCAAGGTAGGTGATGTGCCCCTAGATGCTGCTAAGGGGTCAGCAGCTCAGTCATATTGTCTGTGCAGCAGGGAGCATGCACAAAAAAAAAAAATTTAAAAGGTATGCATTTGCACCTGAGGAGGAGACATGCACAAGAGAGTGCTAAAGGAAATCTGTCTGCCCTTCTCACCCATCACACTGCATCCTCAGAGGTGCTGAAAACTGTACTGCCAAGTCTCCCGCTTTCACCAAAAAAGCAGGACAGTATTTCTCCCCACTTCCCTAATCATGTAGCCAATTCCTACAGTACAGGTTATAGGGCAGTTTCTCTACCACCCACAGCAGTGCAGCCTTTTGCATGTTTTACTGAAGACGTAAAACTTAGCCCTGAGTCTGAGGATTTGGTTTCCCAGGGAGCCATGAGTGCTCAGTGAGAAACACATGATTATAATAGCTCACTGGTGCCATGTGGCTATGCTAGAATATTTTTGGGTATGGGGAGGACAGCAAGATTCTGCCTAAACAAACAAGTGTCTTCTGTTTGTGCAGGAGTTTCTTAGCTCATTTAGAGGCTTGAGCAAAGATTTGAGCTAAAAAACCTGCCAGAGAGTTCAAGCTGTGTGATCGACTTGTACAATAAAGCTTCTATACTCTTGGCATTTCTTCAGTATTTTAAATAACAGAGAATATATGTGTTGGGTGTTGTTAACATTTTAGATATGTCCTATCTGTGAAAAGCCTACCGAAGGAAACAAATATTTCTTCTGACGAAATAGTCCTTGTTTCATTCCATGGGAAGGGAAACAGACACACACACGAGAACATCTTATATGTCTCATGGGTCCCTTGCAGCATCAGCGTTGATCTCAACCCATAGAAACCTTCATTGTCTTGCCAGTCTTCTTGTACCACAGAAATTTCTTGGGGAGAGGAAAAGAAAGAAAAGACCCTCTTGTTACACTCCAAACTATAAGTCAGAGCTGTGCAAAACATCAGTACTGGAAAGCAGGCTCATATAGCCACAGGTTTCTTTGCTGAGACACTGTCAAAGATTTGGCAAGAACGGTGTGGTCATGCCAAACCATAGTTCCCATCCCTGGCAATTGCAGGGGACTCTGGTCACAGCCATATGCCAGCTGTTTCCTTTGAGGAGGCCTGGCGCTCCCCCCTTCAGCCAGATAGACCCCTACAGGTTCCCTGTGGCAGGAGTGGGTAACAGCCATGACTTTCCCTGGGATCCACTCCTGCAGCTGTGCTGTTTTCTTGTGGACAGGTTGCTTTACCTCCAGGCTGCTCCATCAGGCCCACTCTATCCATGTACCACAGGAGGCTCGGCTTGGGAAATGCCTTCCTCACAACACAGCTCACGTTAGGCTGCAGGACAGCAAAAGGCAGTTGTTAGGTTACATCTATACATCTATCTATATATATATATACATACAGTCACACACACACACACACATATGTATATATATGTATGTTAGGTGAGCCTCCGACACTTCCCTCCTGGCTGCCAGCTTCTAAACTCCTGTACAGACAGTGCTTTTTTACTCACAATCCTGATCTGAAAGAAAGCACTTTCTTCCTCTTTATTGTGTTTCTTGCCCACTCCCCTCATTTTTCTGATTGTGGACACTCTTGAATGAGAGCTCAGGGACACACCCGTTGCCCTGGGTATCAGGACTCCAACCCCCTCCAGTCCTGTGCTGTGGCTGGAGAAATGTAGAGTGACCCCCACTCTCCTGCCCCCAGTGACAAACACCCACATGGAAAAACACTGGAATTGGTAATTGGCATAGTGTGTGTGAAGAAAATGAGACACTTTCTGATTGCCATGTAAATCCTTCCTTCGTGAGGCAGATAAAGAAAATAATCCCATGAAAAAGACTGCCTAGCCCAATGATATGTTGAATATACAAAATTAGATACCTTTGTAGCAGACACAATATGTAAGAGATTTCCAGAAATCACAAGGAATTGGATGCTTTAGATGCAGTCGTCCTGGTTCTGTGCCATTTGTTCCCGAGATCTGTGTTTGTGCTCTATTTAATTTTTCAGCAAACAATAGATGGGCAGGACTTTAATATCAAGGCTGGATAAGGGTTGGGCACTAGCAGGGTGAGCAGTCTCATCCTCATGCTGCCTGGACATTCCCAATCATGTTTATTTAGCTTAACCTTAGTTTAGGTTATGACACTGCTAAGTACTAAACACTGTTATAAGAGAAATGGCCTTGTTCTTTTCAACAGAAGAAAAAAGCATGTGCTACTCATGCAGCAGAAACCCCTCTTGCTCCCTCTTTCAAAGAAAGTGGTTCCCACATTTAGTTGAAAGCAAGCTTGATGTATTGAAGTCAGCAGAAGTCGATCATTCAGTACAAAGACTGAAACTACGCGGCTGAAACTCTTTCCCTGCCATGGTAAACAGCACATGGGCTTGTAGTGTAATTGCTCCCCACTATTTTCCTCTTCATTATTGCCTTATTTTTCAGGCATTTTTAGGTCATAATATTTTATAAATTCTTCCTATGAAGAAATACTAATCTGATATCCTCACTAGATTTAAGCCCTGCAAGAAAAGGCAGAAAAGAGAAGTAAAGGAGTTACTTGGAGGTGAAGAACAGACAGAGGCTCTTGGGGGAGTTTCTATTGTCCAGTCCCATGATTGCAGCTTGTTCTGTTCAACAGGACAGTGCAGACAAAAGCCTGCAATGTCCAACACCGCACCCAGAAATAGGTCACCAGGAAAATGATACCATTTTGCAGAACCAACTGACTCATGGATTGTGTGGGGTGGGTGGTTATGGATAGTACAAGATTCTGCCTGTCCACAAGCTCTGTTTCCAAGGAAAACCTTCTTAATTTGAGATACTTGCAGATCAAAAGCTTTAACTTGGAGAGATGGAACAGGAAGCAAAGTACCATAGCTAGTAGACAGAGAGGCTTGCTAGTCAGCCACATGAGCCATAAATACGTTTTATGCCCCATAAATATGTTTTATGCCAAGCATGGCCAGTGCAATTCAGCAGACTTTTAGGTTTTGCCATTACCAAAACTGAAAGAGAGGCCCACACAACAGAGAAGGCTTTAGCTAGCTCCAGTTTGTGCTCACTGCTGAGGGGGCGGGAGTCGCTCAGAGGAAAGGGCATGAGCACCTCATTAACTCATTGCCTTGCCCGCTGCCCTATGAACTCTGTCAGTTTGGAGGTCCCTCCTACTTGTGATTCAGCTCAAGTTCCCTGGCCCTGCTGGTGGCAGTCACAGGCATCACTCTTTGCTCCAAAATGGCTCACCTTCTGCGAGGTGCTGGCTGAGCCCTCCTGCAGGCTAATGAAGATCTCAGGGTAAGCTGGAAAGCAAACATAAATATGTTAGAGAAATGGATGCTGCAGATCACAGTAACAGCTTCTAATAACACTTAACAGCCTTGTTTCATAAGAAGAGTGGAAAGTAAATCCTACCTCCAGCCACACATCAAGCAAGATAAAAGCGTGCACAGCTGCAATTTGAGGTCGAGGAAGTGGTTTACAAGCCTGTACCAGCAGCTATTGCCTCAGGATCCATGATGTATTTCACCGCCTACCTCAACTAGGCTTGGGTGGCTTTGCCGGGGAAACAAACTGAAACCATCCTGCAGTCACAGCAGAGCCACCCTTCCCAGGCCCTATGAAATCAAACACACCCCAGTTGCTGGTTCCTCTGTGTGCTTGCCAAAGGTATCTCCAAAGAATGTTCCAATGCTCCAGTGAATCATCCCCCAAAATGTTGACTGATTTAGGGTGCCAGCTACCCACATGCTGTTTCCTGGACAGATGCGTGACAGTGTCCCACCACAGATGCTTCCTGCCTTGCCAGGAAGCCCAGAGCCCACCTTCATAGCAGAGCAGCAGATGATGACCACATCCACATGAAACAAAAAACTCTTTTTTTTTTTGCAGCATTTTGGTTCTGGGCACAGCTGACTGTGTAAATTAAAGCTATCAGATGTTGTAAGCCTCTCTAAACCAGCATTTCAAAATTAGCCAGTGGGATACCTGGTTTGGAGCAATTTTGACTGACTTGTTAAGTAAGGACTGCTGAAACTATGTTAATATGTAGCAAATCTCAAAAGCCTTAGATAAATTGTGCATCTGGCCCTTTCTGAGCCCTGAAACTGGACTGGAAACAAGTGCCCTCCCTGAATTACTTAGGAGATCCACAGTTCTTTATATTTCCAACCTAAACCTCAGTTTAATCTCTACCATTAAAATAATTTTCTCTTTTTCTTACCCTGTTAATTGATACAGGACCACCTCAGGTAATTACATTCCCCCCTGAGGTGAACTATTCAGGTTTCCCTGTTGTTTTATACAACTAATCCACCAAGGACTCTCCTGACTTTATTTCTAATTTCCATTTTTCTGCCTGATGTTACTGATGGATTGTGCCTGGGCATGACTTACATTTAATTATCATGGCCTTATGGTTTTCTGGACTTATGGTACTTTTTTAGTGGAATTTCCTTTTTTTTCCCCCTCTTCTGGGTTTTGGGTTTTTCTGCTGTTTTGGGGGGTGAGCTGGGGCAGTGGTTATAGATTCTTCCTATCAGAAAATGAGCATCTTAAGATTTCATTCTTGTTTCTTCCTTGCCAAAACTATACAGATGGTAGTGGAGCTGGCAGAAGACAGCCATACTTTTTCAGATACAGGGAAAAGTCTGGTAAACTGGATCTTCTAATCGCTGCAGAGGTTGGCTGGGAGGCTAAATGATGTCTGGTCTAGTGCGTGCTCTTCCTTTTGTTTTTTTGACGAGAATGGGTATGCTTTTCCACACCCGTATTGAGCGCTGTCCTCTGTTTCTGACAAGACGTGTTTGCTGGGGTAACTGTTCTGGCAGGCAGGTCTCACACATAGCTCTGAATGGTCTAATAGATCTTTTTCAATTAACATCTCAGCCCCTGTTAACACTTTGACATTCATTTGTCTTGCTAGGATATTTACCAAGGTTTTGGATCTAGCAGAAATTCAATATTTAGTTCAGTAGTTTCTGCTGCTGAGATTTTACTCTTTCAAAAAGGAGAAATCAATATTTGGCAAAGTTAGACATGAAAAGGCCATACCTTTTCACAGAAAATTTTATCTAAAAGAACTCTATTCTAGAAGAGAAATGTTTTAAAGTATTTCAGTCCAAAAGTACCCTCTTAAAAAAAGCTATCTTGATTGAATGTCTGTTTTTACTCAACATGCCAAAACTCTCAACTTCCTTGAGAGATTTTTTTTATGGTTTCTCCATCCTCTCCGGTGCAATTCTCAGCCGTACTCAGGCCACCTCAAACAACTGAAAGAGAACACTACTGGCACCCCTCAGACTTGGCCTGTCTCTGCTGTGTTTAGCCCTGCCTGAAGTATTTGTCAGAGGGATTGTGCATGAGAAGTTTCTCACAGGTGCCCTCTCCTCCTCCTGCTTCTCCTGTCCTTTACAGATCTGTGATGCAATATCTGCCTGCCCTCCCTGCCCTGCTTTCAAGCCACCCAGCCTGTGGGGTTCAATTGCATGAGTGTTTGGGTGACAGGAGAGATTCTGGCTTGCCAAGATGGGAAAACCTTCCCAGGTTTCAACTGGCATTTTTCCCCTAGCTGTGTCGTTGCTAATGACCAGGATGACAGATAAAACTGCCATAAGGTGTTGTTGACATTGTATACATACACTATCTTCAGATACTGTCTCACCCATTTGAGGCTGGATCTAACTGCCAGAACAGAAACACTCATTTCTTTATTCTCTGGTCAGCACGAGGAACAAGAGAGGTGCTGTCATCTGAAAGCTCTTTGTCCCCACATGTCAACTAGAGAGTGCTGGATTATTCTCAGCAGTGTCTCTCCCAGCGCTGCGTGGGTTTGTGGGCTGGTTTGGGGGAAGCTCTAAGCCCTCTGCTCTTGGTCTCTCCTCCTGCTGCAGCACAAGAGAGTAAATGGAGAAAGGCTGGAATGGTGCAATCGTAAGTGGCATGACTTCAGCAAATGGTAACAGAAAAGAGTGAGACAGGATGCAAAATAGTTATTTTACCTGCAAAATTCAGAGGTGAAAGGGCTAGGAGCACAAAAGCACACTTCCTCTGAGAGGTGGACTCTACTTGCCTGAGGTCTGAGACACTTTCCTCAGCACCCACCACAAACCTCAGGGCTCTCAGGGAGCCCCTGCACCCAGCTTTGCCCTCAGGACCCCTGCGAGAGAGGCTGGTGGCACAGCACCCTGGTCCAAAGTGAGCCAGCACTTACTGAGAAATAGATTGTTCACCACCATGGGCCACAGCTGTTTTCTCTAGTTTGCTTCTCTACCGTGCTGTACTGATATTCTGTACTGGGTTCATGCACAGCTAAGCACACATCTCACCATAATTCAGAGAAAAAGCGAAATAAAGCAACCTCTTAGGCTGAGACACACAAATCTAGGCAAGTGCACCAGCAGTGATGGAGGAGAGTTCAACTATGTTAGTATCCTTGAATGATTACCCAGGTAACACTGTTGCTATTTGAGAAATGCTGATTTTAAAAAGTGTCTGAATCATGCAAACACAAGAGGAGATTTCAGATCATTAGCTTCTATTTTTATTTCTTTTACACCAGTGACCAAGAGCCTCCAGACATATTTTCCATTTTTTTGCTGTTCCCTATTGAACCTTTCTTTGAATTCAGAGCATTAGCCTTGAATATCTGTGCCATCCTCAAGCTGTGGGCTTCCTTGGACAATTAGCTACAGTCAAGGGACTGTTGACAGGCCCACTGTTTAAAATTTACTTTAGGAGCTTTGGAAATATGTTTTCCAGACCAACTGACCTATAAAGACAAAATAAAGCCTGGTTTTCAAGTGGGCAGCAATTTTCTGATTCAGTTGTACCTTAGTGATTGTAGAGCAGTTCCTAAGCCACTTGAAAGGGAACAAGGCAAGTAACTAAAGATGGGAAAGGCTTACAGAATTAAATGCCAGCCTACATGTTTGAAGTACACAGGCCCTGCCACTGCCAACCAGTTTGAGACCCCCACCAGGACCCTCATTTTCAGCGCCAGAGCCTCTGGCAGCGGTTGAATGTCACATGCCTTTTGAGGATGTGACTTTGCTACAACAGTAGTCTCAAACTGCTTACTAAATTTTGGCCATAATTTCCTAACCACAGACAGCATAGCCATTGGGACATGGAGATCTTGATGACCAGTGTGCTTCCCCATAACCCACAAAATCCCAACATAAGCCTACACATCAGGGTAAGATACTGGCCATGTGCATGGCAGTGAGGTTGATATATGTGCAATGAATCTACTGTTTTTTCATGCCAGAAATTGAAGGGATGGACTCACATTCTTCTAAGAACTCCAGAGTTATTTACTAACATTTTACCTTATTGCAGCTGAAAAAATGACAAGGTAAATATATTTATATTAAAAAGCCCCCCAGTATCTGTCAAAGGTTATTGGCTTCAGAACCAGACAGGAGTCTCAGCTTTCCAAGTGCAAGGCAGCAGGCAGTTGGCATAAGCCCCTTACCAAATACTCTCACAGTGGTGCTGCTCTTCTGGACTCTCTCTGGGTGGTACAGCACGTGGCAGGAAAAGACTCTGCCATCATCAGCGATTTTGGGGGAGGAAATCTTTAGGGCACTGTTGAAACCCAGGAGGACTCTTTGCCTGTACAGCACGCTGCTGTTCCTGTACACAGCAGGACAGGAGGGCTCCTTCGTCACAAGTTCCTCTTTCCTGCCATTTTCACCCTGTGTACAGAAAAATCCACAAAATTGTGAAGCCCAGACACACACAGAGAGAAATTTTTGTAAACCAGCTCTATTCCCACTATGAAAATCTTCCTTTGCACATTGTGTAGCAGTAAGTGGACATTTGCAACATCTGGGCTTTTTTCCCCAATATATTCTCCCTCAGAACTTCAATACCAAGAGCAGTCATCATCTTGACAATAAAATATGGAATAATGAGCTGTGTCTGGTGAATCCTGATCTCTGTAGCCCGCAGAGAGAGCAACAGAGGTGCTTTCTCACTGCACCAATCTCTAAGTTATGCTGAATATCCCATACATATTAAATATGACTGAAATTTCAAGGAAAACTTTGCTCTTTTAGAATTTTAAGTAGAAAAACCTGATAATAATAACTAAAATTTATCTCCCCTTATTGTCTGTGTGACAGCCACCCTTAGCTGTAAGTGCAGCCAGCATGTCCTGGACATCTGTGCCTCAGTACATATTTGCAAGCTCTACTCTGTATGATGCATGGTAACCCACATATATCATTGAGCTGACCTTTGGGGTTTTTTCCCTTTCCTCTGCTACTTTGTAGACTGAACCAGCAAAATTGAAGTAGTAAGGATAAGGGTGCTCCCTACAAAAAGATTTAAAATTTTAATATTAAGAATGACCTGCATAAGGCAGATCTAAATAGATAACGAACAAGAACAAAAGGTTAAAAAACCTAAAATATTTGAAAGTCACCTTTAAGGAAACCCTTAACAGCTACAGCTCCTCTGTGACAACATATATAAATGAACAAGCAAAGCTCAAGGACACTGCTCACTGATACTTATCTTTACACACCAAAATGAATGCTAAAAGGTTACATGAAAACATGCATATAAATATTTATCCAGAAAGCAAGATAAAGTACAAAAATATAGCGAGCTTCATATCTCACAGAAAATTGCTTAAAAATAGTTTTTCATTGGTTAGCTTGGTAACTGGGTTTGCATGTCTTCAGTGGCATCTATGACACAGAGTTAACAAAACCAAAAACATTAGTCAGTACCTTTCTTTTCTATCTCAAAGCAGCCTGATGTCTTACTATCCTACACAGTAACCATGTATTTTTCAGATACTAAAGCTTCACTACAGAAAAACTCACTGGAAATCCAACATAAGAAATATTTTAGTTTTTTTACGTTAGCCACTTTCCCTAGACCTGCTCTGTATGTGCTCCTGAAAAATTCAAAGCAATTAAGATGGAATTTTTCCTCTTTATTTCTTTAACAGCTATTATTTTGTAGTGTGTATGTTGCAACCCTATGTTTATACGTTTTCCCTTTATTATCACAGTACATGATTGATAAGTTTTTTAGCAGATTCTACAGGACACAGTAATGTAGAACATTTTCATTTCAATCTGCAAAAATACCCTGTAGTTCTTTCTGAACTTTATAACTGAGATGAGAAATACTTACCACTAGCCATTTCAAAGGATAAGTGGACAAATTTTCTGAGGTCACGTCCTCAAGGCATGGAATTTCTAAAGTCTCGTTTAACCACACTTTCTTCAGGTAGTGCCTCTCCTCTTTTATCATTGGAACAACAACAACAACAACAACAACAAAAAAAAAAAAAACCCAAGAAGGAAAATCAGAAACATGATTTGAAAACCATTGCTGACTAGTCTTCTGTTCAAGGAACAGGCACTTTTCTGTTTAGAAGGGAACTGTAATTTTCAACCATTACCCATAGACACATTTTTTGAGTGAAAGCCCTGCATCTGATTCTAGTTGCAGTTTCATGACTCAATTCACAGCATTACCTGAATTTTTTGGCAATTCTTTAAAAAGCTTTTCTTCACTGCAGGATCACGATGTCTCCTTTCGGAGCTGAGAATAATTTGAAGCTTCAATTTTTATCTTACAGTTGTTTTTTTTTCTGAGGCAATAAACCTTCATATCAGTTTTGTGCACCTCTATTTCCTTTTCTCTGGAGATATCTGCAGACCTTCTTTTCACTAAGCAAGCTATTCAGCATGTCAGTCAGGTTAAGATTAACCCTCCTTTTCAGTGTAAGTGTTCCTTTTGTTATTCTTCAACCTGCCCACTACCACAAAACTTTTCACTCTTTCCTTTCTCATCCATTTCAAAACCCATTTCACCATCTCCTACCCTACCCATTCTCAATCCAGGGTTCCATCCAGCTGTGGAGGCTGGGCAGAGTGATGCAGTGAACAGGGCGCTGCTGTGGTCCGGATGTTGGGTCTGTGAGTGTGCATGTCTGCATTTAAGCAGGAAGAGCAGTGGTGATGGGTGGGAGGTGCTGTGAGTGCCATGGTCAGCACTGACCTCTCTGACCCTTGGCCACAGAGCAGGTGGGGGTGTGGTGCATCCTGCCATCCTCCCTGCCCTAAAACCTGCCTTCTCTCTTCCCTGGAGGCAAGGCACCAGCACACACTGCAGTGAAACTCCTCAGCTCTGTCCCCTGGTAGATCTGGCTTGCATGTGGAGATAGAACAGATATGTATTTCATTCATTTCTTATCTTGAGGGGAGTGAGAATATCCAGCTGTCCCAGACTGTCATGGTATTTGTCAGTGGGGACTTTCTGATGACTAACTTCCTTTGCATCTGGCACCCAAGCACGGAGCAATGGTGCCAGCACGCAGCTTATGCCATGGAGATGTGAAGAAAGGCAGTGCCAGAGCTGTGCCCAGGAGAGCCAGCAGCAGGAGCAGCTTCCCCCCGCATCCATCAGAGTGAAGAACCTGAGGAGCCAGTTCTCACAGCAGGACACAGAGTGAAGAAGCCCAGGGCTGGACAGTGCAGAGAGAATAATGAAAGAACAAAGCAAGCAAATCTCCAGTTTCTCCAGGAACAAAACTGTACAGAAGATTTTGCTGGGACAAACCACCATGCAAAAAGGAAATGAGTAGTCACCCCAGGAGTTCAGTCTGGAAACAACTTCTGCCTACTCTCACAATCACATGTCCCAGATTCTTGCTTCCCCCTCCCATCTCTGGCTCGCATCTTCATTAACAGCCTGTTGGCTAAAGTCCTCTGTGTCTGTCTGTCTGTCCTATGAAGGCCTGCTGCTCTGTGGGCTTTTGACAAGTTGAGTGCACCTGGATTCACTTCACTTGGAGGTAATGAAAACTGTACTTCATCATAGACTATCACCTTTATCCATCCCACTCATAGGCTGGATTAAGTTTTTTTGCTTTCTTTTGAGTGGAAGTGGTTCATTGCAAATCTGGTTACCTTAAAATACAAACCTGCAAAAGGTAGCAAACTCAATTTTTTAGTTCTCTCTAGCAAGCAGTCATCAGTAGCACAGCTTGCTACATCATGTAGTTACTGAAAAAAGCCACAATGATGCTGATATGAACAAGAGCTGCCCACACTGTAGACAGCAATAACAGCATTGAACCTGTCCATACCAAGGGCAAGAGAAAAGCAATGCCTGATTGGCAGAGTAACTGTACTAAGGAACAGAGAGAGAAACTTTGCATGAAGAACAGAAGCGTGGGAGAGTTTCACAGGGTTACCAGCACAGTTTGAACCTCACTGCACTCCCCTTGACCCCTCCGCCCTGTGAAGCACAGGAAAATTCCAAAAGTGTAGCCTACTACAACACACCCCATACAGCAGGTAGAGTGGCAGCTTCATCTTTGGCACAATTATCCAGTGTGCACTGTGTCCTCTTTGAGTTGGGCAGAGGTGCCAGCTCTCACTTTGCCTCTGCAAGTTCATCGGGGCAGGAGGGTGCCACAGGGTTGCCCAAGATGTGTCTCCAGGATAATAGCACCAAAATGCTTGGAGCTACTGCCACGCAGGGGCCATCAGTGTTAAACATCCCGGAGTATGAGTCTTGCACAGGACCTCCTCATGCTACAGGAGCAACATGGTCCAGCGTGGGGACTACCAGTCTGGCCTCATGATGCAGGTAAAAGGGCAGTGGGAGCGGACTAAAATACCCCTAAATTAACCTGCACCCACCCTGCTCCTAACTCTTGAATGTCTGTTGCCTCTACAGCCCTGGGCACAAGCAGAGTGAGGACGATGGCCTTGCAGCTCCTCTGAACTGAAACGGTGCCAGGTTTGTTGTATTTACTTCAATCCTTCTTGGGTTGTTAGCAGAAAGCTGGGTCAGAAAGAGTTTTCTAGGGCCATTAAATCCAGTTCCCCATGTGCACAACAACAAGCTCAACACCCCTGCCAAGTTCCATCTTCACAGCAGTTTGGGCTTTTGCCCTCACTGCTGACACTAAATAGCTGTTCCCAAAGTTGCTGCACTGACAATTGCCACTGTTGTTTAATTTGCAGTCAAATCCATTCTCATCTGATTTAAATAATTTGTTCCTTTACCAGGATAATTTAAATATCCTCCCTAGTGTTCACACTCTCCCCTGAGGCTTACTTACCAAGAGCAGTCATGCTGCTTTCCAGCTTCCTTTTGGCTGACAGAAGCAGCCAAATCTCCATTCCTGTGATTCTCCTAAGCAATTCCCCGCTTTGCTCCAGTGTGTTTTTGGTGGTGGGGACACACATCCGTCCATGGAGCTAACACCTAGCATGCCCTGCAGATGCCAGCCCTCAGCCTCAATCAGACAAGGATGCTTTCTCTTTCTGGTGCCCAGTGCTGCACGCCCACAGCAGTAGCACAACATGGTTTGAAGATCCAACATCCTTAGTCCCACGATATCCTGAGCTGCTCATCCAGTCTCCTCCACAATGTTTCTCCAAAATGAAAATGCAGAAACTACCCGCCTCACCACCTTTTTTTTACTTTACTTTACTATCTAACTTTGTATTCCACCAAACAAATAAGGTTTCCTAATCAGAAGCTAGACAAAACAGCTAAAGAGTGCCTGGTAAATAGGAAACTGTACAAGCAACATTCAGTGGCACAAATGTAAATCCCAAACAAGTCACCATCACCAACCAAGAAATGTTCATCTATCCTGATATTTTCCCCCACCTGGTTAGGAAACAGCAAAATTTCATTTGCAATCACTTACCTGCTGCCTTGACAATAAGTTCAATTTTTGCAGCCTTTGTCCCATATGGGTAAGTAGCAAAAGTGCATTCGTACTGCCCACTAAGGGACATGGTAGCATTTTTCAGATGCAGATCCCACCAACTGCAGTCAGAGGTGGCATTTGGATTGGTGGAACACAAGGACTCTGTGTCATCCCCACGGCAGCACCTCCTCGTGCTGAAGGACACTGAAAAGTTGTAAGGAGCCACAGAAAACTTGAAGTAATGGGTGCCATAATCGGGGTGATATACAGCTATTTTGGTAGACAGGCTGCCATTAGTCTTGGACCACTGCGTCTGTATTACCTCGGTGGTGTGTGGTTTTGGGAGCATGCACACCAGGGTCACATCAGCACCTGGCAGAGCATGGACCACTTCTGTCTGGGTAATGACATCTGCAGTCTGGCCTTAAAAACAAACAGGATCATTTTCAGTGCAAGTGTTTAAACAAAGCTTTACCTAAGATATCTTTGTCATGACCTGGTGCCCTAGCCACAGACAACTATGAAGACCTTACAACTGTAACCACAGGCTTCCCAGCAAGGAGCTTTACAGCAAATCTCTACCAGTACAGACTTCAGAGAGACAACTGGGAGAGCAAATGCATGTGTGTCTGGAAGAGGCCAGGAAGGTCCTGTCACGCTTGTGGGAGAGAAATGAGAGCTCTGAGGGCCTCTGCGCAAATGAAAATCTTTCAGGTAAAATAAATAAAACAGAAGCTGGGCCCAGTTATTCCCCAGTTCTTCTTGCAAGAGCAAATGAGATATCCCCGCTGGCCAATTCCCTGCACTGTCCCCCTGCCCATTGCCTTTGTGGCTTTGGCAGAGAAAGCCATTCTCCGTGTTATTAAACATCTCCTGCATGTCCTAAAGGAGTGTCTGTCACAGTGTCAGAGTGAGCTGCTCTGGTGTGTGTGGTTTCTTCCTCAATTAATTTCATAAAGCAGGTAGCAGTCCTTAGTGTGCCATATAAAGGAGTAATGGATCGATGAAATGAAGGGGCTTTCAGCAGGAGCCTGTACTACTTGGTTTAGCTGCTGTTGTAGTAAAATTGATTTATATCCCTTTCTCCCTCCTATGAGTAAGAGTCTTGCAGTCCCTAAACCCCTGAATGCAGGGCACTGACAAACTCAAGGAGATGAAGAATTTATGGAGGGGGTTGTTGCAGTGAGACAAGTAATCAATCACTCCCATAGAGCCATACACAAAAGGTCCCTTTTCCAAAAGGACATGCGAGTCCACAGAATAAAATGAGTTGTGAAGTTGTCCTTAGGTACAGACTTGTTGCCCCCATTTACATTGCATTTTATCCTCCCTGTGCATCATAACATCACTGTATATTTTCTTTGGGAATTTGCCCTGCAGTCCTGCCAGCTGCAAGTGCCCACCGCTCACCTTCTTTACTTGAAAAAGCCAGGTACCAATCCTTTGCTTTGCTGTGTGGTACAGGGCTCTGGGGCACCCGAGCCAGGGTCAGACAACCTCAGTTGTGCTGCAGTGTGCCCCACACTCTGCCAGCTCAGCCAGGAAGGAGCCAGGCAGGGACTCTGTTCACCCTCAGCTCTGGCTTGACAGGGAAAAGGCACAAGGGCAGAGTGATACATCCCCACAAAGCTGGCTCCAATTTGGTACCTGTCCACTGAAGGGTGACATGGACACTTGGAGACTAGATGTGTGGAGAACAAAGCTACTGAATGGCCATGGCCAACAGTAATCTCTGCTGTTTCATTGCTGCATGTGTTCTCCTCGTCTTTTATTCTAAGAGATGTGGTGATGTAAGAGGGCAAATAAAAATAAGCCTGAATGACAAGTCTCACAGCCTTGTGCTGTGGGAAAAATTACTGAGACTATTTTTGTTAGTCCAAGGAGCTTATTATAGGAAATGCTCTCTGATTTCACCACAAGTTTTGCATCAGTAAAAGTTAAGGAAAAAGCAATTAGTAATCTTGCAATCAGACTATCAGGCAAAAGGCACACAACATTTTTTTGCTCATATTCATGCTGATGTTGCCATAGGTCTAAGATTCATATAAAGAATGCCTATGAAGAATCACTTGAGTAATTTCTATTAAGTTGCCAAAGTTATATTTGTAGAAGCAACATCCTAATTTGCATTTGTTTCTTAGTAGCCTAGCACATTAGATTATTTTAACTGAAAACTTTTTGTGCAAAAGTGTTCTTAACTTTTTGCTAACATCCCAATATAAGTAATCTCATTTTATGTCAACTTTATTTTTCAAAATCAGTGTCCATTAGTGCATACTTGTGCTCCAATTGAAATTTCTTAGAGTAACTTCCAGACCTTTAGGTGTCTGATCTCCACAAAGGGCATAAAGGCCTCCACTTTCACCTTTGAGTGACTTCAGTGAGGATTTCATCCTCGGGGGAAAAAAAACCCCAATTCCTATTTTTCTCTAATCACTATTGCTTTCTTATGTGTGCATGTTTTGAGGCTTCTATTCCTTTCTTTGCATTTGACATTTTCTATTTTCTATGAATACATGTATAAATTATTTTTCCTTTATTTTTAGGACCAGTTTGCCTCAGTTATATGGAAAAAAAGAGCAGCCTATGCCAGATTTTGAGATGCATCTTACCATGCTAGTCAAATACATGCAGTTTTTCCCTTCTTAGTGGAAAATTTTGTATCCTACAAAATTGTTCTTCCTAGCTGGTAATAAATATTCCTGCATTTATCATGGTCAGAATTTTGAAGGGGTGGGGGTTTGTGAACATCATACTTTTTCTTGGTTTTCCTCAGATTGCTTTTGGTTTAAACTCTCTCCGGCAAAGATGCAGCCCTCCTTAGCCAACTTTTCTGAGTGTTTTACTTGAATGACAAACTTGTCTCTCAAGCCTTTAACACAACACATGGGGCTAGGTGGAGAAGAGGAAGGGAAGAATCTGTTTAAGGGGTTGCAGCTGTACAATTTACCCTTGACTTGAAGTGTTTCAATTCTTCCTCTCTCTGCATACACAGGTATGTAACACAGAGACAGAAAGGTATTTTTAATTTTTCCATTGAAAGCAGTTTTCCTTTTGGCCCATTTGAGAGGAGCACACCGTGCCCTAACTTCAAATGAGCTCATCCCTGTGATTATTCTGACAGGTTAGGCACATTGAATTAAGCAATCTGCTAGTCAGCACAGGCCATTTACTCCTTACTAGCTGCACATTATAACTAGAGTTATTTGAAAGTTGTCAGGAAATAGAAAATCATTGCCAGTAGCTACAACTCTCCCTTGTGAGACCCACTAATGCCAAACTGCCCCTCACCACCCTCCATCATAAACTGAGTCAAGGTGTCCTCCTGGAGCTCTTACCTGTGACACTGGGCACCGAGAGCAAACAAAACAGAGAGAAGAGCCACCTTGCTTTCATCTTCACTTGATGAAGTTCTGGTGAATAAGTATCTCTCTTGGTGCTCCCTCAGAAAAGGAAGTTGAAGTGGCCTGCCCCGTGCAGACAGGCAGATGTGCAGCAGAGTAACTTAGCATGACTTCAAAGAAATGCTTCATTAAACTGAAAGCCTCAGTTTCCTGCTGGAGTGATAAAATAAGTACAGCTTGTGAAACCTTTAAGACAAAAACATTACTTACATTTTAGGTCCATGTTGAAAACCAATTTTTTTTCCTTTGCCTTTTCAGGTTAACTTAGAGGAAGCAGTTTACTGGTTTACACACTCCCAAAAACATGCCAGGTACCTAAGTTTGAATATGTAATTTTTGGGGATATGGTTTGGGAGTGATTATGGTGGTGCCACATTAGCTGTGGGACCTGCTCTCAAAGGTCTCTTCCAACCTTGATTATTCTGTATTTTCTGGGTACTATATGGTAGATTGCACACACACAAAAAAAGCTGACTTTCTTTCTTCCTTCATTTCCTTCATGTATTAGTTCAAAGTATCTCACATATACTATTTCTAGACCCTCTACACTCAGAATCTTTAAAAACACAGCAAAATATCAAAAAACAATCTCCAGAAATTAAAACAGATGAGATGAGAGTTTCTACATTCACTTCTTTTTCCTCCTTTTCTTCCTAAGAAGGAGAACATGAATTATTTTCTGCAGTTTGATGAATTACAGCATCACATGTGACAATGTCCCCTGGTGTAGTTAATCCCTGTACTGTCCTTCAGCTGTCAGTTTTGGTTATGGCAGCACCCTCAGGTGGAGGAGCATGGTTCCTGGCAGTCCTGTCACCTGTCTCTATTGCAGGTCACCTGTATATCCTTCTGAGCTGTCCTGGAAGCACACTGCATTTCCATGAGCTAGGCACACACCTGCCAGCAAAGCATCTCATTGCAGGCAAGTCATGCAAATTGGGCCTGCTGTTGGCAGCTTTTCAGAAAGAAACAGGTTTGAGTTCTTGCTTATCACGCTTCTTTCCCCCAAGCCAAAAAGAGCAGGGCAGGACACCTCACATACACAGCGTGGATATGTTATTTGCTGGCTCTTCATGATGTGGATGTTTGGCAGTATGGATGGGCAAGAGGCTTGTTGCCCCTGATAGCTCCATCCTTGGGGGCCCAAGGACAACCCACCATGTGGACTTTGGGACAGAGCCTATTACAGACCATTCCTCAGGGAAAAGAAGGCAAGTGTCACAGTCCCTTAAACAGGCACCTCTCTCTGCTAGCAGTGCCCTCTCTCAGGAGGGAGTCCTTGACTGATCCGAGTCCTGACATGTCTTTTCCTGACTTCCAAATTTTGCTAACCATGGAGCTCCCCACACCTCTAGCATGCAAGGTACAAAGTAAAAGGCGAAAAAGAAAGACACTCTGGTCATTTTCCTATTTTGCAACCTGCCAGGTGTAAACAACATCTATACCACTTCCTTAATTTGTGCATTTGCAACCTTTTGGTGTCACACTTAAACAGGCTCCAGCGGGAGCTAATAGTGCTGGCCAGGCTATGTCAGGGCTCCACATGTCTTGGAGAATAAATGCTGTTGCACAGTTCTTTCTTTGTTTCCATTGCTCTTCTACCTGAGGAAATGCACTAAGAGCACTTGTAGGAAATGCACTGGATGCCAAGGTTACTGCTAAAGGAATTGTCCCTGGGGATGAAATCTCTGTTTGTCATTCAGAAACCTGACAGAGATCTGTCTCAGAGGATCAAGAAGTCCTGAAGCTGAGGATAAACAGAATATTGAAGCCATTGTAACTGACAAGCACAGAAGGGAGCAAAAATACTAAAGAGATATGTTCTGATTTCCAGTTCAGACCAAAGACCACAAAGAACCCAGAGATTACCTGCAGATACTAGAGTCCAAGAAAATCTGACTTCAGTCTAAAATTTGGATTTTCATTTATGATTGCAGTTACCTTAGCTTCTCCTGCTGATCAGGTCATGTAAGGTTTGTACCATGAGAGAATGTTATTTTGTCTTAAATGATCTTTTTTATTGATCTGAAACATGCATCACAAATTGACAAGACAGCCCAAGTGCTGTGTGGCACATTCAAGAGACACAGAAATCCCTGAGCAGCTTGTTTGAGTTACTAGATCACTGTATCTTGCCATTAGAATTTGTTTCCCCCCCTAAAATAACATCCTAAAAACATACTGCTGCTATGTTTCATTGTGTTGGCTGAATGCAGCCACCCAGCTCTGTTGCTGTGCTTGGTGATTAAAGACAGACAAGAAAGAAACTTCCCAGCACAATGGAGTTTTGTTCAGTTCAGAGCTGTGTTTTGCCCCAATTCCTGCCTTAAGCCCAGGTCTTGAAATAGGCACTCACCCTGCTGCCAACATTCATGTGCGTGAGTAGCACAGTCCTGCCTCTGCAAATGACATCAAAACCCATTCTGAGACACACCACTTATTTCAGCCTACTGGCAGAGAGACATCTCTTCCCTGGAGCCAGACTTGAGGTCCTGCTTACAGCAATACAAATTATTACGAGAGTTTCTCCTCCCACTATCCCTTTCCTGGAAAATTACTTACAGGCAACTTTGCAAATGCCGTGGTTGGATGTAACACATCAGGTTACGGATGGTGAGGATGAGAGGAGGTACTGAGACATGTCCAGGGAGAGTGGACCTCACTGGTAGCTGGAGGGAGGATACATCTGTATTTGGCTTTTCCTTGATGGAGAAGCTACAGGGACGATTGCCTCAGAGTTGGGATGTGCAGGCTTTTCCTGCCATTCCAGAGACACCCAGAAATCGCTGCAAGGCTGGGAGGTTTCAGAGGAAAAGAAGCTGTGCCCAAGCAAGTGACACACCTTGACAGTGGATGTGTGAACCACAGTGTTTTCTTTTAGGCTGGACAAGCATTTGACCTGGTTGATAGTCCCCAGTGTCCCAGGGGGTGTCAGGAACAGATGGGCTCTGAATATCCTCCAGGATGGTTTCCTGACGGTGCACTGCACCAAGGGGCTATGCCCACTGCACAGGCACATCTCATGCAGCATTAATTTTTTTTCCACTCCGGTGGGGATGGCAGAGGGGGATCCTTTAATTATTTTCTGCAGATCTGTTCACCACTGGAGGAGGTATTTTAAACACTACAAATGACTCTTTCCATGGCAATCACCCTATTATGTGTCATGCTCACAAAACCCTCCACTGCAATACATTTCTTCTGCCTCAATTACAGTAAGCTGTACCTAAGGAGGAAGCACAGCTACAGTCAGTCCCACAGAAAAAGAAATCTTCAACTCCAGAGACAAATTCAATTATTCACAAAGAGATCCTTTTTAGAAATGCTAGTGCACGAGCCGTTCCTGCCAGAGGCGAGGATGATTACCCTTGCAGACTGGTGTCCTCTAAACATTGCTTAAAGAAAGCACTGGTCCCTGGTGGAAAAGAAAGGGAGACTTTGAAGTAGGAATTTCATTAAAGAGTAAACTAACCTTTCAGGTTTGCTTGGCACTTGGCACAGAAACTCCCACTTCATCACTGTGTTTTGGTTTTGAACTTCTTTGAAACCTGCACTAATGGCTTCACAGCTGGTGGGCACCTTTGACCACAGCACCTCATGTGGGGTTGGATGTGTGGGTGGCACAGGATGAGGGGCAGCTTTGCAGGGGACAGGGCACTGAATTGGCAGTGGGACACCCACTGGGCTTTTTCAGTGATCCCCTGCTTCCTCTTTCTCTCCTTCCCACACGTAGTTCTGGTGCCTCTCTCCTGCTCGCAGCATTGCCTCTTCTGCATAGAAGGTAAGAGGGGGATAAGAGGGAAGAGGGTTTCTTCCTCTGCTTCCTCCTCGTACTCCTCCTCCCTCATGGCTGCATGTGCACACCTATACCCTATGTATGACACAGTCCAGCCCCATTTTGAGCCAGGGTCTGGAGGCAGCATGGCAAGGCACACACACTTCCCTCTCACCAGTAATTTCTCCATCTGAAAGGTGTTTAATGCTCTGAGCCAATTTTTGTTCCCTATTCACTGACAGCTCAGAGTATGGGAGAAAACCAAGGACATGGGTGCCTCCCTGCTTCAACTTTTTAATTACTTTTTCTAATTAGAAGGCCTAACTTACATGTCATGTTTCAGAGAAAGAGAGCATATGGTGATAAATGGAGGATAATGAGCTCCCTCACCTTCTCTGCCATTCCAGCCACAGGTCCCTGTGGTCCTCTGCTCCCATTTAATGCCGTTTCTGACCAATGATGTTTCATTGGGGTAAGCTGTTGAGCATTTCCTTGTGCAAAGTGCAAGTTACTGAAAAAGCAGAGTACAAAAAGTGCAACCAATGAGCAAAACAAAACAAATAGCAGGCACATTGACGCAAATACTAGTGAAATACTAATGAAACACCACCGTGTGAAAGCCAGCCAGATATTTCCATCAAAATTAAAGACTCTACACAGACATAGGCACACATGAGACCAGTCCTGCTTTCTTTGGTCACTTTCTCTTTTCTAGATACAGCACAAGCTGTGCTTCCCCACCGTTTTCAACATCGGCTAAAGGCTTTTCACTTGTACATCTCATCTCTCAGGTTTTGTAAGAAGATGTTTCAAAGTAGATTAAGAACTGTGAAACAAAATGTAATGGCACTCATAGCTTTGAATAAAGCATTTGTTTGGAAAGGATAACCCACTGCGAGTGCTGGGAAACACCTGCTCATGTGAGACTACAAGGCTGAGATTCCACTGAAGCCTTCCAGAAGGGCCATGTCCTCCCCCGGTCACTTTGGCAGCAGCTTCAGAGACCTGGAGCAGCTTTTGTGAATCACTCCAGCAAAAGAAGTCTGCTTGTGAAAGAACTTTTCTCAGACACAGCTTGTGGGACTTTGTCTTGAGTGGTGCATGACAGAGGGAGTTAACAAGACAAGAACAGACCGCTTGGTCAGAACCAAAAAGCTTAAGCTCACTTCTGAAATGATATAAACCTAGATGGGTTGTACAGCTCATTTTTCCATGCAGACTATCTCCAATGGATTGTGTTCCCCAACTAATTTAAATTCATCCATACTATTGTATGCAAATACCTTCCTGAAGGCACACAGCCACCTGGCCAGGGCACAACATGGCAAACTGGTTAGAATTCACCACTGAAGAAACACATCAAATAGAAAAGAATAAAGGTGTGAAAGTTAACTTCAGATACAGTAGCTGTGACGATTTGAGGGTAGCACAGTTGTCTTTATTAAAAAACCAAAGAATAAAATAATTTACAACAACAAAAGGCCAAGTTTACAGTGACACTGAGAACCATAACTTGGCTTTTTCTTTTCGACAAAATATTTTGAAAGCATCGTATGTTAATGAATTTGTTTGCATACAATACCTTTGTAGCCTATAAATACCTTCCACTCTATCAGCATGTCAGAAGCAACCATAGGAAAATGAGATACTACTTCCATCACATCCATCATCAATTAAATTGTCCACTAAACTGTAATTCCCTGTCTCTTTAGAAAAGGTGGTGAAGTACAAATGAGAAAAGGAAAACAGAGGTTGTTGCTCATGTTGAGCCTGACTTTGCAGAGAAGAAAGTGTATCTCAGTGGAGCTGTGTTTGGACTGTTGAGGTGCTTTAGCCTGGAGCCTTGCAGAGCAGGATGCCTCACCCAGGTCCTGGAAAGAGGGGGGTCATCTCCAGAAGGCAGCACAGAGCTGAGTGCTCCTTACATGAGCACAGCATGGGATGAATGCATTCCTAAATCTGGGTATCTCAATAGAGTTAACAGCCTGCAGTCAGGTGGGATAAACACAGCACAGCAGCACCTAGAAGGTAAAATGGAGAGTAGAAAACTTCTTGGATATTTCTGCATAACGTTATTTTCCACACCATAAGCAGAATAACATGTAGCTACAGCAGATGTGAATCCTTTTGGTTCACTCTGTGCTCAAAGTCATAACACGAACCTGCCCGAAGGAGCCCGCAAGAGTTTTTAGTATGGCAAAGTGCACTGAACACAGAGTCCTTCCAGAGCGCTCCTGACCAAGTAGCTGAAGAAAGGGATGGAGAATGAAGGTGCGTTTCAACAGAAAACCCCTCTTTCAATATTCAATATGACTTCCTGAAGTTTCAACCACCACTAAAATTAAGAAAGACTTCCACTTTTAGGTTGATTTGTAAGGGTCACTCTCCATGTAAAATACATCTTCAGTTTCTGGCTGAATCTGTCACCTCCCAAAACAGTACTAGCCAGGGCGCACACTGCTGCTGCTTCTTTCAGTGAAGCTTCATATCTCAGCTAATGGGGATTTAAAAGAGTCACTGTTCACACATCTTTTTGCATAAAATGGAGAAAGGACAACCAAGTAATGAAAATCATCCATGAGTGCCACCTGGAGTTTTGATTGTGAACAAAGAGTAGGTTAGTAGTCATCTCCTCTAGCCCTCCTCCCCGTCTGACCCCTTGTCTTTAATACTATTTCCATCCCAGTCACTCAGGTGTACCCTAACCATTCCCAGGAGCCTGCTTGTGACCCACTGACACACAAGCACCACGTGACTGAACACTGCTCTTCCTCTGCCTGAAATGAGGTTATGCTTTAATTTCTCCACAGCTGATTAAGCTTAGCAATGCTGCTAATGGCAATGAAATAATTTGAGACCTCTAGCAGAGCAGTTAACTTCTATTTTGCATGATTGCCTCCATTTTCAAAATGAATATGTAGTGGCTTGGTGGGTTTAACTGCCCGAGTCGATGGGTGGCTCCTGGGTGCTTCCAGACTGTGTCCCAAAAAACCACCACTCTGTAGACAAGGGAAGCCACTCATGTTACCCAAGTCTTCTTCCCCAAAAGGTTGAAGTCACCTTCTGCCCCCTGGAAAATCAATGATTTCAGTAAATGAATTTCAGTCTGTTACTGTAATTGGATTAAAGAAAAAAAAAAGCATCTTGGAAGACTTATGAAAGCCAATAAGCTGGAGAATTGCACTGTGACTGAGCACAAATCAAATAGTGTATTTGACATTTTAATTGCAAATAAGAAAAAAAAAAATCTCTCATTACAGAACTGAAAAAAGTTGACTTGTGTGAATCAGACTCTCCAGAGAACCCTTTCCTCCCTTGTCCCCTGCTCAGCTGCCTGGCAGCTGCAGCATCAAACATCATGCAAACTATGGCAGCTGTGGCCATTGCTGGTCATCCTTTCTCCCCATAAAATTGCACTGACTCACATTTCTCTAACAGATGATAATGTGCAGCAAAGAGCTTGTGAAGGAGGAATAAAAAAAGCCCACCACAGAAGTGCTTGAAAAACACAAGTTTAGAAGCCATGGATCTGTTTGCAGAAGGGTGGATCAAAATCACTTCAGGCTCATTTCAGTGATTTACCTGAATACACCAGAGACACATTTAGCTTGCAGTACTTCTGCCATGTCTTGGCTGTAGTCTTTCAAGATGCAAGAGCAAGTACTGAGCCTGAAGATCAGTACAGCTGACCAGCTGCTCTGAGTACAGGTACAATTTTAGAAGTCTGATTTAATATCTGGCTCAACCAGAAATGCTCGTGGCTAAATTTGAAATAAAACTAATCTATCCTTATTAGATTGGGGCTGTAATCTCATAACACCCTCAGATATTGGACTTCCCTGACAGGCTTCCTGCTTTGCAATGGCTCTCATTCCCAAGAAGCTGAAGAGAATGAAGTGAATAATGAGAGAAATGTAAGTTCAAAGAAAATCCGTATATGGTTCAGTGGCTTGTACAATAGAAACTTCTAACAACACATATGTGAAACAAAAAGGGAAAGAAGCAGTCTACTAATGTGGTCCATTCACCCAGAAGGTAAGTTTTATTATACCAGTGTGGATGCTGCCCAGATCTGAAAACTCTGGATGCAACAAGTATATTCTGTGGGATCCTAGGGAGGATTGCTTACTTTTCCTGAACAGAAAAAGTACATGCTCTGCTTTATGGGACTGGTACACTGGTTGCCCACAGGAAAGAACTAAGGTTTTTTTTTTCAGGGAAGTTGTATCAGCTGTTCCAAAAAGGACAAAATATTGAACAGAGCAAGTATATTAGCTATCTTATTATTAGAATTATTACCTCTAAAAAATATTGACCAAAAATAGCTTAGGTGCAGTTAGTCTGACTTTGGCACAACACAAAGAATTAGATCTCTTGACAAGCTCCCCAGCGTGTTTTCCAGCAATTTCTTCTTTTCCTTTCCATTTTCAGTTGCAGTTTTCAGGAGTATTTCTCTATGGCTGACCTTTTCTTCCCTCACCAGAATCATGTTTTGCCAGCCCCTGACCTGCTCAGTGCAGAATAGCTCCAGCAGCCAGGCAGTTTCTGGACAGGAGGTTCCCAGACCTGGGAGTTACCTCTGCAAGACCTCACCCACCACCCCCCAACAGGCAGGCATGACCTTCTGTTTTGTTTTATTTAACCCCCCAAACCAATTCTCAAAAAAAAAAATCCACCATCCATCGTCTGTACAAAACAACACAAGTTCCTTGCCAACAGCAACAGCTTTTCCATAGGACCTGAAGTGCACCTAAAAGCTTGACATTTACTGCTTCGTATTTTCTAGGAAGCAGGATTTAGCAACCCACATTTAAACACCACAGAGAAGCCTGTAGTTTTTTTCCTGGTTCCCCATGCTGTGTACTTTCTCTTTGGGAAACTGCCAAAGTCTGTCTCAGGAGGTTGTTATTTTGCTCCAAGAGACCAAAATCAATCAATCAATCTGTGACTTGGCAGAGTCAGAAGAGAAGATTAGGACTCTCAAGGCAGATTATAAACACAATCCCCTCAATTAACTTCTCTGGGATGGGCTAGAGGCAGTTAGATCCTCATTAAGTTAATTATTAACATGGATGGTCAGTGTGCATATTTTTTATGACAAATCGTATTAATTTCAAGCCCAAAGCAGTAAACCCAGAGAGAGGCTAAGAAGCTGGGCCACTGCCCTGCCTGCCAGGCCACTGGGAACTAGCTTCATGGAGCACCTTTGGCCCCTGCTATGTGCAAACAGCCACCTGCTCTGGCCAGCAATGCCAGGGCTTTTCCAGCCTCCTTGGTGTCTGTCCGGGTCCCTTCCCCCCTGCCGTGTAGCCCTGGGAGAGGGGCCCTGAGGGGACAGACACGGAGTTTCCCTGCCCCTGCTCAGCCTCGTTCCCCACTGGCTGTTTTGTGTTTCCCTGCGCGGGCAGAAGGACCCTCGGGTCCCGTGGCTGTGAGAGTTCCTCGGCAGAGCCCCGGCCACGCGGCTGGAGAAATAAACACCTCTGAAACAGCTATCAAGAATCGGTCCATAGATATTTCTTTTCCATGGGCCTTGTTGTCTGATACACGTATTGCAGTTTCCCCACCGTAACAGGTGTCCAGGTATTTGGGACTCCGTGCTCTGCCTGTCTTTCCTGAGTACATTAAATGGAGAGACTTCTGAATTATGCAGCTGATGTTGGGGGGGCTTTTTAAAGCTGCTACTTTGCATGCCAAGGCTGGTGCTCCTGCTCTGTTGTGGGGAGAAGGGCTGGGTAGGGCACCTCTGGCATCTCCTTTCGCAGCCTCCCGCGACTCTCCAGTGAGAAAACTCAACCGGCATCCACGATCCCCACCCTTTGCACAGAGAATCAGTCAAAGGAAACATTTTGTGCCTGTATAGTTTAATCCATAACTACATAGCTCTCAAGGAATTTTAAGCGCCCAGTTTTCTGGGCCTGAATAAGCTTGCCAGAACACAGGATTTTTTTTCTACTGGAAAGCAGGAACAAAACTTGCCCTGAAATTGCTCTGACAACGTAGTCCTGATGCACTTTTGCTGCCATTATGATCATCATTCATTATGATCATCCTTCTCAAAATGCCCTTCCATAATAGCCTGTTGCATTTTTAACAGTAGAACTTCACCTGCCTTATTCCAGACTTTTTCAGGATTTAGCCTTAAAATTATGTCAGCTACAGTTAATCTTACTACAGAAACTTGTCAAGAGGATGGAAGATACATATGGAAGTCACACTTTTTGGGTCTCAGACTCTGCACGTAAAGGCCAGTTTCCCCTGCTGACTCGTGCCATGCCTAAGAGGTGGCTTCCTCATTTGAGTTATGTGATCAGGCTCTCTATGTGAAAAATTAAGTCATTCATGCCTCTGTAAAAAGGGCTCAGAAAACTGACCTTAACACTGGGTGTAGATTGGATTCCCCTTCAAGAGTTCAAAGGAAAGAAGCTGAACTGTGACCCAGAAAGACTGGAATTAGTTTAAAAATATCCTGTTCTATGACACAGCACTATATCCATGCTCCTTGCTCAGCAATAATTCATTAAAATTCCTTACTGCCTGAACAACATTTAAGGGCAGCTAAATGAGCAGCAGCACTGACAGGCAGTACCCTGCACTGTCCTGTTGGGCAATTAAAACTGTGCCAGGCAAGTGTCTGATATAACCTTTTTGTCAGGCTCCTGTAGCCTGTTGAAACCATATGAGATCCTGGCAGTACTGCTGACCTCCAGAAAAAGAACCCCAATTGTTCCCCTGTGAAAGGCTGGCAGATGGACCTTCTCCAGTGGCTGAGGTACTTGGCACAGCCTGAAGAGTGACTGGAAGCAACCCAGTGAGGGGAAGGAAGGGCTGGCAAGCAGCTGAAGACACCTGGATGCTCTCAGCAGGGTAGATGACATGTCAGCACGACCCACCAGTGACATATGTGACTGGCTAGGAGCAGTGACAGCTTGAGGCCAAACCTGATTCTTGCATTCATCCATCTGGATAAATATTTGCTGCTGTTAAATGTGCTCACCAGTGGGAATACATGATTAAAACATTTCTAATTTGCAGTGCCTTCAAATGCATTCAACTCAGGCCCCCTTCTCCAGGGGATAAATGGCATTTATAAATCCTCAATATTTTTCTAACTTCTGGTATTATTGCAGATGAAAAATCAGAATATTTGCACTTTAGCAGCCTGTTAGGTGAATGTTGCCATTTGATGAAGATTCAGATGCATATCTGCAACCCCAGGCCAAGCTCATCTTCTAGTGAATATGTACAAATTGGTATGGGTTGACAATGGAAAAAGGCAATAAGCAGTTTTTATAGAATCACAGACTGGTTTGGGTTGAAAGAGACCTTCAAAAATAGTCTAGTCCAACCCCTTGCCATGGGCAGGGACATTTTTTACTAGACCAGGTTGTACAAAGTCCCACCCAACCAGACCAACTACTTCCCAGGGATGGGGCATTCTGCTACTCTTCAACCTGTCCTGCTAGGAAAAAAATACTGAAAAAAAAGTCCTTTATTCTAACTTACCTACTTTTTTTTTAATGGTAATCTATGTTAATGATATTTTGGTTGCTGGCCTTGTGTTAGCACCTTTTTGTTCTGCTCAACACCCCGGCATGATAGGATTCAGCACAGGACGTGTATTACTGGGGTTCTTACCTTATACTGCTGACTGCTCCCTGTGGTAATGTTTTCTTTCTTACACCTTCTTCTGCTCTTTATACATGGTAAGGCAGCACCAGCCAGACCAGAAAAGCAGGAAGTGTAATTGCTGGAGCTGTGCAACTGAAATGATGGAGTTTCCTAAGTCTACAACTGAGATAAGAAGCTGCCTAATAAACAAACAAACAGGATGTCTGTAGTCCGTCAGAAAAGTAATCAAAGCCTTCATAAGACACTTGGTGTACCTTAAGACAAGGCTGTGTAGACTTGGAGAAGTCCAACTACAGCATCTCAACTTACATGGAATAAATTGAAGACAGAGCTGATGGTGAACAGACCTGGAATGAAATCTGAGCACTTGGCAGAAGTCAGTGATTGACAAGGAAACACAGAGTTCTCTGTAAGAAAAGATTCCCTGTAAATAACTTACTCAATTTATATAAAAGGAAGGCCCAGCTCCAGCCTTTAGACAGGCATTTCTACAGTGTTGGACCCCACCACGTGCAGGGTTGTGTTTGCTGCTTTTCAGCCATTGAATCTGGGGATGACAAATACAGTACTGAATCAGACCTGAGCTAAAAGACAGCTGACTAATTTAGGAATCCTGGCTGGGGAACTGGAGGGGGCAGAAGGGGCAAGGACAGCCTGCTGAGCACTCGTTATGACCAGCCTGTGATTTCACGCAGGCAGCTTGGCAGAGCTCACCAAATCACCACCGTGCTGGTGGTGACCGGGGGAAGGCAGCTCCCGGGGAGAAAGCAGCAGCCGTGGCTGCATAGCAGTGCTTGCAAAGTCCAGCACAACTCCCTGACAAGCAAGGTTTGAAGCATGTATAATTAGAGACACTGCACAGTCATAATGCTTTTATCCACTTTAATTTCTGTTGGTGATTTAAAAAAAAAAAAATTGTAGACAGGCTACCCAATTTTTTTTCTTAGTATAGAAAATAATCTGGGAAAATGAAATTAAAAATAAAAAATAATTTCCAGGTATATACCTTTCATCACAAGAGCTCTGATGGTACAGGAAAAGGGTACAGATCTTGAGTTTCTCTGGCTGAAGCCAAGGTACCTCCTCCCCACTCCCCATGGGCTGTCACGTACGTATCTGAGGCACCAGATGCATCCAACTCCTTTATGCCCCAGGTGAAGTTGGGGGGAAACAATGTGACACAGTCACTGTGCCCTATAAAGGGATGTGACCAGACACCACCCCAGACCTCAACATCCCCACAGGTGCTCCCCAGCTCTATCAGGCTTATGACTTCTCCCCCCTCCACTGAAGGTACGGGTATCTACTGCCTGTAACATTATGTTACCATGCTCAGCCCTTGAGCTACTCAGAGAAATAGACTCTTTGCAGGTCCCCTGCAGCCAGACTCAGCTGAATGCCACGGCTCTGCCTGCTCCCCAGCCAAGGCAGCCATCCTACAGGTATCTCTCCCGGCCCTCATATTTGTAATCAGTGCCTCAATGAGATGCTAATGAGTAAGACAAGCAATTCTGAAGGTTAAACACTTTTGCAGCTGGTGATGCCATTCCTCCACAATTAAAGGCAAATGTCTCAGAGGTACTTATATCCTTGTTTGCTGCTGAGACAACTACACTTTTTGGAATGACAGGCTTAAATCTTTCAAGAGAATTCACATTGTTGTGCCTCTGTTATCTGTGGGCTTTTCAGAGATACAGGAATTTTTATGCTATAGGCAAAACAGTGTAAAACAAAAACAACAACAAAAACCTAACGTACTCATAAATCAGAAATATTTTACTTCAAGAGAGGTAGAGTCATTAATAGCAGCAAGTCTGCAATATGTGCTAGTTACATGTTTGGTGAATGTTTTCAAGGAAAGAGACACAAGGCAGTGCCACAGCCCAAGCCACTACCATTCAAGGCTTTACCTTTAAAACAGAGGCTTGGTTTACAGCTATTTTGCCTGGTGGTAACTTCTCCCACCACCTCAGCAGGGCCATCAGCTGGACTCTCTTGGATTTTTGTTCCCACTTAGTGGTGTCCTCTGAGCTCAGCTCTCCATGGGGCTAGGCTGAGACAGGCTGCTGCTACTTACTCTCATTTCTCCAATTATGTTTTTCAGGCTCTCCTTAGGCCCGTACTGCTTTGAAACCTCAAGTTTCTCACTGCTGGTTACCTCACAGCAACCTTCTACCATTTTCAAAACTCCCCATCTTCCATTCTTAGTGTTTGGTATTGAGATCTGGGGAGTAACCCCCAGAAATTAGACTTTTAATTATTATTTTACGAAGATGGATTTGCTCTGTTCATCCAGTCTAGGACTTTTTAGTATGGGAAACTTGTCTGCAGGTTCAGTCTTTGCAGCAGACTTAGACAAAAAACCAGTTTAGCTGAACTTTGGCTCAGCAGTGTCTGTGCCCATTCAGGGAGAGCAGGTGCTCCTGAACGACATGTACTGACCCAGGATATTTTATTCCTGTTTGTTCTGTTTCCAAGCACTATTGTCAACCCAAAATCTACAGAAGATAAATCTAGCAAACCCTGCATCTTCTCAGTGCTTTGCAAGAATTATCTTTAGACTCTCAACTCGTCGAGGATTAGCCACTCAGTCAGGTAACCCCATCCATACCCACTGCTCTATCCAGAGTGCATCCAAACACATTGTGTTTGTTCTCTACACATTAAAAAAAAAAAAAAAAAAAAAAAAAAAAAAAAAAAAATCCCAGACTTCCTTTGGTGCTGGGGCATTTCCCTGGTCCAGCCAGCAGTACTGTGCCGAGTTGGTTATATGGGAGCAGCAGTGCGGACAGGGCAGAAGCAGAGACACCTGGAAACCCCGTGGTCGTCAGGGGAGACATAGCTCCTGAAAACAGTCTCCTGGCACCACGAGGTGGGGACATGGAGTAAAAAAGCCCCAAACGCACACATAAATAACCTCTGAAAGCGTGCCAGCAATTTCTTTGCACATAAAAATCAAAATAACCCTTACGGGAAAGCCTTCCCTATCCCTCCCTCAAGGCTAGTCTGACTGCTGAGTGCAGTCTGTCTCAAAGCTAAAGTTTGCTGGTGCCTGTGGTTTTCCAGCCACAGGGTTACCTCATTCAGTCTTTGTCTGGGGCTTTGTCCAGAGAAAGTATCTGTAACCTGCAGCAGAAGATGGTTTTCCCCTTTCCAGTTTATCTGGTTATTGAGAGGCCCCATCTCTGAGCCCATCAGTGAATTGTTTTCTTCCTCCCTGTCATTTAGCAGTCTCTTCTGCTGGTTCAATAGTGACAGTGCATTTTCAAACAGGCTTAAAATTCAAATTGACTCAAATTATCTCAAGGTAATTTATCCATAAAGTGCCAAGGTAAGAGCATCAGACTGTCCAGGTATCACTGAAGCTAAAGGAACAAAGCTACTTGGAGTGCACAGGAACAAGCTGCTCATTGCTTGTGCCTTGAATCACTTTTAGTCCAACAATTCACCTTAAAGCAGGCACAGAGCAGAATATCACCCTCATTGCCTCCTAATGCATTTTGCAATGAATTAGATTTTAATATCAGAATATTACAGTTTCCAGTACCATGAGATAATGGGTGAAACACAGGGTTTCCATGAGACATTGGTGTATTTTTTCTTTTACGTTTGCTCTGAGCTTTGCTTTGGTGACAAAATATGCTTATATGCCATTACCATAAATTCAATTGTTCGCACATTCTCTCTCAATTTCCCAACCTCTGGCAATAAAGCTACATTTAGAAAGGGCTGTCTTTAGCAATTGCTTGCCATCCTTTTATTGATGGATTCTCAGAGCATCTCATTGCACTGTTTTTCTATTATCCATTTAATGGTTTTTCATTTACTCCAACATAGACAGACCAAGGAATGCTTTACCACAATAGCTGCCACTTCTGCTTTCCACTCTGGCATAAGCCGGGGGGTGGAGGGAGAACAGTGGGGATTTTGTCCATGAATTAATTTTTAAAATTAACTCTACTTTTATATACTACATCCTTACTGCCCTGAAGAATTTTCTTCTTATTTCTTGTCTCTAAAATATTGGAATCATGCATTTTAAACTGATGTTTAGCATTCTGCTAAAATCAGTGTTGCCTGTTTAAACACCTGCTTTGTATCACAAAGAACTCAAACTGAAAATTTTATTTTGACAATGATTTCGACCAGATTTAACTTACTAAACTTACCCTAAGACATTGCTGCCACTGGTAAAAGTAGGTGAATTACCACTGCTTACTCTTTGTTTCAATGTGTCTCATTGCATCTGGTTGCCCACATAGGATGTATCTGAATTAGGAAGGCACTACTGTTTCTTAGAAATACAGTGGTCCATAGCTGTAAGTGAGACTTTCAAGGAAAAGGAATATCTTTCACAAAACCAGTTGATAAAACAATAAAAATCCCACAAGAACCAGGCACATGGCTGAGCACATGAGACTTCTGGTATGGGGTATTAGAAGTTATGAACAATTCTAATTATGATACACAAAACATGTAAAAATGAAATTACAGTAGACAAACCACTGTTTCATTGTTCTTAGCTTATATATTTTATTAAGCCAAATTGCTCTGTTGTTTAATAAACACAGTCTAGTATAACAAAGCACTATCTATTCCCTCTATGGCTTCAGCAAAATCCTGCAATCTGAAGGAATAATTTTTCTTTTGTTAAGCCATTTAATATCCATCTCCCTGCATATCAACAGGCTCAGCCCTTTCATGGCTCAGCAGCCTTTTTACCACTGCTCTGATGGTCTTGCACAGAGATGACATTGCAACATCTTGAGAAAATGCCTCTCTTTTTCATTATGTTTATAGTGGGGTGTGTATTTCTTCTGGGGGCTCCACTCCCCTGTAGCACTCACTACATGAACTCCTGCACAATCAACAGTAACAGAGGATTTGTTCAGTGCTCTTTCAGGCTAGACCTGTCTTACTAAGTGCAGTTTCAAGGGGCTATTTTCCATCCTCATGAGGTGGTGTGAGCAGAAATTAGCTCCCAGGCTCCCTCAGCTGAGATACCCATTCAGGACTGCAGGAAGCTAGGCACATGGGAGCTGTGCCTTCAGCCTCTGAGGGACTTACTCAGTGCAGACTGATGTTGGGATGTTTCCACCACACAGGGGAGAGAGAGAACTCAGTTCTGGCCACAGAAGGGCAAATTGGCCAAAATGTTTAACAAAGCAGACAAAGTTATTTTCTACTCAATGATTGAGTGAAAACAGGTACAAATTAAATCTGGTCTACTGAAGAGGTGAAGTGAAATACCTAACATGATAAATAAGAAAATACATTTTAAAAAAAGCAATTAAATCTCAATTTAAAGTTAAACAACCACCAGTTCAATAATGTTTGAATATTGGATTAAATAATACCTATATGGCTGAAACAAGAAGTAGCCATCAAAATAAATCTTCTCCTGCAGATATTTGCCTGTTGTGTTTGAAGGTGCTTTTGTCATTGAAACATGAATCTAAGACGTGCTAGATATCTACTTCAAAAGTTTTTATAAAAAAATAGCTGAAGGCTGAATAATTCTCCACAGCATTGTGTCTGGGAAAAAAACCCAAAAACATTTAAAAAAGCCCTGACTAACCTCAAGAAACACTTAGATGGCACGGAGAAGTAAAACAGTATAATAAGGAAAAAAAACCCACAAGCCCCCTCAAAACACCACCCTCCTCCTACCGTTTTTTCTAACTTGCAACAGCGTGGTCTTCCATTTCAGGGTTATGTGGGGTTGTGTGCAGGGGCATCCTCAGGCCCCCAGGGCTTGCTGGATATGTTTAGCAGAGGGACAGATCTGGCACCCCTCTATCAATGTCCCTGATGCCACTTGCTCACACTGGTTACAGGTGAACTCTTTAGAAGATGAGTTCATTTACAGAAAAATCCTGCAGGACACAGGTCACCTTATCCCACCTTAGCTTCAAAATGCACAAGCCGACTGGCTGAAACTCTGAATTCCCGCATAATAATTCCTGAACTAACTGAATAATCCTTCAAAGGGTGAGACTGGAGTCCAGCAGGTTCAGAGGTTTCTGTTTGACCACAGAGAAATAATTTTATTTTCTTGTCACTGTTTCGCAACTGAGAAAATCATCATCTTGTCATGAATTTACAGATCATTTCATTCATGCAACAAAAGAAAAAACGCCCAGGAAGCATGATCTCTTTGTTTGAACTCCATCATTTATTCTGCTCAATATCATTCCAGGCTGAAATTAAATATTTTCCTCTTCTCCACCTAAATAAAATGTGATCCAACGTATTATGCAGTTCTAATCTATTTTGGCCAGCTACATTTTTATGCTGATAATGGAAAATTAATTTAACCATATATACCCAGGAATATCATCACATTTTGTATGGAAGATAAAATCTCACAAGGCATTTGACTCATGAATGTAGCTTCCAGGAAGATGATCATTTCCAATTGCATTTTCCCCTCAATAGATTCTTAATTTGCCTTGTTCTATATGGTTTCCAGTTATCATTTTGTATGGCAATAAAAATCAGTGAAGCAGCAAAAGCTTATAGGCCCCTGCCTAGGTTTGATTTATATAATGAGTGGCACAATATCGCTGGTCTGCATAATTGAAATTCATTCATTTCCCATGGTTTATAATGCAGTCATAAAGTGCATTATGTATTTATTGATAAACAATCATTTCATTTGTAGTAGTGCTGGAGAAAAGAAACATGCTACTTTCATTTTCCTGTTCCATGTATGGTTTACATTTATGAAATTTGTAGATCTATGTAAAACCTGTTTGTTCCCACCACCTTCTGCTTGAAAGACCAAAAGGTCCTAATAAAGCACCTTTAATTAAAAAAAAAAAAAGAGGCTGTGGCAAAAAGCCAGGATTTTAAGACTTGAATTAATACTCATCTATAAGTGAAAATCTGAGTAATAAGTAAATTCAACAGCTGACCTGAACATGTTTCAGACAGCCTCCTTTCTCCCACAGCAGGAAAGCTACAGCTCCAACCATTTTCCTGAAGTTGTATTTTCCCCCTATCAGGGAAAAAACATTGAAATATCATTTTCCTGAGACATTTCCTGTAAGAATTTTTTTTAAAAATAACATTTGTTTAAAGAAAAATTTGAAACCTCACTTGAGAAACCACAACTATCTCTTGCACAAATGTAATCAGGTGTTTTAATCCTACTGTCAGGAAAATTTGCATGTGCTTCCCACACCCCCTTTTTTTTTTAGAAATGCTATGTGCTATATTTATATCTCTGAAGGCATCCTTTTACCATTCTGTTTTCCTCTATTGTCCCATTTTCCTCATGGTGCAATTAAACAAAATCGTACTTTCCATAAAAGATGTATTAATTCTGGTGAGGGTCATTAGACTGACAGCTTTGAAGTGAAGAAATATTCATTTACCCAGGAAAAAAAAGAAACCAGAAGAAAAGCAATAACGTGCCTTTATCCTATCCCTGAATGAACGGCTTCTGAAGACTGTTCAGAGTACATACAGTCTCAAGGGCCTGCTCCAGTTCATGACACCTCTCTGGGAGTGCTTGAAAGGATCAATAGAATTTCCTGTACAATGAGAATTCAATAACATGTCCCTTTCTATAAGGGATGTGCTTGTCTCCAAAAAAACTTATTTCATAACAGCCAAATCTAAGTCACTGAAAGGTCATCACTTTAATTTAGGCCTGGATTGTACTGAGTATTTTTGAAGTCCTGTTTTTGAAAATGTGGCATTTTACTGCACCAGAACCTTGATCACATGAAGGTTTCAGTAGGTTTTACTCTGTGGTAGAAAAGTCAATTTATTGCATTTTACTCCTTGCCTTCAACTGGAACTCTTTCGGAGATGTCTCAGGCCAGCATTTAGACTTGGCAATCTCCTGCATTGTGTCCTAACATTGGAATCTGCACTTTTCAATGTATTCAGCTGCTTGATATACGACACAAATGGGAACTGATGCCTTTGGGGCCTAAAGCCAGTGCTGAAATGTGCTGCAAGGGCAGGGTAAAGAAAGTCTTGTTGTTTACTGCGTATCTTCATTGCCTGGGGGAAAGGGATGTGGTGCTGAAGGGAGAGAAGACTCCCCTTTTCATAGCAACCGAACTTACTATTCAAAAGCATTGTCTGAAGCATGGAACACCAACGTTGGCCTCCACAGCAGGCCACAGCACCAGAGGCAGCATCTCTCTTTTACTGCTTCCTGGGGACAAAACAAACAAAAGCATCCCCCTCCAAACAAACAAACAAACAAACAAACACCAAAACCAAACCACAACCCCCATTTTGTGAAGATTTCCTCTTCACAAAAAAACCCAAATCCTAGATAATGACTCTGTTATGCTGATATTTATCTCTGGCGATGTTCCACCTGTGAATGTGAGGCAGGTGCCTGTATGAGTTATTGCAGCCTGGTATCTCTTGACATCATCTGACCAAACCTCCTCTCCTTCTGGCAATCTAGAGGATGGATTTATGGTGTTCAAATTCCATTCCTGACATATATAGAGCCACTGGTATTGGCATACAGTGCTATTTCAAATGGACCTTGCTAGTTTTGCTCTTTAAAATGTTGGTGACAGTTGGATTTATTGTCCCCTGTGAGGCAACTTCAGCTGCTACACTCACAAGTGTATATAGATGGCTATTTGCCTATTTACCTTTCATTTCTTGCCATTGAACAAAAGATTTAGGATGTACATGGGGGACTGATTGATACAGCAGGGTACCACACCACTGTTTTTGGGTACCAGGTCTCTCTCATGGGGTTTCCTATTGGGTTTTTGGTAGTGTTTGACTTCAGAAAGCTGGTCCCAGGGCCTCCTTCCATGCCAGCAATGATGCTCTGAGGACAGGGAAAGTTCCCAGGCATTTGAGAGCTGGATTCCAAGAACAAAAAGTCCACAGACAAGATAGCATCGAGAATAAGCTGCTCTTAAAAGCATCCCTAGCACAGAGCCACCCCACACCCCTTAGTCATGGTGTTCATGACAGAGGGAACTTGCAGGGATAGCAAGATGAAGAAATCAAAGATATGCTAGAGAGCAGTTTTTCAGGGGCAGAGCTGTGCCTTGGTGGTTCCTCTTACAGTGACAAGATGACACCAGCAGCAGTGAGTAGCTATAGGTTTGCTCCACCATGACTGGAGTTACGCTTCAGTTGGATTTGCTCCATGAGGCATCAGAACTGAGGCTGGGATAGACCATTTTTTTTGCTAGCTAGTGAAGTCTGGAAAACAATGGTTCCCCTGTTCATCCATCTCACTCAAAAATGGGGGGAAAAAAAGGAAATAATTTTGCTTACTGTAAAGAAAACTCTATATTTAGGATGGTTTAAATATTAAAAGAAGCTGAAGCTTGAACTAGTATATGGGAATTTTCTTTTTCATATATTGAAAAGTAACATTCTTTTGTATAAATATTTCCCTTCCTCAGCTTAAACTGAAAGCTGTATTTCTCAATTACTTTGGTCATCTTTAAATTACTTGGTCTATTCAAACATTTATTTGAAACTTCTCATGAATCTTTTGCTAATATTTAATGACCGTCAAAAAAAAAAGTTCTTCTGTGTCCCAAGTGCTGTAAGTCTCTTTTCCTTTCCTATGCTTTATTTGATATTCTGTAGTGAGTTGACCCTCAGGTGCCCACTAATTCACTCTATCACTCCCTTTCCCTTTGGGACAGGGGAGAAAGAAAGATGGAGAACAGTCAGCAGGGTGAGATAAAGCAGTTTTATTACAGTAAAAGAAAAAGAATAAGCAGAGATTAGCACGCGCAAAAGCTGAAGTGGAAAAAAAAGGTCAATCTCTGCTTCCCGTTAGCAGCGATGTTCGGGCATTTCCCACGAAGCAGGGCTTCAGCACTGTTCGATCCGGTTTAAATCCAGAAAAGCAAAGAAAGCTAAGTCTTGATGCATAAACTGGAAACAACTTAGAAGGTTCAAAATATTCCCAGAAACGAGATTAAAACCAAACGAGGTTAGATGTTGATGCCAAAAAATGGATGTATTTTATTTAATAGTAAAAGAAGGAAAGAGAAGGGAAGAGAAAAGAAAGAAAGTAAGCAAGAAATAGAGAAAGAAGTGTGCGTGGGGAGTGGGGGGACAGGGAGAGGTGACAGGGGTTAGGTGGGAGCATATCACCCATCCGAGGGTCCCAATGACATCTTGTTGCTCCCCCCCATCTGGTCTGCTGGTGCTGAGGGTCCCCCGTCGCTGCCGTGGCCACACATGCCACATGTCACACCAAAGAGTGCAGAGTCCTGTGGATTAATATACGCTGTGGGCCAGGTGGGAATGCCCACATCTCTTGCAGGGGCTGGCTTGACACTGTCCCTTGCAACACTGAGGGTCTGTTGCATCATCTCTGGTGCAGGGTCTGGGGACCCCTTTGAGGGGGGCCCCTGTGATGGGCCATGTCACCCCTTCTGCTGTGGATAAGCTCCCCCCCAGTGAGGACCCCTCAGCTGGGCTCTGCACAGCGGAGGATGGGCAGTCACTGCGCCTCTGACCAGAGGCGTTTCCCAGATACCCAAAGCCTCTTCTCCCTCCACCCTTTGGTGCAGGGGGTCTGTGGGAGCCTGGCAGCTGATAGCCCTGGGGCTGTGGTCTCCACCTTGGAGGTGTTAAGCTTGTGCTTTGTGAATGTTCCCAGCCCTGAGTTTGTTACTTTATCTTATCTTCGTCATCGAGCAGTGTAAGGCCTCAGTCAGGACCCCATTCAGGGTGCAGTAGTCTTCTCTGTTGCTTTTGTACTACAGTTTTAAAAAGTCCTTTAAGAAAATGCTTAAGCCATAGACTGTAATATTTCAGTCTCTGACAAGCATGCATAACAGTTGCTCCAGAAGGCAAACATTGGAAGCTCATGAATGCCCCCCACTTCCTCCTCTCTTTCAGTTTATATATCTGAGCTGATGTCATATGGTGTGGAATTTCCCTTTGGTTGATTTGGGTCAGCTGGCCTGGCTGTGTCCCCTCCCAGGATCTTGCCCACTCTCATCCCCTTTGGTGGGGGGAAGGAATGTCAGAGGGGAAGCGCTGCTCAGTAGTAGCCAAAACACTGCTCTGTTACCAGCACCCTTCCAGCTACTAATGCAAAGCACAGCACGGGGATGCGAACTTAGCAGAAGTGTGCTGGGCCTATAACCCAGAGGGGGATGGATTGAAACCATCCTCTGCTACTAAAAGGATTGTCATGGTTCAACACTGGCCCAACGTCAGGCACCCACGAGAGCCACTTGCTCACCCTCCCCTGCCACAGCTGGGCAGAGGAGGGAAAAGGGAAAAAGTGAGATAAGGACCGGGAGAAACACTTAAAGGGCAAAACAGGCTCAACTTAAGTTGCAAAGTGAGTTTACTACTAAGAGAATCAGAGGAGGATAATGAGAAGTAAAATAAGCCCTTAGAACACCTTCCCTCCCCAGCCCTTCCCTCCTTCCCAGCGACAGCACAGGGAGACAGGACATGGGGGCTTGGGCAGTTCATCACCGAGATTTCCTTCCACTGCTCCGGGAGAGGAGTCTTCCCGTGTGAGGCCGTGGGGTCCCTCCCAGGGGAGACTGTTCTCCATGAACTTCCCCGGCGTGGGCCCACTCTCATGAGCAGCAGCCACACCGCCCCTGCTGCAGCGTGAGTCCCTCCCACGGGCACACAGCCCTCCCAAACTGCTGCGCTGTGGCTCTCTTTCCACGGGGTGCAGTCCTCCATGGACAGGCTGCTCCAGCCTGGAAGCAGGGGCCCCCTCTCTCCATGGAGTGTTCCACTGGATCGCAGCCTCCTCCAGGCATCCACCCGCTCCGGCACGGGCACCTCCCCCACGGGCTGTGGGTGGATCTCTGCATCCCCCATGGATCCCCATGGGCTGCAGGGGCACAGCTGCTTCACCATGGTCATCACCACGGCCTGCAGAGGAATCTCGGCTCCAGTGTCTGGAGCACCTGCTGCGCCTCCTTCTCCACTGACCTTGGTGTCGCCATGTTGTTTCCCTCACATATTCTCACCTCCTCTTCTCTGACTAGAATCCAAAATCTTGTAACTTTGTTTTGATTTTCTTCTTAAATGTGTCATGACAGAGGTTACCAACCTCTCTAACTGGCCCAGTTTTGGCCAGCAGCATGTCCATCTTCAGAGCCATCAGCCACTGGCTCTGCTGGACATGGTGGGAAGCTTCCAGCAGCTTCCTCACAGGAGCCATCTTTGTGGCTCCCCTGCTGCCTAAAACCAGGCCATGCCAAACCAATGCATTTTCTCATTTGAATCCTTACATCTTGTACATGCCAGCTTCACTGACAAATGTGTACATGAGCAGCTCTCTGTGATTTTTGGCTCAAGGAAAATAATAGCAGACAACACAGGGCACTGAAAAACTGAGAACAGAAAATTTTAGGACAACCAGTGAAAAACACACACAATGAAGGAAGGAACATATCTGAATGTTTGAAGCTTAAAAAGATATACCTTAGACTGTGAATTTTTTTTCTAGGATTTGCTCTCCTTCACCCCTAGAGAATATAAATAATTTTTTATGTTTGCCATTCAAAATTACAGCATGTAGATTTGTTAGTGTTGACCTTCCCTTTCCCTCCCTAACTATTAAACTTTATTGCTTATAATACAACACAAGCCTCTAATGGCTTACCAAATTGTAAAAAAAGAACCAGGGAAAATGGAGAGTTCTCCCTCCCCACATCCAAAAAATTGAAAACAATCATTGACACTGTGGGAAAATATCAAAAAAACCCTTCTGAAAATTCAGGTACTTTGCAGACTACTGTAATTTAGCATGCAGTTCTCAAGACACTCTAGCGTGTACTAAATAAAAATCTTGCGTTCAATAGTGTGCCAAAATAAAAAAAACATTGTCAATTTAAAAAAGACATGTTGCAGAGAGGGATCGGTGAAGTTTAATGATAGAAGATTTTATGCCCTTTTTTAGAAATGTTTTTCTAGGAAAAGATAAGTAGCTACAGAAAAGAATTATTAAAACACAGTGGGTAAGCTTGTCTCTCTCAAGTCAGTGGTTTGCTTGTGATTTACAAGACTCTACTCAAAACAAGAATCTGGCCTTTGTAGGCCATTTATTTATAAATTATAACGGAAGAGATGGACATACTTAAGCTCTTTACTGACATCATAACCAAAAATATGAACCTTCCTTCACTTCCCTGTACCAATGCTGACTGATTGAATGTGCTGTTCAGATATGAGATGGTCCCAATGTAGTTATCCTTCACCAAACATGATGACAGCCACAAGGATGATTCATTGCTTTGGACACTGACTGTGCAGTAGTTGACAGAGATAGCTTGCCTGATGACCAGCAGAACACCACCAATACTTTTTAAAGGAGTTTCTACAACTTTTCCCTTGACACAGGGAACTTGTGCTCCAAAGCAGAGATCTGGGTCTGCTGGTTGACATCCAGCTGAACATGAGCCTGCATCTTCCCAGGCTTCCAAGAAGACCAAGGGCACCTGGCCTGTATCAGGAATAGTGTGGCCAGCAGGACCATGGCAGGGATTGTCCCCCTGTACTGGGCACTGGTGAGGCCACACATCAAGTGCTGTGTCCATTTCTGGGCCCTTCACTACAAGAAAGACATTGAGGTGCTGGAGCAAGTCCAGAGAAGGGCAGTGGAGCTGGGGAAGGGTCTGGAGCACAACTCCTGTGAGGAACATCTGAGAGAGCTGGGGTTGTTCAGCTTGGAGAAAAAGAGGTTCAGGGAAGACCTTATCACTCTCTACAAATACCTGGAAGGAGGGAGTTGGTCTCTTCTCCTAGAAGAAACAATAGAACAGGAGAAAAAGGCCTCAAGTTGTGGTAGGGAAGGTTTAGATTGGATAGTAGGAAAAATTTCTTCACTGAAAATATGGTGAGACATTGGAATAGGCTATCCAGGGATATGGTGGAATCTCCATCCCTGCAAGCATTCAGAAAAATGTCTGGATGTGGCACACGGGGATATGCTTTAGTAGTGAACAGAGCAGCACTGGGTTACTTGTTGGACTGGAGGAATGCAGAGGCCTTTTCCATCCTTAGTGATGCTATGGTTCTAAAGCTGGTGACCTGAGCAAAACTGTCTGTGGGCTGAGAAAACAAAACTCCTCAATGATTAGTTAGAACAGGCATGGTAGTGACTGGTTGTGAGACACCAGGTTTCAAACACACTTGAAAGAACTATTTGTCTGTCTTTCAGGTTATCAAAGAAAGTCTTGAACTGGTCAGGAGCATATCTGGGAAAGCACGATGATGATAAAGCTTCCCACCTTGAGTTTAGGCCTTGTGTTTTCATGTCACTAAATGTGCACTTGAAGATCCATGAATGTGTGTCCAGATATGGCACACATCCAGGGAGCAATAAATCCATGTAGGAAGCTGTGCAGCACATAGGATGAAAAGAAAGATGTATGGCACCTAATTGTGCAATAAACTACTGGCTAAACACAAATAGGGAGAAGACAGGATTTTGAAAAGCTCCAGTTGTGATTCTACAAGAGGACATTTTGATTCTCTCATCCCAGTGTTATGCATCTGAGCACTGGAGATGACCCAGCAAGCATCATATCACATCCTCTTCTAACTGAACCATAGCATCCCTGACTTCTGAATGCAAGAAGAAGCCATATCCACAATAAGAACTGTTAACTGTTTCCAATGAATAATTCAGCAAGCTCCATGAAACCCACAGCAAGCACTGCAAGGAAGATGAAGCATTTTTGCTGCTCATCATTATGTGTGTTCATGCCACAGGGATTTTTCAATTATTGAACAGTGTAGAGTTGCCTTTGTTTGTAGAAAGTGTCAATTTGAATTGTGTGGCTTCTACACATCCATTTATGTTTGCCAAAGGCTACTTAACATTAGCTTGGCTTTCTACTCCTTTGCCACATGAAGGTGCAGATCAAAAGTACTGAACTATAACTAATATTTTATGAAGCATCTTAAGTTGGAAGTTTTAACTGTCAAGACATTTCCAATAACTTCTGATATTTTCTTATCAGAAAAAGCCCTATTAACTTTATTTTTATTCACCAACCTGTTATAAACAGCTACTAATGTTACAAAAGTTCAAGTGTCACAAGTAACAAGACTTGAAAGGTGAAGTAGCTACTGTTAAGTTTATAAGCTTAACTGGAAAGTCTTGCTGCTATAATTTAATTCATATTGAAATCCAACCCACAGCTTAAGAAGGAGCTGTCTTTTCAATTTACAAAGGTTACAACAACAGTGCTTTGTGCAACAATATTTTGCATGCAGATATCCTGAGCTTCAGTTTGGTGATGCAAATGATTTATTTTAGCTAGTGATATTGAAATTAAGGAGTTCCTGATGTGTGAGCTTGGAGGCAAGCATCTACCATTTCCTGGGGCACCAGCAAGAATAGAAACACACCTTTGAAATTACTGTTATGTGTAGTGTGTGGCAAAAGCCATTGCATTTAATTTATTTGTGAGTCATGAGAAAGAAATTCAAGTTTGCCCTGTAATTATAATTGTGGTGTAATCAAATCTGTACCTGCTTGTATATCTGGTGTCTTTATGTCCTTAATTCCTTTTAACAGATTTTAACAGATTCAGGTTAACAGGTTAGTTTCTGCACAGAAAAATCAGTGGACTGGTAAGACAAAAATGGATCTGAGGTGTGGTGTTGATCCAACTCCCAGTCTGTATCACAGCAACACAACTAACTCTCTCAGGAGCTATTCAGGAAGGAATTTCGGAAAATGTTGCTTTTCTCCACGTAGATCACTGCTACGGGTAGAGTGATGTCTGTGCTTCAGTGTGCTGATGAGCACCCTAGGTGGGGTCTGGCTGTCCCAGGGACTCCCCAGGCATCTCCTGCTGCATAACTGAACAATTCATTCATAGGTGACACTCTTGGAAATACTAGAAAGTTTTCTGCTCATGCAGAAATGGTCCCTATTGCTTGAACAGTTTGGTGCTCTGAATGTAGTCTAGATACTTAATAGCAATGGATACAGTGCTGATAAAATGGCCCTTGCAGTGGAGAGTCCTGTTGCAATCCAGACGAATAACAACCATCCTGTTCAAGAGATTCCAGACCCACATAGCCATTACACTTACTCAAAGGATAATCTCACCTAAAAACATGATAAATTTTCAAAATTGGTTTTGTTTAGATCTGTTTTTTTTTTTTTAAGCACTCACTAATGCTAACACTAAACTTAACCCTAACACTAACCTTAACCCAAAACCCTAACCCTAACCCAACAGTAACTGTAAGTGTAACCCTAACCCTAACCCTAACAAAAAAATAATAAAAGTGTCGGCATCACCTGAGTGCAATAGGATTGAACATACTGCTCTCCTCTGGGTGGTTTCTCCACTGGATCAGAAAGTGTGTGCATATGCTACAAGTCTTATGTTAAACAGAGTTTTCTATTAGTTGGAAAAGTCCAACAGATTGTGAAAACCACAGGTTTTTAAGAGAACAAAGCTGAGAAAGTGAAGTGACAGGTTTGTTGAATCAGGACATCCCAGAAGGGTTCTCTGTTTCATCAACATCTACATATGATAAATCATACTCCAGAGCAAGCTACTGTCAACAAGGCAATGACAAAAATCACAAATAGAAACTTTCCTGGAAAGACAATTTTTCCTATTAATTTAAACTTAAAAATAATCTCCCTAGCCTAAAATTGATCACTCTTGACATTGAATCAGCTGCTAAACATTAGGTGCCAGATCTTCATGATCAGCTTCTGTGGAGGAATTCCTTGTGGAACAGGGGCATAGGATACCCCAGGAGAGCTTGGGCACCCCAGGGTTGTTGCAGAAGTACCTCTGATGGGGCCTCAGGCTGAAGATAGGCTTGCAAGGCACCTGCTAGCCGGCAGCCTTGAACAGCCTTGGGAAAAGGTATGCACTGGTCAGCTCCCCCGCTGCTTAGAGGCTTTCTCGTGGGAAAGGGGCGTGAATTTTGAAAAGTATAACTTGGTGTAAGTAAACAATAAAGGGGAGCACGATGCTCAAATCGTATCGGTGTTCGTGTCATGTCTCCAGCTGATTGCCCTGCACCCGGGACCCCCCCCCCGCGAAAGCTTCTTGAGTAGAAGCCCTTGAGTAGAATAGTTCCTGTCAAAGACAATCCACACCTTCTTTAATAACTGACGTGGAACAAAATGATCCCTGTAGGGCCAAACACTGTTACCTTTCTTAACTCTAAAATAAACTTTGAGATTCCTGAAGTGATTTAGTTCTCATTGAGACAATGTTAACAATTAACAATGTTATGCCCCTCAGCGAGACCTGACTTTTGATTATGATGAATTTTAACTGAGCAAAATAAACTCTAAACCACAAATACAACAAAATTATTCAGAAATTATGGTTAAATAGTTTAACAATTTTGTCTGAAAAATGCATTCTCAAATACAGAACTATTTTTATATGTAACCATCCACACACTCTTTTAATTTTTTTTTATTTACTTGATGGCCTCGGAGTACTTTCTGCTGTAAAATAATTGGGAAAAGCAAATGAAGGAAAGTCCAAAAGAAATGAACAGATATTGTTACATCTAAGGATTTCCAGAAGCTTACAATGATTCTACTAATTAACATACTGCAGCAAAAAATTACAATGCAATTACCCATTAAACATCATATGCCATTTCTATTTCTAAAAGTGTGTAATCATTGCAATTTTTCCCCCCAGTCCTGCAGTCTGTGCTATAAACATTAGAAATGCATTCTCACCCCTAAACACTTGCCTGATAACCATCCATCACTGGATGTCTGTGATAGGCATTATGAGCATCCAAATCTATTGCACTTACACATCAGATGTATTCCCAGGACAGGAATGTGTGTAAGCACACATCCTGATGTGCTCTGCTGACCCAGCTTCCTTTTTGTGATATGCAGCCAGAATCTCTGCCCTTTGCCTTCCCCATCTGAACTCCTTCCCTACAGGGACACCTTAAGGGAGAGTTACTCCTTTAATAACTGGTTCCTTACAGCCATCACCTCAACCTGAACACAGTGAAGGGAACACAACCATCGCCACAGGCTTTCCTGAGAGAGGCAGAGCATAATCTCAGACCAGCATCTCAGGAAGACTAACCCAAAAATCCATTAAAGCAAGCCACAACCTTAAGGTATTGCTGAGGCTGCTCACAGAGCCCCTCATCCTTATACCCCACCCTGGGGTAAGATCTCAGGTTTGCTGTGGTGATTCTCATGCACACACTGCTGCTTTCCCTGTGAGTGCCTCCTGGCAATCAATCCACAGCTTGCCAAAAACCAGTTATTTGTTTATATGATACAACAATCACTCATTGGCCTCATTTCTCCTTGGAGAAATGCATTTGAATATACTCTGTAGCTGACACCATAACACCAATACAAAGGAAAGAATTACCACTGGAGTTATCCACCTCTGGTAGAGTTAATTTAACTCATGGTGTGATCCCCTCCAGACACCATTTCCTGCTATCTGCTTATCGGTGTATTTTTCAAAGGTACAAAAGGAATAGTGCAAAGGTACTAGTGAAGGGACTTATGATGAATATGAGGTCATGAGCAATGACTGTGTCCCGCTCCTGACCTTTCTGATAATACACCACTTCATAACTCAGAGATATTTATGACATCCCCATTACCTAAGCCCATTTCCCACTTTTAATTTGCATAAATCAGATTGACTGTTATGCATCTGTCCTTCCATAGACATTACGACAGTACTTCTAAAATATGTTAAATAAGGTAACTAACAAATAACAAGCTTGGTCTTTAGCAAGTTCAGCTGCAAATCATGATTGTATCTTCCAGCTTCTGCATGGTTGGTCCTGCCACAAGCAAGCCAGGGCAGCTTGTACTCCTGAAATAAATCTGGTTTTCTGTGTAGCTGTAAGAAGAAACACAGAGATACTTTTCAGACTCCAAATACCCCAACTCTGTTCTCAGCTCCTGCAGGCTTGGTAAGCCTGGCAAATCAGCTTCACCTCTCCATCCTTCAGCTTTCCACATACAAATCTGAGTTGCTATTTCCCCTCTATTTTCCTTTAGGACAGGATCCCTCCATCTTACCTACCAAGCCTGACAGAGCTGGTTATTCCAGCCATTTTTATCCCACACAAACTTCATGTTTAAGCTACACCAAGTAAAAGTGCCAGTTTCAAAGCCAGCCTGGCTTCAAGCCAGCATTTTTCCTGTGGGGTCTGACACAGAACCACAGGAAAATTCAGGCTGGAGGGGAACCCAGGGGTTTCCACTCCAGCCTCCTGCCTGAAGTGGGGTCTGTCATGGAGGGTTCAAATCCTGAGCAAAAGTGATGGAGAGGCTGCAACACTGCTGTGTGCTGGGAAAAAAAATACATGGTCCTACTGCACAGGCAACAACTTTTAACAGAAATGGATGTTTTGGTCAACCCTACTCTTCACCCAACCCCTTTTGCAGCTTTGAAACAGACTTTTCGTGTAGGTGCAGCTCTGAAGGAAAAGGTACATTGCTCACAGGAAATACTGTGGACTTCAGGCTGCTGACTTGGGGAGACTTTCAGAAAGTGGCCTGACATGGCTTTGGGTAGTTTCACCACAGTTACTCATTTGGAAATTTGTGCAACAACAGCAACTGTGCTTTTGTTATAGGTTGTCTTCTGTCTCTCTTTTATCATAAAAAATGTTGGCTCTACCATCTGACCTCACTTACTTTTCTCTGGCTGCTACTTGAACCTTCTCTGGTACAGAGCCTTAAGGACATAATGGCTTGCCTAAGACAGCTTCTTTCCTACAGAGGCCCATTAAAAAGCTCATGCATTTTACTGGGTACTTATCATGTCCTCATGATAGATTTCTCATTATTGTAACCTGAAATTTCATTTCCATGTCAATGGCTTTCAGATCTGTCTTAGTGATGGAAAACCCATAAACTGCTCTATGTTTCCAAGTTGCCTTTAGGAAAAATAAAGATTGAATCAGTCCAGGCTTTCATTCTCAAATGTGTCCTGCTGAGGCTTCAAATGGGTGCGGTGTGTTCTGAGACTTGGTCCCTGACCACTGCCTATATGTATTGATGCTTCAAAAGCACCACTTGAAATCTGAGAAAAGATCATGTCTGCAGGGAGAAAGCTCATACTGAGCTGGTATTCAATTAGCTTTTTAATTAGGCAGACCATGAGAAAGATGGGACTGTATTTCAGATCACTGTGTTTTTTCAACCAAGTCTGTTGGCAGCTTCCATAAAATCAAGCCTTTGGACATGATAAGAGCAAGACTCATGTGGAACACCAGATCCATGTAAAATGAACTCTTTTGTTTCATCAGCATCTTTGCAGCATAGCTGCCACAGAGCATTGGCATGAAAGATGGTTCAGCAAATATAGCAATTTTACTTGCAATAGATAATGCTAAAGGAAGAAAGATTAATTTCAAGGTTATGGTGCTAATGTGCAAAACCTTTTTAAGGGATAAACTCTGATTGTATTTGCAGTTTCATATCTGGGTGCAATTTACTTCTGTTATTAATGGTCTAGGTAGTCACTCCTCCTGAGCCTTGACATCCATGTGTCTTAGCAACTACGACTTGCTAGATTTGTGTTCTGTACATAAAAAGCTCCCATGGGACTCTATGCCTCTGAATAAACTCTTTTATTTTTGACTTCTGAATTTTCTCTTTCTGTTTATCTTATTTCCCCTTTTGGAATGGTTGCACTTAGGATATACAAGTGCAAATCAGGCTTGTAACAAGCAGGTATCGTGCACTGAAGTAATCAGTTTGGCAAGACTGAACAATGAGGTTCATCAAATAAATTAATAGCATCAAAGGGAAGGAAAATCTGAAACAAAAACCTCCACTCAAAGCCACATAGCCATTACATCTATGTCTCTGATTTTGGACTTATTGCTTGCCTTTGCTTTGTTATAGATAACTAATTGCACACCTTGGTCAGATATGGTTGTGGAGGCAAAGAACTGAAGTTTGCGTAGCAATAAGGACAGGGTAAGCACAGGCTTCTGAGTAGAGTTGAAGGCACATGACAAACTCTGGGACAGTGCCACTTTCTACTAGGAAATTTAGGTCCAGCATGCAGTGCAATGACTCCATTGGAAAAATAGATTTAGTCCTAACAAAAAACCCCAAAAACCAACCAACCAACCAAATTTGATTAAATGTTATTGAGGTCAGGTTTCCACCTATCTCTAAGGCCAGAATTGAAGTGCTTTGTAATTTACAGGATTTACATTAGAGAGAACTTGGTGCCAGTGTTGGCCAATAGGACCAAGAAAGTTTGCAGCCATGTAAAAAAGGGCTTTTTTCAGGACTCTGTGTTTTTAGTTGAACTTATTATTAGGTGCTGCAAAGAAGGGGTTTTCCTTCTTTATCAAACACATTAAGTGAGAATGGGAGAATCCTTCCCGTTGTTCCTGTTTTGCTTTACACATACATTTTAAGTAAAATCAGGAGTGTAAACAGCCCACATTGTTTCTAATGAAGCCATGAGCATTTTACAGTGAGACAGAAAAAGTTTGATTTATTAATCAGGATAAAATCCTGACTTACTAAAATTACCAATTCTGGCTTTAATCTACAGAATAAAAACTGAAGTAATGTATTTTTATGAAGACAAGGATAATTACAACATAAAACTAAGCAAGCAGGTCAGCAGCTTCTCACTTGAGCAAGTGAAAGCTGTTTTATGCCTAAGCAGGTTAGATTTTAGAGGATATTTCATTCCAATATTGTACTAAAACCAGTGATTTATTTCATCCAGGTCAACAATCCTTGCTGCCTTTGCTTGAAGAGCAGGGATCACATGGAAGGCTGATTTCTTGCATGCAGACACTGCACAGATGGATTTTTAAAATGCGTCAGAGATTGGTTCTTAAAACCTACATCCTTGCTTTCTCTGCAATCAAAACTCATCACACACCTCTGAGCTGATATTCTATTTAAAATCTTGAAATTGCAAAGTCTTCTATGATTTTGTCCTGTTTTCCATTCTATTACTTTTTAGCAAATTGCCACACTTGAGCAAGTTGTTTTGACATGCTTTTAGGAAGGCCTGCATCTGCCACAAGGACAGGTTTATAACAAGTGTGATAATAATTTTCCTCAGCCTCAGCATGCCAGAAGCAGGAAAGGCTCAAAAGAAGTTACGAGTTATCAGCCTCACCACTCTTCACATGGACTCTTGTAAAGAGAATGGTGAAACAGTTTCAGAGCTATATTGCCCTGCCCACATGATGCACCTCAGCACTGGGGTGGGGGGACAAGGGGAGAGCAGCATAATCTCAGGAGACAGTGATGCTCAGCCGCTTCAGAAAGGAGGATACAGGTTTCAGCTCTCAAAAAGATTGGTGCATGAAAGCCTGGTTACAGGGAAAAGTGCAGACCTTTGGTGACAGTTGAGGGACCTATAGCACCTCCAACAAAAACATGGATAAAATGCATCCAGATACTAGAAAATAATCCTGCTCTGTTAGTACATTTTAAGCACATCTAGTCCCTATAACTCAGTGTCAAGCTGTGCCAGACACTTTGTGCCCTGGCCCCTGCAGAGAAGGAATAAAAAGGTCTAATATCTCTCTTCCTTTCAGGATCAGGAAAAATCATCAGCCCCTGAAAACACCTTAACAGACAAACTCATACATAGGTGTCTGTTTTACACTCAGAACAGTAGCTGAAGGATGGAACACAGAGGGGGAACAAAAAAAGAAAGAAAAGAAACTAATAACATTGTCAAGATCTAACACCAAGTTCATTGAGTCAGGCCAGAATTCATAACTTGTATGCAGAATCCTTAAATACCAGCAGTGTCATGAATCTACTACAGTAATTTTGCCACTATTTTTTCAGGCTAAGAAGAGTCAGCAATGTCACCTGTTATCATCCAGAGCTGTGATACATCCCAAGAACATCACTCCAGGCCCAGATGGGTAATTTTGTCTTTCTCCATGTCTTCACTTATAAAAAACCCCAAAGCCTTAATTTTTTTAGAAAAATTATTTTCTTCTTTATCATGCATAATGTTTACATTGCTTGGCAGCAGCTGCTGCAGGCAGGTAAAACAAAGTGTTTAGCCTTACAGTGTCACATCTGTCTGAGATAAATTATTGCATATCTATGATCTTCACAGGACAAGGAGGTACAATAGCAGAAAGGTACAGTTGCTTATGGGACTCTAATGATGTCCAGTTCATCAAAAGCCAGAGAGTACACTGTATTGCTAATTCTTTGACAACATTTCCCAAGCTGCTTGCTAGCTTTGAACAACATACCTTCTGTGTCTGACTAGGAGCAGAAGGAAAAGCCTTACATATTTCTGTGCTAGAGGTAAGCAATACTAGATTCAAAGGTTGTGTTTGTTTTCTAAAAGGTTATACCCCTTCTTCAACTTAGCATTCCCTGTAGAAGTAATGATGCTTACCTGTACCACAAACAGATCTCTACAACTGTTTAAACAGTTTTATAGAAAAAAACCCCTCAAACAAACAACTAAATATCCCCCAAATATTTTTATTATTATTATTATTAATAATAATAAAACCAAGAACCAAAACCCCAAAAGACAAGCACCATCTAATCTATTTAGAAGCCTTTTTTTGCAGCATTTGTTGCAACTTGAGGTCAATTTAAATATGAACAGAAAAAGCCAGAAAGGTAATGGGTCCCAAGGGGAGTGAATATATGTGGCATATGTTAATCCTCTGACTTTCTTAAGGACTCAAATCCACCAGGGAGCACAAATTTCACTGTTGGCTCTGCTGTGAATTCAGGGCTTGAACAGAGAGCCTTGCTGTGTGCATCAAGATGGGCATGGAGACAAACCAGCATCCCTGCCTTCATCCTTGCAGCAGAAGACACACAGGGAAAGTTGAGACTGCCCAAGACACTGGGATAAGTGCAGTTTCTGCTCCAAACAGCTTCGTTATGCCAGACAGTGACTCATGGAAGTATCTGCACAGTCAAAGAAAACCTTACCTGGACCATCTGTCATGAGATTATTGATTATTTGGTTTAGTTGGTTTGAGGCTTGTTAGGGTTTGTTTTTTTTCATTTGTTTGTTTGTTTTGCAATTCAAAATCTCTTACGTGTCTTGCATGATAAAGGTGGCTATAGAAACATGAATTTACTGAAAAGAAGACTGTGGCAATTAAACCAAGTCTCTTGCCAGGAACAGCAGCAAAATGCAGAATGAGGATGATGATAAATTTCAGTCCATGAGGCCTTCAATACACAAGTTAACAGCTCATCAGTAAACCACTGTTGGCAGCTCATGAGTGGGGTTGCCTGTGCTGAGATTTGGTGCTGGAATTTAAGAACAGTAGCTTTAAAACAATTACTTTTATCTGGGGAGAGCTGCTGTCAAAAGCTGTTTCTGACAGCTATTTCTGTCAAAACAGAGGCTACACAGTTACATAGGCATTTGGACTAAGTTTTATTATTATTTCTCTTTGATGAAGCTTTATTTCATGTTTCCGTTCTTGGAACTGGAATCTTTCCAGTTTTCTTAGAAAAGAAATAAAATTTAATTGTACTTAAACAAATTAGGGATTTAAATTTGAAAAGCAAGGTACAGTATCAGGAAGTCTCCAGTGAGCTACCCCACCTTATGTTTTCCGGAGGCTCTCAGGACCATGCCAGATAGATGTGCCATGACTACACAAAGTGGGTCTTATCCACTGGGTGTGGAAAGTAATTCCATACTGTTCTGTCACTGTATTCATAGCATGAAAAGCAAGACACTGAATAAAGGTATCAGCTGTGCCACTTACACAGCATGGACCTCGCAGTGTGTCACCATTTCTATCTCTAGAACAGAAAAAAAAACAGACTACAGAAACATTAATTTCAACCCGTTCATATTTCTGAAGCTTTTTTTTTTCAGTTACCAGAAGAAAGCCTGTACCTGAGAACAAATTTCTCTTTCATTAGATGCATTACTGGCAGCAAGAGCAGTTAGTTCTCCTGGGCACCAATCTTTCACCAGCTTCAATCCATCCAGGAGGATAAACTTGCAGCCACTCACCTGCCCCCTCCCTGGCTCCTGATGGAATGACAGGGCTGGCATCCAGACTCACATCACCAGCTCCTCTCCCTCTCCCCGTGCCCCACACGCATGCCCACCACTTGCCACCAACCCATGGTCAAGTGTCAGAACAAGGATCCGCCCGTGAAAAGGATCAGTTACTGACAGAGAACAAAAAACAGGGAACAGATTCAGATCTCAAAGAAATTATGTCAGAAGGGAAAAAGGACTTTATTCAACAACAGCTCATATGACAAGGGTCTGAAGGACTGAAAAAAATCACTCCCCCCTGGATGCTGATGTCTACCTAGGGGCAACACAGGACTATGGATTTCACCTAAACCAAGTCATTTGCAATCACAGTGAGGCAGATTGAGAGGGCCATAAGATGCAGCAAAACGTGAACAAAGACACATTCAGATTTTCCCAATTCCCTCACAGGTTTAACCTGAGCCAGGAGTCAGCCCCTGCTGAATACAGGCTGCTTGGTGGGGCACAACTGCTTCAGGTGAAGCAAACAAGGGAGGTAATGCAAGAGCTGCCACAGCAGCACAGACTGAAGTTCCATGCAAAACGTGACTCAGGAATACAGTGCATTTCCCAATCACAGGTCATTGTTTCCCACCGTGTATCCAAACACCCTTGGGCTGTCAGTCTGTCGACAGTAGTAGCCTGTACATGAATTGGGCTGCATAAGCTGAAGGTTCCCCCATTCCACCAGAAGAAAGCACATCTGTCTCCCTGGTCCTAGTGCTGAGGTTTACCTGCCTGGCTCCAGGTGCTTTCCTGGTTACACTGTACGTAATTCAGATTTTTTTCACTGCTTTGTGCCATGGATGATGTTTAAAAGACCAAGCCATCCTCTTCTTTTGTCAGCTTGTAGTGTATTTCATCTCCCACTGTCTCATAAAGTGACAGTTTGATTATAATGTAATTACTTTTTTTAGTGAACCTAGTGCATAATTTTATTTCCAGATGGGTTTATGCTCCTTATATTTAAGCTCATTATGAGCAAGAAGGCTGCACAGGAAAAATACAAAGTAAGCTGCTTCTTTTCTTTAAAAGGTGAACATGTTGAAAGGCCTACATTGTGAGGGTAAAGATACCAGTGTCACATGGTAGAGAAGATTAATTTCAAACATGAGAGCACAAATGAGCTTGAGAGCCCTTTAAGGCATTTACATGGAAATTGAAAAAATAAACGTTTAATTTTCATTGCTTGGAATTTGGTAAAAGCTAACAGGCTGGATAGCTTCAATATCCAAGAATCAAGAGCAGGGATCAGCGAGTGGCTGCAGACAACCATGGCAGGTATAGTGCCAGTTCAGAAATTGGTGAAATGAGAGTCTTTTTTATACAGTCAAGTCTCCAAGCCTCCTGTGGCTGGGTACTTGCCAAGGAGCTCGTTTGCAAGTCAAGTATTATTTGTTGAAGCACAAGCTGATACATTTTGCCAAAACATGTGACAAGAAAATCCATGTAAATCAGCGGTGCTTTGCTGCAGAAACTGTGGTTCCTCTCTGAAAACTGTCTTAGTAGAATGGCACCCTGGGGTTTCCTGTTTATTGCATCCCAGTGACATCCAAATCAAACACGATCAGCTCAGACGCATGCGATAATAATTTTTTTAACTGCTGCTTCTATGAAAATAGAAATAAAATTGTACAGCCAAGATATGCTTTCTGGCTTACATGTTGGCAGCGCAGATCCTACAACTGCTATTTAGTCAATAATCCTATTTATGACTCACAATGCAGTTCTTTTCTATCGTCCTGTTTGCAGTTTATTGGCAGTTACAGGAAAAATTACATCCAGAAGAAAAAAAAAATAATACCAAAGCAAACACCTTTACTTATCCCAAAATTGAAATCAGATCCTCATAAGGGCCCATTTGTTTAGCAATGCTTTTACATCTGCTCAAGCATTTGCTGATGCATCTCTTCTGTCCCAACTGAAGGTGCAAGGCAGTGCACTTTGTTGATAACATATTTTCTTTTTCTGAAGTGGAAATTACTTAAATAGGAACCAATAGAATCAAACATTTTACAGTACGGATATAAGACAGAAGCAAGAGATACTGTGAATATACCCACTTCTCATTGTCATTTTGCCACTTGTGACACTGCAGATGTGGCTGGATAATGGTGACATTTGAAATCTTGACTTGTGTAATTATTGGCACCATCAACCAGGCTGCAACCTGGGAACAAGGGACCTGCTGCTGAAAACTCCCACATTTCACTCCTCACAACACCTCAGGCCTCCTCCTCTTTGACCAGAGGTTGCTTCAAAACGAATTTGCTGAAAATAAGCAGATTATTCCTTTAGAAATAGATATACATAGGTTCCTTTTTTCAAAGTGTTCTGGCCTCATTTTCCCATATTTCCAAGTTTTAGGCTGCTGATAAGCCACCTAATCTGCTGTAACAAGAATATCATCTGCTTTTCATGCAGTATCTGTCCAGCAGTTCTCCTGGGACACTTTAAAGTAGCATGTAAGATTTTGGTATTCCAGGCACGTATTCTACCTTATTCTATTGCCTTGCCACGGACCTCAGAATACCAACTTAATTGTTCATTTGTCTGGGCCTGTCAATTCCTCCATTTCCGCACTCCCACTTCAGTATGAGCCTTCTGTCAGGTGGTGGGAAAACTCAGAGATTATCACATAGCACAACACCATTTATTTAGTCTATCAAACAGGAACTATTGATTGAATGAGCTTGTTCACTAGCAAGCCTGCAACATTATTTTAGCAAGAAATAGCTGAGCTCTACATACGAATCGGACCCTAGGAATTCAGATAAAAGATTTGAAACACCATAGCTTTGCTGTTACCTTTTCAAGTGAAACAATTAACACTATAATAACGAAGTCTAGATAAGTTGAGAAAACAAAAGGGGAAATCATCTGAGAGAAAAATCAGAGATAAAAACAACTTATATTAAAGCCTAGTAGTCCCTGAGGGTGTCATGAAAGCTTTTGAATAGATGAAGCATCTCTAGTAATTACAGTGAATTGAACAAATACTGTCAACTTCAGGTTTGCCATAAAATATCTTTTTCTAAAGAAAGCACAACTGGATTTTTTTTTTTGAAACCAAGTAATTGTTTCGTTTAAATGACCAGGATCTGCATACCAGAAAAGGGTTTTTGTATGGTATTTCCAACACTTAAGAAATAAACCCAAATAATTTTTAATGTTTTTTTAATACCCACCCCAGAACAACCTATTCCCTTCCTCCTCAGTCAACTCAGATGAGCAATTTTTGTAGATGAGCCAAAAAGCATCAGAAAACCAGTATCACTATTGAAATTACTTTCTTTAAAAGCAAAGCAACTAGAGGAGGTCAAAGTTCAAATACTGACCATGTTTGTGCACATTCAAATTACATGTTAAGGTCCACAGGAAGACTTAAAACATTGTCCCTGTGAGACATACAGGCTCCACTTTCCTTTTGTTTCTCTTTTGCCACATATTTTGGTAATTAACTGATGCTGAGGCATCAGACTTTTTCCTGTTCTCCCATGAGAGAGGTCACCGAACAACCCAGGGACATAAAGGCTGACAGAAGGCTATGGCTGTAGAGTTCCCAAATCCGCAAAACTCAGATTTTGCAGAGGAAAGCCATAGATGGAAATGGATAAGGTCACAATAAAGTTGGGATCCTCCTCCTTATCCAACACCACAGAGCAACTCTTGACTTCAACCTGTCTGACTCTTGCCCACCTTCCGGAAACGTAAGTCATAGCTGAAGTTGTATCTTCACGTATTTAACTATTTCCTTCCTTGGTTTTGTTCCAAGCTAAAAAAGAACTGAATTAAGAATTAAAATTATCAGGGCAAAAAGAACATTTGAAAGCAGAACTTATCAAAATTTCTATTTTGAAAGTGCAAAGGATGCATCTTGAATAAAGGCCGTGACATCAGTCCTTCAGGAGATAATCCAAAGCAGCCTTCAGCTTCTTCATATCAATGTAATAAGAGAAACTTATTCACAAGTGGCACAGGAGTAGAAAATTTTGCAGCTGTGTTTTCCCCAAACACAGGATTGGTCTAGAGGTCAAAGCCTTATACAACTGAGGAGCCATCAAGATAGTGACAGTTTTACAAAACAAAATGCTGAAGTTTCTGTAAAAAACCAGCTCCATCAAAGGAGAAAAAAAAATAATGTCAGGAGTCCTATAATATGACTACATTAAGAAGATTTTTTTTAATCAATACGTGGTATACAGACCACTTAATTCAATTTGAGAAAATTTTAACTAGATTATACCTTGGCAAGATGACCTTTTAGGTCATTTTAAACTCAATTTTTATCTGTCCAAATAATGAACTCAAGAAGGTTAAGAAATTAGCACTTCAGAGTATGGTTTAGTTCAATCAAAGACTTCCTGAGAGGAGGCTATTGTACTGAAATTGTCAAAATCCTGTCTGGATAATCATACAGTCAAGAAAAACCCCAAGAATTGCTATCTGCTAGTTTCCTCTGACAAGATAAAATAAGGCACAGACAAGATGCTAAAAGAAACATAGACAGTCATTTCCATTAATGAAAAAGCTTATCCTAAAATGGTTGAAGAAATGTTAGGAAAAAGTAAAGTAACCATTTCCCCAACAAAGAACTCTAAAGCAAAGAAAATATAAATCTGTAAGATGTCATTTAAAATATAAGTAAATACCTTATTTTCCACAAGCAATTATTTACTGTTCATTCTTTTCAGTCATAAATGATTGATGTATTTGGATTTTATTCTTTTCTCTGTATGTCAAAACCTTTACTCTGTGTTTTTGTTTTGATCTTTAGGGGAGATGTATGTGCAAATCCCAGCATTTCTGTTCCCTCTGGCTTGCACTTCCACACACGGAGAGCAGAGGGGAAAGAGAATTAAGAGCCAGCCTGACCCATCCACCTGCCGGAAGTGAGGAGCCCATCATATGTGTGTCATATTTGACAGACTCATGTTTCAGACACTCCTTTGAAACCACCAGCAGCTGAAATGCCACCAGCTCCCCAGATGCTCTGTTCCCAAGCATCACCCTCTTTCCTCACCCAGAATTTTATTCTTGCTTTCAGCCTAGAGGAACCCACTACACTTTGTCCTCTCCCTGAGGATGGGGAGAATTGAACACTTTCTCACCACCACAGTCCTTTACTAACCCACAGGCCACCATGTCCCCGCTTTCAGTAACCTATACTGAACTGTTCACTTCTTCTGGCCCTTCCTGGTGCTGTCCCGTCTCTGATCACCTCATGGACACAGGAGAAGCTGCCTTGGAGAGTGCTGCTCCACCTCTGAGGCCCCATTCTTGTGGTGGGGCCCAGGGACATGTGCAGAGGCCAGGCTGCTGGCTCCAGTGGATATTTTGGGTAAGGAGCAGCTGCTGCAGCAGAACCACCAGTGCTTGGTTCCAGTGGGACACAGGGTGTCCTGGCTATGCACTGCATACGAGCTGGGCAGTGCTGCAGCTCTTGGCTGTGACCCCAGAGGACACTGCTGTCACTGTTGCTAAACGCCATTGCTCAGCAGTGCTGCCCTCAGGGACAAGTGGAGGCTGATGGACACAGCCGCCAAGGAACAGCCTTGCAGGACTCCTCAGGGAGCCACAGCCCCACGACTTCCACTCAGGTCAGCCAGAATTACAATCCAAGGGCCTTTACAGAGATGGAATACCACCTATGAACTATTTGGCTTTTCCTGGTGTGTTGGTTTTGCACAGCCTGGTTTTTGGTAGTGGGGGGCCACAGAGGTGGCCTCTGTGAGAAACTGCTGCAAGCTTCCACCATGTCTGGCAGAGCTAATCCCTGATGGCTCTGAAGATGGACATGCCACTGGCCAAGACTGGGCCAGTTAGAGATGGTGGTAACGCCTCTGTGATGACATATTTAAGAAGAAAATCAAAACAAAGGGCACACAGCTTTTTTTCTAGTCAGAGAAGAGGAGGAGGTGAGAACATGTGAGGGAAACATGGAGGCACCAAGGTCAGTGGAGAAGGAGGGGGAGGAGGTGCTCCAGGACATTGGAGCTGAGATTCCTCTGCAGGCCGTGGTGATGACCATGGTGAAGCAGCTGTGCCCCTGCAGCCCATGGGGATCCAGGGGAGATGCAGAGATCCACCCACAGCCCGTGGGGGAGGTGCCCGTGCCGGAGCGGGTGGATGCCTGGAGGAGGCTGCGATCCAGTGGAACACTCCATGGAGAGAGGGGGCCCCTGCTTCCAGGCTGGAGCAGCCTGTCCATGGAGGACTGCACCCCGTGGAAAGAGAGCCACAGCGCAGCAGTTTGGGAGGGCTGTGTGCCCGTGGGAGGGACTCACGCTGCAGCAGGGGCGGTGTGGCTGCTGCTCATGAGAGTGGGCCCACGCCGGGGAAGTTCATGGAGAACAGTCTCCCCTGGGAGGGACCCCACGGCCTCACACGGGAAGACTCCTCTCCCGGAGCAGTGGAAGGAAATCTCGGTGATGAACTGCCCAAGCCCCCATGTCCTGTCTCCCTGTGCTGTCGCTGGGAAGGAGGGAGGGGCTGGGGGTGGAAGGTGTTCTAAGGGCTTATTTTACTTCTCATTATCCTCCTCTGACTCTGTTAGTAGTAAACTCACTTTATACCTCTAAGATGAGCCTGTTTTGCCCTTGGAGTGTTTTCTCCCGATCCTTATCTCAACTCATGAAGCCTTCATGAAATTTTTTCTCTCCTCAGCCCAGCTATGGCAAGGGAGGGTGAGTGAGTGCTTTTCATGGGTGACTGGCATTGGCCAATGTCAAACCACGACACCTGGCTTTTGAGAAAGGCAAGCTACTCCAGAGATGCTATATGCTACATAGGAAAAGCCTCTGGGAGCTCAGGGAGAAGGATTGCTGTATTCCTGCAGGGAGCCTCAATGGAAATCCCAAAAAAACATTAAAAAGAGCAATTGTGGTAAAATCCTTCTGTACTATGGAAACCACTACAACCTGCATTTACCATAAATGTTGTATCAGGCTCCAATAATGTTCTTTTGCTTGTGCCAACAGACAGCCTATGCATCATCTCTGGCCATCAGCCTCATTACTGTTCCTGGACAGTCTATTTTCCTACTGCCTGATACTGTTGCATGTGACTTATTTACATTCTCTTTATGATGAATGGGTAACTTTGGTTATCCAGAAAAGGGCAATTAAAAATAACATGAGGCCAACCAGACAGAGATAAGTGAATATTAAAGCATCTGGGCAGGCCAGGTGATTGAAGATACCACTGGAAAAGTCTTCAAGTAAAAAAAAAAAAAAGACAACAAATTACCACCTTGACAGATTATTAAATGTTTAATGCTTCTGGCAACAAGAGCTGCTAATAAAGAAGCAGTGTAAACCAGAAGACAGCAGCAGCAACAGTAATTATACAGCAGAATGATTAAAAAGCGCACAGCTATAATGACTTTAATCTATTTTATGAGAGAAACTCAAAGATTTAGCATTCAAAAAAAATAATCAATTAGGGAGCAAGGGAGATGGGAAAAAAAATCTATTTAAACTCAATTCCTACAATCAAGTGATAAATCAGTCATGAGTAATTGTAGGAATTACTGCAATTCACCATGTTTCAATAACACTGGCTACTCCACCAGAGACTGAAGAACAACTGCTCGGTTTCTCAGCATCCAAAGAGACTCCACAGAGCACTTTCCAAGAAATTGTTGTGCTCAATAAATTGTGCTGCTTAGCTGGAAGAATATCCAGCATGACCAAAGTCAAGATCTTGGTTTGGAGAACTTTTCTTATTTTCATAGCAACAGAGTAATTTCAGTTCATTGGCACCTAACAGGCAGGCTGCTTAAGTCTTAATCACTTAGAGACACCTTATTTTATTTCCTTTTCCTGATCTTCCTTGACGTTTTTCCTTTCCCAGATATGAGCTGTTCAGCTACCAGTGAAGGAAAGGCTGTTCTTGGACATCTGCCATATTTCCTTTCCTCTAAAGGCCAGGGAGTTCAAAGGAACGACGAGAGGAGGATGCATGGGAAAACCTGAGCTCCTCCTCTCCCAGAGCTCTGCTCCTTACAACGGGATTCGTGTGCTTGAATGTGATATTTCGCTCACTCCTCCCTGCTCATGGGCAGGCAGCAGGATCCACCCTTCATCACCTCTCTCTCTCTCCTTATCCGCAGAGCTTGGCCAGCTTCTGCCTTTGGGGAGGGTGTGCTCCAGGCAGGCACGCCTGCTCCCGGCTTGGAGTGGCGCAGAGATGAAAAGCCGGCTCCCCTCTAGAGCTCTTCCCGCTCTTAGGAAGTAGTGGGCGCTGTTAGATAAGGGGAGAGCTCCAGGTCATGCACCCTCCAGCCCAGCACAGGCAGCACCAGCCCAGGCTGTCCCTGCCCTCAGGCATCCCACTCCAGCCTCCCCACGGTGACAGCTCCGCGCCCTCGGAACTGCGAGGCTGCTCGCCTGCTGCCCGGAGAAGCTGCCCTGGGACAGGAGTTCTGTTCACTGCACTCTCACCGGCACCCAGGGCTTCGGGCAGGGAAGTGGCAGGAAAGAGAGGCAAGGACTGGTGTGGGCAGCAGCCTGGACTTGTGCCAGCTAGAGCGTGCAAAGAAAAACAAACTTGTGTTGAAATGTTTCTACACCTGAGTAAAGGTCTGTATTATTCTGAAGATAAAAATATGTTATTCTGTTCCCTTATTTATCTCCTCCTGCTCATTCTAGTGAGATTATTTTGTATATTAAAAATCAGGGCCTTTATAAAGCTTCTGATGTTATTCCTGTAGCTCTTTCCCTCCCACTTGCAAAAAAAAAAAAAAAGGTGACACGATCAGATATCTGCTTTAGAAATATCAGAGAAAAAAATCCAATAGCTCTCACCTCACAAATCAATATAGACATCAACATGTCTATATGGGAAATCTCTTTACATGGGCTCTTTTTAACATGGTGATGTTGGTCTGACATGCCTTGTTTGCTATTACCCTCTTCTACAAGGTCTGTGTGCCAGGACGAGATCCCTGCTCCTCCACCTTGATGAAATGCTTCCGAGAGCAGAGAATTGGATTGGACTAAATGCACCAGATGCAAGAACTAGGTATGAAATACAAATAGCAAGAACATGGATCAGATCACATGAAAAAGCAGTCTGTGGGTCAAGATAAAAATTTAATTTCTCACTTGCTGCTTCCCTGTGTAATTCTTCTTTTTGTGTTTTAAATAAAATCATTAAAGGAATTTTTATATTGTGATTGAGCAACTCAACTTTCTGTAAAGTAAGCATTATACCATTAACTACCAAATATTTAAAAATTCATTTTCAGAAGAAGGGAGAGATAAACCAACTCAGTATGGACTTAGCTGTGCCAAAGCTCCTCTGCTTCTCAACATCTCCCAGGAAAAAATAAGCACTGATTATTATTATCACCATACCATCCCTCCTAGCTTGCTTAATGTTCAAATTTCAGAATGGGATGAAATTAATTAATATGGGCTTACATGTGCTATGTTTTCAGACCTAGTATCTCAATAGATACAGCCACTTGACATTAATTATTTGTATTATTGACCTCTTTGCATCAGAGAAAGCTCTCTGGAGAAGAGCTTGGGAACATGCCAGAGGTGGAGAGGAACAGTTTTAGAAGGCAGGCAGGGAGATGCTGTGGTTGCACTTCTGCAGACTGGGAATGCAGGTGCTGCAACACTGAGCTCAGGGTGCTCGAGTTATTGCTGTTGTTTACATCAGTGGGCTCAAACTGGAAAAAAGGCAGCCCCTGTTGTGTTCCAATCCTCGCACAGTGTGACCCTACCTAGCCTGGGGATGTGCCTATGGCGCAAAAGACAGTGAGATGCTTCCCTTGTCACGTATACATGAAAAAGCAGCCTGGCCCACTCCAGCTAGGTGCTCTTGGGCGGGTGAGTTCAAAGTTAGGCAAGTCCCTGAGGCTTCCAATAAAGATGCATACACACAAAACTAGCAAATAGATGAGTCAAGCAATAAGCAGAACATTAAACTTCAGAAACAGCACCAGAGAGATGAAGTTCTAATTGTAGGGGCACCGGATAGCAACACAGAAACCAGATAAATCCGAGTGCCAGGGCCACAGGCAGAGCAGCACGGCCTCAGTGACACAAATAGGGCAGGTACCAGTCTGAGGGCAGGTGTGAGGGATCCACAGAGACCCCCAGTGAGTCCTTGACAGCAGCAGCCAGGAGGAGAGCAACATTGACGGAACTTGGGGCGGTGTAAGACCTGCAGCTGTCTGAGAAGGCATCACCCAAAAGCTCATTGTGCTGGGAGGAAATTACCAATGATGAATCTGCCATAGATTGACTGTCAGCCTGGTTACACAGCAAGCAAGGGACTGACTACTAAGAGACCTTGAGGGCAGGAATCAACTTGAAAAAAACTAAGAAGGTACAAAAAATTGTGACTGTGGAGAGAAACATTGGAATAGGAGAGTGGTGGTCCAACCCAGTTAGAAATCCAGTAAGGCATAGGCTTTTGATAATGTTTGAGTGTCAAGTATTGTATTTACATTGTTGATATTGATCCTGAATGTGTTTTGTTAATTGTTCTTCACTTACTTTTCATTAAAAAAAAAGCAAATCAAAATGCTTGGATCCTGATTTGATTTAACCACATAAAATTGTACAGCTCTTCTACCTGAGAAAGTAGGCAAAAAAGGGACATACATTACATGGTGAGGAATGTAGGTATCAAAGAAACTGCCCAGAGGAACTATTTCCTGCTCACCTGTAAGTGTTGAAGTTGGGGTGAGCACTCACCTCATGCTCACATGCTGCCCAGAGGCAGTGAGCTGAAGGGAGACAGGATGCCCACAGGTTTTCCCTTTGCCTTTTCCAGGCAATAGGCCAAAGACAGGAATCAAATAAGAGAAGATTAAGACTTTTCCACCCAGAAAAAAGCTCTCCCCTTAATGAGCAATAACAAGAAATTCAGCTTTTCCCTCTCCACATGTGTTATGTTTTTAGGAAGGTGCAAACAGAGGAAATTTAATACCAGTACAGGATGCTACTTCCCAGCCAACACCACCTCCACAGAGGTTACGAGCCCACGAGGTCACAGCAGGTAGTACTGCTCTCCAGGTTGGGGGAAGGTGCACCCCTACTTTTCATACTGATGGCTTCTTCTGTGAGCCTACAGAAGGATATAGGAAGCAAAGGAAGCTCATAGAGCTGTTTAATGGTGAAATACCTTACTAATAACCACCAGAACTGATTTAAAAGCTTAAAGCTTTAACAGCTGTCCTTATCATTTATCAGTTACACCCCAAGAAACGCAGAAGCAGAGCATCTTTCCTTATCACAGTCAGATCCCAGCACGCTCCTCCTCCTTCCACTTTGCTTTAAGCACGTGATGCAGCTCCCAGCGGTCTGCTGTTATCCTTCACACGCCAATCCCAGCCTCGAATCCTCCCTTTAAGATTGAAATGCACATTTGTCTCTGGTGGCCTCGCTCCATTTCGCGGCGTGCTTCAATTGCCAGAGCAGCCAGCTGGGCCAGTAAGTTAGAGAAAGACGTTGTTCCCATAGTAACTCACTTTCTCTACCCACTCATTAGGTTAACACATTTCAGATCAAAGGTAGACATGAAAATGTCTCAGAAATGATAGTCCAAGGCCTTGCTTAAATATGAAGAAAATCCACCTCGCGATCTCAAAAAGCACTGTTTGATATCAGAGCATACATCTGTAGCTGCTAGCCTCATTGTGCTGTCCCGCCTGAAAGTTATCAAAAGCATCTTGGATAGTTCATTTTGTTGCTAGTCTGCAGACAATTGCTTAAGTACAGAAACAAACAGGTACTCCCCACTATCAGAGCAGAGCTACAACCACTGAAGAAGTTCACTGTCTCTGTGCACTCAAAATTCAGTTAATGTTTGCAACTTTGCTGCAGAAAAGGTCTGACTCACGCTCCCAGTAGCAGCAAATCACTTATCAGTTTTGCCTGCCCCAAATTCAGTTTTGTTACATTTTTAGTACTACAGCATGGTTAAGTTCAAGCCCAAGGAACAGATTAATGTGCCAACACCATGTGTCCAGGCATTACAGAAAGCCTTTGGGCTGCTTCTGCTCCGCCATCATACAGCAACTCTGCCACGCACCAAAAAGAACAAAAAAAGGTCTTGATACTGCACAGACCCTTTGCCACTGAAGATCTCCAGTAACAGCTTCTGGTAAAATACAAAGGACATAGAAGTAAGGAATGAGAAACTGGGAGCTTTAGATAGTGTTTCTTTTTTGTTAGTTTTTATTTCCCCCCCAAGTGCAGCTCTGCAGGTGGAATATGAGAAAGTTCTTTGGATTGCCTGTGTTGCCATTCATGTCCCCAAACTGATTTTATGGTTCTCAGGGGGCTTCACCATGCATACATGTATTTATGTATACTTACATAACACCTTCAATGCACACTGCTTGTGAAAACTGCAATTGGTATTATGGATCCTGAACTTGCCTGTAATGCTACTGTAATGCAAGCAGGAACCATGAGCTTGCTAAACCCCTGTCTTAACCCTTTGCCAAGACCCAGGTAAAGACTATTTACACCTAACAACACAGTTCAGCGACTGACTTGCACTGGCATTTTCATGTCAATGTCCACTGTCCATTTGTGTCTAAAAACAGGATTTTCCCAATGACAGCCTGCAATTTCAGCAGTCTGTTCAAATCACCAGGAATTGAACTTGGTTCTTTTTTTTTTTTTTTTCTCTCTGCCTCTCCTTGTCAGAAATCTCATTTGTCAGCTGTACAGCCTTGGGGCACCAGCTCACCCCACCGACATCTCACCTACCTTTTCCTCAGTACAGCTCCTCACAAAAGTGCAATTTACAGGTGACAAAAAATAATTCTCATCTCAGAAAATTGCCTCAGAGTTCTGGCAAAAATTCATACAAAAGGCGTGATGTATATTAAGAACTTAGATGAGCTGATGCTGTTCATCATTTCTGATGGCAAAGTCAGGGCAGCCCTTTGCCTGGTGAGGTGGGGGAAAATGTTATGCGTGTCCCAATTAAGGTCTCTCACATCAGGTACTGTAACACCCTCACCTAATATCTTCACAGTGTTGACTGATTTTAATTTTTTCCCTATTTTCTTTTGTCTCATTGACTGTCCTGCCCTTGTCTGCTTTACTTCTACAAAGAAAGGTGTTACTGGATTCATGCTGGGTGGTGCATGACTGGGTCTCTGCTTTTGTGCTGGGGACTCTGCTGTTTTCTGTCACTTGGGGAGAATGAAATTTGGTCCTAGTTTTCAAGTAAACTGCAGATGAAAGACGCTTTTCCTGCTTTGTTGTGCTGTAACCTTAGGCTAGAACTTTAAAATATATGATTGTGGTCATTAAAGAAACGGCAGCCTTTTTCCTGTCATTTATGTTCTCTATACTTTGTGCCTCATTAGAAACATGAGGGGCATACAGGCACTCCAACATCTTGGAAATGTCAGCCAGAGCCAGTATATTTTGAGTGTTAAAATGCACACAGTAAAGTGGTAACTGAATGTAAACAACAAATCATTTTCCTCTTAGCTTCTATTATTTTCTGTGCTTAAAGTATAGTAGTCAGAACAAAATCACAGACTTTTAAAATGACGAAAGGAAGCTGAGTAGGAAAGCTGGCCACGAATTTCATAAATTCCTGTTACTTAATAGCTGTAGCTGACTGGATCTTCACAAGAAAATACCTGTCAGCCATGTCACTACCCAGGGAATAATCGTTCTCTGACACTTATCTTCCTGCTTCTTTTCATTGGCAGAGGATAACTGGTTAAGCTGCTCTGTTTCTATTGGGAAAAGATAAATACCCTGCTCTCCCAAGGCAGGCAGGCAGCTCCTGATCTGTGTGGCAACACAGGGAGTGAAGGGACATTGCCTGTTCTGAACTAAGTGCAGTTCCCTCAGGAAACGTGCTGCCATTCTCAGGGCACCGCAGGTGGGGGTCGTACCTTTGATTATCAGATACCAAGGCAACATTGACTGTTTTTCCTCTCTCTCTAGTCTGATATGTTGCTTTCCTCATTTTAAGCATCCAAAATCAAGAGAAGAAAGACAACAGTTTTCCCCAGAAGTCAGCAAGCACTTGCGCTTGTGTGAACTCTTTCTTTTGCTTCTTTTTACAAAAGAAGATGGCCAGCAATTAGAAGGCAGGCAGTGCTTTGGGAATAATTTTACTATTCTCTGTGTTTCAGTACTTCAGAAGTTTCCTCTCAGTTAAATTCCTACAAACAGCAGATGAATGTCCTTTCAAGTCTACTTCTGGACCAGATTTGGTGTCATTCACAACGGTGAAAAAGTGGTGTTTTCTACTTTGCAGGTAGAAAGTAACCTACTACACAGATTTCAAGGTTAACAGAGCTCTTCAGGGACCCTGAGATTTTACTATAGAAGGGTAAACTCTACTACACAGTGTGTTATAGGCTGAGAAGGACGATAACCTTCCCTGATGTTTCTGAAGTGGTCACTTTTCAACCCTTACTCAAAATGATGGTGGGGCTAGCTGGCACACCAACCCCAAAAGAACTCCATTTTCCTCCTAACTCTTTATTGCAAATACAGAGAAAACTCCATCTGCCTTTTTTTAAATCTCTCTTGCTCCTTGCCAGCCTCATCTCCTGCAGAACACCTTTTTATCCTCTGAGTGATTTTACAGCTGGCAGACAGGAATGGCACTGTGCTGAGCAGGCTCTGCTGCTTAGCCATGGTGTGTGCACATGCATGTGCAAACCCTTATTTCAGTGTCTTCACTTGTATCACTGATTTGCACTTACTACAGCTTTACTTCAAAGTGCTCTTGGCCCTGACACAACCTACTTACTTGCATTCTGCATTTAATGACACATAGCTCCTAACCAGCATATGCATATTTTTTTTCTTTTGGTGCAATTTTCTTTTTTTTTTTTTTTTTAGTAGACGTTGCCCGAGCTGCTCCCACTAGTTAAACATGTCTCTGATTAAAATGTCATGCTCTGGTACATGATGTTCGTGTTTAGCCCCTGGGATCCATCCACAAAGCCAATCAATACACCGTGCAGAACACAGATTACAAGAGGTGCCACCCAGACACATTCGTGCGTGCAGTTGCTCTCTTCCCCTGGCAGCATTCCAACAGCCCTGCAGACGGCAGACACAGCGTAAAGGGAGAGCAAAAGTAGTTTATTGGCAGAGATGTGTCCTGTCACACAAATTGCAGGCAGCTGCCCTAACACATCCTGACAAGGAAGCTCTGATTGGGCTTGACACCTGCATGATATACAACTCTCCAACTATACAGGTCCTAAGGGAGTGCATGGGAGACCTTTTCCCTAGGAGAGATGCAGGTTAACATGCCGGGAGTTAGTCAGCAGTACTGGTCTCTTGTTAATATAAACAGCAGCTCGCCTTAAAGAGGAAAGCACAAAGTGACCTTCACCGCCTGACAGTCAGCAGTCTGAAATCCAGCAACAAGCACAACACAATGCCTTACAAGTCTCAGAATGGTTTTTAAAGAGAGCTGGAACATAATAGCCACCTCCCCCACCGATATCTCAATTCAGCCTTCGACTCTGACTGTGATGTGTTCTCCTGCTAAATCTTCTGTGGCGATAGCTCCAGCTGCCTGATGCCTGAGGGCTACGTCAACTGCACAGCGAGTGCCCCGGAGGCACACACAGGCTGTGGGGAGCACCATGGATGGGGCACACAGCAGCACCCTGGGATGCGTGTGTGCCCGCTGCCCGGCGGAACGCACGAGCATCCGGAGGTTGCCAAGTGCTCCTGAGCCAAGCGGCTCCGCGAACTGTTCCTCTCGTGGGAGAGCAGCCAAGCCCGACGTGAGGGAGCTGCCCTGCAGATCAGGCACAAAGATGCTGGCGGCTTCAGCACGGGAAGGCTCACAGCAGAGCAGGTGGCACTTGTGGGAGTAAACGCCTGGCTGGTACAGCCTGCCAGCGTGCTGAGCTGCTCTCCAAGCAACTCTGTGAAGGAGGGAAGCAATCCTGGAAGAAGAACGTCCCAGTGAACTCTCAGACAGCGATCCACTCCTCTGAAACCAAGAGGCTTCATAAAGGCAGTGCTTGAATTTTAGTTATCTGTTTATTAAAAGCAGTTTGAGTGGGGCTGAGAGATTTCAGGAGGTTTTTGGTGGTTGCAGCACCCAAAGGTGTTCTGGACCCTGGTGTTGCTCCCCTCCCCTTTTCTGACAGCCAGCATTTCCTCTGTAATTGTTGCCTGTATCCTTATAAGCTGGTTTTCATCTTTGTCTCCTAGCATTCATGATGTAAGAAAACATATTCACAGGTTGTGACACTTTTTCTCTGAACTGCCAACTGCTGACCCATTCCTATTCCTCTACAAGTTTTTAGGATGAGACTGAGCTTCTCAGGATGACACAGATCAGCTTTATCAGCTGATATCAGCCTTCTCAAGCAATAAAGATTTTTTTAAAGCTGTAAATCAACAGCACACAATGTCTGTCAGTGACATATATTGTAATATTGTGCTAATATTGCAATAACTCTCCAAACTGCTCTTTTATCTTAGAGAATGTTTCTGAGTTAAGCAGTGTCAAGTGTCACATTAGGAACCTTGACCACTGCGGTGGACTGCAAAACTCAGTTCTGGTCACATCTCCTCAGAGGAGCCTGGTCTGGGTCCACCACAGAAAATCACAGCAACCCTACACTGTGACCCAGCTTCCTGCAGTGAAATGCCTTAATCGTGCTTCTCAAGCTCAGCCTGACAGCTGGTAACACACTCAGGCACACTTGGCACTACCTTCCACTTAGCACCATGAAGAACCTGAAGTTTGATAAGATTACAGGTGCCACCAGCATGAGCCATCAGCTGGACAGCATTTTTATTCCAATTTACCCAACACACAGCACCCTCGGAAAAGCCTCTGGCTTAGGTCTACAGAAAAGTATTTCAGGCAAGCATCTCATTGGGGTTTGGTTTAGTTTAATGTCAGGTTTTGGATGAATGGAAGGAAAGGGGACAGACAGGCACATGCAAAAAGAGCATTAGGAAGCTGTCAGCTTCCCTTCACTATGATTCATGTGATCCTGAGACACAAGGTAAAATCTTATGCTGAAGAGTAATACAGCACACCAAGATGTGCTGTACAAAGTCATCTATTTTTGCTCTTCTCTTGCTTCTCAAGTGACAGTCACTTAATAAAGAAAATCTACAGGAGCTCTGCGAACAAGTACACTAAATGCACAATTACATACATTTTATTTCCAGTCCCATCACATTCATGCCATTGCTCTTAAGACTTCTCTTCACAGTGGGACCAAGCACCTTCTGGTATATTCTAATCTGTTATCATTGGTTCCCTGCTAAATAAATCATGCATAGGAAGACAGCTTTTTAGTCAGATTCTGTGCTAACAGTCATTCAACTTCAGAAGAGGAAATTCCATTAACTGAAATGTATTTCAAGGTAAAGATCAGGTTGAAAAAAACATAAATTATTTTGATGATCACTTGGCGAGGTCTGAAGTACATTTCAAAATAAAACACAGAGTACCTCTCAATCTTCCTGATCTTCTTGTTTATCAAACACCAGAAACAATAAATATATGATCCAAAAAGCACTTGTTTGGCCTTAACCCTGTAGGTTGACATAATTAATCTTTTGTAATGCATCCTGAATAAACTACCCAGGATATCTGGGATACATACTTTGAAAGTAGGAACTCCCTGTAGCCTTACTAAATGTTTTAAATCCTGATTTTTAGTTGAGTACACTTAAATGTCATTTTACCTAGCTGAAAGAACAAATTTGATTTTGCCACTGAAGACTTACATCCTTAGACTTTTGAAGTTCTCTACTATACGGTGAACCATCCAGATGAATCATAGTGGAGAACCATAGTGTTGTTCTTTTCTTTTTTCCCTACAAAATGTGCAAACACAAACACCAAATATGCCTTTGCCCCCTAACAAAAGATAAACAGGAACAAATTTGCTGTCTTTGCCCTCGTGGAAGTGGAGAAGAGCTGCCTGTTGTCCAGGGCTGGGAGGTTGTGCATCTCCATGCCACCCCTTGCTCTCCCCTGGACCTTCTGTGTGGCCTGGGACATTACACTTCTCATTCAAGTTGAGAAACCAGTGAAGGAGTCGACATCCCTTACTAGAGAAGCAACTTTTGATCAGTTTACAGAGTCTCTGTTTCAGCATGTGTGAAACAAGAGCTCACATCACTGCTGGGCTGACAAGCCCTGCGAGACCAAACTCCTGAAAAAGCCTGAGGTACTGCCTGCAATACAGGCTGTAACCTAACACATAAAAAGCCCCACTCGAGCATGAACTGCCTTTTCAGGGCCAGCACACTGTGCTCGAGAAGCCCAGCTGCCACCTACCACACTGCTTGAGCGCAGTGCTAAGCCTGGACTTTCTCCTGTGCCTGGACTTGCCCTCTGCTACAGAATGCAGGGGAAGTTGCAATCTCAGGCTGACTCCAAAAGGTTACAGAGTTGTCATTGCTCCAAATCAACTCTTGCCCCATCTGCTTCCCTAGCATCTGTTCCCATAGCAGTTCCTGACTCCCCCCAGTGAAGGAAATTGATCTGCTGCACAATGTTGGTACAGAAAGGATAGGAAACGAGGAAGCAAAACTGGCGCTGTACCAAGCTTGTAAGTATTTTACAGGCCATGTTGACAAATCTGTTCTGCACAGGGCACAAATCACTGGCAATGACAAAATTTTTACCTACTTCTGAGATCCCTGTGGAAGTGCCAAGCACGATTTTCACTTTTCTGGTTCCTGGACAAGGGAGCAGAGATAAGTGACTGCACTGGGAGAACATTAATCTAAAGTAATTTGTGAATAGAGCCATATGTGAGTTACTAAAGAGCTTGAGACATTTTGATTGGGTTTAATATCCTCACACCTTAACAGATGCCACAAGTATGTCAGTAGGGAAAAAAGCAGAAATGTAGGGATGCACATGAACAGCGAAAAAGGGCAGAAAGAAGCAACTAATTTATTTGGAATCGATATTAGGGTAATAGGGAACAATTTGAAATATAGAATTAGACAACTTGATTGCAGTCACAAGCCAGATCATGTTTTACAAAGGTAAACTTACAAATGCAGAATGGTGTCAAGATTGCATGATGAAAGTTACTAGAAAGGGCAAAACAAAACCAAGGCTCCACACTTCAGTTTTGCTCACCAGAGCAAATATTGTGTCCTGGCACTTGCTGGAAAACTGTGGTGAGTGGGATCCTAGTGATGCCTTTGCAAAGCCTGGGGATCAACTGGGATATGTGGAGCAGTAGGCAGCAGCAGCAGCAGAGTTTAAACATCTGAACAAACCCTTCTTTCTTACAAGTTTGCTAAAGATCTGTACCTGTAACTTCCCAAATTGTCATTAAATAATTTAGTCCTTCCTTTCAATCCTGAACCAGGAGTACAGGCACAGCATTTAATTAGTGTCTCAATTATCATTTAAATGTTTGCCCATCAAGTTCAATAAAGATCATGGCTGAATTTTGAGACAAGTGGCTGTGTCATCAATGATCTCCCAAGTGGTGACTTATTTGAAGGTTAGAAATTCATGCAGGTGGTTCTAAAACAGCAGTTAATCAGTATAAATTCTTTGGCTGCAGACCCTGCCCCTGTGAGCAAGTGTCCAATTCATTTGACCTTAATGGAGTAGAATGTATTTCACACGTCACAAGAACAGATGTCCTAAGCTGCAGTCATGAGCTTCAGAGAGGTCATATCTCTAAAAATATGTTCTATCAAGCAATTCTACTGCAGAAAATTAGAAAGTGATTCACTAAAATAACCTAACTACACCAGTGACTGAAATAAAGATATAGAAAGGTGTGCAGCTGCAACCAGCTGCAACTTCAAATATGTGTTCTAATGGCTAGAAATCTGCTTCTCAAAAGAAAGATTTGCCTGGTCTCCTTCCAGTCATCAGTCATCAGCCTATTTTATGAAATGTTTGTTTCTAATCCCAGGAAGGAAGGAAGACAGCAATGAAAAATCCCCAAATTTATCGCAACTTCTTGAACAAAGATGCATCAGCTTTGCTTCTATCTCTGGGCTGCCTACAAAGTCTGCTACTTGCGGAAATGTGCAAGTTTTCCTTCAGTTGCAGGGACTTTGGAGATGGAGAGAGTGGAGTTCAGGTCTTGGGTATCACATGCAAGATACATAAGGAATTCTTCCCACAAAGCAAGCACATTATCTGTATACCAAGTGAGTACTGGAAGACCAATAATGCCAAGATATTCCCAAAGATTGCCTGGAACTGAAAGCTATAACTATCATCTGCTGTCTTCATTCCCCAGCAAATACCCCTACAATACAATAGTGACAGTTCAGTGAGTAAACATAGTTAAACTTCCCAGATATTTTTCAATGTGAAGAGGGAAAGAGAGAACCAAAATCTTCAGACAGTCCCTAAGACTGAATTGCTGGAGGTCAAACGGCCAACAAGGACAAAAAGCTGGGTAGACCAAGCACACCCAGCTGATCTCAGCACAGCACACACACCAAAGCTCACTGCCAGGGCAGCCCAGCAGGACACCCCTCCCAGCCCCAGCCTCCTGGTCTTATGCAAACCCTGAGCAGACGCACAACTGCAGAACTGAAGGGAAGGGATGCTCTGCCATTTGAAGCCACACAAGTAGACAATCTTGATTAGTGCCTTCGTAACCTCATGTTTAATGTTTGCTACCCTGTCTCTTGCAAGTTATATATTGCCTCAGATTTCAAATCACTGGCAAAATGGAAGAAACATTAAATCAGGAAAAAGTCATGACTATGAACTCATGAACGACCTCCCATTGACAAGCTGAGGGATGCCAGTAAATCAGTTCTGAATTTATCCATTTTCTGGTAGCACCTTGTATGATCTAAGTACGGTATTTTTGTTTTGGAGTTTTTATCCAAAGCCAAAAATTAGATGTAATATGGTATTTGTAGCCAAATGTCTCAGAGAAACGCAAGTGAACTGTATCAACTCAATTTCTTTCGTTCATTAGATAGGTAATCCTACAAAACAATGAAACTAATTTCACCAAGGCCATGAATGAATGATGCAGATTTACTATGATAGTTTTAGTCCAAGCTTTGTGGACAGAATTCTAAATTAACTATTTCATTAAACTGTTCAGCTGATTAACTAGCCAATCTATAATTCCTACTCACCATTTTACATTTATTTGCTATCACGAGATTTACTTGTTTCAGGCAGAGATTTGTTTAGATGTCTGCAGGAATTTTATTTATTGGAAGATTCTGTCGTAGGCTTTTTCCTCAGAATTTTGCTGATTACAGAAGATGCTTAAAGATCAGCAACCAAACTCCAGGCTAACATGGCTAAGAGTACACTTCTTGCTAATGAAATTGAACTAAACCAGCTTGGCACCACCTGCAACAATGATATGAAGCTGGGCTACACAAATAGTTGATTTCTCAGATTGGTTGCTAACTTCAGAAAACATTTTTTTTTCCCTAATTAGAAGGATTATACCCTTGTCATTAAAAAAAGCCCAATAAATTGAGAAGAGTAGGTTAGTTTTGTTGGCGCTGAAACAAGCTGCTACGTTTCCCATGTTGATGGTTTTAACCCATACAAGGCAATTGAGATTCCATAAGCATTAGTCACCAAATAAAGGACAGGGAAGAGATTGATGCCTGATGCCCTTTCTCCCCTCTCCAGTCAGGTTTCAGAGGGCTCAGTGGGAAACATGGAAGCCCTTTCACTGCATACTGAGGACATGAATTGAGGTCTCCCCATCACAAGGGGGCTGCCGCTGTCAGTCAATCCCTGTAGATGTTCACAGCACCCTGATTCATTGGCTCTGCCTCCACCTTCCCCAAGGCTCTGAGCTGGGAAGGGACTGTTTTGGTACCCCAGTGCTCTGCTGCACTGTTTGCTGTAATTTCTAGGACACTCAGTTAGGGATGAATAACCTCTGAACTAGATGAAGGATACGAGGTGCCAGCCTATGGCACATCTCCAGCTCAGGCAATTACCAGCTGGCATAGGTGTGTATGGGGGAGGAGAGGAAGCTTTCCCAAGGTGAAAAGCAGTACACCAATGCTTTCAAGAACTTCTCACAGAGAACTCTGTACATCTAACCTTTTTTTTTTTTTTTTTTTTTTTTTTTGTTTGGTGATCTAAGAGTCGTAAATCCACGAGTCAGTTCCCAAACATTTCATGCCAAGGTTATCATTGAATCACAGCCATTGTGAAATGCCCTGTCTCACTTTTCGTGCAGCATTTTTCTTTCCTACTGTTGTTTATATTGTTGCCTGAGCACTGCAAGCAAGCCTTACAGTACAGGAACAGTGTAACTTCCCCACTTCTGACTGCACAGAAATAAAACTGCCTCCCCTCATCCCCATGCTTGGTGATTTAATATACACTTCATTCAAGATGTCCCAGTTTCAGGCAGGGAGCACTGCAGAGGTGGTGGAAATGTACAGTGCTGTAGTTAGGAGGGAAGGAATATAAGCAGCATGAGCTAACCCCTGCTAGACAAATATTTGGGCATCGCAACCTCTAATATTGTCTTAGATGGCACTTGAAAATTAAGTAACATAATTGTGGGAAGAAAACAGGGTGACACATTTTTTCCATCTTCCCTGGGCTACTGGTTACCCCTCAGCCTACCTCTCAAAAAAACGCTCTTACTTGGGCAGAAATGCCACAAAGAAACTTCCTGAAGCTCGAGGCAGGGCACCTGTTTGGGTGCAGCCTGGCTCTTGTGGTTTATGAAAAGGTCTGTGCATAGAGTCCTCTCACCACTTTGTTTTGACTCTGGGTAATTAAGCCTGTTACCTCCTGGTAATAATGCAAACTATCCAACACCTCTTTAGCAAGAGAACAGGCTTATCTCTGCTGCATTTGCCCTGAGGACAGGCAACACAGTTTCAGTGCTAGCCACGAGCAGGTATTTCCGTCTCATCCTGGTATGAACTGTGAGGCATCTTTATCATCACAGTTCAGGATTCAGGCCTTAAACATACTTTAAAGAAGGGAGATAAGAAATAGTGCAGCATCCACATCTGCAAAGCTGTGTAGTTCAACTTCTGTATGAATGTGTGTGTTGAGAATTGAACCAGCATCAGGAAGACTGAGCTCCTATGGGACTTTTAACACAGGGAGCTGGTATTTTGGGATAACAGTACTAAGCTCCCCAAGGAAAAGGCAAAGTGCAGACATGCCAGCCCACCTGTTCATTAAAAACTGCTTTTTAACTGAAAGCTGACTGCCATAAAAATCTCACCCTAAAAAATCAGAAGGAAAATAACGAACCTGATTAGACACTTACACATACTAAGGGTGAATACTAATCCCTGGCTTAACACATCCTCTCCGCACTACTGAAATTTCTTTGGTCCTCTGTCTGTTATAGGTGAGTATCTTACTGATGAAAAGCTCTGCCACCAGCACGTTTCCTTCAGTATAGCTCAAAATATTTGATCCACATAGGTTGGTTCCAATGTTCTTATTTTGAGTGTAGGGAAGCAGGCAGAAGGAAGGGATTACATCCTGGTCTCTCCACAAATCAGCAGTGAACTGGAAACAGGGCTCTGGGTCACTCAGCTCTGCCCCAACACTACAATGAGGCCAACACAGCACTGCCTCAGCCCCCAGGCTGGAAAAAGACCCCTCTGCCTGTCCATCTATCTCCCTGTCTGTCCTGGGGCCTCTGCTGGGCAGGGGCTGCCCCATGGGCTACAGTGAAGTCTTTCCAAGGCTCCCACCAACTTATCAGTAGCAGCTCACAGCTGAAAAAGCCAAATATCAATCCTTGGAAGCAATATCTTCTAAAGAGTAAAGAGAACAGATGTCCATGTGTTACAGTTCTAATACAAATATCAAGTCCATTGCTTCTGTTGCCAGGCATTCTGCTTGTGACTTCAGTTTCCCCACAAAGAGAACACAGAAGCAAAGCACAGATGGGAAAATATTAGTTAAACCACTAAAAAAGTTATTGCTTTTTTTTTTCTGCAAAACGAAACAGCATTTCTAGGAAATGCAAATGTAGTTCCAAACTAAGTGGTTAATAATTTTTTCAAATTCAAATGGAATGGTGGATCAGATTTGTAATTAGGATTTTAAAGGATGCAAAGTCAAGGCAGCAATCCTTCTGGCTTCTGCAAGGTTAATTACCTTTAAAAAAATCAATAGATACCTTTACATTTATTAAATATGAGGTAAGTTCTAGAATGAGGGTTAAAATCTGTTCCTGCTTTTCTAGAAATATTTATTACATTGCAGAATCACTCTGATGAAATCTAAAAGAAGGTTGATTATTTTTTATTCCATTCCAAGGGATGTGGGCTATTTTCCAAGAGTGTTCAACCCAAACTATGCGGTCTTCAAGGTAATCTACACATTGTCAATCTTCTGAAAATATATACAGTCACACATAAAAGATTTAAAGGTGCATTGCACAGTGTTAACAATAATAATAAAAATATTCTCTGGTTGGAGAAAAAAACTGGATGGTCATATGCAAAGATCAAACCACAGGAGGGGTGGAGAGACAAATTCTCAAGGGAAAAAATGGGGAAAGCAGCAATACACTGGCAAAAAAGCAGCTTTGATAAGTATAACCAAGGCAGCTATTTTTTACATGCTACCAACTCATTTGCAGGACCCAGACCTTTAGTTCTGCTGCCTGTACATGGGAAAAGTATATTTTACAGTTTCTGTTATCCTATGGCCTTCACCTCACAGGACAAGAAATTCCCAGCAAAACAAAGGGATTTTAAAGTTACACAACTGCGGCCTCAAAGAACAAATATTACCGCAGGCCTGGTTCCTACGGTATATCACTGTGTCCCGCAGCCATAGGGAGGAGGAGGAGAAGATCCAGCAGGCAGGAATTGTGCAGCAAGATTGATTTATTTAATTATTTTACAAACTCTTTTATAGACTTTTTTCTTCATAGTCTAATTGGACAAAGGATCAGCCACCCCTTGGGGGTGATTGGCTAAAATCCTAAAACATCCATTATCAAAATATTTTCTACTATACCATAAACAAGACTTTCCAAGGTTGCAGGTGGCTTGGTTGTTTACATTCCCTGCTACCTCTTCTGTGAGAGAGAAAAGTCTCTCACGGACTTAGAAAATAGCAAGAAAATCCTTGCTAGCAGCATTTTTGTACCTACAAACAAGTTGAATCAATAAACCCAACAGTCAAATAAAAGGCTAGGAGTGTAAATAGAAAAAAGAAAAGTTAGGACCTAAAAAGAAAATAAAATTAGTGTCAGCAGATGCGTCAGAACATGGAAAAAGTTTGTCATTATTTGTCAACAAGAGGCGGTGAGTGCAAACTGAAATTCAGGAGATTATACTTGAACAGAAAAAATAAAATTGCTTTACAGTAAGAGTGGTCAAGCACTGGAATGTGATGACCAGAGAAGCTGTGGAGTCTCTGTGCTTGGAGTCCCAGTCCTGGACAATCTGCTCTATCTGACCCCACTTAAGCAGGGGAGCAAAGCTAAATGGTCTCTAGAGGAACCTTCCAAACTCAACCTTTTGCTGTGTGATTTCATGGGCAAAATCCTGTCCACGAGGCAGCACTTGTTGCAGGCTGCCTGCCTTAGTCCAGACTGGTTCAAACAAGAGACATCTCCTGCTTCCAAGGCTTATTTGAACTGCACTCACTCCACCCCATCCCTTGAGAAGGCAGCAAAGGAAAGTATCTTTTTCCTCTCAGGTTGTTTAGTAAGGTCCTAGGCTGACTACCAAAACTTTTATTTTTTTTTCAGAGAGTGAACCAAACAGATTTTTAACACCAACCCTTCCCTGGTTATTGTCTGGTGCAATCAGCTGTAAAGTCATCAATGTGATGGTAAGTTTATGCACTGAGTCCTTGTGTCTACTCTGTGAGGTTGCTCAGAAGATGATTTACTACCACAAAACGTGACTACGTTAAAGACTTTTTACATCACTCCTTAAAAACTTAGCTGGGGATAAAACAGATCACAGGAGTCAAGAAGCAATAAGTCTTTTTCTGATGAGTTGAGCTAGTTTTGGAACATTGATTAACTTGTCATGTTTTCCTTTTACAAGAAAAAAAAATGATGTGAGAGGAATCAATTTAAAGGCGAAGATAGATCCTGTACACTAAGTTTATTTGACTGTTAAAGATCAGACAGTAGCGGAACACTTTGCATGTAGATTTGCTTTGAAAACTGCCCTCTATCTAAACATGTCCCTGATAACCTAGAGAAATCAACTGATAAGATTGACTGTGTCAGTGGGACAAAATAATAAAAAGAAAACAAAATGTACCTCTTTTAATAACTAAATATCAAAGCCTACAAAGTCACACAAGGTGTCTCTTGTCAGATGTTTGGGAAAGAAAATTTTGCTCCTTTAAATCTTGCTTCTTTTGCTGAAAAATGATTTAATGGATGTGATTTCAAAACATACATTAATGCTCTTACTGCAAGTTTATTTTTACGAGTATGAATCAGCAGCAGAAAGGCAGCTCAAGAGATTTTAAGGGTAGGAGCTGAAGGCAATGACAGCCCAGCACGCACTTGTGAATGGGAGCAAGAGGAATCAAAGCCTTTGCCTTCTGCTTCATGGCTTGATTGACTTGGCAATTACACAGGCCATTGCTCTGATCTGCTACAAACTTTCTCTCACAGCATCAAGTCTTATTCTTTAAGGGCTTATGTTCCTGATCAGATTTCTTTTTCAATAAGTACCCCTTTTCATCAAGGAATGCCTGACATATAGTGGAGTGAGGTAGAAGCACAGGAAGAGAAATTATGTAGGAGCAAATTATAAGCGTCCAAGAACAAATTGGCAGTGTTTGTTCATGTGGAAGAAAATCATATGAAATACTTGCTGTGTTCCAGAACATCACAGAAGGACACATTGCTGTGTTTTATCAAGGTATTGTATCCTTTTTAAAATCAAAGCCATTGACTTTCCATTGTTCACAAACTCAACAGCCACACGGAGGCCATCGCTTCTTTGGATTTAAAAACCAGTGAATCATTTCCTCTTGCTCTATACATAATCTGGTCTTGCCACCCCTTGGATCACTATGGCTCCTTTCAAGCTACAACTTCTGTACAGAACTTGGAGGTGACATATTCAAATGACTATGCTGCAAGTGAAAAAAGATATACAAAGGCTTTAGCAGCCCAGGTTTTAAAAACTGAGGAGTGTAGAAATAGATTTTTATTCCCTTTGTATCAATAAGGAAATAATGGTTTCTGAGATTTTCCAGTAAGAATTTGCTACAGAAATACTCCAACGTTCTGTAACTGTCTACAAAAGAACACACAATTATTAATCAATCATTCTCCTTCACAGACAAAATGACTGCCAAAGGCTGACATGCCTATCGACAAATGAAACAACAGCAGCCCCAGGAACAGATAACTTTCATCTTCCCTTGTGGTCCATGTTGAAGCAATTAGACACTAATGCTTTTTAATGGTACCACAATCTATATGCTGCTCTTGCATTCTTTGACAGCTTGGGAGTTGAATCATTTTCCTCATTGAGTGAATAAGGAAGGTTTTAACTTCTATGAATGAGATGTATACTCTTGTTTTAAAGAATAGAACAAGATTTAAATTCTGCTCTCAGGCAGAAGAAAAATTAGATACTATACTTTTCCAATTCCACCAAGAAGTGAGGAAAGATGCTTCTCCTTTCTAATGAAGTGAAAGAAATTACTCAGAGCAGTTCATTAGCTAGACCAGGGATCTCTGTGTCCTGATTAGCCATTGGCTGCATCAGTCTGGACATAATTTTTGAGGCCAGAGCAAGGCTGTCCTGCTGCCAGGTGCTGCCAGGCACAGGGCGACCTCTCCAGCCTCTGATGGCCACAGCACTCATACAGCAGCGGTGAGGGCAGGGAAGGGCTGAACTACAAACGAGGCTTAGTTTGCAGTCTCTTATGTCCCTCTTCTCTGTAGTCTGTCTGCTTTGTTAACCATCACACACGATAAACAAAATGGGCAAGAAGGGGGAACAACCTTGATCCTTGGTTAAAACAAAACCACAAAACACACATGTCCCAAACCAGAAACAGCACCTGCTGACTCAAAGGCTGTGACAGTCAGTTCTTGCCTGAGAAGGCTGGAGACTGGCAGAGACACAGGGATGAACACACAGCTCCTGAGAGCCCCAGTGAACTCTGGCCTACATCTCCAGTCCCTCTGGCTCAGGTGCCCTCACACCCAATTGTGCCTGGTACAGCAGCCTCAGCCTTTGCCACACACCTCTCCCTGTGCTTTTTTATCCATAACCACGTCCTGGAGCTTGCTTCTCAAAATCACGGGTATTTTAGGCAGCATGAGGGGAGAAGCAGAGGAAGAGCTAGCCTCAGAAAAAAAGAAGACAAGATACGAGGCGGTTGTGGGGTAACATTTACTGCTAAAAGTATCACTGCCTTGTAATTTTTCCTGACACAAGGGAGGGTCAACCCTGCCAGGTCCAAGCAGCACCGGCAACTATTAATTCCTGTGATTACCTGTTTTTCCTCCCTACCCTGGCTCCCCTTCTTCCTCCAACTCCTCACTTTCTGCAGGCCCAGGGCCACTATTTTGGCTTGGCTGAACCCCTAGTGTCCTGCTGTCCTGACCAGGCTCTCTGGACATCACACTGGGACCCCCGATGGAGCCCACTGCTGCCCTGAGCTCAGGGCCCTCTCATACTGGGGATACTCTGCTCCTCCTTCACCTTCAGAGCAAGGTCACCACTGCTTTTGGTGCCTTCCACCAGGCAACTGCACCAGGAACAGATCATCAGTGAGAGGGAGACAGCTACTGTTTGACTGCTTTGGGAATCCCTTCCATTCCACTGTGGGATCATCACACCTTAGCGGAGATGACTTATTTCAGCTGAGATGGGCAGCCTAGCCATGGAAAAACACCTTCTGCTCTGCTGTCACACGAGCCACCATTGACACCACTCTTAGCACATGGCTAAGCACATGGCTTTGTTCTGCTTCCAAAATATTCCCAACTGCCTGTCATTTCACACTCTCCTGCCTTCATCTTCCTCATCCTCCCTATTATTTCTTTTGCATCTGACACCTTGTCTTCCTCTTCTTCTATAAAGCAGTACAACCAAATTGCATAAGTCTGTTGCATAAATCCCAACTGCAAACACTCCAAGATGCCTGTCATGATGCCTTGTTTCTGGTATTCTCTTCCTCACCACCCCCCATCCGCCCCCAGCCCCTAATGTTCTCTAGCTTTTAAAGTCTTCAGACAAGAGCTATCTTACTATCATTCTTTTTCCCTGGTGTAATGCCAAAGGCCAACTACCTTGCCAGGTTATTAATGGCAATTATTGCGATTACTAATTCAAGAAGAATTATTTTGCAACTAAATTAAATATCTAAAGTAAGGGCAAGTATATGTGATGAATACCCAAGAGCTGTCAAATCTCTGCAATTAGTACCCTGTTCAGAGATAAAGGAAAAGCCTCTGAAGCAGCACTGAATCATAGATTTTTTTTTTTTACTATATTTCATTGTGGAGTTGGAGAGAGGATAAATCACACAAAAATTACAAACTCCAAGGTTTCTAGGTGTATTCGCTACCCAAAATCTTAAACATCGAACAACTCATTGCATATTTACTGATCCCATTAGAAAACAGCAGTCAGTTTTCATTTCCATTGTGGTCAGTTTGTGTAAAAAAAATCAAAGCAATTTGTGTAATAAAACCAAACAACTGTGCTGCAATCAAGACCACTTCATTTTTCCCATCTTCTATTGCCTTCACCATGTTTAAAGCAAGAAGAAAAGGCTTTCAGCCAAGGCCTCAGTATGCATGCCCAACCATGATAAAAGAAGAACGTGTCCTTTATCAGCAATGTATTGATGAGCAGTATTATTCTATTTCCCCTGCTAAGATGGAGTGAAAGCAATGCATTCTGATGAACCACATAGAGCCTCTGAACTGGCCAGGCACTGGGATCAAAACAAGAAGCAGACATGACTCTCCATCTTATGGCATTTGTTCAAAGCCACATTTTTTCTTTCCTCAACAGAGAACTTGGTAAAAACCTGTTTCAGAGGTTGGTCTTTGCTGAAGGTGCAGCATGACAAGTAAAGTGTGCAACAAGAAAGCTCCATAGGCAAAGTCATTCGTGCCAAGCAACCTCTACTCTCCTGCTTGACAGCTAAGGCTGTGGAGCTGCACCAGATGGGATGGAGATTTCCCCCCTGGGATCAGAGACATTTGTTCCTCAGACGCCTGTGCCAGCACAGAGGAAGCTGTGCCAAGGGAAGACACCGTGGGCATTTGATTATAGCTGCAGTGTCTGTCTCAAGTGCAGGCTGCATTGCTTTACCCTTCTGTAAGTTGTTTCAGCACCACCGCAAGGGCTTGCAAATTAGGCAAGTACTTCCTGTTAAGGGTTGTCTCAGTTTTCACCCCCATCTTTCTGAGCCTGAATCTCAAGCAGTGAAAGAGCATTTAAGAGTAGGAGCTGCGAGCCCAGCTTTTAAGTGGGCACTCTTGTTATTGACCTTTCTATACAGGAGATGAAATCATAGAATATTTCAAGTTAGAAGGGACCCATAAGGATCACCAAGTGCATTTGATATCTCCATTTGATGGATTCAAATCAAACAGTTGATACACCCATTGGTATAAAAAATGTTAAGCATGTAATAAAAAAACCTAAATTACTTTCAGGCTGCAGGGAACACCTCTGGCTAGCCAGTGTTGGCTGGAGTTGGGAAACCCACACCAGGAAGAAATTAAACAAGTCTATTCAATTAAGAGCAATCCTAAAAGCAAAGCTTTTATAATTAAGATACTATAAAAGAGACTCAAATCCTTCAGAGATATCAGAAATGCTTAGAACTCCAGTGCTGTTTGTCTGCAGTCAATTCTCAGTAGAGAATTTTCCTTTGGGCATGTCTTCTCATAAAAGGAATATCTGTTCCATCAGAACTTTTTGCCATTTGCTGAGCTTCGACAGGCTGGAGAATGATGTTCCCCACAGAGTCAAACCATGTGTAAGAACAAAGCCCATATGGCTGTGCTGCATTGTTCTCCTTTCTCTCATCTCTCTCAACAGATAATTTCTGAGCACAAATTTGCCAAGATTTTTAAGATATAATCCATCACTAAACAGAAGGAAACACTGTAAAACTTGCCATCTCCAGCCTTACTTAAAGTTCCTCAAGGAGCAAATTGATAACCTGGACTCAAAAGACATCTTTCAGGTCACAGCTTTTTAAGGAAAACTTGGCCTTCTGCAAAAATTACTATACTCCATCTCCTGCTTTGCACCTGGTTATTATTCAAGCTGTAGCTTGTTAGCATGAGGACTTCCTACAGGCTTTTATGGCCTGTTAAAACTCCCAGTATGCATTATGGCCTTCACATTAGAGCTGCATAATACTATTAATAACAGAACATGGAAGGGCAATTTACTGACAAATGACTGTAATTGAATACACACAATCCACTAACAATGTTTAAGAGAAAAATACATTATATGTAAGAGAGAAATATCATATCGTGTTTTAAGAAGGGACTGAAGGCAGCAAGGCAGAGATAACGACACCTATTAATTAAAGCTATTCCAGACAGTCCCTTTGCTGGCTTGTTTTTAACATTCATTAGTGTAGACTCCACAGCCATATGCCACTGCATGCCACTTCTGCTGAGGCTTTGCTGTCTTTTTCTTTAGCAAGCTTCATCAAAGTCCATCCTGAACCTCCTGTGCTGCAGTATATGCTGTCCATCAAGGACATGAAGGAAAAAAAAATTCCTTTTTATGGCAATAGCTTTTCAAGTATTTGAAGACTATTATTGCATGCCCTGTCAGTCTCTTCTTTGGGGTGTTTCTGAGTGACCACAAGTTTTCCAGCCCTTGCACTCTCAGTTTCCTCCTCAAGGCTCCCTCTGATTGATCCTTCTCTTCCTGAAAGTGTGATGTTCAAATCTGGATGTCGCACTTTTGCTGCAGAGTAAGAGGAGAGATGAGCTGACAGCAAACATCTTTACAGATAATACTTCTAGTTACCTTATCGACTCTTGCATCGTCGTTGCAAGAGTTGTGTGAAAACACAACAGATCTGCGTAACCTGAAATCAGATCTTGCACTACAAATTAAATTTAAAATCTCTTAGCCTCACACTTGAAAAGAGCTCTCAGTATTTTGGCAAGCTGATTCATTAATTCTATCTCTTTGCGCTGGAAAGAGATGACTCCCAACAGTGACGACTTCCCAAATGTTTTTCCCACGGGTTTTCATGCTGTTGGGATGGAGTTAAAAGACGTATGTCTGATCTCTGTTCAGCAACTATTTTCAAAGGACATCCTTGTCTTCAAGGATATTTCTGATCGAACACATCCCAGAGATCTAAGAATCATGACTATTGCTTATTTGGCATTTTACCTCAAAAAATGAGGTGGGAAAGAGGAGCAGTCACATAGCTGCCAAGCTAAGTGGATTCTCTTACAATGCAACAGTATTAGCAGGAGGCACAGGAACTGGACTGCGGATAACCAAACTACCAGGAGGAATCAATCACAAAAAATGGACACAGAGCAAAACAGATAAGCTCCTCAGCAAAAGACCAGGAGGCATGAATACATCAGAGCTACTTCCATAAAGAACAATGAAGGAACTTCTGTTAATCTATTCCCACCCACCCCTAGTTACAGTTTCCTCTGGTTTCCTGGAGAATCTGCTGCTAAATCAGATGACACAGTTTCACAGTGATTACAGTGGCACAGTGTGCCAGTTTCCCCTCTGTCCCCTCACTGACGTGCCCAGTAACTGTCATCTCTTGGAATTTAGAGCCAAGGGTCATCCACAAAGTGGAATGCACTTCATTTCATGGCTTTCAAAACATCATTAGGACATGATCACTCATTGTTTCCAAATAAATCAATCATAGCTCCAAGGCTGAAGACTTAATGCCATACTTTATGCTTAACCATCTCCCTCTAAAATAGACTCTCTCCAACAAACTGTCTGCAGGAGGAATATATATCTCTGTCAGAGCAGCTTCCAAGCAGTACTAAATTCGATAATTCCCATTAAATTCTCCTTTATTTTTTTGCGTTTCTCCATCATGTTAAACACCTTCCTTTTCCTCAAATTCATTTGACAGGTCACCATGACCCAAAGGTCCAGGATATAATCCCCCAAATCATTATGAGGATATGTATTGACTTTTCACTTTGGAGCAGAGGTATGTTTTTTTGTTTCCTGTTTTTTGTTTGTTCCCATCATTCATCTCACCTGGGTACAGAAGAATCATTTAATGTCTACCTACAAATTCTAACAAATCTGTGAATAATTCATGCCGTGGAGGAGATCAAATTACCATCCACCTGCACCTGTGGATGCCAAGGGATTAATAATCATTTATAAACTCACTTTTCTCTTAAACTGCATTCCTGTGGCACCAAACAGCACACTCGATCAGCAGTGCTGTCAACTTGGGAAAGCGAAACAGATGCATCACTGGAAGGCAAAAGTTCTTTTTTAGATTAAAGATAATTCATGAGGAGGAGACACTGTAGATCTGCTCACCCCAGACTTTGAGGTCAACACCTCATTTCATAGGGGAAGAGCAGCATGCACTTAATGCCACAGCTTCAACCTGGGAGTCCATCTCTGCATGAGGGGAAAAAACAAACAGATAAAAACCACAACCCATGTGTTGTGGAGCTCAGTATACAGTAAACGGGAATCAGTATTTTCCTTCTTTTGTTACCAGTCAGTGGAGTAGGTCTGTCTGACCCTCTTCCACACACACTGAACAAGACTTTCTGCTGTTCTGCACAATAAAGTACCAGCTCCTGCTGCTAGATCAGATCAATTCCCTCGTGCCTGCTTTGTAAGCAAAGAGAAAAATTTTCTATTCTAGCAGCCTTCGTGCTCTAAGAATGGAGCCTGAAGTGCTGTCTCTGTTGTGACGGTGGAGCTTAGGCCTCTCCAGCAAGCAGGGTGCTGCACGATGCCGAGCTCTGTCACAGCACAAGGGTCTCTGCCACGTTTTTGTACCAACCACTATTAATTTCCCCAGCAATGCCCATGGAGTATTTGATCCAGAGTTGCTTCCTTTTGCAGTCAGCACACCAGGTTGCCCCCGTCCTTCCTGGGGACACTGGCATCCCCCATCCTGGGAGCAGTGATGCTCCTGGGGTCTCCCTGCCCTGCCCCAAGTTTAGGGGCTGTCACTGCAGCCAGAAGGGGCTCTCAGCCCTGAACCCACCAGCCGCCCAGAGAGCCACACCCCGCTGAGAACTGGGAGCTGCTGCACCAGTCCCTCCTCCTCCATCCGCTCTCCCCGTGTGCTAAGGGCCCCTGGCTGCAGAGGATACCCCGGGACAGGCCCAGGGAGACTGCCTGAGGCCCCTCCTGCCCTCAGCCTGCCCCCTGTCCTGAAGACAAGCCGAGGTCACCCCGGCTGCACATGGTGCGTGAGCAAGGGGGCCCCGCTCACGAGTGACCACTGACACCCGAGGCTGAGCCTGCCAGGCCAGCACCAGGTGAGGTGCAAAGCACTGCTCATGAAGCATCCCAGCTCCGCCCTCCACACCGGTGTGCCGTGGAAGAGCCGTGAGAGGTTTCTGCGCCATTTCCCGTGCCCGTTTGTCTCCCCACGTGGCAGCCGGCTCCCAGCTCGCTGCTGCGCCTCCAGTGCTGCTACCCTTCAGTGAAAGCCTGGAGCTGGCAGCACCACTGCACTGCTGCTACGTGGCTCCTCTTTCTGGAAACATGGACAATTTTTTTCTTGGAGGTTAACACAGAAAATGCAAATTAGTAATTTTTCCCTTAAATTTTTTCAAAAGAAACTTAAATTATTAAACACATGGAAAAAAACTTTCTTCCTCCTTGTCACCATGAAGAAAAAAACCCCTTAATTTCAGTTTAATATTTTTAAAAAATGCTAAGATTTTTAGAGAAGTAATATGAAATATATTTCTTCTGTATACAAGCACCAAGAAAGTATCCAAGCATGCAAATTACACTCCCAGATTCACCTTTTCCACTTACCTCAAACACATTGTCATTAGTCTTCAATTGTTTACTTTTGCCATGTTTGGGGATTGAGGGTTGTTTTTTTTTTTTTTTTTTTTTTTTTTTTTTTTTTTTTTTTTTTTTTGTGTTTTTTTTTGTTTTGTTTTTTTTTTTTTGGGTTATTTCTGCTTCTTATTTTTAAGGTTTCTACCCTATGGATAAAACACTCCCCAAATTCATGATGAGATCTTGAGAATAAAAGGAATAATTAGTTTCCAAATATTTGCAGGGTAAACAAGCAACATTTCACCATCTTAAGTAACAACCCTCAGTCTCTGTTAAGTGTCTCAGTAAAAGCCAGTAAAGCTCTAAACCATAAAAGTTGTCTCACGGGCCTTAGGCCAGTATGACAGGCAAACCTCTTCAATCTCCACAAAAAGTGTCTTTTCCAAGAAGTCTAAGGCCTTCTATTATATCCAAATAACACATCAGGCTTTGATTGCTGCTTAGGACTAGTCACAATACGTAGCTATAAATTATTTGACACAATCGTTTACTCAGTAATTTCAGGTACCAATCTGGTACCATACCATCTGTCAGGTAAAGACAGATGTGTATGACCTAAATCATCCTAAAATGTCATGGCTACTGGAAGCTATTAACAAACAGTGCACTGAAGCTGGAATATTTCTCAAGGAGGTCATAATCAGCATGGACAGTGCTGGATTGAGTCTCCTTCACATCTTCTTACTGCCTTATTACAGTTTTGCATCTAATCAGTCAGCTGGATTTGCTTAAATTTGTGTCTGGTTCTAGTTGATGTCAACTTCATGTCAATTCCCAGTTCCGTCACGTGGCTGAAATTGCCCATCTGGAAAAAAAACATAGCAAGAATATCCTAGGAACATCTAGTCCTTCCCCTCCCTGGAAATGAAGCCAATCAACTGTGAGCTAAACTAAGAGCAGAAATTGGCATGAACAGTGCAAGCTATCTCAGCTGAACCTTTTTTCCCATCATCATATCCCTGCTTTACCTAACGCAGGAAAATTCTTGCAGACAGCTGTTATTTTTTTTGGCTTCTTTCGTACATCACCAGGAACACCTCCCACTGGGTTTCTCAGGAGATTGCTAAAATAATGTAAGTAATACAGCACAAGTATTCTATCATTAGTCATTGGGAAGAGGATCATTCTGGCTTTGTCTGCTTCTCTCTGTGATTTCCTTCACTGCATCAGTACAGTCCTTTGTTCTCTGTGAACACACTCATCATTCTTCAGCCCTTGTAGTACCCATGTGACAAGTTATTACACCCAAAGCCTTATTATGGGCAAAAGGAGGAACGCCTCATTTGGGAAGCCAGGAATTCTATGTTAGACTAATTAAAATCTTAACAGCCTAACTAAAATACAGTAAACTGTTATTACGGTGCAGTTGCAATGATACCAACCTTCGGAGTCCCAGTTATCCGAACGACACAATGCACAGCTCAGTAGCGCAGTCAAAGATTGCCAGACAGGAGTGTTCCCTGATGTTATGCTCTGCTCTCCCTTACCCTGCCCCTCTGGCTCTCAAGGGTGACATAAGTCAGCCTCAAAGATCAGCTCATGGGGAAGGACAGGGGCCCAGGGTTGAAACACTTTGTTAGCATTCCCAGTCCTTTGCTTGAAGGATGTTCATGATGGGGTTTCTTCTTCTCCTTTGCCGAGGATTATGCCATCAATAGCTTCTTTCTTTTCCCTTCAGGGCCCCCATTTGAGTAATTTAATACATTTTCTAGGACAGTTCTAAACTTAAATCGTTCTTCACTGATGTGCAACTTGCTATTACATCCGTATTTGCTATAGGTGAGAAACTCTCTCCATAAATTCCTTTTCTCTTTGTTACCACTAAAGCTGGCTTTGTCAAGCTCTACAGTTTTTTAACTGAGAATGGTTAGGCCATCAATAGCTTTAGGGTTTCCAGTATCATTCTTTGCCCCCTCCATTTTCACCCCATGTCTCTGCTCCTTTACACCACATCCTCAGATTCTTTGGTGGCCTTTACTGTCATACCACACCTACATTATCCTGTGTTAATTTATGCTATGGTAATAAGTGTTTGTCGCGGGTTTGGTTTGCAACCGGGTGGAAACACCAATTTAGTGTAGTGGTTTGGTCCAAAATACTCATTACTGTTTATCTGCTGTGAGATAAGAATTAGGAGAAATGCAAAGCAGGCACCAAACTTGAAAGAATATAAAGAAGTTTATTAACAACTCTAAAAGAGGGAAGAAAAAAATTATACCACCTTCAGAACTCTCCTCCTCCCCCCACCTTCCTCCCTTCTCCCACTGACAATGTGAAAAAACAACCCTTAAGATGTTCAGTCTGTTTACCACTTCCATAATAACCTTGTTCAGTCCATTTAGAAAGAGAAGTCTCTTCTTGCTCATGCTATGAAAACATTATCACAACCAGACAGCCGCCCACTTCCAAATATTGTTCAGTCCATTTAGGAAGAGGAGTCTCTCTGCCTGCGTGTGAGTCCTTTCCCCCGACTTGCAGCTTTTCCCGCAACTGCTTTCGAGGGTCCACTCTTGAAGGTTTTTGGGGTACAATTTTAAGGTTGAGCCGTTCAGAAACAAAAACAGAGGCCCTTCTCCTTCCCTGGGAGCAAAGGGTCTTCATCATCTTCATCGTTAGGACTATCTCTGGGAGCATCTCTAGGTACTGAGGTTTTCTCCTTTCCCGTTTGGAGCAAAAGTCCTCATCTGGTCCATCTCTCCCTGTCCAAACTTCTCATGAAGTTACAGCTGCATCAGCATCTGCCTATCTCGGCGCAGGTGCTTTTGCTTACGAGTTGAACACTCCACCCCCCATATCTTCATGAAATTACAACAGGATACTCTGATATATCATAGCTTCACAACAGAATTTCAGCTTTAAGCATCTCCTCTCTCTCTTCCCTCAGGTTTTCAGCTCTTCACAGCAGTAAAAGGGTTAATCTCACCTCGGCCTTGCAGCTTTGCAGCTGGAATGTTGAATTTTTCTTATCGCAGTGGAGAGGGGGGAGAGCCGAGCCGCTCCGGCTGCCCACGGCAAGGCAGTGGGGGGGTTCCATGGCTGGAACAGGTCCATGGCTCCAGGATGGCCGTGGCCCGGCCCAGCCTGGCCCAAGCAGGGCCTGGCCAGGCCCGCTGGCCCCCACACGGGCCTGCAGCCACCTGTGCCAGCGCCGGAAACGAGAGAGAGCTTGGAGAGGGAGTTTGCCTATTCTTAAATGTGGATCACAGAGGTGGTCACAACTTTAAGTGGCTTAGAGAATTGTCCATATTCAAACTGGCCAGCTGATAGGTTCTATCAGTTCCCAGAGGAAACTGTAAGCATCCCTTAGCAAGGATGTCCCTTCCGGGACTATGCTTGCTAACCTATGACAGTGTTCAATTCTAATAACTGCTTCTTATAATTGTTTATACAAAATTAAGGTAATTCCACATGCTTATACAAAATTAAGCAAGAGCAAAACAAATTAGGCAACAGCTTCCTTGTAATTAAAAATAATAAAGAAATGTTGCTGCTGAACAAACAAAACTAAAGCTCTAGGATGGCTAAGACAAAATTAGGAAGAGACTAACAAGAATGAGTCCTGAGGCCTTAGGAAGTAAGCAGGCTACAGAGCTATGATGACCAAGATACCCCACTCTTCCCAAAGCATCATGACCTGGGTCTCAGTGTCCTAGAGCTATGTGTACAGCTGCAGCCACTGAAAGGTAATGTGAGCTTGCCTGTGTTGCTTCCAGTCCCATACAGCCAATTACACCCCTTCAGAGGCAAAGAAAATGCTTGGGAGGTAACTAAAACATGATTTAGGAAGAAACACCCCAAATCCAACCACCCAGATCCAGCTATAAATTGATGTGAATACACCAGGTTCTTTAATTTGCAGCCTTTGCTCCAGGCGGTCACTGGGTTTGCTTTGACTGCCAAGTATGGATCAGACTGACAGGGATGGAGATCATGACTTGAGCAGCTAGAAAGGTGGAAATCATGGATCTCCCCCACAGAAGGGGTGCTACAAACATCCAGTACAGGTCAGTCAGATGTATGCTTCTCTTGCCTGCACACCTATTACACCTGTTAGTCAGCCAATTGTGCTTTTTCTTTTCTGCTGGATACAAGATCTTTAACGCTTGTTGATGTGTTTATCATTTGTACTCATTGTGATGAGGTTTCATCTGCATAAGTTGTCATCTTGTTGCGGCCTCACTTTACACAAGTTTGGCACCAAATTTCAGTCAAAATTGTCATCAGTTCTCCTGAAATTTGCCATGAGAAAAACTGCAGCTTTAGGAGAGCACAAAACAAGCCCATGTCACTTGTCATGCATCCCCTCAATGTCCATCTCCAAGTAGGCGGGAGGGGAAGCTGCTGGTCTACTCTCCCCTTCTGAATACCTGGGCAGTATCTAAAGTCTGGAAAATATTTGCAGATTTTCTTCTCCTTTGCCTAGACTAAGCAGCTTTCACAGAGACTAAATATAGTGGATCTTAGTCTACAAGGCTGCAAAAAAGTCAGTCAAGTCCTGACAGCATAAACTAAATGAAATAGATTTTTTTCAAGTATAATGTAGTTTAAAGAAGCAGATGTTACCACCTTCTGGCAGAGAAAAAAAGCCACATTTTCTGGCAAAACAGCATCTTAATACATATTGAAGAGCCTGCACAGTGGAATACTTGTTGAAATCCAGAAAAGTCCAATTTGTGAAAGTAAGTAATTGCCTACAGCTCACTTTTGAGTCATAGAAGAAAAGAAGAAAGCCATTGAAGATCATACCCTTCTATGCTCAGCAGTGTCTGCAGTGCTACCTCCTCATTATGCAAGGCACCACACAGAGTGCAGCTTGCAGAAGACTGAAGACTGTGAGGAGATCTGCTGTCACATGTATTCACAAAACCAGAATGGTTGCTCTGCTTTGAGCTAAACCCATTCACCTTAATGCAATGTATACTTAAATAAAGCTGTCCTCATTCAAGCTTCCACGTCAGACAATCCAACTGTATTTTCATAGAATTGTTGAGGTGGGTGTGAGACTCTTAAGATCCTTTAGTTCAACTCCTGCTCAAGCAGGGTCAGCTGGAGTGGGTTGCAAAGGACTGTGTCCAATCAGGCTTTGAATATTTCCAAGAATGGTGACTCCAAAACCTCTCTGGACCACCCACACAGAAATACAGTGGTTTCTGATGGAATTTTCTGTTTCAGGTGTGCTCAATGCTTCTTGTCCTGGCACTAAGTACTTTTGAGAATAGTCTGCTTCTGTCTTCTTGACTCCCCATCAGGTATTTATATACTTTGATGAGATCTTCCCAAGCTTTCTCTTCTGGCTGATGAGTCAAAGCTCTTTCACAGAGCTTCGTCATGTGAAAAAAGCTCTGGCTCCTTAGTCATTTCAGTGGCCTTTAGCTGGACTCTCTCCAGTATGTCCCTGTCTCTCTTCTGTTGGGAAGCCCAGCACTGGACACATCTCCAGATTCAGCTTTGCCAGTGCTGAGCAGAGGGGGAGCACCCTGCTATGCACCTGGACTCCCAGGTCCTTGTCTGCAGAGCTGCCTTCCAGCATGATCTGTGATTTGAGCCCATGAACTCACATGAGTGCAGGAGAGCTCAGTCTTTGTTTCTTGCAGAGACCACCCATGTCCAGAAGATGTGCCAGTGTCACATTGGGATAATGGCACAAGAAGGCTGGACTAGCAAGTGTGCTGTACTGGCATTCATTCATTGTCCTTGAGATATTTGGTACAATTTACGTTCCTCCAAAGAATGGCAGGGAGCAGTTGGAAGTCTTTTCAACTCACCTAAAACTGGCTGATCCTCTCCTAAAACTGACACACTATTCCCATGATCTTCTGTATAAACTACTGTTTCCTGGGAGTCGGAGAACACCTGGCTGTCCACATGCCTGGTTTACATGCAGTAATGTGAGTTCTTGATCCAGAAGCTGAGAAAATGCCTTGAAATTTCCAACAGCAATTGAAACCACCCATAATCTGAACCTGGAAACCCTCAAAGGGCTGCATTTAAGCCAAAAAACTTTCTTGGTTTGTGTGGCATTATGCTTGCACTGTGTTTATTTCCTCTGCTTCAGACTCAGATGCAGCACCAGGCCGAAAACAGTCATTGCTGACAAAGGACAAAAAGCAGGATTAGTCACATTTGAGCATCTGCTTCCATTCCTTCTTAAACCTTAAGAGCCTTTGAGTACTTGTCGAGTTGTTTCTCCTTTCATTTTTATACAAGTCATTGCTGATTCACAGAGGTGGCAGAGGAAAATAAAGAGGGAAGCACACATGTTGCAATACTAAAAAAGACATATTAGTGTAAACAGCCCAGCTGGAAAATGCAAACAACAGAAACATTATGAAACAGTTTGATCTTAATTTTCCAGCTGAGCTATGTGGATCCTCCCACACACTCACAGCACTCACCCTCCAGGACTGTTTGGAACTAGTTTGCAACCCACCACATGCCATGAGGGCCTGAGTCCATGCTGCATGACCCATGTGCACAAAACTCAACAGAAACCCTTTTTTTCATTTTATCCAAGAGAAAAATCTGTGCTTTCTCTGCCTACTTGTTGCGCTGAGCTGGAGACAAACAAGGTGGAGCATTTTGGAGTGGCTTCCTGCTAATGAGCTAACATTTCCAAAGTGGGCTCAGGCAGATGCAGCTATAAAAGTACTGCAATTTTAATTCATTGGCCTCTAGTAGAAATGAAGGAATGAATAAGACAGCTGCTTAAGAGTGATCCAAGAAAGAAAATTATGATTAATGTTTGTCTTATTGCCTTAACATCTTCTTTTTTCATTATACAAGGCAACACGTGTGTTCAACATAGTATTCAAAGAAAATATTTCATTACTCATGTTTCTTCAATCAACAAATATCATCTACATCAAACAAGTGTGTTCCTGACCTACTGAGGCATGTTGATGTGCAATGAGCATGTTTCCTCTCCCTTCAGTTTAGCTCTAGTGTTGAAATGATCACACTTCCCACACCCAAGTCCTTCGAACATTTAACTTCATATGACACCCAAAGTAATTCCTGCATGACCTAAACTGAATTTGTAATTTGCCATCATTCCTCATCCCCCTCATATAACCCAGCTGTTTGATCAACATGCCATGAAATAGCTACAATAAACCATCGACCCACTTGGCACCTAACCAGCAGGCTGAGCAAGGACACCTCCCAGTGCTTTAGTGCCGAGGGACATTCATCTGCTGGTCACAGTAAAATGTAGCAATTTTTCAATACATAGTCATAACCTGTACTGGGTCCACAGGTTCTTCAGGGAATTAGCTCTGCCTTTCAGGAGCAGCAACCTCCGAGCACTGGGGTACCCCATAACCTCCAGAGCTCTGCAGTCACACAAGGCAGGCTCCCGTGCAGCAGCCAGCACACAGACACACTCTTTCTGGAGACAGGCTCACTTCAGCCTTCTGATTCATCTGGGATCCTACTCAAATTCTTCAGCTGCCACAGCTGAGGGAAGAAAAGCACAGAAACACCACTCTCCAGCAGTAGAAATAGAGGCTGGAATTCAGGCAAGTCCCATTCTCTAAATGAAGCAGAGAGGGATGCAATCCTTTCTTCTAAAAGAATAGCTGCTCCATCAAACACTTATTTTGGATTATTTTCTTTAGGCAGAGAGGCTTCTTTGAGCCGTCTGAGACAAGCTGCACACACCCTGGGCCCCTGCTAGATAATCGGAGTTAACACATGCTCACAGCAAAGCTTTTTCTGCAACCACATATTTATTTCCCTTACACCCATATAAGCAAAAGTGTAAGGCCACTGTTTGGCAACATTTTTACTTTCCAGGATAGTTTCAGATATAAACTCTAAAAAAGAACATTATCATGTTTTATGAAGTGTTTTAATATTTTCTCTCCTGCACTGGCATCAAAGGCATCACCTGGATCCACACAAACCCTTCACTTAAACTATCAGTAGATAAAGCAAAGTAAATAGATGCAGCACTTTTACATATAAAGATTCCCCTAATGTTTGGACAGGTTGGTAAATACTCATTTTGTTAGAGGACGCTGTGCATTTCCATGTTCCAGCCTCTTACACCCACAGATATGCCATTGTCACCAGTTACAGTCTTTCCAGGCTTTCCCTCTCCTCTATATTTAGCAGATGAACCAGCAGCTCACTTGCTTCTCTTCTTTTAACCAAGTCACATTTGGATTTTGTTTTCCCCAGGTTTCTTGAATTTTTGCAGCTGGCACTCCTTTATTCTTCTGTCACTAGAGGCTCTCAGGTGGTGTGTGACAGATCCATGTGCAGACTCCGTTATCTCCCTGTGCTCCACAAGAGCAGACTGAGACATCTGTGTCCCTGGGCCACATCCCCTGCTGCTCTGGAGAGCTGCTGTCCACATGCAGTTCCCCTTCCAAACATCTAAGCATAGCCAAAGCCAACAAGTCCTCCTACAATCTGCTCAGAGCTCTACACCACATTTCATGATACATGCTCTGAGGTTGAAAAGTCTCAGGAAGAGGCCTTCGATGCCCACTTCTACAAATGGAAAAATGAAATAGAAAAGGAAAAGGGGAATATGAAAACAGATTTTGAATAATCCAATCTGATCATCTGCAGCAAAAATTAAACTTCATGTGCAATAAGCACCCTGGGACCAGTGTTTGAATTAGGAGCTTCTGAGTTATTTGTCAGATCAATCCCTGTAAGAGACAACAACAGGTTTTTGCTGACATTTTTGTATTGCAAACAATTTTTATTATATTCCCCCATGTATTCCAACAGCTGTGCTAGCAATGCCCTTGGTAATAGACTTCAGATTCTCCAGTTTGTTTGTATCTGCTATATTTAGGTTTGTTGTTCAAACCTCTTGATCGGACTATTGGCATGACTCATCAATTTTTGGCAGCATATTATTATAACTAATCAGCATCTTACAGTGAGAGACAATGGCTTCTGAATAAAATTGTTGACTGGAATCCTTTTTGAGCCAGTCAGCAGTGGCCATTAGAGAAAAAGCTTTACCATTTCTAATTTTGTGTTATTGATCCAAAAATGCTAGAGATAAAACACTGCTGGAAAACTTCCTGGAGATTATGTCAATACACACTGAGTATTAATACAATAACTTTTAAGAAGCCAGACACAATGATTCATTCCTTTTAACACATGCTTGGGCTTTGCAATTACCTTTTATGATTTCCTTATCACTATTTACACTAACTGAAAATCTTACCTTTCTCCCAAAATATTAATTTAAAGTTTTTAAAGGAAAATCTCTTCCAGCCTGAGCAACAGCTTTCCAAGTAGTTTCTTTAAGTGTCCAGATCTAATAGACTTTGCAGCCACATAGGCAACTACATGTATGAGTTCCATGACTGGTGTTTTTGGCAAGTTCCTCTGTGCTGCCATTTTCTCTTGATCCAGCTTCACAACAGAGATCAGTCAATGCAATCTCTGGATTTTATTGCCTGTGGAACACAGCCTGTGAGAAGATTGGAGTGACACTCTACACTGGTGGAAGCCGTGGTGTTTGGGGAGAGGCAGCAGCCTCCAGCTTTGGGCACGCTCTGGAGTCAGGTTAGCCAGGAGCCTTCTTTTAGGGACAACACACTGCTTGTTGGCTGCTAAGCAGCATCCAAGAGGCAATATCCCAGCCTCCAGCCCCGTTTACAGGCATGTTTCACCTATAATTTGGCAAGGCAAATTGCTATCTGGCACACCAAAAAGGTTGCTGACTCCAGGTAGAAGCTATTTTAAAATGCTTTTATGCCAGAATACTTTTTTCTCATTTCCATTTCTACCAGGGAATAATTTTAAAGCTCAATGCAAAGAAAAATATATCACCCTACTATCTTTCCAGAAGAGTTCAAATGGGAATTAAGCCAGTGTCTTCACAAACAAATCTTTGTTTACAAGCCCAGCACACCAGCAGTACCTTCTGTACTGGCAGAGCGCCACTGAAGTTTAATTGATGGCATCACCCTTCCCAACAAGGCAGGAAACCTTCAAAAAACCCTGTAGAAATCCTGTGAAATCTAATTTTTCAACAGTTCATTTTCAACAGCATTGATTATTAATTATTTTAGCTCAGAATTTGCTGTTTTCCAGCTCACATGGTATTAACTTCATCTACAAGCATTCCTGGCACCCTGTGATACCATGACAAGCCAGGGCTACATGCACACTTCACAACAGCATCTGTCTGCAGATCAGCCTCCCTAGGCCTGTGTCCCGAGCACATGAGTTTTAAAAGCTGTCAATCATCACTCATGCTCAAACGACAGCACAAAAACAGTAAGAACACAGAGCTTGGTGCTTTTTTCTTCCCCCCGTCCCCCCCCCCCCCTCCCCCCCCCCCCCCTTAAAACTATGTCATTTAAGCTATTTAAGCTCTATTTTTACTCCAGTCCTTGGTGGTGGCAAGTAGGAGGCTGATGAAAAAAGGTGCAAATCCTGGACCCACCCTGCTGCAAAACACAGGAGTACAGATTTCTCAGGAGATCATTGGGGCATCTTCCCAAGGGCCTCACATTCCAGTGCCACTCCTGTGAGAGTCTGAGCATCTTATTTGAGACAGTCACCAGCCTCTGGGACACATCTATACACTATGGAAAATTGGCCCCTCCTTTCCACATGTTGAGTTAGGGAAAGGAAACAGAATAGACATGCTTGATGTGCAGGGAAAATACATCATGTTAGTCTCCACAAGTGGCCGATTCTAGAATACACTCTTGGGCTATTAAGACAGGGTTTAAAAGTGCTAATAAAAAACCACCCAGGATGGCAGTAAATGGACCTATATCAAGTCCTAAAGAAACAAAAAACTAGTAAGTAGGTTCAGACTTCAGTCCAAAAATTGTTGGAACAAGCTCACAGTGACAGTACACTGGACAGCAGGATTCACAACAGCAGCATCAATTTTATCCCGAAAGGCTTTCCTGTTACTCATTTACCAGCACTATCAGCCAGATCCCAAGCCATGATTTCAAGTGTGACATCAAATTGAGTTTTCATATTTCTCTTTCACAGATGCTCCTTCCTTGGCTTTGCTATGCAGGCATCACAACCACATCACAAGAACAGTGACACACACAGATTTATCAGCTCCTCAGCCTTTTGCAGGATCCAACACTCATACGGTTGTTATTTCCATTCTGAGCCCAAACCCATCACTTTTCCACACCATATTTTCCTCTTGCTTTTCTCCTCAGTTCCAAAGGAGGTGGGAGGAAGGAAGACCACCTCTTCCAAAACATCCTCTTTCCAAGGAAGGCCAAACTGTTTGGATGTGGGCAGCCTGAGCAGCTCCTCAGACTAAACAGTTTCCTTGATGCATACATAACTGCACAGGATTTCAAATGAGCAACTAAGTGCTGGAAGTGAATATATAATTCAGTAGGAGAGATAGCAAGTGTGCCATTCACTAAGATTAATTTTACTGTGAAAGAAAAAGTTCACAGGAGGAAACTTGGAGGACAGATTTTCTACCAGCCAGTGATTTGTGCAAGGACTGCATTGGTTAACTTGTATTTCAGAGCTGTTGACAAAGGTGGCTCTTTAATGTGCCTGGTTGCATGTTCAGATTTCTAAAATGCTGCACTGCTGCCACAAGCACCACTCATGGGGTTCATCATGTCCTCTACAACATCAACCACACACCAGGTTGCCTTGAGCTCAGAGATCATTCTGCTAATCTTAGGGAGAGATAATAGCTGTTACAGATTCAAGCCTAAACAAATCAAGTTAAGAGATTTGTTTCCATGGTAAGGAAGGAGATTTTTAAATCAAACTTTTACAGGTAGCAACTTTATGTTCAAACCCAGCATCTATGCATCAGAGAACATCACCTCATGACACTATTGGCCTCTAAAGAACTTTTCTGTAATTTCCAGTGAGCCTTAATATCATCATGGGGAATAAATCTCAGCCACTGACACATGCATAACTTTTCTGCTACTGACCCCTGTGAGAAAATGCAACAGAACCCTTCTGAAAGAGTTCAGAACTGCACATGGAAAATTCATTTCCCTTCCCATTTCGTAGTCTTGTTTCCACCTGTCTGTGCATTGTGCAATCTCTTCTGACTGCACTTGATACAAGGCTTTGCATAGCCTGGCCAGATTCTCACCGTGGGTACAGCAACACAAACCCAAACTATTGTATCAATGAATTGGTTTACTTTGAGAAGCAGTTCCAGTTTTAGCCCTCTAAAGAATTACTGGAATATGGAGTATTTTCAATTTCTAGCAGACATGGATTAACTCCTGAACGTTTACACAGATTAACTTGCTCAAGACCCTCCTCTATCTCTTTCTTTCAGTAGTTACTGGTCTCCCTGGAAGAAAGATTTTGAGGGCCAGTAATTCCAATCAGGTTAATTAATTTGTGTCTGGTCTTTATCAAGAAGCAGCAATAAACTCTCTGGATTACTCTACTGAAATGATTTTACTAATTATATCTTTTCAGTTTTAGGCCAATATAAGGTGTTAAATTTTAGTGGTAAGAACTTTCAGACTGAACATGCTTAAGTCATCCAAACAGGAGGCTACTGCCAAAGGGGTGGTCTGGCTGCCCAAATGTGCCTTTTGCTGCCTAAATACTCGCACTGCTTCCCATTGACTGGATTGAACAGCCAGGTGGCTGCAGTGCAAACCTTTGATCCAGCCAGAAAAATAACACCACCATAAACTACCCATGGTTAGATTGGAGTGGACTCAGCTGTCAGTTTTGTGACAAGCAGACAAGATGAACTGTTGGAATTGATGCCTGGTGCAAGGAAGCAGCTGGGAGACTGGTACAGCCTCTTTCAAAAATCAGTCACTACATGGTTGAGTTCAAACTACTGTTCCGTATTGTGGCAAGTCACAAAATGCAGAGGCAGTGGTGGGGAGTAGGTAAAACAGGAGGATGAACCGAGCTGAGCTGCTTAGTACAGGGAGAGATGAACCTGCTTTGTAAAAACGTGTCTCAGAGGTTGGTTTTTGCTGAAGGTGCAGCAAGGTAAGTAAACTGAGCAACCAGAAAGCTCCATGGGCAAAGTTTTACTTGCTCAGCAAACTTTACTCCATGGCTCCTTTGGCCTAAGCAATTTACATGAAATAAAAACACTGGAGAATACACCCACACCCTGAGTATTCCCATGGAGTAGATCACAATTGCATTTTACGTGTCAGAAATTCTAAATTAGAAGAAACTCCAAAATTTTTAAAATGAAAAAAATAGCAACTTCTGTATCACACAGTCAAGTGAAAAGGGGTATCTTGTCAGAAATATGCAGAATTTTGAAACAGGACAGATATTCTCATAGGTGAACATCAGAACTGAGAGGCCATCACTTGATCACAAAGACAAATACCTCAGTGCTTCAGATTCAAGCTTATTCACACTCCACCTGAGTGCCTTTATCTTCTCTATTGAAAAAGCTTTTTTTGCTTCTCATAAAAAGGGGTGAGGAGAGGTCAATTATAACTGAATTAAAGATGATACTTGACAATGAAAATTATGCCAAGAACCAAAAGAAATCAGCTGTTAATAGGGAAAAAAACCTCCACCACATCTGTACCTTAACATCTTTATGACTTCACCTGTTCCTCTAAAGAATTTCTTTCTGCTAATACAAAGTAGCCCAGGACTCTCTTCAGCTTTTCTTGCCTGCTGGTACAAATGTACTCCACAGAGAACAGTCTTTGGAAAACATATATGATGGAAAGCCAGATCTAAACATTCTGGAGGAGTTCCAGTTCCTGAGGAAGATTTTTATGAGTCTGCTAGCTGCTTGAACTGCTTTGAGGCATGGTGTGACACAGGATAGGAGAGGGTAGGTGTCCAGGAGATCACTCTGGTGTGCAGCAAGACAGTGATAACTAGTTTTAGCCTCTGGAAGTCAGTGTGATGCAAACCCCTCAGTCTTATCAGGCAAGACAACTGAAGTGACTGTTACCTGCCTTTGTTACTGGTTTACCTTGTGGCACTGTACGGCTTTTGAATTCAGCACTGCTATCACTGTTCTCTGTAAGGAGCTCACCTAGGGCATCTAATTCCCAGCTTTGAATCCAACAGAGCTGTGCCGGCAGCATAAAGGCTGTATTAGCCTCTAGGTAAGTGCTTTCCAAAATGACCTTGGCTGGAACTCCTGTTTATTTATTTCAGTCAGTAGGAACCATCTATCCTACCAATTCAGTTTAGTACAGGTGCAACTTTAGTTTCCTCATTCCTCTAATCTATGCATATCCATTTCTATGCTAATTTGACTTTTCCCTGTTCCTTAACCACAAGCAGCAGCCTCTCATAAATTTCTTGTTCTGTTATTTACTCATCTGCATTCAAGTGTTGTCTTGTGACCAGAATACCCTCAGCATGTTTCAATGACTACTAGTTTTTCTGTTCGTTTACAGGCACTGCCCTTCTCAGAGTTATTCCAGGAAGGGATACATTAATATATGAGCTCATTGCTACAGAGGATAAGGAACAGGAATCCTGTGCAAATGCACTTCCATTCAGCCCTACCGCAATAACTGGGCAAAATGAGCAGACAACCATGAGAAGGAGGCATCTGCTATTCTTTTTTTTCAATGTGAAAGCATTTTTTTAGAACTAAGATGATCTTCAAGTAGGGAGGTCTGCTGTTCTGCAAATGCCCGCTCTCTTTACATGCTCTCTTACCTTTCTTCACTACAAATGGACTAGTTTTTCAAGCATTGGTATGACAGTCAGTCCTGAGAAAGCACCATTTGCCTCACCAGTTCAAACCATTGGTTAATCCAGCCCAGTAACTTCACTGCAACAACAGCCAGCTCATCTTGCTGCAGATATATGCAGAACAGAACAGGTTTGCCACCTGATGTCTGCCAGTCCTTGTGCATTCCCTCCTGGGCTCACAGCTGCAGCCTCACAGTGTCCCCACAGCAGGCCTGCCCTCCCTGCTGAACATACTCCCCCACAATCAATAGTCTGATCAAGGCACAGAGATGTTGGTCAGGAGGACACCCTTCTCCATATGCCCTTAGCCAACACCAACCCACAGCACCCAGCTCCCCTCCTTGCCCAGCCAGGCAGCTCCTAATTGCAGAAGGGGGGCAGGAAACACAGCCAAGCCCCCTCATTAGTACACTGCTTTCCTACTTAGAGCCACCAGAGAACTGGGACAGGCCAGCACTGTTTGCAATGGCACACGCAGCTGGAGCTCAGACAGACCTCATTAGGCATTGATAAATCCGCCTTTAGAGCTGAAAGTGAAGCTCAAACACTAAAGCAGCTGCAGAAATGCATCTTCAGACACTCTGGGCAAATTCTCAATTTACACAGAATGTTAAAGAGCCTTGCAAGCATCCTACTCAACATGCCATGGCACTGTGAAGGATTTCTTGTGGACCTTTTAATTAGCTGGAACTTCCTTTATTATTCAGTAAAAGGTCCAGATGCTGGTTTTCCAGATACTGCCACTGTAATTACAGATTGACATTGCTTACTGAGGTACAGGAGGAGACATGCAAGGGATACAACCAGACCAGGGCAAGCATGGCACATGCCACTTTAGACTTATATCCAGAAAGGATGCATCCCTACATTCTTCTAAAAAAGCTTCAGTCTTTGCTTCAGAGGCATTTCTGAACGTTAGGTAAAGAAATGCTCTCTGCCCTTTTCTGCAGTGACTGAGGAGCCTGCATGTGCTGAGCTGCAGAGTACACTGAAAGGGCATCCCAGCTCCCATCTGACACACCAGCCCATGTGCTGTTTGTGGCATCTTTCATTTTTCTCCTCCCACAGCCATTGCAAAGGCAGGCTCCCTCCCATGCCTAACCTGCTTTCCTTAACAACTAAAAACTCCTTTTCAAATTGCAAGAAACTTGATCTTTTACCTCTTTCTCCAGTTCGACATTCTTAATTTGCCCTTGATATAATCTGATCAACGTCTTCATGCTGGCAAGATCTAAAATAACACTTCTATTTAAACCTGTTACATTTTGCTCCTTAATAGTGCTCTTCAGCAAGCAGCTTAGGACAGCAGAGACAAGGCTAAGGACTTTCCTAGACAAAAACAAAATAGGAAAGCAAGAAAAAAAGAGAGGGAGAACTGTGATGTAGAAATTCCATGGCAATCAGAAAGTTCCATGCATTAGAGTATCATGTTTTTACCAATAATAAAATGTCAAGGAAAGGAAGAAAAATTTACATATCTTCAGTTTGCGCTCCAAAGGTGCATAAAAGAAACTTTTCATTTTCCTATACCCATCTGTAGAAATGGAGGCAGAAATCAGATGTATCTATTCACTCATAACTAGCTGAGCATCCACATTCTAGGTTACACATCCATCAGTGCCTAAATTTTCATATCATAGTTGATTAGCCAGCACTACATTATGTTGAAGGAAATACTGCTTCCCTGAAAATGGCTATTTGAATTTAATGGTAACTGTTTTATATCCCAGGGGTATTATCACTATTGCAGTCAGATTTCTGCAATTAATTAGTTCATCGTCTGCCCTTGATGATGAGGTGGCGCTTCTCCATGGCAACATTGATTTGTGAAGTTTAGTTTCAGAAAGAGAAGAAACCCACAAACCCTCAGATTTCAGCTACACCAGCAGCGAGAGCGCTCAGGCTGCAAATCCTATGAGACAGGAGCTGTTTATCCAACTTGTGCTGTGCTTCAGTGCCTGGCAGCCTGAGCACTACCCAGTGCTTCGCTGGCCCTCTGCTAGGGGCTTGCAGCTCATTAGTCATGTGTTGACTCATTATTTCAGACATGTGAGATAGCCAGCCAACAGGAAGGGATAGAACATTTCAGGTTTCATCCTCATCTAAACAGCTGAGCTACCATTTATTTCTTGCCCCTTTACAGGAGGACTTGTTTTAAAATATTCCCATTGTTTGGCTCAACCATGCCCCAACACCTAATACTTTGCAGCAATAATAAGAAATAGAAAACAGTCTAAAGCCTAGGTGCTATGTTGGGAGATCCTAAGACAGTCTGTACATTTGGTGAAACACACTCAAGACACCTAATAACTTGCCCAGCACTTAAATCCTTTGAGTTGCAGAACAATAGAGGCTTAGCAGACATCAAAGCTGCCACAAGGCATTAAACTCACATAGCAAAATCAGACAGAATTACCATGACCCTACCTGGCTTGTAAAGAGTTATTGATGTTGAAAAAGTTAAAAGTTGCAAATATCTCCTCATTACTTCAATAAATTGGGCATCTATTGCTATTTTGTAAGGAGACACAAAACCTCAGGAGAGTAAGTAATATGAGAATGCTTACTATGGAGTCAAAAAAGCCAGCCCCATATTTTCATTTTCCATACAAGTCCATTGTATGGGGTTGCTAAACATCAGGATTAACAACGGCTACTCTGTTCTAGTCTGGCTCCGAACATCCCCTACTGAAAATTTTCTGTTGTGAAAAATTAACTGGAGCAGGGACAAAAGCTTTGCTTTCTGCCCACCAAGTAGCTTAATGAGGGTGGCTAGATTCTCTTGCCTGTATAGCAAACACCTCATTATTTGTACAAAATAATAGATCCCCACCAGAAGAAGCCTTCCCATCTCAAGAGCGCTCCTTGCGGCTCATCTCTCTGTCCCTGCCAAGGGAGCCACAGGAACCCCACAGTCCCTGGAAGCACGGGCTAACCCCTGGATCTTCACTAGACGTGCCTCTACTGTGAAAAATGCTGGGAGTGGGGTGTCATTTAGACACCCTGTGCACTGTTAACAGCAGGGCCTTCTAAGTGAGTTAAACAAGGTTTCAGATCCTGCTGCATGCTCTTGAAGTAGTCTCCTCCAAAGACACCATTGCTGTTAGGACCACCAGCTTCCCATCCCTGTTGTTGGTGAACAAAGCATCTGTATAGAACTATGAGCTATTGCAAATACAAAATCATCCAGGCTTTAATAGCAGCTCAAGATCATTGAGTAAGCCCCTGGCAGCAGGTGCCCTACAGGCCACAGAAGAATGGTGGGTGAGGGCAAACAGGCAATTACAGTTCCAGCCAAGCCTGACTTAAGGTGCTCTACTGAACCAGCAGATTACCAGCCAGTGACATGAGCAAGGCCCAGAGAACTCATGGCACTAATTGGTAGGATTTCAAGTGCACTGCAACTCTGCTCTGCAGGACTTCCTGGCCATTCTGATGGAATTAATTTCATCCTAATGCCTCATTGTTCATATTATGTATCCTCCTCCTCCAAATATAGTATTTCAAATAATTAAAGCCAGGTTAATTACTTCATCAGCCCCTGGGAACACTTACAATGCCACCACATGTGGCAAAGGAACCACATGCAGCTAAAGAACCTCACACTGTTTCCCATGTGTCTGGATGGGGAAAAAAATCCCCACCCTGTTCTGCATTTTAATAAATAACACTAACTAGAGCATGGATGCTATGTGTGAGATTTGATGGAGTATCTGGTAAGAGATTTGAAAACCAAAGTTGCAAGTGCTCACAATGAAGCAGGCGAGCCGAAGGCTCAGGAACTATTTGTCTTTTAGGGGTTACATGCAATAGTCTGGTATTGCAAACAGAGAGATGAACTTCCTTAACCCAGCCCTGAGAAGGGTAAGGGAGAAATACAGCTGCTGGCTACAGAGGCCATACACCAGGAAGGCAGAATTCAAACTGAAGACAATTCATCGTAAGAGCAAATAGTATGGATTTACCAAATACACCTGTAAGCTGGAATCAGGATGTCCCCAGCCAGCAGAGCCACCACATGTTTAAACAGCCTTCCACAAAACAACAGCTTTATAGATGCCAGTCAGTGAAGTGAATATAAGAGCAGCTAGAAGTGACAGTAGGGAAGCTTACTTTCACAGCCTGAGAAATCTTTCTTGTCTTACTTCTAAGTTCTTAAGTACTCCATATGTCTCAGCAGATTTACTGGGACATTTTTCACATACTCACCTCCCCCAAGCACCAATGCCTCAGAGCTCAATCATTTATCAACAGGGAAACAGTTCACCCTCTAGGCTTTTGATCTACCCATCATCTAAACCAGAGATGAAAGCATTTCAGCTCTCTAGGAAGCACAGCTACTACCTACTTACGATTTCTACAGATAAAATATCTGGCACTACACAAAAAATTTCAAAGCCACAGTAAGCACTTTGAAAGGCTGGAGAGGTACATAGTGCAAGATCTGTTACACCCAAAGAAACAAGTAGCCCTGATTTCCTTTATAGCTTAGGCAATTCAGCAGCCATGCTTTCATTTGCTGCTGTCAGTTCAGACTGCATTTGTCCCCAGGTTCATAAATGTTACCTAAGTGAGTTTCCAACAGAAATCTGCTTGGATGTTTAACTAGCAATCTAAAACTAATCCTTGTCCCTCTTTCCCTGTTCATCACATCATTCACAACCTTGTTTGCACTGTTACTTTCAGTCAGCCTTAGTAAAGTCTGGGAACAGCCATCTTCCCCTGCTAGCACTACAAATGGGATGAACACATCTCCTTAGACTGAGCCACTCACCCAAAGTAGCAAACTGCACCTTTTACTCTTTCCTTGCTGGTCAAAACTCATGTTTTCAGAAACTGCAGAATGGATCAACAGTTGAGAAAAGAATAAAACGCACCATTTAAAATTCTGCACTCTTGTAGTGTGCTCCCCCTTGACATAATTATTTATGAAGCCCGACAATATACAATTTGTTCCCCAAATCCATCATGCTGCTTTCAGGGGTTGTTTCCTGGAAGCTGGGGTGTGTATATAGCACATTGCTGTTTGGCTTTTTTTTAGCTAGACTTGGCACACACAAAGTACATCAGTCTTTATTCTGACAAATAGCGAGCCATGTCCTTTTCCACTCATAACCCTTGGATTTTCTTTCCATAAACCCTGAATCTGGGTGTTCCAGTGACTCTGAGAGCAAAATCCACCTGTGACTTAACCTAAACCAGATTATATCCAACTTCTGCCAATAGGGGAGGACACCTGCAGGACAGCAGAATTCACTGTATCACGCTGCTTTGCCTTTCAAGTACCTCCACCTTCCATATCTGAACACAGCAGTGAGGCAGATTCAGGGATAGTACTGTGAAAGATGATTTTATTGTACAAGGAGTTTAATACACCTACAAGTTAAGAGACAGTTTCCTGAACTCTGGGAAAAGTTGTGTAAAATGTCTAAGTTACAAATTAATTACCCAAGATACGCGAGGGAGTTAAAAGACTAGTTATACTCGTCAATACATATATTTTCTAGAAGTTATCCCTGTTATGAAGCTACATGTTACAATAAGCCAAGCTGTGTGATGACTTGCTAAAGTAATTCTGTCCTTACAACAGAATTATGAAGAAATAGGGGCAATAAATGACATCATTGCTCCTTTTTCTACCCACAAATTATTTGTTTTTATTGTTTTGAAATACAGTATTTTAGCTGGAGCAGGTCTCTGGACACATTTAAGTAATATTAAAGGCACTGTAAGAGACCAAGCCTGTAGTGCAGCTACACCTACCACAACTGCTGGTTTGCTGATAACCTTTGATTCATTACCATGGCAGCAAAGAGTGAACCACACCCCTGAAGTGTGACAAGTAAACCACACATCCACAGCATGACCAAACACACAAAGAAAATTTTCCCTTTTTAAGAGAGTCAACATTTTTATCAATGTTGAAGTTTAGTGACCGCTACCCATCAGAACTATTATGCACAACACATGTGTATCAAACCAGGTGTATAGCAGGATTCAATTCCTCAGGTACAGGAGTTCAAGTTGAGCCATACATTGTAAAATGCAGGAACCGGGAAAGCACAGAGCAAGTGTTGGCCTCTGCAGGAAAACATCTGGGTGCCTTGGTGAACCCCATCTTGCAGCAGCGTGCCCCGGTCAGCAGGCCAAGGGAAAAGGCCAGTTCCACTCTCTGTTTGTGAAGCCCATCATGGAGCACTCTATCTCAGCCCTTCCAATAGAAGACAGAAATTGGCAAGTCTCTTGTAGTGACTTATGGGTGACAAAAAATTCCCAGACTTCCAAAATAAAGCAAGTGTACAGTTGAAGCCAAAGTAGGACACTTTTTTTTCAGAGAACCTTCGCCTCATTTGTAAATTCACACCATCAGCTCAGTCTCTGGAGGCTATTCTGGCACCATATATAACTCTGAGAAAATCATCCCACCAGTTTCTCCCGTGTTCACTAAGATGATCATCATTATATTTTAAGCAATTCCTTAAGCACTCAGGGCATCTTTAGTCACTTGGAACTGCAAGCAACTGCAAAAGCAGTAGTGCTTTAATTGCACTCACACTCCATATGGTTTAGCTTCAAAGGCACAGGAGCAGCCTGCCAGGGCTGACAGCTCATCCTGGTGCTCAGCAGGGACGTGTGGGGTGCACGGGGCACATTCAGCGTGGCTCACACAGGTGACACACTAACCAAAATCGCCCGCTAAGCCATCAGCTTCAGACAGAGACTCTGCATCGTCTCACAGCTTCTGCACCTGTGACAGACCACCACACGCAGAGGCACAGGGAGTCCCTAACAGTACCATTTGCAGCTCCTGAAGGTGTCTCATCCTGATGCAAAAGGATTTTCTTTCCTCAGTTCACTCTTGCATCCCAAGGTGCACTCACACAAGTGGGGAGAAGTGGCATTATCAACAAATACGTAATTGAAGGGAGATCTATTCTCTGGCTAGACTGTAACTTTCACTTACCAGAAAAAAAACCATGGAAAATTTCAGAAAAAAAAAAATCTTAATTATTAGGAAATATTATAGCTGAATAAACTTCTGAGACACAGCTATTAAGGGCAAGACATGAGTGATGGGGGATACTGATGAAGAACACAAACTTGATACAGCACAGAAATAAACCTAAAACTTACTCCTGTTGTAGGACATTTTTTTCCCGGTAATCTGATGTGCAGAATTCACAAAGACTGCAAAATGCAACTAGGTTTCACTTCACGATAAAACCATGCATCTTCAGATTTCACAAAGGCTGAAAGGAAGCCTAGATTCTTTTGAAAAATTTCAGTATCAGCGCAAATTAGAATTTAATCTATGTTTTTTCCAAGGTTTGCAATTTGGGAAACAAAGATGTGTTTCAGTTACGTGTAAGCAACTTCACTGTACATATAGTGCTCTCTCAAATAGGAAAAAACTGGAAAAAGCTACGTTTCAAAAGAGAAAATTCACTTGAAGGGGCACAGCAGCATTGCATCATGAGGGTCACATCATTTTATAGTCCTCTTTATCTTCCAGCTGACTGCACAAATGTTAAGCTGCTCAATAATTACACCAGGCAATCACAGACCTAATGAGGGCAGCAGCACTGACCACCTGCCTGGCAGTAACCACCAGCTTCTTTGGAACTGCCTGTACAGGCCTAAGGGGAAGCACAATCACTTTGTCCTGACATTTGTTGTTTTAATTGAAGATACATAAAACCTATTGTAGGCAGCCCTATGTGTTCACTGAACATATTTTGTGAACAAGAAGCATTTCAATAACAGCAAAGCAATTCATAAAGGGAAAACCACAAAAAGGTACTTTTGGTACTTTTTGTCTAAACAAAAGACTTCAGTTCAGGCACTCACCCAAGGCAGGGGAGATCCAAACAGCAGGACAAGCAACACACCTGTATTAATGTACCAATGGCTCAGAGTTAAATACATTTTACACTTAGGTTGAACTCCATCTTTATCCCTTCACCAGCTGACTTCAAATGGTGACTTTCGGGAATTTCAGCCTTATGGAAGAGCTGGCCCTGCTAGCATGAGTCTGTATAAATATCCAAAATGCTTCAGTCTTCTGCATTTACAAAACCGGTGTGTGCTTATCCAGGTATTAGAGTCAAACATGCATGAAAAGAAAATCTGAGACACAGCATTATTCTTTTACTTTATTTATAGGAACATTTGGTTTTGAAGACAGTTATTTGACAGTTTTCGAAGTATTCAAGAACATTTCTAATGAAGAGAGCCTGATTATATTTTAATTATTTCCTGTTGCTAATCAGGGTGAGATACAAGCTCTTAACACAACGGAAGCTATCTTGAGACAGGGTGAGTGCTATCCAGATGCACAGTAGTCCTCAACAACCACTATTCCCTTCAGCCTTACTTGTTTAGTGCTCCAGTAAACAAGTGGGACTTCAGTGGCAGCCCTTAAAATGCTCTTTTGGCACTTGGATGGTAGCATATACCAGCCAGCACCCAGTTTGGTAACTTTTTTTGATGTGGGTTTTTTTTCCCCCTTTTCTTTCAGTTTCATCTTCAAAAATGTCAGGTGTGTCAGTAAGTCTAAATTAACTGTAAACCGAAACAAATACACGTGCTAAATGCACAGACTTACAGAAAATACAGAGCTCAGAAAAAGGACTTCATATTCCAAGTCACAAAGGGAAGGGGACAGGTTAATAAAAAGCCCTAAATAGAGGGGTCTTGTTTAGAACTTGGTAATTATGTCAGTCAAGCATGGGCAAGAATGACCTGATCTTTCAAAATTAAATTTCCATCTCCAAGTAAACAAAGCAATGCTTAGTTAAATGCAGAGGAGCAGCAAGCCTATCTTTGTAAGAGGAAGTAGTAAACAGGCTTCAGAAGAAATATGAAAAATACTTAGATTTCCAAGAGGATTCCAAAATTCCAGTTATAAAAGCCAGCAAACATTTGCTGTTGGAGTGTGCTATTATTGATACAATTAAACTTGTAAGAAATGCCAAGATGGAGTTTGTGACAGGGAACAGACGGTTTCCTGAACTGCATCAATCAACATACATCTCATCATGTACATATGTGTGTGTAGGAAGCTTACAAGAATCTTCTACTTATTTCCCTGAATCTTAAAAAAAAAAAAAAGAAAAAAAAAGAACTATTACTGTGTGGCATAAATGGATGCTATGAAATATTTTTATTTGCATAGGTAGCAACTAGGCCAACTGGAGTTAGGGCAAGTTCAATGTAATTTAAAAACCTTTCCTCCCAGTTTTTGGCAAGATTTGGCACCTCTATGGTTCAGCACAAAATGGTAGGTGCTCAGCTTGTCTGACTTTTGTCTAAACTATCAGTAAACTCCCATATAAACTGATTAAGCATAGCCCTTAATGTGCTCATTTCAGATTCAAGTTTACTTGCATATCACCTCAGTGTTTTTTTTTCCCCTCTTTACCGAATGTCTATTCAGGAACCGGAAGATATGAATTGTATGTGATCAAATTAAGATGTCATCTGTCTATGAACATTATGCTGTGAGCTGCAATCAAACATTAACAGCAGAAGAAAAGCACTACCACCTCTATGACTCCATGTGGTTTCCTAAGGAAGCTCTTCCTTTTAATACACATCAGCTAGTGTTTCAAACAGTACTTTTCAAATGGTGCTGGAGTAGATCCAAAGCAGCTCCAAACAGGCATCCATTAGCCTGCTACTGCATAATCATACCGTGGTCTGCCATAGTTTATTTAAGTCATCAACTCAGAAGCTCGCCAACATTGGCTCCTTTAACTCTAGAACATTAGGAATTAAAAAAAAAAAAAAAAAAAAAAAAAAAAATCTCAAAATATTGCTAAAAGCATCAGCAGAGGGCATGGGGTGGAGCAAGGGGCATCAGAAAGCAGTCCAGAGTCAATTGGTATCAGCTCCAACTGCTGATGTCAAGAGAAGCTGAATTGCAGCAGAAGCCCTTCTGCCGAGGTTCCCAGGCAGCCTCAAGACAGGAACAGTGGGAGGGAAAGCCAAAGGTGCAGTGAGCACCTGCAGCATTCGGACATTTCCATTGAGCATCCCCTGGCTTTGTCTTTAAACACAAAAGGCTGATGGCTTTTCCAAGCAAAGGCTTGCGGAGTTCTGAATCATCTTCAGGTATTCTTGAAAGACGAAAAGTTATCTAAAAGCTGAAGCTTCCATTACAAGAGAAGCCAATGCCACTACTTGCTGTAGCTATTCAGTTGAAGTTGTTTTCTACTTTCAGCTGACACTTTGTATTCTGGGGTCTTGACAGCAGTTTCTTCCACACCCCTCCCTCAGCATTCTTTAAAGAATAGATTTTCTTAGTTAATTCAAAAAGACTGAATATTTCCCAATACAGTAACTCAAACTACTTACTGTATAATCAATGCTTTTAGATACAAGTATCCACTGGGCATTTTATTTCACATAGATACCCATGGGGTCAATTACACTTGCTGTGCAAATCATGCACTTGAGTGTGATCAGTGACATTAGAAATTCAATTATCTTTGGCTTTCTAGATGAATCTTTGGATGGAACAGGGCACAGCTATGTGGCTAATTAATCTGTACGCAGATCCCATGTTAAGCAGATGGTGAAACTTGGATGTGATTTCATAGTAACACATTTGAAAGTGACAATTCTAAATCTCTCACTTTGTCTCCAAACTGGCTTTGGGATAACCTGCTGTAACCTGCAACAATCATCTAAGTAGCATCAACATTCAAATTAACCAGATTCTTCCTGCTATTAGGACACATCCAAAACTGAGGAGCTTTCTAGACAGTGGTTACCTTTGGTTCATTTGAAATTGTTTCAGAAAACAGAGACTCACTGCTTTGACAGAGAACAATATTTTTCTGTTTGTTTGCTGATTTGTAGCCCTACTATTATGTTGTTATTATTACACTATACTTTATTATGCTTTATTATCAGAACCTATGCTGCCTCAAGAAGGCAATAGGCAAGTAGTCTAAATATCACCTTCTTGTGTAAGCAGGAACCGTTTCCTCCAAGCTCCATTCCATTTTTGCCTTTTTCCTTGCTTACTCTACGTCACATATCACCTGAAAGTCAGATGATTTAACCATCTGCAATGCCTCATCATCTTCATTTGTCCAGCTATAACGAGAATAGCTGATGTTAACAAGTTTCCCATTTTCCACTTTGAAAATTTCTTGGAGTTAAACATAGACACACCACAGCCCTCAAGCTGTTACAGAACATGAAAGAGGAGAAAAAGAATTCAGCAACGCTGGATCTCAAACATTTCCATATAGAGCTGAAAATTAACTAACACTGTCCCAAGAAGCCAGAGCAGAAAGGTAAGAGACAAATATGGAACAAAATAGAACCTACTCTCCTCCATCTTACAACTGCGTTAGGTATTTTCTTGTTAATAAAGCCCTAACTAGGTGTATTAGTGAGAAATAATTTAGCCAAGAATACAAAAATGGAAATCCTAGGGAGGAGACTGCTACCTGTCCCAGCTGGAAAAAGAGATACGAGTTGACTGAACAAAGAAAAACCCTAAGGACATAGAAGGAGCAAAGGTATAGGGCAGGGATAGAAGACAGACAACTTGCCGAATTAACAGAAACAAGTAGGCATTTTTAAGATGGCTGACAACTGTTCAGTGTGAAATACTTTCATTACTAATCCCCAATGGAACCGAATGAAACACACTGTGAAAAGCTCCCTTTTAAAGAACAGAGGCAAGAAGGAGAACTTGCAAGTTCTGGTTTATAACACTGAGTGTACGAAGTCAGAGGACACCAGGGGCTTTGCTGGCTGATCAAGTAACAATCCCACAGTGCGAGATTCTGGAAAACCGTATTTCTGTCCACACAAACCCTGGTAATGGCCACACCAATTCTGGAAAATTAAGAGACCACTCAATTTTGTTATGTGCAGTAGATACATGTGTGCCATATGACTTAAGGTGTGAAGTCCACCCAGGAAAAATTCAGGGTAGGTGGAAGTGTAAAGCAGCTGGCTTGACTTTTTAGTTAAAGGTAGTGGGACTCTTAAGAACCAAACATTTAGTAGCCAATTTTAGAACTTCTTGAAGAACCAACACAAAACACATCCAAACAGGTGAGATGTTTTGCCTTGCCCAATATTTGGATTTTTTGCTACTAATGCAGGGCCATTAACAGTATTTATGCCCACGGGAAATTGATCCAAATGAAAGTAATGCTTGTGACTGAGATGTCACAAGCATTACTAACAAAGCACTGTACTCTGAAGCAGTGTGTTCCTTCCTCTGGCCACCTTAAGCCTTTTGTCCATTTGCTTAGCCTAGCTGGATAAACCAATCTACATTTGATGCTATCCACCAATCTGAATTGTAAAGTTAATACAAAGACATTTTATTTGCCCATAGCCATTTCTCTCTTACCTCTCAATTCATGTCAAAGAAGCAAAGAGCTTTGTTAGTTGTGGGATTAAAGTCAGGCTCCTTCAGTTTGTATGCTTAATAGGAGCAGTCACATCAGCAGCTGAAGTCTGGTCTTAAAAAAGCCAGGTTAGTCAAACATAAGACAGAAATTCAAATGCTCTATGTTTAGTCTACCATACTTGATTAGGAATTAAGCATTTGCCACAAATAGTGCCTGAAAGCAATTATTCCCATATTATGATGGCAGTCCAGAAAAGTTATGTATATCTCTGAATTCTTTTTCTTGTTAGTACAAAACACTATGGTGATAGTGGAGACCACACTTAGACAGGTGTCTGCCTCTCCCCTGACCAGCCAGAAGGCAGGGCTGAAGCATCTTTTGTGGGTACACTGCTGCATTGCACACAACTTCCTACTGCATACAGCCAATACATCAGCAGGGAAAGTGTCATTTTCTGGAGTTTGTTATTAGCTGAACTGGGTAAACAATACTGGCCCAAAGTACTTTGCTGTCAAGGAATGGAGCTGTTGAAGTACAGAATATCTGAGTCATACAGAGGACTATAAGACTTCTTAATAGTACAGGCAAGATGAAGTGTCAGGGAAACTGAACCTGCAGGCACAGCTTCCTAGGAACAGGATCTAATGCAGCAACACCATTAGAAGTAATAATTCAGAGATCCAAGACAGTAACAAACAAATAAAATTTAACATTGGGAAAAGGACAAAAAGAAAAAAAAGACAGTGGAATCTTTTATAGCATATCAAACTTCTTCTGACAATCAGTATTAGAGAAGTTATTTCCTGTAAATGTCTGTTAGATAATAAGTCTAATTTAACCTAGTACATTTTAGATTGGAATACAATACATCTGTGGCTAAACTCAGTCAAATTGAAATGATGTTTTAATATATTTAGCATACTCAGTGTGTAGCCCTGCACAGAAATTCAAATTTATCTCAGCTGATGAGGAAGCTGGAGTTTACTTGATTTCCAACTTGGTCTCAAAATAGTGAGGTAAATTCCAATTTACAGTCTTGATTACTAGTCCCACAAAGGGTAAAAGAGTCACAGTTTGACTTGTAAGCTTTTAAATACAATTTATTTTCTAGTGACAATTGAAGGATCCAGAGTTATATATAGCATAAAATCAACTCAACTAAGATCAGAAAACAAGTATAGAAAAAATTTCACTGAGGGGTTGTCAGTGCAGATTAAAATGCCTAACACATCCTACTTGGGTTTATCACATTGTTTGAATAATTACTACTAAGATTCACAATACACTTTTTGTGCATTTTCAATATGATTCAGCTAAAGGTATAAAGCTATTCACCAAGAAGAATGCCATACCTTTCAATAAATGCAGAAATATCACACCTTTACCTTCTGTCAGAAAGTCAAACCCAGTCTCCCAATACTCTGGACATGTACCACAGGTGGACAAAAAACCCCAGACCACCTCCCACAGGGCAATCGAGCAGCTAACTACCACAGATATTTCTTTTTTTTCACCTGGAGCTTTACCTGTCCTTATCAGCAACCTCTGAACTGACCCAAGTTGTCAAAACAATGTCGTCTGTTCTGCAACTATTTGTTGGTCCGGCACTCACTCACCCTTCATACAACACAGTGGTTCAGATAGAGTAGTTTCAGGTCTGCAGCATTAAAAAGTTATTGTAATACATTTTCATCACCTATATAACAACATAGAACCTGAACTTGCATCCCTCAGAGGAGGAAAGAGCAGTAACATGGCCAGAAAGAAGGCAAAGTTAACAACTCTGAAGGCGAAAACCTTCTCTCCACTCTTCATGAATTATCACACCTTTTTATTGGGCTTTCCTTGAGCTGGATACACAATACATTAGATCATTTGTGACTGAACAGTGGTAGTCCTTTAATAATATCTCACTGAGTGCCTCCTTTCTTCTAGTAGTACAATTTCTTAGTCTTCATTTGTATTGTATCCATGACAACTTTGGACATAGTCCAAACATTAAATCTTATACTTTTTATGATTAGACTACCTTGTAGAATTTAGAGATACTTGGGCAGAGGACAATTTACATTTATCAGTGGTAGAGATATAAATTACTAATCATCTCCTCCTTCCCTACCTCCCTCACCAGTGATTCTGGGTATTCAATTCACGCAAGTGCTGGATTTTCACACAGTACTAAATGCTTCTTGTTATGTAAGACAAATGTTGAAAGGATTTCAGCATGCAACACCACAATATTCCAAAGCGGTACTGTTAGGAAAAAACCACATGCTCTGCATATACAACCACAGAAGAAACATGTCACCAAAAAAGTGGATGCATTTTTCCAGACCTTAAGCAATCTTAAATCTAAACAACAGAAGAAAATTTTATATTTTGAATGTTTTTATTCCAATCAGAATACAAATACAAGCATTTGAAAATGTACAAAAATAAAAAAGGACATTTTCTACATCTTAAAAAAGCAGATCAAACTTACTTCTATATGTACAGTCCTACTGGTGAGAAATCCTACTCAGAAGACATTGTTTCTGTTCTCTTCTAAGCATTCTATGCCAAATCCCCTCCCCAAAAATCTCCCCAAATCCAGCCACACTTAAAACTTAAAGCAACATTTCAAAAACCTAATACACTAAATGTCCCTGAACAGATTACAAAGAAACCATTTCTCACAGGTAATAAAACTGTAGGTGATAATGTATTTCCCTAATGACTTTAGGGCAAACTACATCCTGATTGGTAGTTTGCAACTCAAGCTTTCTGTAGTTTGTTGATACATAACTTGAACAACACAGTTGGATTATATTTTTCTTTTTCAAGCTAATTTACAAATTAAAAAAACAATTATAGCTTTGTTGATAGCATTCTTCCTTCCTCCTTCCCTCAAAGTTATAACTCTTCAAAAAAAAAATCTGCAAATAAGAATAAAAAGCAGTAAAAGAGGTCTGAACCCAAAATAATTGTTTTTTGCACCATCTGCCAACATAAAAGGCACTGAAATGATCACCTGCTCAATACCGCTACATTGTACTAATGAATGCAGAGGAAGCATTGCCACAGCAACAGTTTTGAACCACTCCATAATGCCTACTCAAGTATTTTTGGTATGAAGTTTTGCTCAGTAATATTGATCAAATTATCTTAAGCAGTATAGTTCATCTCAATGTTCTACCATTCGTTTGGCCAAGACACTGTTTTCTTTCAATGTTCTGACAGTTGATGCTTTTTGGAGCTGCAGTAATGTAAGGACAGGTGAGGCAATGCTCACGTAAAGAGGTAGCCACTTAACTAACATTATGGAAAAACATTTTTGGGGGACACAAAGCCCTTCTTTAGGTCTCAAATATAGCAGGAAACTTTAAAATTGAAAACAGTTGCCCAATTTACATGAATATGCCCAGTTCTTAAGAGAAAAGCAAGGTGACAGTGCTTCAAAGATAGCTCCCAAGAAACAGGTTCTCTCCAACCTTTTTCTTTGCCATTCCTTCAGTTGTCAACTTCAACCACATCATTTAACAGAAAGCTACTTAGCAAGAGAACAGCTAATACCTACTTCTACAGTGTCCAGAACACAGGCACTCAAGCCATAATCTTCTAGCTACCACCTGTAACAAGCTAGAAGCATTTAATTTACCTGGCCCTATTGCGGACAGGGATCTCATTAACTTGTCCTGTGATGGAGATAAATGCAGGTTGAATGCAGGTTTAACAATGGCCTCCTGCCTGCAGCACACTTACGTATGCTAGCTTTCAATTCTGCTCCTTCTACCGCTTGACTCTTACCACTAAAAAAATCCAAACATCTGCAGAGGAACACACTAATATCCCAGAAGTAATGTTCAGTTCTGTACAACAGCTAGTTCAGCATGACACAGCCATTCTTAACATTTTGTACTTCAGGTCAGCTGACCAAAAATCACCATTCTGTACTTACGTGCATACGTACTTAGAGAATACAAAAGTCTGTTAAGTTTCTCTGGTAAATTTTAGACACAACTCGTTTTTCTGCTGTCTTAAAGTATTTTAAGATTGTCCTGTGAGCTCATTTCATCACTAATACATTATATACACATTTTTTACTTGCTAAATATTTACTTTTTAGTCCACAGGAAAACTAATTTTTCTAGAAAGATCCTGAGCACATTTTTTAACCATTACCACAGACATTCAAAGATTCCTGTGGGTAACATCAGGACATTCTCCAGTTATTTCACACTAGTGGTTAAGATTAAAGGACACTGCTGACAAGCATTTGAAGTTGACTGAAGCTTTTCTTTTTTGCTAAGACATAAGAACACATCACAGGCAGTTTTGTTGCAAACTGAGAAAAAAAACAAGGAATGTATTTATTACCAAGGAAAATAACTCTGCAGCATTTAAAATAGGAGTCATACTTGGGAAAACAGCTAAATAACAGTTTAAGGGTGAGATGTAGCTTCACAAGACACAAAAAGTTGTCTGCTAGTCATCTACCTCCTTCAACTAAGTTTCATATAGATGTAACTGTAAAACCAAACCCAGGAACAGGCAGAATCAATAGACAATAAAAAGCTTTTGATGTAAAGGCAATTGCTTCACTTTTAACAAGGTGGGAAGACAAACAGTGTAGTTTATGGAACAGCCAGTCAGGATTTGAGAGGTAGTCTAGTTGTTCATTTGACTGAGAGAGGTAGAGCTAGTCGAGAAATCAAAAGCTAAGGCCAGTGAAAATCATAATAATCCCAAGTTTTCTAAGATGGAAAAAAAGTGCCTCAGCCTGAAACTGCTAATGTCACATGGGATTCAGTTGCCTTGCTCATATTTAGTCACTTTTACCCAGGTAAGGTTATTGTAAAACATCCAGAGAGAATGCTCTCAGAGACAGCCAGTGAAAAAGCTTAACCACATTTCAGCATGTGCCAAACCATTAATATAGGTTATACATCTTATGACTGTGAAGGTTAATAAAAGTAAGTGGCTCTCCTCTTTGGGCAGGTCGACAGTACTACAAAAACACAGACATACCAAAGACTAAAGGCAAGTTAAGTCTCAAATTCCATATGGTTTACCTATATAAAATTCTCCATACAATTTCTTCACACATGAAAAAAACCCCAATTATTTTAGAGATGAAAGCCAACAAGACATGAAGGTCATACAGTCAACAGGTAATAAAACCTTTGTTAAAGACATCTGGGTACAGAATCATACATAATGCTCCCTTGGATTGATGTAGACTCTTCCAGGTCCTGAGTTTTGTGGGTATCTGTTGCTCCAATTTTTATAGTAAGTTTGCTGATAAACAGGATACATAGGCTGAAGACCCTCTTGTTCCTGTGGCTCTTCAGCCTCACAAGTAAGTTGCATTCCATTCACAGCTTTCTAAACACACACAAGGAGTAATAAGTTTCATAGTTCATGTATAGAACCTGCAATTCCTATTCTTGGTAAAGCTTTAAGCAAAATCAAAGATGCATGATTTCCAAAACAGTCCTATGAATAAAGAAATAGGGACTTAAAAATTCCACTAACAGAATCAACCTCAAATGTTTGTTTCAAAGCTCAATAAATCTAAAGAGCAAATCACCAACTACGAAAATGTCTGTCAACACTCCTCTGCCTTATGTTACTCACCAAAAAATGAAAGCTGAAGTATTTAAGTATTTAAATTAGTCAGCAAAACTACTATAGGATATTAAAATGATATTGCCACTTTCCACTTAACCCACACATCCAACAATTATTGACCAGGATGGTCAAATATTTTTTTGTTCATGAAAAACAACATTGTAAGCTTATTTTATGGAATGAGATTAAATCAAAGCTTCAATCAGGAATTCAAGCCATCTTATTATTTACCATGTGCTGCAAGTTTCCAGCATCTTTCTCTCTGTACTGGCTCTGCAACACAAAATGTTCTTTCTGAAAGAAGAAAAGTTACAGGGGAAACAAGTCAAGATTCAACACTGCAGAACAGGTTTGGTTAATACAAAAACCACCAGTCATCCCAAAATATACTCTGCCTTCGGAAGTGTCTTAATTCACTCAGAACCCTTACAATCCAATGGCTAGTGGAAAAAAGATGGGTATCAGTCAGGGTCACCTGTCCCAGCTGTGTTCCCTCTCCCAATATCTTGTCTCCCTCCCAATCTCCTGTGCACACTCCAAGCCCATCTGCTCCAGGGCAGTACAAGAAGCAGAATAGGTCCTGATGCTGTGCAGCAATAAAAACCATTCCTGAGTTATCAACACTGTTTTCAGCACAAATCCCAAACATGGCCCCATTGCAAAGAAAATTAGCTCCACCCCAGCCAAACCACCCACTGTAGGAGATGAGGTTAAAGACCATCAAGGAATCTGGATGTGAACAAGTTCATGGCACCTGATGAGATACATCTGCAGGCTCTGAAGACACTTTCAAAGGAAGTGACTAAGCCACTATCCATCCTATTTTAGAAGTAATGGCAGGCCAATGAAGCTCCCACTGGCTGGGAAAGGGGAAGTAAGAACCCCACTTCTAAAAATGGCAGCAAAGATGACCTGGGGAACTACACATCAGTCACACTTCAGTGCCCAGCAAGGTGAAGGAGCAGATTCTCCTGGAAACTGTGCTAAGGCATATGGAAAATAAGGAGGTGGTTGGTGACTCTCAACATGGTTTCACTAAGGGCAAATTGAGGCTGACAAATTTAGTGGCTGTCTATAACAGGATTATAATGTTGATGGACGAAAGAAGAGCAATGGATGTCACCTATCCGGACCAGTACAAAGTATTTGGTACTGTCTCACATTACATCCTTGTCTCTAAATTGAGGAGACATGGATTTGATGGGTGCACCACTCAGTGGATAAAAAATTGACTGGATGGACGCACTCAAAGAGATGGCTCATCAGTGGGTCAACGCCTGAGCAAGGACCAGTGACAAGCGTCATTCCTCAGGGGCCTGTATCGGGACCAGTGCTGTTTAACATCTTTTTGACAACGTGGACAATGGGATCAAGGCATCCTCAGTGAGTTTGCCAATGACACCAAGCTGTGTGGTGTGGTGACACACTGGACACAAAGGGATGCCCTCCAGAGGGACCCTGGCAGGCTTGAGAGGTGGCTCTGTGTGAACCTCATGAAGTTCAACAAGGCCAAGCACAAGGTCTTGCACCTGGTTCAGGGCAATCATAAAGAGAAACACAGGCTGGGCAGGGAAGTGACTGAGAGCAGCCCTGAGAAGGACTTGGGAATGGCAGTGGATGAGAAGTTACTTCATGCAGAAGCACTGAAGTCTCCCTTCTTTCAAAATTTTTTTTTTTTCTTCACCATTATGATAGAACAACTTCATTTGTGAAATGGGCTGTTTCCAAACATCCAGAATTCACCAACTACCTGAGTTAGTGACCAATCTAAGTCACACCAAGCAATGCCATCTAAGAATTATGATTTAGGGCATGGTTTGCTCCTAATTAAGTTCTTCCTTTATGCCACACTTAGTAGAGGGGCACAATAGGCCAAAGCAACATCTTTGCATAATTGTATGTATTTTTTGTTTTGCAATTCCTTCTTTTCCCAACAGTCTCACAGTGGTAGCAAGAACACGAAGTAGCTAGGTTGCTGGTCTTTGTGCAGAAGTCCCTCCACAGCAAGTATTCATACAGGTAGGTAACATTTGCAGTCATCACACATCCATATTCTCACCTTCAAAAATTATTTTGAAGAGAACCCAGTCTCAGTAATGTTTCATTCTTTCTTACTTTATCCTCCTTCCCCTTAACATTTTACCCTTCCACATTTGTTTAGTTCAAGTTTTGAAGCAATTTTGAGTTGTTTAAGTTTTAATGTGACCCCCACATGCATTGTAAAATTACTTAAAAAAAATCATATAATAATTCCTATCTTCTCCACTCCTCCAACAGTTATTTTTCACCTTCTTCACAGGTCTATTTTTCCAACTTTAGTTTGTCAAACTTTTTGTCTTGTAATTCCATTTCAAAGTGTCCTCTCCTGCCCTTAAGGTCACACTGCTTTTGCTTCTCAAGTCCTAAATGAAATCTGCATTTCTGTGATTTACCACTCAGCTGGCAGCATTGTTCTTTCACACCTGAGCTAAGAGCATGAGTTCACCACACAAGAAGGTAAAACACAGATGGGGAACAAGAACAGTCCCATCTCCACCAAAAGCTAATGTTCTTTAAACAAACAAACAAAAAATCTGCTTGCTTGAGAAATTCTACCAACAGTGGCTGTGGACATGATTTAGAAACAAACTGGAAACCAGAATAGCAAATTCCAGTCAGTCCATTTATTCAATTAAAACTGTAAGTCAAAGGAAATCATCTCACATGGCACCTTCACTAGATAATGAAATTATACATTTTACAGCCACGGAGCAAGTGACAGAACCAAAATTACAGATTCTGTCAGACAAATGTGCTGAGCTACATAGTCTGTGTCTTCCTGCATGGAAACAATCAGGGGTTCTGTGCTTGGATTCTTAACAGAAGTTTGCACTGTCTTACCATTACATTTTGCAGAGTTTCATGAAATTTGTTTTATTCTGAGAATTCTCCTTCTCAAATAGTTCTTCAAAAGCCTAAAACGAACTATCTCAGCAAAAAAACTTCATCTTACATTTTCTGATACTTTTCAGTTTAGAAATTCCATTACAAAGGGATCTACTACCAAAACAGTTTGTGCCTCATTCTAACTCCATCTGATAATTTTTTTTTCCTATTTGAAGATCAGTACAGATGATTTTATCTATGCACACTTTGTGCTCCCTTCCATTCAATCTTGTTTGCCTAAACAGTTCTTTGGTCTAAGGCAAATGATAACAATAATGCTTCCTTTTTCATCAAGGAAGAGATATTCCCACCTCTATGAAAAGCATTAGGAAAAGAACTAGAAGAGTGCAAGAGAGCCATAATCTATAAATGAATCAATATTATACTAGGTTTAAGGGTTCAGTGGCTGATGTTTTCAAATTTGATTTAGAAATATCATCATTTGGTAAATGGTGTTTTATGCTTTTAATGGTGCTAAGACAACTTCACTTTTTTCTCTCCCGTTGTGATCAGTAATACAAATATTATTGTTAAAGAGCTTTGCTTGGCTAAATAAGTGAGGCATTCTTCCAAGCTGCAAGTCTAAAGTCAGTCTTCTCATGGCCAGACCTACCTACTGGGCTGCATTTCCCTTATCCACTCTTATTCCTGTTTCTACAGAAGAACTCTGTTAAATTCTGAATACTTCAACAACTCAATGTTGCACTGCATTGTGCAAAACATGTTTTTTTCTCTTTCCTTCATAAGCACCTGTCAAGGTAATAATAACTTCAGTTCTTTCACATTGTCCAAGACTGCCTGTCTCAAGCACGTTTAGAGGAAAATAAAGCAGCTTTTGCTTCTTAGTACTGTATTGTTTGAAACAATGAAGCTAACTCTAATGATTCCAAGGACTGCTAGAATTAGTGCACCCTCTTCCACTCCTTTTTAAAATATTATGCAATAGAAAAATTCCTCTTTAAGCCACTGGAATTCTTGCATTGCTCAACTTCTTCCTGAATCGCCTCAAAAACTGCGTTGCCAAGCAGAGATTCCTCTCTTACCAAGGACGTAACCTTCAGGCTGCCCTCACCACTCTTTCACATTACATGCAATAAATAGTTCTGAGTAACAGAATAGTATTTCCATGACAATGATTATTAAAAGGACACCCAGACAAAAGCAGGAGTGCTGTTGACAAAAGAGTTGACAAAGATGAACCTACAGTCTTCACAGTAAATTTAACTATAATGTAATTTTTTTCCATAGTATTCCTGTGTTTTGGACTTTTGCCTCTCTCTTTTAGGGCCTTAAGTGAACCAGTTTTTCCCAGTTCTGAGGTGATTCACGTGAATACATGAATTGGTATCTGCAAATACCAGTACAGAGGAATTATGAATACTCAGTTACATAGTACTTGTACATACTGGTAGCTCATTATTAACACGAGCATGTAAATGATAACATATATTTAAAGTAAACTTAAATCTTCCAAGTCTCAAGAAGTACCCATGAAAGATACTGACTAGCCAGTATTATCCCAGGTCTACAACATTTCCCCTCATTTTAATGCCATCATCTACTGACTCAGATATGCATAAAATTAGTTAAATACTGATTGCTGGGATACAAACAAGAGAATTTCAGCATCATCAGTTGAATCTCAAATACTTTACAAGATAAAAAAAAAGCTACTGTCCATGATTTGAACAATAACAGTACAGATGATTGAAAAACTTGAACATTATTTATGACAATTTACCAGAATCAGCCTAAATTGAATCAATCTACTTTCAATTCTAAATTATTGTGAGCCTGCAGAAGACACCATTTAAATTCATTCTTCTTTACTTTGCATCTTTGTGCAGCCTATCATTTCCACTCAGACTGATCATCTATTGTGGTTGACAAAGCAGTGACAATTCCCCTACAGTTGTTTTCAGCGTATCCAAAAGTTTGCACCTGAACTCCCAGTGAGAGGCTCACCTGCTTCTCAGTCCTGATAGGCAAGGCAGCATTTGGAACATCAGGTAATACAGTGGTGAGCACAGACATTTAGTCACACAGGACAAGACACCCTGACAGGCTGCTAACTTGTTTCTTTTGCCTCTTTACAGCTATCCAAATGCTGGCTTGTTACACCAAAACAATGCAACCAATCGCTTCCTGGCTAAAGCCAGTATTTCGACATTTATTTCTGTTAGATAAAATGAAGATCTTGCCTCAAGCATAACAGAGTACATACTGATTAGAGGCAGTATCAGCTAAGAAGACAGCCTCCAGCTCCAGTTCTTTTCAGTTCTGGAGTTCCACAGAGAGAAAAAGACAGGTACACTAACAGTGTTATGCCAACATCCATTTCTTAAATAAAGCCTAGTTAACACCTAACCTGAAGAGGAATCTTTCTCCTCCCAAAACAACTTAAAACTCTGTTTATCCAACTTGAGGAAAATGAATATTAGATTCAGTCTCTTCTCGGTTTTTTCTCTATTTACAAAGTAAATTTTCATAAAACATTTAATTAACCATTCCAAGACTACAGTCAGCTTCAGCCTAAGTTCTTTAGTACCCATCAACAGAAGCCATGGTATGCACAACCTAGAAAAGAATTCAAAGACAGCGAAGTTCTGAAGAGGAAAGCAATAAGGTACACATCCTCTTATGTCTACCTCCTTTATAAGTAGTTCCGTAAAGGACAAATAATTGTACTTCCTAGTGTTGTCATTTTGCCATCTAGCAGCACTACAGATGCACAAACAGCACAATAAACTATATCTTTTGATTCTATAAGCAAGACAATATTTTTCAAATACTTTAAGCCAAAATATTAGCAGAAGAATGATTCATCAAAAATTGCAATTGTTGAGTACTGTAGTGACAGAAGAAATAGCTAAGATGCCCAACCTGAGCACAGAAAAGCACTGGTTCTTTTGTGTCATCTTTGGTGCTCTATCACCTTTAAGGTAAAAAGATGAAAACCTATTATTCTTTATGCCAACAAAATGTTTTTTACCTTCACAATGTTATAATCATCAAGCTGCTACTAAAAGCAGCAATGGATCTCAGAATAGTTTCTTGCCTCACTCAGCAACAATATACACAAGTATTACTCATTGTTACGTTTACAACATAAGGAAAGTTTTATCAGCAACTGATATTTGGTGAGCTTTAGTAACCATCAATCACAAAGAAAATCTACAAGAATATTTTCAATGTTATTAAGAACTCCATCAAAATCCTTCTCAAAGGTAGGTGAAGATTTTTTTCCCCTCTATGAAAAAGGACTTTTATAGGTCCGTAAAGCTGCAAAGATACACCACAGTATCGGAAAAAACAATATTCCTTATAAACAAATGATTGTCTTCATTACCTCAGTGTTGTTATCCAGCACATCAGTGGCTAGAATCACATTATTTATGCTATGTACTGAAGATGGAACAAAAATTTCATTAAAAACAACTATAATCTAATACTTACAAATACTGATAGGTGACGGAAATTTTCTTCAGTGTAAGCAGAAATCTAAAAAAATCTGACTGACTAATTTAACATAAACACACACACACACACACACACTAAAGACACTTCAGGGGCCATAGCCAGGATCTATAGTTTTCATTAGCTGACTGGTTTATTATATGAAGTGTAATAATCAATGATGTTAGCTTAAGCCATCTCTCATGAACAGATCTCCTCTATAATGCCTAGTGCAAGAGAAGCCTGAATTCACCTGGAGTTTCCCAAGCAGTCCAACCCACCTCAAAACCATGCTGTAAGGAAGAAAGTAGCCCTATCCTTCCTTGCTCCCCACTTATTCAAACTGTTTCATTTGCTAGAATCAGCTTTCCAGTGTGATCTCTATGAGCCTGTTTGATCAGACTACACACACACAAACACTAAATGCTGGTAAAGAACTTTTTTGCCTATTGCTGTCTTGCTTGGGCAGCATTACTTTGGATGACAAGAAGCTACCCCTGAAAGCACACTAAAAATTCAAGTACTTGTCACAAAATTCGTATGGGTCTTTTGTCGCTGGTCAACGCAAGAAGAAAATATAAAATTATAAGTTACAGAATTGCAAGTATTTAAAAGCGATTTAGTGACCTTCAACAAGAATCTAACCCATACTTTGGTAAATTAGCCAATTTACCAAATTGGTAAATTACCAATTTACCAATTAGTCAAAGCCCGAATTCCAATATATGCCCACCCCTCAAATGTTGTTAACTCAAAAGAATGGCAGTTGTTTACTAGCAAGGGAGCTGATGAGATCACTTTGTAAGTTTACCAAACATAACTTTTCCCCTTATGAACACTGCTTTATAAAGCTATGTATATTCTCTCACCAGAGAATTTCAACTATAGGTTTTCTAATTCAAAAGAATCTGTGCCTGTTAGAAATACAAGATGATCTGTCTACCAGTTTCCTGACCTCTAAGGATGACTTTAACATTACAGATAAGAGATTTGGATATCACATACATAGGGAAACAGCTTGGTTGTGAAACAATTAAAAAGCTCCATATATTACCAGGAAAGCAAAATCAGACTAAATTAACATAATAAAGCAAAGTTAATGCTTTCCTTAAGTCAATTTAAGATGCATATAAACACTTACTCACCTGAAGCATAGCTTCTTTCTGTGGTACTGAGAATGTTCTCTCCTCAAATGAAGCTGGTTTGTGAGTGGGTGGAAGATCAATCCTGTAGTAAAGAAAGAATGAAATATGACACATCATGCTTGTGAAGTCCAATTGAATGGTCAGATATTAACTGCCAAATCACCCAACACTCAGTACACTCCAACTGAGGATTAGAGACTACTGGTATCTATCAGTTTCTAAGTTATGACATAGAGCTCGAACAACATTGTTAACTACAGCCTTTCCTTAAAAAGCCTTTGAGAAAGCCCTACTATCAATTCTTACATGCAAGACTTTTTCTACTGTAACTTTCTCAGTAAAAGCAAATGGTTATAACAGAATTTAAATGTTTAAGACCATTCATATAAATATGCTTCAGATACAGAATTTAAGAGAAACAAACAAGAAAACATCATTTCTAACATGTTAGAAATTGCTCAAGACTCTTGACTCATCTTGCTAGCTCAATGCAAATGAAGAAACTTATTTTGTGCTAAAGGCTGTAAGTTATTTTACTCTCATTAACTATATGTACAGACATGAGCAACATTTTCATTTCTCATTCAGATTGTTAACTGTATATGGGATGTGAGAAGACTCATATTTACATATATTCTAAGCCCTCGTCACTTTTTTTATGCATGTTCCAAACAGGATCTAGACATCATCCACTTTAACTGACAAAATCTTTTCAGACTTTTTTTTGTTTCCTTCTTTTGTTTGATCACATTGGATGCTGAATAAAGTAAATTGCATATCTGTGCCAGAGACTTGAAGAAACAACCAATGTTCCAAAAAGCACAAGAAGTCAGTAATTTCTAAGCACGTATCTGTGGGAGCTTGCTTAATTTTACAAACATATCAGGATTAATTTTAGGGGGCCTTCAACATCTCCAAAGCATGGACAATTTACTTTCAAGTTAGACCCACAGTTACAACAAACTAGCAGTCACTGGCATCAGTCAAGAAGGGACTCTCCTTTGCCCTCCAGTTAAATCCATGAGTAGTTTTGTTTCAAAAAACCCAAACTTCTCAAGAGGTAAAGCATTATATTACCCCGAAGTAATTCTTACCTTTCTCATTTATTTTTCAGAAATACTAGTGTGATTTCACATTTGTCTACTCTGAAAATACAGCCCTGAAATTATGAAAGCTGAACAGCTGCTAAATTAAGTCAGACACTTAAGTTCATGTATAAAACAAATGCTTTCTACATATTGCTTTCAACTGAATAAAAAAAAAAAAGTCCAACACATACTCACACTTTGTCAAGATAGGCTGGCCTTTTCTTCCTTGGGGTCAGCAGCACTGTCACAAAGATGGTAATGATAAAAAGAGCAAGGACTGCTCCAATCACAGCCCCTGCTACAGCAACAGAAGATGTCTGCCTAAAGGGCACATCTGCAATGTGATAGCATAGATTACAACTTTAACAAGTTCATATACTTTCAATACTCAAATAAATTACTTCAGCATTGTTCTGAGAAAGGCTTCTTCCTTCCAACACTTAACAGAAAGCCTTGTCCTGCACTAGCATCTTTGTAGTATTGCCTCAACTTACCCAACTAAAAAACTGGAGGAATTAAGAGAATTCATGAAATCAAAACTGATTTCAAAAATTTCATGGATTACTTTCAGTAAGTACTAGCAGTATGCTTTCATTGTCAATTTCAAGGCAAGATGACATTACAAAACATATGGCTTGCACTTACATGAGCTAACAAGGTGTTAATTCAAAAACCTGGGCAACTGTGATTTATTGACAATCTTTCTTTAAAGACACTTAAGTCTGCAGAAAGCAAAAAAGAAAAACTAAGTCAGGGTAAAAAAAACATACTACTAGGAGCAATGAACATGCAAAGGAACACAAAATACTTGGCTTACACTTATCAAAGCACCCCTAAGACCACCTATCATCTTCAGGACTTCACACTTCAAGCTACAAGAAAGTAATTTTCATAAATAAATTTTAATAAGGGGAGAGAAAAAGCTGTGTTTTTTCCTTTCAAAGCATTTTTCTTTTGACCTTAGCATTGTCAAATCCAATGCTGAACAACTCTCATATTGTATTAACACACTTGTCAGTCTTTAAAGGCCACTCCTTTCGCTATGCTTAGAAATCAATTTTTAAGTCTCAAAACTGAAAAACCTAATATACTTTAACTTAAAATCATCAGGGCTTCAAACTTGCACCAAGAGGTTAAAAAAAAATTCAAAATTGGAATAATTCATGTCAGCTGCACTAAACACTTACCTACAATAATGCCCTGATTTACAATGATTACCAAATCAGAAAATTTAACAGCAAAGAAATTGAAAACTAACACAGTTCTATACCTGCAACATGTTTCTAAAGCAGTCTACTTCAGCTATTATCCAAACGGGACACAACCATTCTCTAATCTCTTACTGAAAGAAATTTTGAGAGCCTCTTCAGCTGTATGTTCTATTCACAGATAAAAACCCTGAAACTATGCAATATGATTTATCAATTCCTCAGAGCTCTAACGGTGTTCTGTCTGTATGCTGGAAAGCTGAGCAAAATCTCTCAATTAAAAAAAAAAAAACCCAAAATACAACACTTGCACTCTAATACAGCAATTCCTGTCCCCTCACTGCTTATGAAAGATCTGACATGAATATTCCCCTGGGATCACATTCACAAAGGTATACTTAAATAACTTGAAAAAAATGGAAAAAAGCTTTTTTTATTATTTCCTTAATGCTAAGGAATAAAGTCCTAGAGTAACAACTGGCAGAACTTACTTCCCTCCTCAAGGTGAATGCAAGGCACCACCTTTGGCTTACACAACAGCTTTCCTGGCATAAGCTCCATGTGTCTGTCAGATACCAGCCTGGACACTATAAACTGTTCTGGCTTTGGCTGGGATAGAGTTCATTTCTTCTCAGGAGCTGGTACAGTTGTTTGGATTCAGCATGAGAATAATGTTGATAACCCACCCACATTTTAGTTTTTATTAAGTTGTGTTTATCCTAAGTCAAGGACTTTTATTTTGTGTGTGTGTCTCATGCTCTGCTAATGAGGAGCTCACCTAACCACTGCATTTTAACTGGCTTAAGTTTCGTTTACACTGGGTGCCCTCTTCTTTTAGTGAAAAAGTCTCAACTAATGAATATTACATTCTTAGGTCCAGAATTCCTGAAGATGCCTTGGTCTTGTGATTACACCAGGAGAGTTTCTTGACTGCTTCATCCTAACTTCATGGTGCCTTTTCTTCTAGCAAATTCTGCTATAATGTTAAAGCATCAAAAAGCATTATACTTTCAATCGAAGTCCAGCCTTTGAGTCTCATTTTGGGTGAGATGACAATAACCACCCATTGGCTTCTGAACACCAGGAAAAATAGTAATATCCCAGCAAGTGTAGTGACACACAAACTTAAGGGCAATTATCACAGGGCACACTTACTTTGGTTTTTTGAACTGCTTTGACAAAACATCAATCTAACCAGTGGAATGATCATAAACCCAGACCACCATGCCAAGCTGAACAAGCCAGAGGGCACCTAAGATGCATGGTGCCACCTACAAAGCATTTTAACCACCAGAAATAGATGGGAATTGATTAACTCCAAGAAATATGGTTGACTCTAACAAACACAACAGAATGAAAAAACAAGGCTATTTTTAAGTATGCAATTCCTAGTTAGTTTATCAGCTGTGCTTGAAATTAAATGTTTTGGACAGTAACCACCTCCATTTATCATTCTCTTAATCTTCTTAAAAGAGTTTCTGAAGATGCTTGTTTTATAAGCTTAGGGTCTCCAAGGGGCAATACTAAACAGTCCATCTCAAACAGCTTAAACACTTTAGCACATTCTATCCAGCCTCTGGGTTTATTGTGCTTTTCCATCTCCAATTCTAAAGAACATACCTGTGAAGCATTTTTGAACACTACCTATGTTCCAGAATGTAAGAAAAAGTTTATTCACACAACAGCCATTTGTACGTACAATCAATTCTTTTTACAGTAGACGTAATGTACAAAACATTGCAACACGCATAAGCCCTATCCCTATTAATAACTTCAACTCCAGAACATTCCAACTTCTTAACCCATATGAATTAAATATATATATATATTTTAAAAATCAAAGCAAAAAATCCACAGAGACAAAAGCAAGATATCCCATGTGGAAAACTGGTTTATGGTTATGTTTATTTCCAAGTAACACCATCTTTTAAAGATGATATATCAAGTATTTTTTATTTGAAGAGAGGTATAATCTCTTTATTCCAGAAATAATTTGGATCAGAACCCTCTGCTAGAAATTTCACTCCTTCTCTTGTGTTTGCACTCAAACTACAGATAACCGCAATATCACTTGCTATTGTTTTTGGGACTTTGGTCAATCATGTATCAGTACTCCATTAATCCAAACCCAAACTTAAGTTGTTTAGGGATGCTTTTCCATTTGAATTTCAAATAAAGCTGTTGTCTCAATCTTTTTTAAAGACATGCAGTCATATGCAATCACAGTGTATTGTCTACAACGCTCAATACAACTATTATTGTGAAGCTCTAAATGCTGTAAGCTACCAAACATCATGAGGATAGAAAAGAACTTCCAGCATGAATGCTCATGAAGCAGCTGTAATTATGCAGCCTATTTCACGTCAACGGTAGCAGAGACTTTTCCCTTTTCAGGTTTCAAATACTAATAGCCTTATCAGCTTCAATTTCCTCAAGCTAAACACTTAAAAATGGCACTTCAAAGGATTTACTATTCTACTTATGAATTTATCGTTGTTCTGCAATTCATCTAAAGTTATTTCATTCCTTCTCACAAAATCAGCAGATTTAGTTTGGTGAATCTGCTCAAGACAAAGTAGAACTATTTCAGATGTCAGACAAGATGTTTTAAAGAACGTGTAAAATCAGTATTGATTATTCGCAGGGAAAACAAATTCACTGCGGTACAGAGACTGCACAAATCATCTGAATTCCTGTTTAGACTCTTTAGTTGCACCGTTGGAGAGTGCATTTTCAATACCTGAAGTAGCAGTGCAAGTGTCCTATTATTCCCTACTAATAATCTGAAACTCTGGTTACCCTCTTCAAAGCAGGCATTGTAACTTAGGCAGAAGCAGCGTAAAACCGCTGTTTTAAATTCTGGTCATAGAAACTCTAATGCTTTTTGGCACCTGGGAAAATAAGCACATTCACATTAGCCTCCAGCTTCGCAATCTATATGGGTGTTTTCTCCTTAGTTGTGTCCAATTAACCAGCTTTTAAGCTAAATGTTAAGATTCCCAAAAAGCCTCCAAAACAGGTCTCAAAAATTGCACCCTGTGTACTTGCAAAGAGTATCTTGTATACATTAATGAGTTTTGACATCCTGCCAACTGCAGGCCTAACAAAACACCTTACTGTATGTATATATCCAGACACTAGAATAAGCTTTAGAAATCAATGACTATAAAAAAATAACTTTTCATCTTATTCAAATACAAGCCTTTGACCTGTTTACAGTTACTCCTCAAAATGTTGTTCATAAGTTAGTTTCAGTGCAATAACTTAACTTTTAAGTATATAGTTACAAGAAGGCTCATTAAAATGCTAAGAGGTATTCATTTTTATGCAGAAAAAACCCTAGAAAATAAAGCTTTAATTCTGCTGTAACTCATTTCAATTGGTAAAGTATTTTCTACATAGAAGCATTAAGTTTACCATGGATAGTACCTAGACTGGAGTAATTCAAAGCCCCCAAAGATTATATTTGATCATTGCCTCGGGTAAACTTATTTTTAAATCAGAGAGCCACTTTTTATTCTTAAACAATATTGAATGGCAACTTTAATTTAGCCTTTTTTTTTTTTTTTTTTTTACCTCTGACATAGACCAATATAAGCACTCTGTGTTAAAACTCAAATCTCAAACAGTAGTACAGCATTGGGAAAAAAAGCAGCCCAAATACATTTTCCCCAGATTCAGTATTTCCATTGTGTCAAGTCACAATATAAAAACCTTCAAAAAAAAGTTTTGAAAAGTTTATTCCTCCTCTTGTGTAAGTATAAACAATCTGAAAGTGACCAGCCAATGAAGCGAACTGCAGGTACATGTTTAGTTTTCAGTGGTTACTACACATACCACTCCCTCCGAGATATTACCGCGCCATCTAAGTGAGAAACAAAGTCATCATCGTCGTAAAATTCACCACGCATGAAACTCATTCCAAATGTTCCACCTTCATGGTAATCCATTGGTCTTTCATAACGGTCCTGGTACCTGTTAGTATTGTCTATATTGTTCAACTCAGGTTTTCCAGGGTCTTCTAAATAATCCTTAGATATTAAGTTCATTGGGTGCTTTGTTTCTTTTTTTATACTGCCAGGGTAAGAACCCATATCATCTGACTGAAGGACATCTATTTGGGACTCTTTTTGCATATCTGATGGTGGAATGTAGCTCTTAGCAAAGTAGTCACCACGGAATGTCTTTCTTCTCCTATAGCAGGCAACTCCAACCAGAGTACCGAGAAGTAACAGTAAAAGAACCCCACCCACCACACAACCGACGATGATACCCCAAGTGTCGTCCTGCTTTGTTGGCTTTGATGTTGGGAAATTTATTATTCTAGGTTCTGTGGCTAAACCTGTGGTGCCATCAGTCGAAGGATGCCAGGGAACCGTGGGCAGTCGAGTGGTAGTAGTAGGAGGATCTAATGGAAAGAGCAAAGAAGTAGACAAGACACAGAAAAGGCACAGAATGTCAATGCGAGCTAAATCAGTTAAGGGTTTATAAGAAAGCAAAGTTGATGGGTATGTTCTACAAGAATAGTTTTTCATTCTCAACTTCATGGCACTATAAAAGTCTTAAATTGCTCACAAGCTTTGAACTAGCTTCCTGACACATGACTTTGAGTTAAGCTGCAGCAGGACAGAAAGTATGGGGAGTGAACAAAATAAAAATAACCTTCAGGCAGACAATTTGCCCTCCTCAAAGTAAGGAGATGGTTTTTCCACTCAGATGTTGACTGTTCATCATTTACCTCCTCCAAGGAGGAAAAATCCAAGTAGTCCTCTAACTTTCCATCCAGCCATAGGGAATTCTGGATCAAATTAACTGATTATGCTGCTGAGTCAATTATTCTACATTAAATTCCCCATTCAGAAATTATTCAGGGCACTGAATATAAGAATGAAAAACTATGAGTTGTATGCTCAGTCACGTGAACTATTGATTTTTAAGCTATTCTCTCCAAAAACATTTGTTTCATTAATAAAACTTACTCAGCCTCACCTTGGGATTAGTGAAAGAAGCATAGTTAAAAATGGCATGTATTAATCTCAAAGTAACACTTATGTTGAGCAAGGAGACTTCAGATTTTTAAAATAAAAAAAAAATTAAACATTCGAACCAAAAATTATTTCTATGCATTCCTTCTATAAGCCATTTGATCCTTCATGCACAAAGAAATTTCCATATTTATTCCTCAATATAAAATATCAACTGATTTCATGTCAGGTTATGCATGTAAACAAGAGACTGCCAGATACCAAGCTTCTCCAGCATGCAGCTTTTTCCTGTGTTCTTTAGGTCTACTGGAGATGTATGCATCTGTATTGCAGACAAGGTTCCAAGTGACAGGCTGATGACACTGAGATTATACCAGTCAATCATAGTATTACATACAACTCCACTTCTTATTTCTATGCCGCACTGAAAAAAAATTACTTTTTGCCTTGCCCAATGCAAGCTAATTATTTTAAAACCAAAAAAGCAATACTAAACATGTTATTATAGCTTGAACCTTTCAGAGAGAATATTACATGGACAGCCAAGTAGCTCATTGTATCATGTTATTTAGTTAAATGCCCATAAGCAAGATTCATGAAAGCAGTACTACCACCACAGTAGAGGCACCCTAAATTTACCACCACACAAAGAGTAAACCAGATAGAACTAGAGCTCTGTCAAGCTTTCAGTTATTTGACAAATCACAATTATATAGCCATAAATATGATTTTTAACCTTGCTACTGAGAGACAGACATACAATTTTCTCATACTAGACAGAATTCTCACATTTGTCATGATCAGTACACACCTTGCTGCTGAATGCAACATTTTAAGCATCACATAAGTAAAGTTTCACACAGATTTTCAGAGGGCATAATTTATTCCTTAGCTATGTAAAAAGTGATGGTTCATTAGGGAACTATACGTAAATGGAATTAATTTGACAGAAGACAAGAAATGGAACGACAAAGATGCACTACCATAATGAATAAGAAGAATTCAGATTATGATTTTAGTAAAAATTGATTTGAAGTGAGTTTGACAATTTAACAAAGAAGTAGAGATTAAAGAATAAAGTTTACCAGGGTTCTATGTCCCACATATCCCTACGTCAAGAAGTTCAAATATCTCTTCCTTGAAAAGGTATTTGCTTTAGACAAAAGATTTGTGAGCTTAAAATACAATTTCAAGCAGTAACAGCAAAATCCTTCCAGGCTATATACACTTGTTTGATTTTAATTAACCGGCTTCATAATTGTTTTGCCTCTGATACTGAGGTCTTAAGTCCTATCCTCCACATCCACAAGAATGTGGTATTTGCATCCTGGCAAATTTAACCATAGCATATGTGAAATAAGCACAGTAGCAATTACAACTTTATTAATATACTAGAAAGTCAGCATTTTACAGAAAGTTTTCCCTTCAAAACTTCCCATTCATCTACAATTTGTCAGACTGTCCAGCTGCATTACAGACAAGAACTAATTAACATTAAATCAATTGCAAACATCGGATCAATTAAGCATTTGTTTATATGTATTCCGTTTATATGCAACATGATACCATGATACCTCTAAGGTCTATTTGTTTTGGTACCTTTTATTGTTGAAGAATGACAAAATTAAAACCGTCCCTTCTTGTTTGTAAGGCCAATTACAACTAAGAATATTTGAATTCGCTTCTCATGTCACCCAGGGCTTTCTAAATGTAAAGCTAACTTTTTTTTTTTACTTCCTGTACCAAGCAAATTTCCCAAATAGAGAACAACATTAAGATCAGGAATGCCTAAGTTTGATGCCTACCTCATAACATTTTGCTTGCAAATCATATCTCAAATGCCATCTCCAAATCAAGAATATGCCACTCTTATCTGTGGCTACGGAAGACAATATCATTTTATATCAGCAAGTTCTTTAACTATAATATTTCACATAATCACTGACATGTTTGAGTTTCTAATGCTTTCCACAAAACATTAAGGGCATAATTTAAATTTTGTTTCATATGACACTTTATTGAAAAGCATCAATTTCCTACTGATGATTTCCTTTAACATTTTACTTAGGACCCAATGTTTAACAGCTCTTGTCTCTTTCATTGATATAGGCTTCTGTCATTGCACAAAGCACAACAACATATTAGAATATCCATGCAGGTCAGGGAGCTAAAAGTAGAAGAAATTCTGGAAAAATATTTGGGTTTAGTTTAAATGCATCTTGATTTCAGTTTTTGTCTCTTACTATGTTCTGGTCCCTGTTCAAATCCTTAGTACATGCACCCTGCAATAATAATGAGGACAAGCAAAGACCTCAGATTTTCTTCTACTTTTACATAGCTACCACCCCCATTAAAATAAGAGACGTAACTGAAGAAAGCAAAAACCAGTTTTCTGGTATGAATATAGCAAGTCAGCTGGCTCCTTCCATACACATAAAGAAGCCAAGTTTCCCTAGTTGGTTTCAAAGCCTTTAACACAGTTTTCTGCCAATAAAAGCAAGACTTACTCTTGACTTCAAATGAAGCCCTGATACCACCTCAAATTAAAGGACCATGTTCCCTGTGCACTGCTTAGTTTTCACTCTAATAATTATTTTCCAGATGTTTCCCATGGAAGTCAGTACCAACTTTCAACAGTGTCTATTACTGTATCCTACAGCTGTAGGAAGGAGAGGAGAGAAGATCCAGCAGACAGGAATTGTGCAGCAAAATTGATTTAATTATTTTACACACTTTTATAGACTTTTTTCTTCATAGTCGAATTGGACAAAGGATCAGCCACCCCTTGGGGGCGATTGGCTAGAATCCTAAAACATCCATTGTCAAAATATTTTTCTACTGTACCATAAACATAGTTCTACAAGGTCGCAGGTGTTCACGGTTTACAGAACTCCGCAAATATCTTTGCGTGAGAGAAAAGTATCTCACAGGCTTAGAAAGAAAAATTCTTGCTAGCAGCAATATTGTATCCACAAGTGTCAGTTTGATATTTTTATTTTTCCCTGAAATGCCTACTCTTGATATAGTTTTCTCAGCTCTTACAATTCCAACACCTTATCTTCAGCAGGTGAGTTTCTACAACTAAGTTTAGTACAGGCTTCCAACTAACATGACATGTTTCGTGTCCCAAACACTACATCTTCCCGCTTCAATCCTCCTGCAGTACCACATCCTTCAAATGTCTGGGACTCACCTCTGCCTCTGCACCAATTCAAAGCCAACAATAAGCAAAGTGTCAGTGAGATGAAAGTAGAAAGAGATGGATGAATCATCCTTAAAACCAGGTCGCTATCTTCAAAGTCTTACGTTTAAGTCCTGTCTTGGTATTATCAGCTTATCATTGTAAAAAAATCAACTAGAGAACACAATATTCTTAAACAATAAACCATTTTGGATTTAGCCCACTATGAAGTATTTGAGAGGTAAAGTGACCAGCTCTGTAACAGATAAAATAATTCAATATTGGCACAATTTCCTTGGGTTTAAATTTGTCATTTAAACATTACAGAAATAAAGTTTTGGAAGGAAAGGTTCCTCGGAGAGTTGTTGTGTATTAACATACAGTCAAAGTCCGGCTGGTCGCAAAAGCCACAACAGAGTGGCCAAAAATAGCTCTTCCTATTTGAAAAAAAACAACCCCACAACATTCAAGACGCAAATGTCCCCTTTTTTTGCCTCCTACAAAACAAGGATCTATCAATTACTTCTAATCCAAAAGTGAGTTGGCTTTGCACAAATTACGAGATCTCTCTTTGTACCTGTCATTTTATTGAGTGTCAAGTATCTGCCTGTATATGTATTACTTGTATGTTTGCAGAGATACATACATACTTACTACTGTGTCTTACTGTTCTTTCTAAATTACCCTTAGATGTTAAGTACTTAAAAATTAAATAATAATTCTGTGCAGCTGGGTCTTAAAAACTGCCCCTTTATTTCAACTTCTGGAAAGCTTATGTAGTAACTCCTTTATGACAGCAGGGAAAGTCAGCTTTCCATGTTAGAAGACTCTAAATGTCTAAGAGTAAATGATTTTGAAATTTATCATTCTTTCTTTCTCCAACCATTGCTACTCTAATGTTAGGTAACAGGTAAGGACACTGCATAACCCCCTCCCCACAGCATCTTGCCTACAAAGGTTCCACACTGGAGCTAAACACTTGCCTTAGGATTATTTTCAGTGTGTGTCCCCCCACATCTATTTTGGCAGCATAATACGAAGATTTCTCTCATCAATCATCCACTTTCAAAGTTCAGTGTGCTTCTGTGGTTTCTAGCTGGGATTTTCATGTACCAAAAATAAAAGATTTTGGCGTTTTTTTTGGGACACAAGTTTTTATTAACTTAACCTCCAGCATGGAAGAATATTCAGGAAGACCACTGAAATTTCAAAGCCTGCTAGACCAGGAAGCAAAAGCCCTTTGCTAAAGAGCAGTTTGTCAACATCCCTTCCAATATGTAATTTAGAAAATAAAAGAGTGCCTGTATTCACAGTGCACTCTCAGAACAGAGGTTTATATATGAAGCAGCAAAAAGTAAACCCAACGATCAGCCTCTGCTGTTAATCCTGACAATGCCCACTCTACAATAAGGTGACCCTGTACTTAAAAACAACACCTTCCTAGGACTGCTGCCTAACAAAGGCTGGCTTTACTTTTAACAAAAGTAATCTCTTCCAAAGGCTGTCATGACAGAGGAAGTATGGCCCTACCTTAAGGCAAGTCTCACAGGTCACCTCTCCCTTGCAAGGGGAGAAAGGGAAAGCCTCAGTAAACAGCATGAAGGTGAAGAAACACAGAGCCAAGAAAACAAAGTTCAATTCCTTGTGTAAGAAAACTGAGTAAATCAATATTGTATGAGGAAGTGCTTTATATATCAAGCTGACAGCTTGTTTTGGTAACCTGTTACTTCAACACCTGAACTCCACGAGGAGCACAACTTGCTTTTGCTGGACAGCTATGGAAGAGGTTTAACTTTACATCATCAAATTAATAAAAATACCAAAGATAGCTGTGCCTTAAAAGCAATATAAAAAGAAGTATCAGGCTTCAAGTGCCATTTCAGTATTTCTCTATTCCTACAAAGATGTATCATCTCCTGAAACTAAAAGCTGATGAATTTACCATTTAGTTCCGGTCAACTACTTGTCTTTCATTTCTGTACTCCAAGAATATTAACCAAGTTTAGGAACAACAGAACTTATTAAGAATATAGCTTTGACTTTTTTAACAATGAATATCAGGACCAAAAGCAAGTTTTTGCTCAGCTTGCATTCCAATTCTAAGACACATTTCAACTTCTTTTCTAGCAGTTAAAAAGCTTGACAACTACCAGCATCGCGACTGTTCAGAAACATTAACTTCATAAATACTTTTTGACAGCGTCATAATTAAAATTTGAAAGATGGTGTGATCATACAGCTTTGTCCCTTAACTTTCATGTTTCACTTCGCATTTTATGCCAAGCTTTATACAGTGGCTAAGAGCAAAGATAGAAAAATAAACTAACTGATTATTTCAGCTTATAGCTCTACACTGCAATATCTGCTCTACACTGCAATATAATGCTCTATCACTGCCATGTTTGTCATTAATAGATACCTGGTGAGTTAAGTCAAATATTAAAGGTGGTAAGTGATTTGATTACTAATCACTTGCCTGATCTGCATCATTTAAGGGCATTTCAGTTATTTAAAGAACCAATCATGCTGAGAAGTTATTCTGAACACTTACAATAAATTGTGCTTAGTATTTGTTTCTGAAAACAATACAGGTGTTACACTAATAATTGCTTCACCTCTCCCATTTTTATCAAGTCTCCTATATATGAAAAGTTTATATGCAGTGCTTTAAACCAGTTTGTCAGCATGATCAACATAACACTTCAAAAGACTGAAATTTACTGTCAGCTAAACCCTTTGTTGTTACTGGTGCACCTAACTGGCAGAACCATGACCCTGTATGATTCCTCACTAAGTGAGGCTCAGTTTTGTCGCTCCCTGAAAACAGCTAAGGTTTGCTAATTGCAGTTAAATTACTACAGTGCAGCAAAGTTGCCGAGCACAGCTGAAAAGCCACACACATGTAAACAGTGTCCATCAGTTCACAGCAAAGACCAACGACTGCAGCTTATCTGTCTCTGCACTGAGCTGGTTTAAATGGTCTAACATTTGCATTAGGCTAGAACATAAACCATCACCACTGCCTGACTAACCTGTATGCCTACTCTGCTTTTCAAAATCTTGATTCATTTTAGGAAATGTTATCTATGACTTCCTAGTTGGCCTGTTTTAGTCTCTTAGCTGAAAAGATAATTTGAATGACAGCCTTCTGTTTCCATTCACGACAGTCACAGTAAAAAGTGTAAGGTCTACTTACAGCAGATGATATTCACAAAACTGACAATTTGAATAATAGGGGACTTTAAAAACTTCTCCCCACTGCTTAGTTAGAATAGGGCTGAGAACAGAGCTATAAACTGCACTGTTATTTTTTGAGCAAGTGTATTTGAAAGTTATATTTAGTCAAATGTTTCACCCTATTTAAAGATATTATGATTTTTAAAATTAATATTTCTTAAAATGTGCCAGTTTTTGTAATTGCTTTGAGACTGCTATGCAGCCATGAAGTCTCCTCCACAGAAGAGGCATTAGAACCAAAACATTCAAAAGTAACACTCACAGAAATAACTTTCATAACAACTGGCAGCACTTGAAGTCTTTTAAATTACATAAAATTCTAGCCATTAAGTTGTTTACAAGTGATTCCACTGTCTCGAACTATTTATAAGTTTCCAGTTAACTAGCTCATTGACTACAGTTAATTAGAATTTACTAGCTTTCCACAGTAGCCTACAGTGTAGTTACGGCACTGACTGCAACACCATCATTCATTCTGAAGATGCAGACAACTGTCAAAAGTGAATTCTGACTGATGTGGTCAGCACTTAAATTCTCATTCTCATTTTAACCCGTAAGTGTTCATATGGAGTTTTAACAAAGAAGTCATTTATGTTTGTATCAGTCATCTTTGTATCATCTAACAGGCCAACATGCACTCTGACATGTTGCTTAATGAAATAACTAATGTCAAGAACTTACTGAAAAGCAGCAACATAATACAACAGAATGAAGTTTTAATTTTCATGTCTATTATCTTCCTCAAAAAATCCTTTCATATTTATAGGAGCATTTATTGCTCAAGCTAAATATTAAATTAATTTAGCTAATGCCTTATGGAAATCTGAACAGCTTTTCCACACTTGCACAGAAGTATTCATGTGTACAATAAGTCGTGCTGCTCTTCCACAAAAAAGGTGCCATGGTAAAACATTAATTACATTGTGTTAATGATACAAGGATGCATGTTCGAACAGCAGTAGCACTGAACAGACACACAAATTTGCTAGATGATACTAAGTAGATCAGCAAGAGTTCTGCATGAGGTATTTAACTTGATGATTACTGGGTATCTGCATCCTGAGAAAATGACACAAGTAACAGAGATATTCAGAACATAACCCCAACTTCCTTAAAACAGAGCATCTTTAGCTTTTCTAAATGTAGTTGTTCCCCTTCCACCCACAGCTGTTTTTTCAATTTTTTACAAAGTACTGTTTATTGCAGTCAGTAAGTCTTGTCAAACACAGATTAACACTGCAAAAAACCATCAGTTTAACTATCAAGAGAAAATAATCATCTCAGAAGCACCTTAACCTTAAGAACTTCCACTGTAAGCTGCTGTTCAAGAGTCAGTTTAATCCCAAATTGTGCTACAGCTTTTAAATCCACACTTTCAACAGCTTTTCACACAAAAACCATATATATTTCATATACTTCATGCAGCAACTGGCTCTTCAGTTTTCTAATTCAATCACTGACAAAAAAAAAGTTCCAAGTTAACATACTGTCTTTGTTGAGAAGTAAGACTTACCTAATATGTAGATAGTCTTCTGATCACTTCTCTGACCAAGAGCATTAGTCACCTTACAGACGTAAGTCCCACTGTAGTTGTAAGTCAAAGGGCTGCTGAACTGCAGAGTATTGTTAACAGCCAATAGTCCTTCAGGCCATTGTCCATCCAACCTAAAAGAACAGTTATACTTCAAATGCGTATATTTACAACTAGTTTAAATAGAAGTTTAAAATAATCTTTCCAGTAATCTATAGAATGAATTTTTCACTGTGCTCTGACACTTCCCATGGGCTTTCCTTCAATATTGTCAGTGTACACCTGAAGATTTATTTAGTATTTAATTTCTGGGCCAAATCCTTTAAATGTCAGATCTGCTGGATCTAGCAAGCTGTCTAAAACCAGCACTACTACAGCTAAGAAAAATGCACCTCAAAAGAACTTGGAAGAACAAGACAAGGCAAGCTCTGAAAACGAACAATCTAACTAAGAGGCACTTCCGCTGTCAGGATTATCTGCCTGTTCATTTGCATCCAGCTGAGCTATCACAGTAAATCTTTCTGTCCATACTTGCTTAATTTAGAGGACATTTTGACTAGAACTTCTGTGCAAGAATTCAAGCAGTTTCTCCTCTCCTGAGCTGCCTTTTCTCATCTCCCACCACTTTTCTGTCTAAATTACAACACTGAAATGGAATACGGTACTTGGTGATACACCTGGGGAAACAACTGGTTAAAAAAATTTATTTTTTATCAGCTGACTTTTTAAAGTCTATCATTTCCTTGTACAATTCTGCCTGAGATTGCAGTAACAATTGTGTAAACACAACAGAAAAAGGGGAAAGGGCAAAGGCCTTGGAACTATTTTAACAGAGCTGCCAACTGCCCATTAAACACCTGTCTAATTTCATGCCATTGAAACCCATTTTGATTTATCTAAGTACCTATTAACATCTAAGCAGGCCTAAATCAATATTCAAACTAGATCACTAGATGACTATCTTGAAAGCATTTGATAAGTTATTTTTTAAGTAGTATTGAACAAAAAGTTAACACTAAACACAATCTTCAAAAAATGCGGTTCAACACAACATTCCTACTACTTTGCTGTGATTATTGCCCAGAATTGCTTCAGCCACATAAAGCTGATAAAAGCCATCAGGCACATACTCTCTAATTCACAGTACCAGAAGTATTTATTTCAAGATACATAAAACAGTCAATTGGTTTGAAAGGTCTATTATAATAAAATTCTCATACATGCAACATTTTGAAATATTACTAACCATGAAAATATCACTATCCCAGTAAATACAATGCCATCTTGGATTCCAAGGGATACAAGGTAGTATCAAGGTAGTAAGGTAGTTCAACCTATTGTAATCTGGCAACAGTAATACAGCACACAGTTCAACACAGCACTTCTCATTTCTTCAAACTCAAGGTTCCCTTCTTTTACATAGATTTCACCCCCTACACATGAAGTTCCTCATTCACCAGTACTACAGCTTTTTGGATAGGTTTTGTTGTTGCTCAAAAAGGCACACCAGGTTTATTCCAGAAAATTTAGATTTCCTATAGAAGTTTGTTCCATTTTAAGTTTAGGAAATCTAATATTCACCTCTGAAGCTTGAATGGCTTTAAATGTATTCAAATAGGTTTATTTCTTCTAGAATTGTAAACAGCGGTTGTACTGATTAGTTCTTACATATGTTTGAAATTCAGATGAGAACTGAGAACCCAGTGCATCTGAAGAAGCAAATGGTACTGCTGCTAAAGCTTTTTTTAAACATAAGAATTTTTATGTGCTGAAATTTCTAAGCCTGGGATGGGGATGGCAGTCCATAAATTCAAAAAATGTGGATGCTTTGTAAGCTTTTTAATTTTTTCATAAGAGGCGTATATAAATAAGTTGGATCCATTCTGGATTTACTGGTCTTTGCTCTACATGTAACACACAGAGCTTAGTCCACCTTGAGTAACTAGAGACTTTACCCTGAAAGTAATGACAAACTGTTTAGACACAAATTTTCACGATATCCACTCACTTGTATTCATACAAACACACATCTTGTATTCTCCTTTTAAAAAGCTGAATAAAACCATTATGACCAATACAAATCATATAATCTTTGTTTTCAAAACATGCATTTACTGTAAGCGAAGTTATTATACCACTTGAATTGTGTGGGAAGTCCCTTTTCATAAATATTTACCTGGTCCACATAAATTCCATAGGTAATGGGTTTGCGTCAGCATTGCATTTGAGCTGAACATTCCCTCTTCCAATGAACCAGTTTCCATCATAGCCAGTTACTGAAACTTCTGGGGAATCTGACAAAAAAAAGACTTCATCTATCAACAACCACAATTTTTACATTAAAAGTGAATTGCATTTAAGATCAATAGAACAGACGGGTACTTTTTGGGACAGTTTTTTGAGAGGGATATGTGCTTTAGTTGTTGGTTGCCCTTTTGTTTTTAATTTAAATACCACCACCAAAATATACAGAGAACACGATGCAGCTCCAAGCTACAGCATTAATACGCAGCAGTGAACAAATTGTTTTAAAGTGCAACTTTCCTATTGTGTTTTCAGCAACCACACAGTACCCTGGGGAAGTGAGAGGACTTCAGGAAAAAAAGAATCAGTTTCATGTTTTTGGGACATAAGGAACGGTAAGTTAGAACTACTTCTCACTAAAAAGATACAGCAAAGGATCAGAAACAACCTTGGGAGAAAGCAGGTAATTAGGAAATCACCAAGAAGTTCACAGATGCCAACTATAAAGATTAAATTATCCATTGGCATCAAAATGTAGAATTATGTTATGGCTCTAAGAAGCCAGGAAGTGATTTTAGAGAGGCCTTGGCAAAATATTCAAAAGCCAAGGAACAGATGAACCAGTATGATTTGGGACAAGCTCTGAAGCGGAGATGGAGGAGCAGTTGCAAAGCTACTATGTGTCAGGGAAGACTGAAGAGCACACACTGCTTCTCATTTGCTGCTGTGTACCTTACTATACAATTTTGTTAGAAATTCTGAAACATGCATTAACGCTAATCTCAGCTAAAAATATTAAGACCAACTTGCATCCTCACTTCACTTTCAAGAGGAAACAATTCTCTTATTCACTGTTTGAGACAATGATGGGAACAAATCCTCTTTAGTTTTATTTCTGCATCAATGGCCCTCCAACCTAGAACTTCATTTCAAGATCAATAAAATAAAGCAGTGCTAATCATTATTTTATGCCAAAATAAGTGATTCTTTACCAAACAGAACAAAACCAAAGCAAAATCAAATTCTAGTCAAATCAAAACAGCCAAATCTACTTTTTCCAGCTACTACATTTGTTCTGCTTGAACTGACAGACTTCTGTGATTTAGGAACTTTAAAGCAGCACACAGTCAAGACAGAACACCAAGGAACAATGTGAAAATAGTTGGTTTTGTTCATATATGCACTGTCTAACAAATGGACCACATGCCTAAAGCTTATTTGTCTTAACTGGTTTTAATTAAGCAACATTGTAAGCCACCTTGCTTTGCATTCATGTGTTTTAAAAGCCATAAATTTTTTAAAGAAGGCCGGTACAGATTTGAATTATATGAGCCATCGGAAGCTGAATAACAAACACTAGGCATGTATGTAGTATGTTCTTGTTTCCTTACACTAGTTAGAGAGGACAAAGTTTGGTGAATAACCTGAAAATAACTTATTGACCGCCACAAGATCTATTTTCAACTTAACATCTCAAACATGAATCTTCATTAGCATTCTTTTTTAATTCTGCTGAAATTTTAAGACACTATAAAGAGCTTATGGATCAACCCCCATGTTTACCCATGATTCAATATCCAAAACAGTAGAAATGTAACAGTATTCTAGCTTCATGACTTTATTTTCAGTACAGAGACCCTAGGCTTTTACTCCTGCCTGACCTGCCCCTTACCACAGCTTTTCTATATGGTTTTCACTTCCTTTATTTTCCTGCAGCAGAAAGTGCTCATCTCCTTTCTGTGCAAGGTATACACTGATTAAGGGGGTGGTTGCAAGATATGTACCAGGCAGTAATTACCTCACAGAATACTTACACTGTATGTCCAGCATGTAAGGGTATCGTATCTCCTTTTCAAAGGCAGGGTGCCTCACAATGCAAGTTATGTGTCTTCCTCTTGCAAATCGTGTAGGGACAATCACATACTGGCTTACAACTGTCACTGTTTCATTTGGAAACAAAGTAGAGGTGGATTCCATTTCACCAAGGCCTCCTTCCCAGTCAATCTGTGCAGCAGGTTTTCCAGTGGCTGCTGTACAAGTGGCTGCTATTGTCCTATTTGCACCATCTATTAGAGGGTTTGGTCCTTTTGTTAAGCTCACAACAGGTTCAACTAAGAAGGAGAAAAAGTAGATTTAAACAAGAAAGACTCCACATCTTTGAAACTGTCACTATGTAAAAGTTAGACAAAATCTAATCCATTTGCAAATGCTCATGTTAATCAGACATCCTAGACATAAGACCACGCATATCTCAAGAGATTATAGCTCTACAAGGCTTTGGCCTAATGACACTATCCCCCCTTGTCCACTCATTCAAGTTCAGTGTTGTTCATTCACTACATTTAATGCACTGTCAGGGAATTCCAGAGTGGTTAGGTCCAAAATGCCAATTGCAATGCTCCAGTTGCAGTGTCTGACAACAGAGAGCTTAAGGTATTAGATTGAAATTACACCACAGGTTTTTTTTCAAAAAGCTTAGATTCTGCTGCATTTTCAAGCATTCAAGAATTAATCTGTCAGTTTGTGCCACTTGAAAGCTACTTCAGAGTTCTAACACCCAACATTAAGAGTTTAAGCTTTTATTGATCAGTACAATACAAATTACTTCCATGCTGCATCTTCATTGTATATACATACTGCACATCAAATAAAGGACGTAATATGTACAAATACACATAATTGTATATAAAATTTATCTAAGTTTTCAATATACAAAGTAATTGTTTCTATATAAAATAAAATTTTGCCTATATATATATACATGTTCTTGTGAATGAATCCCTATAAAAGTTTAAAAAATGGAACTCAATACGAAGTCTAAGTCTAAAGAAATCTGCATGTGGAAGGATGTGATCTCCTTTTTGTAAAGCCACTGCTCACCCTAAAAGTTTAGAGACTTGGGGAACACACCTTTTTCTAAAAGGAAGTTGAGTTCCTCATGTACAAGTCTACTGCTGAAAGCCATAGACTAAAAAGCTTTTAAAAAATTTCCTTCTGATTTAGGAAATCTGTTTCAGCCCTGTACGAGCTACCCACCAGTTGCAGCCCAAGTCGGAAAAACTACCTGGTGCTTCAGATACAAACCATAGTTGGGCTGTTTTAGACTGGCCCATTTGTGTTGCCAGTTCTGTAAGGGACAGGCTTGCAGTAGTGCACCAGCCTATTCCACAATCCTGGTCCTTCGCTCTAATCTGGCTACCGAAGTCCTCTGAAGGGAGGTCATTGCTACTCACCATAATGCTTCAGAATCCACCTCAGTGGATCAGCCCTCACTAATCACAAAGCAGAGACAAGTCTTGCAACTTCTGTGCCTTTCAGCATCCAAGAAGAAGGAGAAAAGTTAGATCATGGAGTTTCTTTCCAGTAAATTGAAGCTGACCCACACACACATCTTGTAACAAAGTAGAGCAAAGTTCACAGTACCTTGCAAGTTCTCCAACTACCTACACCTTCCAAAGATAACTGGCTACCAAATATTTTCAGCTTGAGCCCCTTCAGTGCCAAGATCAGTTTTTAATTGTTTTCTGCTCAGTCTAACACTGCTCATGTCTGAAATAGGTGGTTTATTATTTCTCAACTATGCTAAAGGGAAAGGCAACTATTAAATGGATAACCTTATAAAATGAGTTTTCTGTTCTATGCTTAGAAGTGCTTGTAGAAATTGTTATGAAACTGAAGATTGTTTGGGCAGATACTGAGAGCAAATTATTTTCTACTTTGTTTCTCTGAATGGCTGCCCTCTGAGATTTGTTAGTAACCCTACTGAAAATAAACCAATAACAGTTTTTTTCTGCCAAGTTCCACACTCACTCTTCTAGATCTGAAGCATTTCTAATAGAGCTTCTTTAAAAATCTGATTCCCTGCTCTCCAACACCAGCAACAGCTAGCGCTTTCTGCAATAAGCTTGGATATCTGAACTGATGTACATATGAGGCATTGTATCATCTGGATAAAAGCCTTTACATAGCTTTGTTATTTGACCCACAATTTGGTTTTCCTGATTTAACATGAACACTGCTGCCTTGTTCACTGGTAGTGACTTCTTCAATAGCTTCTGTAGTATTACTAAAATGCAGAAGTAAACACCCAAATTTATATTTAGAGTTTTACATGCATGAAGATTCTAATTTTTGCTGTATTCCTTCCCAAGATTTCCATAACAGTAAAATCAACTAAATTAGCAGCTATCATTAGCATTTCATGCCAAAACTGTAGACTCCAATAATTTCAACTAATAGGAATAAAAGCTTGATATGTTCTATTCCTTTGATTTTTCTTTTTAAAAAAAGTATGCAACTACATAATTTTTCCTCCACCTCTTTGTGAAAGGATACGTAAGTAAACAAGAACTCTTAGTTGCAGAGATCTCAAAATCCAAAGTAGACTAGTCAGTACTGGACTTTTTTCTTAAAGTCTTCAACTATCCAGAAAGCATGATAGACTAATTTAAAATGCCTACTTTCTCCTATTTATATATATAATTATCATTATAAGGAAAAAAACTACTTTCTCAAGTGATACCAGAGATTTGTTAGAGTTCATTGTGTAATACTTAGTTTTACACTTGTCAACCAGAGACAAAGGTGAACTATTCAAAACTACTCAGCCTCATAAAATATACTTATTCCCAGTCCTATGTGTTTCCGTGCTCTAGTTTTTTTTATACATCACAAATGTATAAAAGGCTTCTACTGTCACATCTTCCCATGAATTGTGATTCTTGTACTACACACCAACTGCAAGATAACTAAATAGCTGCATACTGAAAAATGGAAAGCAGCTGCTGTTAGGATACTTATTTCTATAGTTTATCATTTAGGACTACTTTGTCCCAGCAACTGAAGCAAAACTAGCAGAAGCCCAGCTACTTATTCTATGGCCTTTCTAGATGTTTCAGCCACGGATTAAGAGAAGTATCTGGTGAATGAATCCATAATTACAAGGGGCCATTGGCATCTCATCCCTCACAGTGTGAAACAGTTTTACCATTTTCAGTTTGGAAAAGAGATCACCCAAAAAGTATGGGCTTTGGAAGTTTTTTTTGTGGTTTTTTTTTTTTTTTTTTTTTGGAAGTCCTCTTATCCCAGGACCATTCAGCGTGCCACGTGAATCACACAATCATGTGATTTTCACTTACTTTCACTCCTCCCAGTGTTGGTGGAGGACACATGAGGCAGCTGGAAGAGCATTAGAGAAGCTACTACAGCCACTCAGTAGAAACATTATGCTCTATTCAGGTCAAATGAAAAATATGGTGAGGACAATGTCTGGCAAAGGAAGAGACTAACCCCCTAAGATCCAAAAAGCAGGACCTGCTTCCACAGTGTAAGAGTTCCATCTAAAGCAACATTATGGCATGAATTGCATTTGAATATTAAAGACATGATGGCTGAAGCATGGAAGCTAGATGTATAGCTGTTTGAAAGGTCTCAACTCATTTGCCAGTCTGTGCTTGCCCTTTCACTGATTCATGACCACCACCTAATTTAACCCTGCTTATTCTACCTTCACCTTATGTTCAACATGGACAAATCAGAAATCTCTCACTGCTTAAGTCCTGACACCTCTTTACAAAAAAAATAACATAATACAGCATCCAGACAAGAGCCTTAAATCCTACTGCATTACGTTTTGAAGCAAAAAAGCTGCTTCTTGGTTTTCATGTACTTCATAAGCCTTTTTCAATTGCTTCTGCACATACTGGGCACAGGAGGTCTGGATGAAATTGGCATGATTACAACACAAAAAAGATTATTTCTTCCTGTCATTAAATTCACTAGTTCCTTGGCAACAGCATGACACAGGGAATTGTCATCCCTTTTATCACAACTGACATGTACTTGATTAACCTCTTTCCAAAACAATATTTCAAGTTCTTATTTTCTCTTGCCTCAAAACCAGCAGCTCTATCTTTCTGTGTACCTTATCCTGTTTGCTAATTAATGCTTAATTATTAACTTACTAAGGTTGTTTTCTTGTTTTAGTAGTTTGGGGGGGGGGGGGGGGTTGCTTTTTTGTCTTAAGGCCAGTCAGTTCACTAATTTGTCATCTACTTGATATTTTTTCTTGGCCCAGAGTATTTATTCTGTAGTACTTAAGAAGAACATGTACATCTCATCAACTAGCACTTCTTGAACACCATTACTTCATTAGAATTGTCTGAGAGGATCCAGTGTCTATACTGCCTGACACACATCATCTTTTAATTCCTAACTGGAAGAATTTCTGCATTAGAGTGTCTGGGATCTAATTCACATCGTGATAGACCTATACCTTTGACACTCATCCTTCACTTGTAGCATTGGTAAGAGCTAGACTGCAGAAGAAGACGACCTACTTTATCAATACCCATGATGAGAAATCCAACTTAGCAAGACAGAGTCAAACCAAACCAAGTACTTAAAATAGTCATGGACAGCACTCAAGCTAGGAACATAAAAATTATGTCAGCTCCGCAAGCTACCCTGTGACAAGGCATCTCTTCTGCCTTGAGACTTCAGTTTGCCTCATTTGGTCAGCAACTTGGGAAACCAACAGCTTGACACAAAAATTATTTGCCATTTTTTGCACAAGTTTAACAAGGTAAGTTTGACAAACCAAAGTTTTAGCCAAGTTCAATATATCTGTTTGACCTTAAAAGCATTTTCATATTTTCACTGTGTTAACCTCTTCTTTACAGTGCATTTCCTTAAGACAACATGAAGCACTAAGCAAAGCAAACTGCGAGTGGGTAAAGTCACCAAACATGGCAAGTCTGTTAAACTCAGGGTGCAGAAGAGGTTCTAAATATGGTCTTAAATGATCAGTGCACTGTGGCAAAACACAGGGCATTTTACCTTGGACTTAATTTTTCCTTCCATTTGTCTTCAGTGTCTCTACCTTACAGTGTAAAAGCATCTACTACATGATTAAGTATGTCCACTACACATGGGAAGGAAACAAACTCTTTGCTAAATAAGAACAGACAGGGACTAGGAAAAAAGGCAGTCCTGCTTCAACTGGAAACAGCCTCAGCATTAGGACACGAACTTCTTCCTTACTTAAGGGAGAGTTTTTTAGACCAGTGGGACAATGCAGTCAGATTGAAGATTTTTTAAGTCACATTAAGATTTAAATTAGAGCTATTGCATGCCCTAAGATTCTGATGAGCTTGAATTGCTGAGTTCAGGCCAGGAAAGTTCACAAGTTATTAATTTACAGCATATTCTGAAAATCATTACTTCCAGTATTTTGACTGTTTAAGCCTGCAGTCAGTGCAGCAAAAAGTTTCTAGAAGGACGGAAGAAAACTGTAAAACCAAAGAGCTTAAGTCCAACAGAGGGCTGGCTACCTAGCAGTACATGCAAGTGAAGCTGCTGCTAGCTAGGATGTAAAGGCATCTTTGCCAAGTAACAGCTGGGTTTTGCCATTTAGAGGTTGATACCAAATCCTGAGAGACTTATAGCAATTGGCAACCATCTACATCAATGAAGAAAAAAGCTATGATCAGAACCATTGTATGCCTGACCAACACTTTGCCTATTTCAACTGCAATTTTTCATAATACATATCTTATGAAACCAGTTGTGGTCCCTCTACACTTTCAAATGTAGAATAATAAGCACACAGGACATACATGTGCTTTCCAAGTTCCTCCAAATACCTGAGATTACAAGTGCAAAATGGACACAACTACTAATTTATCTGAAAAAAAGAAATAATCTTAGAAAGAGGAACTGACTAGAAAAGATGAGGCAAGACAGTAAGAACTTCCCACTGCTAACTGGTAAAGCACAATAGCTGAAACCTGAAGTCAAAAGACTGCTACAATAACCACAGACAGCCACTTGCAGTACAGATGGAAGGCAGATGAAAAAGAGAGCCATAAGACCACATGCTTTGTGCATCACATAGAATTTTGGTCAAGTTAATGGTTTCAAATTGGATTAAGCCAGTTGCTTTGATGCATTTATTTTGCTCCCCCTTGTGGTGAAAACCAGTTTATATCCTGTGCTAAAGCCGTCTGATTAACCCCATTGAATATTCTACTATGAAAAGCAGGTATTGAAGACTAAGAGATGATCCTAAAAAGCATTTCTGCTTACAGAAGTAGGTATTGATGACCACCTCAGCTACAGAAAATATCACTGGACTCCTGGAAGTAGATACAGAAGTACCTTACACTAGCACAAGAGGGATACTACTCTAAGGAGAGGGCAATTTGATAACAGGCTTTCAAGTTCCAGAGTAATTATATTACCTTACACTGCAGTAACACCTGAGTTACTAGCACTTCAGCACTAATTCCTTATGACAGCAATACTCAACCCTCAACAAGAGGGACAAAATTAGTGTAAACAAACCCACAAGTTTATAAAAGCTTTACATTATGACTATCCACAAGCAGTCAAGAGCTTAAAGTGACTCTTCCCACAACTCCCAGCAGTCATCTAGACAGTTTTGCTTTACATTTACACTGTGCAAAGAACAGTTTACACCACCAGTCCCAAGCAGCTATATTAAACTATCATGTTAGCAACACATTTATAAAATCATACAATTGAGTTGGAAGGGACTTTTTGAAGGTCATCCAGTCCAATCCCCTAGCAATAAGCAGGGACATCTTCAACTACACCAGGCTGCTCAAGAGTCCCGTCTGAATGTTTCCAGGCATGGGACATCTACCACCTCACTAGGAACTCTAACCTAATTACAGATGATGGGTTATTTCACTGAGACAACCAGTCGTCAGCAGGGTTTAGAAATACCTGCTTTTTCTGAAGACCAGTGACTACTTAGTACTAACTGAGGGAATTTGTGAGGGAATTCAGCCAAGGTGGTAGCTAAAGCCATGTTCAGCAGCTTCTCAGCACATACACACAAGTCCCTGGTATCAACATTGTCTCAAAGTTCTAAAGCACTGTACTAATACAAACTAAATGTCTGTATAAGCACAATGCCTAAAATGGAGCTTTTTTTTTTAATTTATTAAAAAAATATTTATTTTTAATAACAAGTCAAGTTCTAAAGAAGCAAGACCCAAAAGAAGTCTCCTCTATGACACTAGTAAAAATAACACACCTGTAATGAAAGACCAAACACATATTTTGCATTAAGTTAAATGGTAAAATACAACTTACTAGTAAGTTAAGAATTTTTCTCATTTCAAAAAGCAGCTGACTTACCTAGTACTGTTAAAGTTGTTGACGCCTGTGTATTTCCAAGTGGGAATGTAACTGCCTTGCAAATATATTCTCCTGCATCAGAAAAGCTTACATTTTTTAAGATGATTGTTGCATCAGTAAGTGAGTAGTTTTTAAATGCCACTCTTCCTTGGTATTCTCCTTGAACAGATATTCCATATTCAGGGTGATGAACAGCAATAGTCTGTGAAATTTTACCATCTATCTTCTCCCAAGAAACTTGTGTTATTGTTTCATTTACATCAATTATGCATTTCAGTGCAACCTTCTTCCCCCAAACTGCTGTCACATGTGGATCAACAACTGGTCCAGCTAAGGCACCTAAAAACAAAGCAATTGTTAGTTGCTACAGAAGAAAGTTATGTCCTTCGCTTTTCACAGGAAGCCTTCTTCAGTAATTAGCTTACCTTTTTAGAAGAGAATTCCCACTTTTTTCTGAATAACTGATTCACAACAGTGTGGAAATACTTCAGAAACATATTTCAAGCAAAACCATCAAAGCTAGGCACAGATCAACCATTTTTCAGAGAATACTACCACTAATACACACCTTCATAGAAAAATGACCTGACATTTAACTAGACATGAACATTTTGTTGATTCACATTTATCAAAAAACCAGTAACAAGACATGTTACTTTTTAGCAGTCTGATTACTGATACAGAGCATCAAGCAAAAATTTAAGTTAAACTTATACACTTGCGTTTCTCCTTAAATAATCTTTATTAAGTCCTATCTTTTGTAAGTAGAAATAAGTGAAACTTCTAGCACTTACCATACCAGTAAATACTTAAAAAGCAAAGCAACAATTAAAACAAACAAAAAAGCCCCTATCAAAATCCCACAAACCTCCATGTTTACAATGATAGTCACTCAAAGAACTCAACTTGAACTTTCCTACTCTACTTCCTAATGAAGACATTTACCATCATACATATGCAATCTTGCTGCTACACTCTGGTGGGGCGTCTTTACACAAGATCTTCTCTCACACAGTAAATATGCAAGAGTAGGCATAGTCAAGCACTTGCTTAGGATTCAATGTATTTCTGTTTAATACCTAAAATGCCTTCCACAGTAGCAACTACATTCTGAACTCAGCATTTTACACCACCCTCCTTTCAAAAACTGAAATCCACTAGGACAAAGCAGTTCAATATAACACAGGTTCACAATTTCTTCTGCCAAACAGATGCTCCAGAAACTTCACTCATTAGCTCTCTCAGAGCAAACTAACCTGATGAAAAAGAACCAAACTCTTAGTTCACAGTGTATTTCTTTTTCCTGCACTCAGATTTTAACAGAGCTATTTCAAATGCTCCTTAGATACCAAATCAATACCCAGGCTGTTACTGGGGAAGTTCACCCATGAAGCAAAAGCCAAGTATAAATTTTAGTAGCCCCGTTCTCCTAAGCATGAAGAAGTCATTCAACTTGAGACATGAGCTGCCTTTTCACTCACCAAGTTCACACAAAAGGCAAGCCATGTGTTCAGGCAAAATATCTCTATACACCTTTACGTACAAGTCCATTGTTAATAGCTCTCTGCTTCCCATCAATTGATTTTTCATTGTTCAAACCATTTCTGAGTCAATGAAGTCACCCAAAAAAGTGATTTAGCTATGGATTTCTTCAGTATAAAACTACTGCCTAACATCAATAGGATGAACACCTTAAGTTACACAAATAAATCAAACTAAGCCAGAACTTTAGATCAATATTGTTGATGCATCAGTGGCTAAGTGGGGCTTGTGAGGGGACAAAAAATAGCAAGTAAGAAAACTCCTAATATGTTTCATGTAGAGAATATCTGCCATGACAAGTAGAGGAAGAACATTCTGGCTATTCTCCTCATGCCTCTTATCTAACACATTATGGTAACAGACACTGGAAAGAGGGAAACTATTTGCAAACTGGCATGTGCAGAGTTCTGCCCAAACTGTCTCCACTTGCCATTGCTACATTTAAGCATAAGGTGGAGTGCTCCTTAAAAAGTATTTGACTATTGCTTTCTACCTTATAAATAAGGCTTACAAGTTACATTTCTGAAATGTATTTCAGAATGTACAGGATATACATATCCTGTAATGTAATTTAAGTAATGTAATTAAAAACACACCTTCATTCAGAAATCAGCTTTTTGCAACATTTAAATCTACTGAATTAACCTGCATTAAGCTTTAACATAGTGATTAGCTATATATAACCCCAAACAACTTAGTATAGAAAAACCCCCACAAGTGAACTTACAAAACCTGCTCAGACTTCTGGGGAAGGTAACAAACTGAACTGGAAAAACATCCCAGTTAATCGAACACAAGTTTTTTTTTGTTTCCTTTTTTTTTTTGACAACTCTGCTCCCAGTAATTGGAGGCTTTAACATCAAAATGACCATAGTACATTTAAAAAGTCAACACTCCACAATTTTCCCACCAAGGAATACTTCTAACAGCTCATTTGTGCAATGAGAACATTGTGTTCTCACATGAATTACATGAATATTTTCAGAAGTCAAACTTCTTCATTGCTGCTATTTTCAAGATTTACAGAGTGAACTGAGCAGGACCCATATATATTTATAGACATAAACATACTTTTAGTTGATCAGTTAGATCTTTTTCCTTCACTTCCAGCAAGGGAGGTAGAGCTAACAGATCACTACTCCAAATTTTACAATTTTACATTTATCTCATCTTCTGACATATATTCACACTACAAAGACCAAAAAAAAAAAAAAAAAATTAGCTTATCTATGAGGATCATTTTACTTGAACTTACATACAGCTCACACAACAGCATACAGACTCCAAAGTGTTTAAAGCTCTAGAAACAGTTTAAATCTGAAGTGCCAATGCAATGCAACATATTTAATTTGGAACAGTATCTCTTGTTTTAATCTCCATCCAGTTATTCTTTAACTAGCCTTAGCTGCAGAGCAATCAAGCTAATAGTTCAAACTAGCAAGCTAATTACCATGCAGATATTCAGGGCTCTCCAAGACTCAAGACTCTAAGGTAAGTATTTCCTTTGATATAAAGACTTCCACTCAAGAGTCAGTATTTTGCTCACAGATTGTAGTTGAATAATGAGCTACATGTCTCCTCCAAAATAACACATTTAGAGGCTTACAATGCACAAGGTTCTGAAGAACAAGACACTTCAAGACCACCCTATTCAGGTCCTTAACTGATCCAAAGTACTAGCACATAGGACATACATTTCTGGTTTTAATGAGGCCTAGCCCTCTTCCTCTTGAAATCTAATACTGAAATCTGACCTTCTCTGCTTCACGTTCACAGTATTTAAGTCTGTCATCCTCAACAAACCGTATGGATACACTTTGTATTCAATCAGTAATTAAAATGTTTTGTAACTTCTCAAGGTAAACACAGCATCAGAAGGTTTTCTTACTTTTTTCTTTATATTTTTCCAAGTTTTTACAGATCTGCCTTCCCTTTCCTTTTTGCTCCCTTGGAAGACATAAGATTGTTCTGTACTGTTTCACATGCAGCCTGATGAGATCGCTATCTCAGGTGCCTTTACATGATTCAGTTTTAGCTAAGTCCCTATGCACCAACTCAATTTTGATCACAGTGATCCAATGCCATGCCGGCAATAAAGTCAAGGATCTTACCTGAAACAGCAAGGCACTGACTCTACTCATGTAACTTGACAAAAAGTTTGAAGAGTAAACAAAACCAAAGAAATCCCTAAGGTTCACTTCTAGCATTAAAAGCCACAGAACTAGGTGCTATCAAATGCTGACCATGATAACAATCTGTTCAATATCAATTCTTAATTAAGCTTCTACCACTAACTGAAGAAAAGATACTGATGAATTATATGAACAACCTTCTTAAAACAACAAAGTATTCATGCTATGAAATGACAGAATACTTTCCAGATTTACAGGCTTGTTATTTTTTGCAATAAACAGATTTAGATTTTCTATATGAAGCAGCCATGCACAAGCCTAATTATAAAAGAAATGCATTTTGTTACCCACTTAACAGCACACTTCTGGCAAGACAAGGTGACCATACCGACACTTTCTAGCCACTGATTTCCCATAACCTGCTAACTATTTCCACAAGACAACACGGCCAAACTACAGAAGAGCAGAAAACTGAATTTTTTACCCTCTATCCACAAGTTATTCAGCTCATGGATATGTGGCCTTAGCATACACTAGTGGCAGGGAACTCCTCTGAGCTCCAGTCAAGAATGGCTCAGAACAAGAACATCCCATTTTGGTGACAGCAAGTTGCCATGTCAGTAGACCTTCCCATGGAACACTCTTAAGATCAGGCTAAGCATTATTGTTATGTCAGTTTAATTTCAGCTGACATCAGAAAGCTTATTCTTGCAGTCCTCCTCCTCCTGTGTCAGCACTCATCAGGTACCTAAAAGACCCCTACCTACAAAACCTCACTTGTTCTCTTCCTGTTTTAACCTTCTGAATTAGCTCAGTCAATCACAAGTGGCAACGTAACAGATGCAATGAGCACAAATCTAGTGGCATTTTGAGATTTGCTTAGCTGGAAAAGCAAGTAGCTTTAAGAGACTGCAGAAAACAAGCTGAAACCTCAACTTGAGGCTTTATAAAAATATATGCTTAAATGACTGGGACAAAGTCAGTGTGTCTTTTGACCACCAGGGCACAATCAAATTACCGTGTCAAAAAAAGATCAGAACCAAGAAATGGAAGAGATTCAAGATTAAGTAGTACAAAATGCCTCAACAGTAGCTTCCAATCAGAAGTGCTAAGAAAGGACTTAGGAAAAAACTGCACTTACATCAAAGAGATAGTATTACAACCCAGTGTTACTCTTACCTAAGGATCTACTTTGTCACAACCCTTGCTTGGAGCGCTAGTTTGTCAACAAGTTTTTTGGGGGAAAGCGAGCTGGGATTAAAAAACAGCGCAAGATTAGCTACCATAAGCATTGCATTTACAGGACTCAGCTCAAGTTCCCTTTTTTTGTACAGTACTTGCCTCATTTTTTTAAATAAGAAAACTAGGGATGTCTTACTTCCACCTCAGAGAGCAAATCTTAAAACCTTGTTCAGTGTTTAGCACACAATATAACACACATACAAAAGCCTACCAGAATGCAAAAATTGTGGTGAAATGAGGCATAGCAATTCAGTAGTCTGAAGCCTAGACCGCTGAAACTCTCAAGCTCTCTCAGGTTATTTTTTCATTTTACTGAAGTTCAAGGGATTCTATCTTTTGAATCAGAGGTCAGCTTTATCTAATACCAACAGGAAATGAAGAACATTATGATGTAGCTCATGCAAATCCACCACTTGGAAATGGTTCTATTAACTTCTGAATGTTAACTTTTTAAACCTGCAAATAACCCAAAATGAGAATCCAGTCTTAACTTTGTTAGTGGTATGAACAGCTCTCCTCTAGGTGACTTTAGCCTGACATCTTACAAAAAAACCACAGTAAGAGGAACATAATTTCTAGTTGAAAATTATAAAATAAAGTTACATAAAGCTGTATCTTTTCCAAGTATACCTAAAAATCAAAGAGACTGGCAACGAGAACTGCTTGAGCATGGGAATGCATGAAGAGGTCAGCCTCTTAATTTCAGTGCTGTCTCAAAAGTTAACTGTTGCTGAAGGGTTTTACTAACATCAAGCTCAAGACAGACGGATTCTCAGTTAAGTGCTATCACAGGATGTTCTGCAGAATTCTGAAATACTCTGAACCTCCATCTGGCTGCTCCTAAGGGTACAGCTGACAAGATATCACACCATTGAGCCAGGAGGCTTGTGTTACTCTGCTCCTTTATTCCCCACAGCTGATGGAAGAGACTGCCAGTTCTTCCATCAGCTCTTCTCTCAACTCTCTCTAGTTGCTGAATCAACATATGTATCTACATAGGAAGAGCAGGGAATAGTAATAATTGTTGGGAAGGCTACAGCTACTATTTGCAAGATAGCAACCAGAGCAGAGCCCAGAGAGAGGACTCACACTGCCTGTTAAAAGGCCAGGTACTGCAATACTGGATGAAGAACTGTCATCCTAGCACAAAGGGGTCAAAGATGACACAGTATGCAAACCTCTTCAGCTCCACAATAAACAACCATCAACAAGACTGACATTTGCAACACAGAGCAAAGGAACAGATTTCAAAGAGACACTTTACTCCAATGTAGAGGAGTCAGGAAAATTAAATGTGTCAGGAAAATGAATTCACAAACACCAGAGGTTTATGTCCAAAAAAGAGACAGAGAAGTCCTGTAAATTTATTCGAATAAAGGGAGAGGCCATGGGGCATTCTCCTGGGGTTTCTCGAATTGTTGGGGGATGCAACCCCCTTTTTATCCTAATTCCTGGCCGCAACACCCTCTTCCTTTCCGCATTGGCTGAGGTACTCAGAAGGTACAGACTTCTTGAATCGCCTATTCTACGCTCCCCTCTAACATGCACCCGCCCCCCCCTTTTGTCATATAAAAGAAAAAAACCTATTCATAATTCTATTAAGTCTTTGTTCTTTTTCTCTAGGTTCAGGAATGTAACATGGCCTTGGCTGAGCTACACTGTGTGTTGATTAGTAACATCTTCTAGAACTGAGAGTTTTCTTCTGTTACTTCCCTATCTCTAAGTTCCTAGCCCTATCTACAAGCAGATTTGCAGGTCTGTTTGTAAAGACACATTCATCTTATTCCTTTCAAATGCAACACAAAGTCAAAGAAAAAGTAGTTGCAACTCAGAGTTTATCAGCTTGAACCCAACTCACACAGGCATGAGTTGGAGCTTCAAAAAAAGCTCTGCCCTTGAAGTCAGACTTGGCTGTTACCCACCATTCTTATTTCAGAACGCCATTTTCATATGTGAACTGGTCCTTCTGTTCTAGTTTAACTCCACATAAGACAGCACCTGTGCCCCTGCCTACTCTGCTTCCCACCATGCTGCACAGACCTTTAGTATCAAGCAGCAGGACAATCTAAGACACTATAGGAAGCTAAAGAATGTAAGGCTTGTGATTCAAATGGGGTTGGGAAGGATACTCTTAGCCAATTTTATAAGGTTGAAATTTTAGATGTAACTACTCACTAAGAATGTTTACAAAGTCCCATGAACTTTAAAACTTCATCTGGAATTCTGACTTAAACCATATTAACATCAATGTCCATTTTACATGTGCTTACATGGTAATCTTCTATACATATTAACACATAGCAAATTAAGACATACATGTTTATCCTGATACTAAGCTTTCAGATGTTTACAAAACATGTTGAACTAATAGTTAAGGCATGCTATGAGGCAGCTGGAAGTTCTTCTGTAATGAATATTTCCAACTCTGTTTAACCAAATCTTCCAATCCCACCTCCTTTAAAAGGAAAAAAAGTGGGACAATGAGGTACTCTTTTTCCAACAAATGAGCCAGGCTCAAAAGCAGGACTGGAGGAGAACATCTCATTCTAAGTACCACGCCTTCAAAAAACTAGTAGTAAGAGTAAAGAAGTAGCTCAAAAGTTATCCATATACACACCACTACTTCCTAACCACCACAGAATGCTTCACACTGCCATTTAAATAAACTCAAATCCCTGAGCATCAGAGCTGTAGGCATAAATATGCAAAAGAGATTGAAACAAGCAATCCTTAATGTAAGACAAACCTCTGACTGGAAAGTTCGTTAAAGAGTTCCAGATGATCTTACAAATCTTCTGAAACACAAAAGATGAGTCAATAGTTCTGACAAACTGATCTGGTGGGAAAGGTTGAAGTCCTCCTATATAGCATCCAGTTTAAACACACAACCAAAATATGTAACAGATAACTGGAGGTCAGAAGGACAGTTGTACATCTGAATCTTGGTGGGGCTGCTGACTAATGCATTATATACAGAGAAACAAGTGAAGTTACGCATAACAAACCTCTCCCAGACAGGCAGACAAAACCCTTCAAGCGGTAGTGCGTCCAAATTAGACTAGCAGCCAGCAGGAATAGGTCTAAGTAACACATACAGGATGTTAAATAACTGGTTAGAGAGCAAAGAGTGTTCTGAAAGCTACAGCAAGTGTACGGTGATTACATTTCAAGAACTGAAAGTGACACTATAGAATATGCTAATCTAGAAGTATACTTTGCTCTAGCCAACATCAATGAGGCTCCATCTGGAGTTGTTCAGCTTAAACAGCACACATCATATATTAGCCATCCAGAGAGTCTGAAAGCAAAGTGTGCTCAAAGGCCTAGAAAACATGACCTACAAGAAAGGACTGGAACAACTGATTATTATTCTCATAAAAAGTAACCTGATAAAGGTCCTGAAGTACTTAACACTGCAAAAAGAGAATGCCTGCAACACTGAGAATGCCTGTGAAGATTAGGAAGGAGATAAACCAATAAAGCAATAAATAAAACAAAAGCAGAAGCACAAAAAACAGGCAACCAAGTCCAACGAAATAAAGAAAACCTTTGATGCTACAGAACATGAATTTCTCATATGAACACCCTGGCCAAAATGACAAACCTCCCCAACCTTTAGAAAAGTTTGATATTTAGTAATTAAAAAAACCCAAAACAAACTCCCAAATTAACCTAAGATGATCCTGCACATGATCAAGGATTTTATTGGCTTCATTACTGTATGATTAACAGACATTTTTAGTAAAGTAATAATCCAGTCTTCCTTCAAGTTCTTGTTAGCCAATATGACATACATACTGAAGGACTTAATGAAAAGTTCTTGTTTCAGGAACTTACTTGCAACATTCTATTCCATACACTTATACCACTTGCTCTAGCATGACCATTGGGTTCACCCAGACTTTACTACTATGAGAAGATTTCAGAATACACTGCTTTTACAAGCCTCATTCCAAGTCCTCTTCCTAGCAACCTGCTGTGTTTAAAACTATCCTCCACTTGCTTTGCAAATCAAGAAACCAACCCAGTTACGCATGAAGGAAATAACAAAAACACAAAATAGACATTAACTCTGAAGATATCTGGAGTGGCAAATTAATTCCATTTTTAATGCTCTGTTAGTACAACTTAAAATACATTACGAAACATCACCAGTGCTTTCAGCTAACACATACTTACCTAAAACAGAGCACTTTCAGCTACTTTTTTCATCCTCAGGTCAGCTGTATTTGGGTTTAGCTTGAATATTGCAACTTGTTCAAATAAATACCTACATTCTTATCAAATTTATTTCTCATTTCCTTCTGTTTGTATCCTTTAGTTACTTTTGCAGTAAAGGTTTCCTCTTCATCAGAACAACAGCCAGCTCACAGCAGGTGACCAGTCTCCTCTGTGACTTAATTTTTTGTCTTCTGATCCACAAGCAGATATTCATCTTTAATCATGTGTTTTGTAAAAAGCTTTTAACTCTTCAAAGTTGTATATTTAAATGCCCATGAAATCTCTGTTAACCTCAGTTTGTCCTTAGTTAAGTCACTGTGGCATCCTCAAATCACTCCTTACAAGCAAGTCTTATTCTCAGCAACAAGTAAGATTTAAGAAAAATTACAGCCTTCTGCTTTGAGAAAAGTAACTCCTGAGCATGCTCAATAATACGTTGAGTTATAACCTTATGCTTAGACATAACTTTAATGTTCCTTCCTTAAAATTTATTTTAAAAGCTCAATTTCTTCATTTATTTGCAGGGCTGTGAGTTCAAGGTGATGACAGGAATTCCATTCAGGAAATATACAGGAACACCTAATCACAAAGTTTTAGTCAGCTAGTCCTTCAGCTTTTCTGACTTCTATATATAAACTGCCTTTCATGATACAGACAATGTCACACATTACACAAAAATTAACACTCTCTGGACATCAGTTTATTCTTAAAAGGTTTCAATTCTAGTATACTCTTCAAGGCTAGGAAATGTCAAAGCTGGTGTTACTACACTTAAAGTTCAAAGAGGATGCCAATACAACATCATGACAGAGGACACGCTTCCCAACAGTGCACTGCCTAGTTCAGACCTTGTACAGGCAGCTGCCTTCAAAACAGACCTCTTGGCAAAGTTCACAGAACTGACCACCACATACTCAAGGCCTTCTCTGCAATTATACAAATACTATGTATTATAATAATTCATACACATAAAGCTTAATACTCTCCTCCACAAAGGATGCCTTATGGGCATCACTGAACATCCATCTACACTTCAGCTTGCTTAACTGTTTAATCACTCAGTTTCTTAAGGTACTTCAAAACTCCGTAACTCATCTTCATTCCAACTTGTTACCAGCAACTAGTAGTTATGATAATAAAGGCACCTCATACTCCAGGAAATGCAATAGACAAGATCCTACTATCCTCCAGCACCACCTACAACTATAGCTTCCAGCACATGAATTCTTCCAGAAAAACTTCCCAGATCACAGTGACTGCTAATCGGTCTGGTCAGATAAATAAATACCCTGCCACTTCCTTCCAAACTCCAGACCTCTCCACTTCTTATCTGGAGAGGCAATTTAATGCTATTGAATGCTATCACAATATCCACCTTTTCTTTTTTTTTTTTTTTCAAGGGGAAGAGAAATTGGGGGTGAGGGATTGGGCACTAAATATCATAGAAGTATGAGGAGTTACTGCCCATCATTTCTGCTTCATTTCAAAATGTGGAAGTTACCAATAACACAGCAACATGTTCTCTTCCACCTAGCCACAAACTTGCAAAAACATGGGTTGGTGTTCCAGATGCCAACCCAGTCCAAAACACAGCTTTCCTTCCAAGTTAAATGGTTGTTGTTTCAATACTACCATATAATAAACTTGCCATTTCACAGACTAACAGAAATAAAACAAGGCAACTCAATAAGAACCCAAAAATACAATACAAAATGTTCACTATAGGATTCTTGTCACTACTGTTTGTTCTCTTTCATTATAAAGTAGCAAGTCACTTTTCTGCTACACAGCAGTATTTACATAAGCTGCCATCCTAACCATGAGGATAGCTATAATGCGCATCTTGCTAGATTACCCAAAAAGCTCATGTCTATCCCAGAGTCTAACTTATGAGCATTATTAAGATACTCTTGACTTAATCACTCTGACTTCATTTGTCAGACAGAAGCATTCAGACTCAAGTCCCAGGAATTCATCAGTACCAGCCTGTAGAGGGGAGGGGAAAAAACCAACCAACCAAACTTCCAAAGAAATCCTGTGATGTCTCCAAAGTGTTCAACAGATCATGTCAAACACAGATGTAAGCTATAGTGATCATTTCCAACTAGGTCACCTAGCAATTACCCACAAACACAAGTGAACTCCTAGGCACAGGTTTCTCCATAATGCATTTATCATTGGCAAAGGCAAAGAAGCTCTAATATTGATGTAGAGAATAATGATTTCATGCAGGTAAAGAGGCAAGGGACCTCAAAAGGCCACTCAGTCCTGCTCAAACTAGGTCGAGTTATATCAGACCGCTTGGAAATTCATCCAGTCAAGTTTGGAATATTACCACAGAAGATTGATTCCTCAAATATTTTGGGCACCTGCTCCCTCACAGAGAAGTTTTACTTCCTTACATTGGCTCAGAATTTCCCACACTTCAGCTTGCTCCTATTCCCTTCTGGGAGGCATTTCTGAAGAAAGTGTAGATCTACATTCTTGATATGTTCTCATCAGGCAGCAAAGTAAGGGTTCCTTTTTCTCAGCTTTCCCTTCTCCAGGTTGATCAGGCGCAGGTCTTGCAGTCTCTCCTCGCACACCCTGTGCTCCAGTCAACAGTGACCCGCTGTCCACTCTGGTAGCTCAGTGTCCCCCTGGGACCGTGAGCCCCAAACTGGACACAGTGCTACAGTGACAAAGAGAGGTAAAGGATCCCTTCCCTCAATCTGCTGTCATGCTTAGCAGAGCCAGGATGAGGTCACCTTTCCTCGCTGTGAGGACAAACTGCTGATACTGCTCAATCTGTTGTTCACCAGGGCCCTGTACCTGTGCCTCCCAAGCTGTCTTCCAGTCCCTTGGACCACAGCCTATATTGAATGGAGTTATCTCAGTCCAGACGTGGGATTTAAAAATCACAGAATTGCTGAGGCTGGAAAAGACCTTTAAGATCACTGAGTCCAACCATTAAGCTAAGACTGCCACTAAACTAAGTCCCTAAGTGCCATATCTACACCTGCAGAGTGATGGCATTCAGTATGATCTGCTCCATAACTTTCCCTGGCACTGAGGTCAGGCTGGCAGGCCTGTAAGTCCCCTAAATCCTCCTTCCAGCCCTTCTTGTAGCTGGACATCACATTTGCTAACTTCCAGTGAACTAGAACAAGGACTGCTGGTAAATGATTCAAAGTGGCTTAGTGAGCACTTTTGACAGACTTCTCAGTAGTCTTGGGTAGATGCCATCTGGCCCCACAGACTTGTGTGTGTGTCTAAGTGGCAAAGCAGGTCACTGACCATTTATCCTTGGATTACAGGGGCTTCATCCTGCTCCCCATCCCTGTCTTCCAAGCTCAGAGGTTTGGGTACCCAAAGAACAACTAGTCTTAACATTAAATACTGCGGCAAAGAATTCATTATATACATCACCCTTACCCCACATTCAATAAAAGATGGAGATTTTCCTTAGCCTTCCTTTTGTTGCTCATGTATTCATAAAAATCATTTTTTACTTTCTTTTACAGTAGTAGCCAGATTAAGTTCCCATTGGGCTTTGGCTCTTCTAATTTTCTACCTGCAAACATCACAACAATCCTTGTAGTCCTCCTGAGCCGCCTGCCCCTTCTTCCAAAGCTCATAAACTCTCCTTTTCCTGAATTCCAGCTCTGTTTAGCCACACCAGTCTAGCTCCAAGCATTCTAGACACTCTTCCTCACCTTGCCAGCCTGCCTTTCCTGAAAGGTACAAATCCAGCAAATTGCATGACTCCAGCCATACAAGCTATTCCACAACATTGTTGGAATTCCAGTGAGATCCTAAGTTCACAGTTGTGCTCATTTGTGCTGCCTTCACAATGGAAGGGATAAAACCAACTTCCATCATAGCCCCCTTGGACACTTGTTGATTGCTCCTTGCATCTTTGCTTCTCGTCAGATTAGAGAAAAATCAGAGGCCATCTCAACATGTATATCTTAAAACCCTCCTCACAAGTCAGGAATGCTTTTGGAAAAGAACCCTCCGCCTTACTTCATCAGACAGACCCTCCCTCTGGTTCAGTAGTCCTTGTTCCTCAGGGAAAGTTCAGTGACTAGGGAAGTCAAATTAATTAATACCTGATCTTTCACGCATTTCATAGTATTTACACCAGGCAGCACAGGAAAGGTGTAATGGTCAGCCAGAATCTACATATTAATTATAGGACTGCACAGCATACAAGCTGAAATGACAGCCCAGCTGGCTAGGAGAAGCAATGAAGATACAAATCAAGAATTAGCATATCTCTGTGCTTGTATTTATAGACTTGTGCAGTGCTATATCAGTACTTAATTATTTTGTTATTCAGTAACTTAATTTTCCATACCTCTATACTTTCTGTTCTTCCCATACTACACTGCACTTGTCAGACTCCACCTCTTCATTCATTATCAAGGCAAACCTAAGTCAATGCAGAGAACCGATTAACTGTCAATTTCTGCATTTCACAATTACTGTTTAACTTTATGTTCAGACATAAGGTTTAATACAAATGTGATCACATTCAAGCTACATGTCCTAGAACTGTGCTATATTTTACCTACTCAAAGGTAGGGGTCAAAAGGAGAAGGATTTCTGAGCTGTTCAGTTAACAACAGACAACAAAGCCGAAGCTAGGAGTACACAGGTTGCTTTCCTTTGTCTTGGTTCATTCAGTATCAGCACAATGCAGTTTAACAAATCAACAAAAACCCCCAAATAACTCTGACATACACCACCAGAAATGCTGGCTGGTTTTGACAAACCAAAACTATCAACATTTAAAGGTGTGCCATACTGAAAAGCAAGGTCTATGAAATTCCTAACCTAACCAAGACAGAAGTTTTAAGCACAAACCTCCTGACTTGGGATAATTTAAAACAAACAAAAAAAAACCACCCACAAAACCAACTATCTAGGGTATTTCAGCCACTTTGGGGAGAACAAGGTAAATGAAAAAATACTGTTGTATTACCATCTTTGTCTTTAGTAGGATATTATTTTTATGTAGGAACAATAAGGCAAAAATTCAAGTCACATGGAACTGAACATCACTTCAACTTGAAATGGAGAAATGGACATGGCAGAATCAGAGACACTACCCACTGCATTTAGTGGTATGAGTGCACATGGTCCACATAGCTACCAAAAACTTCTGCACAAGCAAAATTTCTGAATTGCTTTAAATAAACACTCCGTTATCAGGATTTTGGGTTCTGGGGAGTTTCTGTTCTTCTGTGAAATTAGTAAGTAGTACCTAAAATTTTAAGCATTCAGTAACAGTTGTAAACATGCAGCATTCCCTGCCCCCAGCACTGTACTTCCCACACTGAAACCAGAAAGCCATTAAAAACTGGTCAGGAACACTGATGCGTGTGTGATGTCCTTCTAGAGGAAGGAACAAGACCTTCAATCCCTAGGAAAGCCCTGACTGCCTTATGCAGATCCCTCCTTCACTTTTTATATGTTGTCTTTCCACATACCACCTACTCTCGGGAGAACCGAGGTCTGGGGGAAGAGAAGGGAGGTTGTACTTTGCACTATGTAAAAAGGGAAGCTGTACTCTGCACTATGTAATGTAGCAAAGTCTCAAATAACCTCAGAAAGGCAGCTAAATATTAACTTCACATTTTCAATTACCTGTAAAGTTTTAGTGTTATCTGCCAATACTGAACAACTGTGGTCATACAATGAAATATGAAATAAACTTATTTTGTCAGGAGCAGCAAATCTCAACTGTCCATAACAAAATCTGATGTGTTACCAGTTACATTACAAAGTTATGGGATGCCTGCTGCCCCCTGCATTGCTGACACTGCTGGCTTTTTTTTAGCTCTTAAGGCCAGCTCGCTGCAGGCCATTCCAGAAAGTTAACCCTTTTTTGTCCAGGAACTGCATCCTGACAATAAGCCTAGGGAATGCTGTTTAATAGCTGCTCAATTTACTGCTGAGCTACATTTTTCAGTATGTCTCACACTGTCACCCAGCTCTGTGCTGTACAAGATTGGTCTTACTGGCTACTTACTGAAGTAGCAAAAAAGATGTAGGCAGATCTTTATTTAACAAATTCTCTAACAGTTAAAACTTACATTAGGAAGTAACAACGGGATCCAATTTTAAAGTAAGTTTTTAGAAGTCAAATTGATTTGTAGGAAAAACTTGTTTCAGACTTTACTTTGACATTTTAATCTAAATAGAAAACTCCCAACTACTTCTACTTTTCTTCCAGGGCTAGCAACTATAGTACACTAGCTCCTGCCTGCCCATGCACAGTATGAGGCTCATTTAGACTGAAAGGGACTTCTGGAGGTTATCCAATCCCATCTCCAACTGAAAGCAAGGCCAACTTTGAAGACAGATCAAATTGCTCAGAGGTCATACCATAGTCAGGTTCTGAATATTTTTAGGGACAGAGATTCCACAACCTGTTTCAGTGCTTCATTCTGTGTGGGAAAACATACTGCTAACACATTATAGTGATTTCCCTTGTTGTAGCTTGTGTCTGCTGTCTCTTATCCTTTCCCTGTGCATAGCGAAGGAGAGTCTGTCTTCATTTTCCCTCTCACTGCCTATTAAACAGAGCCAGCAGCAATTAGGATCCCCCACTTCAGACATTTCTCAAAGCTGAACAAACTCACTTCTCCTGCCCTCCTCATACATCATGTGCTGACTCCCTACCTTAGTGGCCTTTCACAGGCACCTCAGCACCTACCTCATATTTGGGAGCGCAAAACTCTGCATGATACTTCTGGTGCAGTCTCACAAGCTCCAAATAGTAGAGAATAATTGCTTCTTTCAACTGGCTGACCACACCCAGTGTGCTCTTCAGCTTTTGCACCACAAAGGCACATACTGTCCCATAAGGACCCTTATGTTCTTTCCTGTAAAGGTACTTGTCACCAGTCTGGCCTACACCTCTGCTGCTGCATGGGGTCATTCCTCCCCAGAGAGACTTGGCTTGGCACTTGCTTTTGAATTTCACAAGGTTTCCAACAGTCATTTCTGACCTGCGGACATCCCATTCAATTAGCCCCAGTCTCCAGCAGATGAACTGACCCTCACAGTCATCCACAGTATCCACAAACTTGCTTTAAGTGCCTTACAATCCGGAAAAGAGGTCAGAATGCAGACGAACTGCCCCTGCACTGGTGCCACCAGTGACAAGTTTCAGGTTAATAACACTCACTGTTCTTCCTTTGTCCAGTGCCTTGTCCTACTTACTTACAGCAATCAATTCAGGACCTCTTTTCACAGCAGTCTCAGTTGTGGAGACACCATCATTAACTGCTCTTCATTTCACTTCAGTTTTCACCCATATGTAGCCACATCAATTTATTATACCTAAACCATATCTCTTGAGACTCAAAAGACACAGCTATAGAGTAGCTCTGGAAATTCATCACAAGAACTTTCACTAACAGTTCTAAAGAGTCACACAGTCCTCACCTCTTTCTGTAAGGCAGAACACTCTCTGCAGAATCGTTTAAAGATCTTCCATGAAGCTTACACAAATCTGCTTCTCCATAATAGTTTCCATTCTGATTTATCAGGAGGTAGCATAAGTTATTAAATATTCAGGTGAAAACACTGATACATCAACTGTGATAATCTGGTTATAGTAAAATACCTTACTGTTTTACAGCTGTTGAACCTGACAGTTGTGTTAGACATATAGAATCATAGAATAGTTTGGTTTGGACAGGACCTTAAAGATTGGAACTAAACCTTCAGGTAGAAGCCTGAACTACCTCTGATACCTCAAACTGCTGGAACAGCTACACAGAATTTATTATGCTTCTTCCTGTACACCATATCCTGGATAAATGGCTATTTACACATTTGCTAGCTACCAGAGCTAGATTGTTTTATGCTACCTTGGCTATCAATAACACATTGAAACTTTCAACAGGATGCATTTAAATTTCCCACAAAGTGATTAATGGTATGGTCACAACCATCAATTTCTCATAGTTGATATCTTTAGAACTACAGTGTCTTTTTAAATGATACAGTGATTTAATGAAGTCATAATAACATTACTTCTCTTTCAAGAAAGTTTATCTGTTGAAATCAAAAGCACATTGAAGTGTTTAAAACACAGAAACAGAAGCACTGGTGAAGGGCTGGGAACTGGGTTTTTATAATGCAATTATGAATCTTCACAAATAAATTTAAAATCATATTAAGCTTAACAGCTCTTGACTTCACTTCTCCAACCCTTAGTAATAAACCTTAGCAGTTAGTTATTCATCGTGGCAAGGGCCAACAGATGATGTTGGAGAAATTAAAGGAATTTGGGGAAAGAAATTACCCCCAAGTTGTGTATGAGTTAGAAGTCTTGCTCCCTCACTTACTCTGTTGCTATTAAGAAGTTACTTGGTATTTGATGTAATTTAACTTATACTTAACTAAAGTGACTATTTTTCTACCAAATTATGCACACTGAAAAGAAATTAAGTTACCGATCTTGAACATGATCTCAACTTCTTCATATTCTTTCTTCAGCATCTCTTCATCCAGCAGGCTAGTTTAAGGTATGCTTGTCCCAGTAATAATTAGTTTTCAGCTTAACCACATGCAGCATGGGTGGTATTTCAAGTAAAAATGGCAACATAAGTGGGCAAAGAGTGCCCACACAACACAGGAATAAGAAAAAGTTAAATCCAACACTAATCTTTAATCTTCTGAGGGGCTAATAAAAATAAATCCAAAAGTAACCAATAAATTCATCAAGCTAGCTCAGTTGTTTTTTTTCCACTCATCTGTACACATATCAGCTACAGAGACCTGTTTGACTAGTCTTTATTCACCTTTAGCAGGAGATTGCCATCTCAATGCCTACAAATTTTGCACATGCCACTGCATTACACTGATAGCACTAACACCTGCCAAGTATTCAAAACAACAGTCACTTTCGGAAAACATTCTGCTCTGTACAAACTAATCCCAGGACTAGTTTAAGAGCTATCATGTTATACAAACCCTGACTAATGGAAAAGGAGAAAACAATGAATCCCTGTAGACATAAAAAGTTATCTTAAATGCCAGATAATGAAAATCTGATGTGGGAGGGGGGTTGGGGAAGGGGAATAGGCAAGAGCTGTCTACAGCTGCAGATAATCTTAGTATCCCTGTCAACTCAAGGCAAGTTACACTCAACTAGCCTTCATATTGAGAATAAAGTGGATACTATTTTACACTATTAAAAAATTTAAATTGCTTTTACTCCTGTACACTATTTGAAAAACAACTGAAAAGAAGCAAAAAAAAAAAAAAACGGAACAGAAGAATGCAGTTATGATATAAGAGGATTGTCTGGAAGCTTGTTACTGCTTTTCATTACCTGAACTAAAAGTGACCTTCTTGATAGCATGCTAAGCTTTACGTACCTTTACCTTCCCATACACTTGGGAAAAGCAAGGTAAAAGGATAGAGGACATCAACAGAAGTTTTAAGACTAACATTTTTTCCATTCCTGCTGCTAATTTTCTTCTATTGCTAACTTTTGGACAGAATGACCAATTTTTGGGTTCACATTTGAATCACTCCAAAGTCTGAAAGTTAATTACCTCAAAAGTAACTCCTGAAGCATTCATATATTGGATAACACAAAAAAGCTGGTTTGGTGCTCTCACTGACTTGGAAGTTGTGCTACACCTTGAAGCTCTTCATCACAAACTTATATACTAAGTTGTGTAATAAGCAACCACAGGTCAGCTTTTCTAGAGTCAGTGTAAATACTGGCCATGAGCCCCGTCAGGAGCCTCACTCATACCTCACTCCACCTCCTTTTAACACACTGTTTTACACCTTCACCATCTAGGACATCCAGGGGAGTAAGACAAGCTTTCACCCAACAGCTTTATCATCTCTCCCCACAACAGAGACAGAAACACAATAATTATTTTCCTTGACACATTTTTTTCCTTTACTGCACATGTCGCTCTTTATTTGCTTCTCATAGATTTCCTTGTATTTTTTCCACATTCAGCTATTCCCACCTGTTCCTTCTTAGCTCTTGTGATTTCTTCCTGTACTCAGATGATACTCTTTTCTAGGCAATCCTTCTGCTTTCTAACCAGGAATAAAGAATAATCCCTTTACCTTAACAAGAAAGCTTGATCAGCCTATTTCATGCCTAATCAAAGAACTCCTCATCTTCATCCTCTCAATAAAAATACATTACTGCATTTCAGATACCAATGAACTCTGAGGCACTGAATACAACTGCCCTTCAAATAAGTACTGTTCAAAAATGTTGTTTTAGACAGGCTAACCCTACCAAAACCAAACCATAGAAACACAGAAGAGTTTTGGTTAAAGGTACCTTTATAGACCATACATACCTCCACCTCTAAATGACAACACAACACAACATGGGGCATAACAAAATAATAATAATTAAATAATTGCACCTATACCTATTTTTCACTTAGCAAACCTGGTCACTCAGTTCCAACTATCAGGTGCCTTAGAAAATTCCTGACAGAAACTTCTGCATTACAATCCACATACCACTCAGAACAGAAGTCATCAGGGTAAAAGAAACAACCAACCAAACAACCAAAGTTCCAATAATCCTCATTCAATACAACACATTCGTTCAAAGCTGGAAATAGGAAGTACAAATACAAATAGTGCTAGAGCAAAGTAATCTGTCATCACACAGCCACCTTTAAGAGGCAGTGTATGGGGGCTCCAGAGCAAGCAGACAACACAATCTCAGCACTCTCACTTCTTTGCAGACGTATCCAACCAGTCTGCAGCCGTACCTTCTGATAAAGAGCTGTTTGGACAAAGCTGAATTCAGCCACAGAACAGCAGAGCAGGCCACCTCCACAGCAACAGGCTGCTGTGACACCAGATGAAAGCTTATTGCTTTTCAACAGATAACCAAATCAACACTAAAAAAAGACAACAGTTACCAACAACACTGCAGGTAGCTGGCACTTAACAAGATTATCTTCTGTGTACCAGGTTTTTTATTTCTCTTACCCTAATTTCATTTACTCTGGATTTTGTTTCTACAAATTGAAATTCGGACTTTTGATTCTAGAGTTTCCAACTTCTTTTTCCTTTGAACTCCACAAATGCTACACTCACCAGACCGACACACTGCTTTCTGAAGCAACACACTCCCAACTCCTTTTCCCTTCTCACATCAGATGCAATTTACATCTCATTGTGCCTACCTTAAAAGCTCTACTACCAGCACCTGAACGGTAATCAGCTGGTACAGGTGCTCTATAAAGGCAACACATTTTTGCTTCTTCTGCTACAGAACAGTCCTTTGTTTCTCAATATCGTCCTGCCAGCAATACTACATAAAAGGGATCAAAAAGAAAACAACCTAGATTTGACCATATTTCTCTCTCTAATCTCGCAAAAAGAAAATCCTGATAGAGCCACCTCTTGTTCACTGTCAAATAACATTCATATTCCGTGACATAAAATTAAGTTAGAAAGGCAAGAGAGAAACACTGTTTAAATCAAGTAACTGTTCAACTTTTATGTAGCACAAGTGGCTAAATCACTACAACTCTTTTATGATACTCCAAGTGTTCAGATCTTAACTCAAATAACACTGTACTTCATTTCCATATATATGGGAGTTCTTGCACGCCAGAAGCATCACAGTGTAACAGTAACATTGAAAACGACAGACCTACCACAACGAAACAGAGCTAAAAATTCTTTCAAAAGATCACACCTTATATTCCAACAAGTTATCCTCAAGTACAGGCAGGACAAACTTCTGGCAGATTTTTAAAAATTTTTGCTAATTATCAAACAATCCAGATTTAAACTCTCCTATCTGTTGTTCCTACCAGTGCACCTGCTCTGTTTCTTCACACAGCAGTTTCATACACCACCCAGCCTACTACATGGTTCACCACTATTTCATTCCAACTTTTCAAATACCTTTATAGCATTCCCATTCCTTCTTTCACTGCTATGATATTGCTTCACTGAACACCTGTTCAAATGTGCATTTATTTCCATATTGTTTTCAAAAAAAAAAAAAAGCATATTTAGACATGGATTTCTAAACTATTATCATTACATTTAACATACAACAAGGAAAAAACACATTCTGTTGTCTTTCTGAACACTCTACTACACCTTCCCATTTCCAAGTCAGTAATCTGCTTTGCTTGACATTCTAATTTCCCATGACTTAACCCAAAAAATGAGCAAAAAGGTTTATAGTCAGCTTGTTCTGATCGATAATTACTTGGGAATTTTCTTTTTTTTTTTTTTTTTTAAAATTTTTGTATATGGTACACTGCACACCTATATTATCTACATCTTTATAATCAAATCCTTCCAGCTCTACTACTAGTCTGGAGTTCTGAATTCCAGGCTGCTTTAAGAAAAAAAAAAAAATCACTGGGATCTTAGAAGACATATGTACACTTCTTTTTCTAGCCTTACTGAGAAGCTTAACATAACCAGCACTTCAAATTGAAAAAAAATAATTATTTCTTCAGCAAAATACCTGAAAAATGCATCTTGTACATCTTTCTATTCACATCACTTTACAGTTTTGCTAATTTTTAATTCATACTTACATCAAAAAAAACTTTGCAAAGAACTTTTCACTGTGTGCAAACTAACGAGGCACTGGAATTAGGAGGACTTTGTTACTTAGTAGCACACAGGTCCTCATTTACAGCCTAGCTGAAAAATATCTGCTGCAATGCAAAATAAGTTACTTCATAAATTAAAGATTATGATGATGCTTCCTATGGATGCTATACATCTCTCCTACTTCAAGGATGTAGTTTGATCTAGCACCTAGTTCAATCATGTACCTTTAGTATGCACTTTACTGTCTTGTGCACTGTTTGACTGAGAAGTGGAAGAAGCACCTGTACATACAACCTGAATCCAACAGTCTTGCCGTCAAAAAAGCAGCAGCATTTATTAAAGCAGGTCTATTTTTACTCAAAAATAGAAAAGTTGCTGTTATTTCAGAGTCCTGATACATTTTCTCTTCCCCCATTCAGTTTTTTGGTGTGAGTGTTAAGATATTTTTGGCAATATTTCTCTGAGGAATTACAGCTCAAATAAATCATTGTTTCTAACTGTCAATTGAAATGACTGGATAAAAATTGATTTGGTCTTGTAGTGACTTTATTCTACTAGGGTTTGGATTTTTTTGTGGTACCATTTTCAAATCTTCCTTCTGCTAGCATTATCAGAATTGTCTGAGTAGTAGGACAAAAGGCAACCAAAAATAAGTTTTGGGTTCCATCAACATGTAAACATGCTCAAAATATATTTAGGAGAACTCTTAAAAGCCACAGCAATAATATTTTTCCTTCATAGTCACATGTTACAGTTACAGAGATACTGAAGACAACTGTGGGAAATTTCAAGGTGAAAAGAAAACTAAAACCTAAGATACTGACAAAAAACCCCTTGCCCTGCTGATAACCTCCAAGTCCAGAAGTCATTAGCGGTTTTTTAAGTTTTCGCTTTTATCCAGAGATTACACTTCAAAACTTTGTGCTTGAAGAACAAAATTATTTCAACACAACATTGCCACTTCTGGCGGATGTTCTGAAGTGTTATCAGTCAAGTTCACATATGCAAAAAAAAAGAAACCGGGAAGACTGGCATCCGAATTACACTCATCAAGACTAAAATGGTTGAGTCGCTGTATGACACTAGGCACGGATGCTCTTAACTTCATTGTTACTATTATCTTCACATTTAGATGTAAAAATAGCTTGTCAAGGTTATGTCAAGTCTGCAGCTTCACTCTTCTAATTGCAAGAGAGCAGAAATAACCCTGAACAAAGGAAAGGGAGAAAAGTACTAGTGCAAAAAGTTTGCCAACTATATGAAAACTAAGTATTCAAGCCTTAAAGTTTGAAATGTGATGCCTTCTCAATATTTACAAACTTAGTAACAATCATCTTTTTTGAAAGCTACATCATTGCCAGAGGGGGGAGACTATTACATACACGAGCACAATCCTACAGCAGCAGCGCCTCAACTCCCTCCCTGAGAAAGCATTTCTCAGATACTACACAAGTGTTTTACGGTGGCATGGCTTGCTCGTTCCTGGGTATTTTTATCACATGAACCTCCAGAGACTACCTCCTCTAACTTGTTCCTCCTTCATTAAAGAGGGAAGGGACACAGCGTCTCCTATAATAAAAATATCCTTGCCAACTATTCATTACTGCGTTGGGAATACAACGGCAGGATGATGGTTTTCGATTTGCTCTTGTCCAAGTCTACTTTTATCCCCTCTCATCTTCCACTGCTGTAAAAAAATGACACTACGCACACTACACCGCATGCAGTACAACACAAATAAATAAATAAATTCCTGCTCAGTTTCCAACTGCTACGTCGCTTGTTTGTTCCCCACAGGAAGATGAACGGGAAGGGGGTGTCGGTGATGGCATTTTCCTGCCAGAAGTGGTCACGCCAAGCCCGGCGGGGCCCCGCACCGCAGTGCCCCCGGCAGCAGCTGCTCAGGATGCGGGTGATGTAGAGCAAGCAAACAATCCCACCTCGGCAGCAGCGGCGAGCGACCCAACACCGAAACTAGCACGGGTTTCACTCTCAGTGAGAGGGAACAATGACACGAGCCCACATCGCCAGAGGCAAAGTGCGCACTAGTCCTCCCCCGAGGCGCACCAGGGTAACACCAAGATCCTTCTGTCCTTCCCACAGGATGGGAAAGGAGAAGGGGGGGAAAAACCCGTAAATTCCCGCAAACAAGCGAAATCCCGCCGCTTAGGACGGGAATTACAGCGGATAACCTGCCGTCCGCCGGGGGGAAGCCCCAGCCACGGCGAATAAACTTACACTGCTGCCCCACCCGGGCCGCGGTCACACCAGCCCGACCGCCAGGGAAACTTGGCCTCCCGGGACACCCGCTCTCCCGGCGGCGGCCGCAGCGGGCGTTCCCGGGAGAAAAGCGCCTGTGGGTCTCCGCGGTGAGGGCTCGAGCTTGGACCCCGCCTCATATCCCCCCCTTCTGCGCCATCCCGGCCACGTCCCTCCCGGTTCCCCCAGCGCAGGGCGGCCGGCAGCCCCCGCCACCCCTCCCCGCCGCCGGGCGCCACACAAAGTTTCCCTCAACTCGGCCGCGTCCCCCAGCGCTGCCGGGGCTCGGGTTTCTCTCCTCCTCTTCCTCCACCCGCCCCCTCGCCCGTCCGCCAAGGAGAAAAGTTCCACTTACTGCAGCAGAAACGAGAGAAAACCAGCCCCAGCAGCCCCAGCCCCGGCCCGGGAGGCACCGCCGAACGTAGCAGCCGCCGCCGCCGCTGCCACCACCGGGGGGAGGCACCGCCACCAGCCGCTAGGAAAAGTTCCCGGCGGGAGGGAGGAGGCGGCGAAGGGGGGAAACCAGCAGCAGCCTCCACAGCGGCTCCAGCCCCTGCCATGCTCCGGGCTCAGCTCGCAGTCGCCGCCGCTACGACGCCCGGTCAGTCCCGCCCGGTCCCGGTCCCGCTGCCCGCGCCGCCGGCGCCTCCCCACACGATGCCTGTGTCACTGAACGGGGCGGGGCGCGCCGCTCCCGCCCTCTCAGAGCGGGCTGCACCACCCGCCGCAGGGAGGGGGATCCGGGGGAAGGAGGGACGCCTGTGTCGTGCGCCTCCACCGCGACCCCCACCACCTCCCCCCCGCCCCGTGGCGAGTCGCCTCGCCCCCGTCTTTCCCGGCCCGCTCTGTGGGACTCGCAGACGCGCCCCGCACATCGGGGGGTTCCCGTTGGCATCAGCGCCGTGGGAGGCTGGTGGGAGGGGGCGCCACGGTGTCCTCCCCCGGGGGGCTGTTGGTACGTCCCGCCCCGCCCCGTCCCTCTCGCCACCGCCCCGAGCGCGGTCGGGGGCACTCGGCCGGACTCGGCACTTGCGCTCCGCTCCCGCCGCCGCCCCTCCGGCTCCTGCCGCCCCCGCTCCCTGCCGCCGCCGGGCCGGGATGGCCTGGGCGGCCACTGTCCCGTGGGCTGGGGTCCGGCCGGCAGCGCTCGTCCCGGGCGGGGAGCCCCGGGTAGCGGCGAGGGACCGACCGCAGCCGTTTCTGCCGGGCGCTGGGTGCGGGCATTCCCGGGAGCCGGGAGATCCGGCCGTGGCCGCACCCGGACCTCCGCGGGGGGGTAAGGCCGGTTCCTCTCGGTGGGAGCGGCTGCCCGCTGGGCTGGAACCCTGCGCTGGGGCCGCTGGCCGCGGGCGCGCAGCCCGTGCCCCGTGGTTTTGCCGACAGTAAACTTTCCCGGCGTTGTCCTCGCGTCGCTTACGCTGCCCTTGGCGAAGCCCCGTGCGGGACGCGCAGTGTGAGCCGGGCAGCGAGCGGCCGGGCAGGGGCCCCGTTCCCGCAGCACCTCCCCAACGGGGCTTGTGCGGGCAGCGGGGCGGCGCACGGGGAGCGTGGAGCGCACGGCTACGAGGCGGTGCGGACTCCATCCCCAGCCCGCGAGAGGTGGCCGGATCCGAGGGTCTGAAACCATCTGGGAGCAGAGCGAGCCCTGTGCAGCGCTCACTGAGGAATACCAAATACGGCCGTGTGCAGCCCGCGCAGAGGGGCCTGCAGGGGTCCGGGGGCAGCAGGCAGCGTTTCTGTAACGCTAATGCCTGCAGGGATTCTTGGCTGTGGCACAGCACATAACTTTGCTCTGGGAAAGGCTGTCACAGACGAGGGCAGAGCTGCTCCGCAGGGAGCGATGGTGCCCCAGCCGCGGGCGGAGACCAATGCTCCCGAGTACTGTCAGAGCAAAGTGGCCGCTCGAGGTGAAGAGGGAATTCGTGCCTTTGCCCTAGGTCCCAGGAGTCCAGCTAAGGGCGTCTCAGAATTAGAGCAGTCTGTAACAAGGTCACAAAACTAAAGGTGACTTTTGTAAGAAGTGCAGTTCCTTTGCTGCATCTCGGTGCTGATCGTCAGTTTGGTGGGTACAACGTCAATGGATGTATCCCCAAATGAGATTTTCAACAGCAAAATACAGAACCTTAAAAGAATTGGTTTGAGAGTCTTGCCCCTTTACAATCTAGGTGTGTTTTTTTCATTTTTGATGCACTATCCTGCAAAACCTCAAGGAAAATACTGAATAGCTAAAAATACTTGCTGCTGAAACGTCCATGGCGAATGGGTTCCATGTAAGCACCTCATATTCCCCAAAACGGTGTAATATTTGATGATTTCTTTCAACAGTGGACATGAGCAGTTTCTCTCAAGGATACACATGGCTAAGTTTATCAGATGCTTACAACAGTATGTTCATTCTGTCTTCAGCCACACTGTTTGCCAATTAACTGGCCTCATTACTTTGTAACTGAAACAAAACAGAATTCAGGCGAAGAGTTACTACAAGCAAATTGCTGGCTATGACGGATGTTGGACATTCCTCAACATTTTGCTCTGAAAACCAACATAACTGAAAGGGCCTAAAGTTTTATGAAATCAATGTAATTTTGCCAGTCTAATTTTCAGGTAGTGCAAAGCTGTTCTCGTTCCAATTTGCAGTAGAGCTGTGGGGTCGCTCAGGTGATACACAGGATGCTGTCCAAAGGTTCACAGATAGGTTCATATGGCAAACCTTTCTGTTTAAAAGAGGTTTTCTCACTCTGCAGATACTTTTGATGCCTGGTCCTTTACTCTGCTGTTAGACTCTGCCTTTTGATTCCATGGTAACCAATATATTCCTCCATGCCAATAAACCTGGATAAATATAATACTGAATTAATCATTAGAGACCCATTTTTATTTATGATAAGAGCCTTTTTACACAGGAAAACTAATGAGCATAATTGTAGCAGAATAATTTATACTGCTATGGCTTTGCTGATGTAACATCCCAGGTAGATGTATTAATTGGGTGTAATTACTCCATTTCCCTGTATAGACGAGTCCCATACAGATAAATCCCATTTTATAGTTAGCAGTCGAAACAAATTACATTTCATAATTACATTTACACCAAGTTTAAGGCATTCTTAGGATGGGTAGGAAGTATAATGGGGCCATAGTGTAATTGAGAGTGCAACCTTAAAATCCTATTTGTGACAACTATATTCAAATTGCCATCTGCTATAATATTTTTATTCCTTCTCATTTCAAAACAGCAAAAAACATTAAGTCTGTTTAAAATAAAATGTTTTGAAGGTCTAGCACCAAATTATGTACATCGATTCATGCAGGCTAAGGAAGCAAATGCAATTTGTCATATTTAAGCAGAACTGTGCCCAGTCTGTAGGTAACATCTTCCAGTGCCAGATTCAGCACTGTTGTAATCAGGCATCCTGGGGACTTTGTGGTACAAAAGGAAATTTGACTTCATGATATCAAGTCTAAATTTGGCTCCCTGATGCTTAGAACACTCCTGAAGGCATGATGCTCCAAACAATTAATCTTGCATAATATGGAATAAATGCATATAGGACACACTGGCTCAGTTCTTGTAAATCCATTGTTACTGGCATATTTTTTCCATAAAAAGATGGTTTTCCATGGTTGGCAGCAGTCCTCTTCAAAAGCATCTTTGAGCTGTAGAAATACAAAAGACTGTACTTTATTTCCAGTCCCTATTTCCCTCACTTTCTGGCCATTGTCCATCCACCTGCCCTTCCCCCCCTGCAAAAAAAAAATCCCTCACCCTTGGTTTAGACTGGGGAGTTTGGCAAGCGTTTCCTTTTCAGTTCTTAACCCTTTTGGTAGTTTGAAAACAAAGTCCTGAAGCAGTGTGAAATTAACTTATGTGCATAACATTTGAAGTGACGGCACAAATTCCCGCTGGAATGAAGGGCTATTCACTTCAGTGGGAATGGGCAAATAGATTTGTGGCAGAACAATGTGCTTTTCTCAACGCTCTCGCCTCCATTCCAATGGATGGGACAGGGCCTCCCTGGCGATCCTTGCACACCACCACCCGTTATGACCCTTTCAAATAAAACCACACCAAACCAACCCCAAACAAAACCCGCCTCTTTTTCATGTGCTTCCAGCTGGGTGAGATATTTAGCTTGTTATTGCACGGAGTTTCTGCAATTTGCTAACAGGTGGTTGTGCGTCTGCATCGTCCCTCCAGCTGAAGTCAGAGTAATTGTGTCTCTGGGTGTGCCTCAGCAAAACTGCTGCCTGAGGGACCATTTTCTGTGCTGTGTAGAGAAAGGTGCCTGTCCAATTCCTTGTCTAGAAAACGATGGAAAAGCATTTCTGAAGGCTGTGCAGCAGGCATGACTGACAATGGTGCCAGCAAGACCAAAGGACATGGTCTGCATATTTATATGCATGCATTTCCTGACCCAGTGGTGGACTCCTTGCTCTGATCATCCATGGATGTGTTTGGGAAGGGCTCAGGCAACGCCCCACAGCACACAGTTTGGCTTACCACTGGTAGAGTATGTTTTTAATACTGTTGGATACTCTTAGGAATTTTTGGGGGAAGGATGCTTTATAACCATGACTATTATCAAGAAATGATTAAAATTAGGAATATATTGTAAGACTGGATTATTCTCATGTTTCCCACTCTTTGCATACAGTATAATGAAAAACAATCTGCGTTGTCATCTCATAAAATATCTATCATAATATTTTGATTCCAATTGTAAACAAGCTTAGCCAAGAATAACATACATACAGTTGCATGGTATATGCTATTTTTAAAATCTATTTGCCAATCCTATTAAAGATGACATACTTAAATCTTGTTTCAATCAAAGACTATCCCTTTAAGGAGAAATATGAGTGTCTGACTCCTTCTGCATTGCAAAGTACAACTAGAAAATGGGTTCTCTTGCTCACAGAGTGGTCAAGCTCTCAATGTGTCTCAGAAAAGTTCCAGACCTCAGGCTTTTTGTCACAAAAGAATAATGCAGTTACTGACAATAATCACTCTCCACCACTGTGTTTTATACCCATGATCAGGAGTACGTATCATCCAGTCTGCAGTGCAACTGTGATTCCTGTTGTCTCAGCCAAGAGATTTAAAACTCACAGCCAACTAAGTAAATTCCTCGTGCATTTCTGGCAGACAGAAAATAATAGGTGAGGAAATGGTAGACTTTCCAATTAGATCTCTCTCCACTTACCTCATTGACAAAGAGAACAGAAAACTTCAGGATTCCTCTCAGACTCATATTTGCAAGACAATGCTTCCCTGTTTTCTTTCTGCTCTGCTTCCCTTTACTGTAGTCTCTTGCTCTCCTTCTGTATGCTTGTTTTCTTGCCTTTCTTTCTTCCTCTTTAACTATTTGTTTATACTTTTATTGAAGTGTGATATTTTATACTAATAAATACAAAGCATCCTTGATTCATACGTGTCTGTTTGGACAGATGCACAATTTGCATACCTTTTTCTAAAACTACAGCCTTTCTAGGCACAAGCATTAGGTACCCAAGATGACCAGAAAGAGCACAAGAAGGCAAGAAAGAGAAAAGTGAAGGGAATGGGTGGAGAAGAGAGGAAAAAGAGAGAATGAGCGAGTGAGGGCTTGTTATGGTACTATGACATTTTAAAAGCAGGAGTGTGGTTAGAAGTTAGAAAGAGGGGAAGAAACCCAAAGGACCATACCCTGGTCTATAGCTGGGGAGTAGCTGGTGCAGCACTAAATGGTGTCACTCACCCTGGGGCTGCTCCCTGGCCAAAACTATTACCCAGAAGCTGAGGGTGTTGCCAGTCTGCTTGGTGCCAGTTGGACATCCCTATACTGCAGTTCTCTGCTCTTGGCACTGGTCTCTCCAGCGGCCAAACACGCCTCCAGGCACACCTCCACAGTCTGGCTGACTTCCCTGCACCAGGGAGAGACACTGACCTGCCGCTTCATCCAGCCCCTGCGTGGTATAGTGTGGAGGAGGGATGATTCTCCAAGATGGTCCTGGTCCAGCTCTGTAAAAGGATTATTGCTGTCTTCACAGAGGTTTCTCTCACAACTAAAGATAACCAAAATCAGTCTTCTTTTCTACAGTGTCAAAAAGAAGAAATATGACTTCCAAAAAAAGAAATATATCTCTCAATGAGCTCACAATTTTATAGTGCATACCTACATTTTGCAATGATATTTTCATTATGCCAATTCACTGACATGATCTCAGCCCCAGCAGGAGGTTAGTTCCTGATTCAAGAAAAAGGAAAAGGCAGTTTTAACATTCATTTTAATGCGAACATTTATTCATTTTTAGTATCTGTGCTGTTACACTAGCTTCACTTAATTATGGGAGTAGAAGCAGGTTTAGAATTCCCTGGAGGAGCTTGCTCTTTTTTCTTCTTAGACTTACTCTCTTCATCTTCTCAACTGCTCCTCCCTTAGTCTTTTCATTTTCCTTGAGAGTGCTTATTCTTATCCTTAGAAATGAGCACATCTTGGCAAGACGTTAACTACTAAAAATGGTGTAAACTTTGTTTTTCTTCTTTTCCCTCATCTTTTCCTCTGTGGGTTGATAGCTAAATGCAGCAGGTTTTCCACAGTGTGATGAGTGGAGTGCATGAACCCAAAGGTTATGCCTGCCTGTGCCTTATGGATACAGCTTGGAGATGTGCTGTATGAAAGATGCATCAAGGTAAAGTCACAAGGTAACTGCAGTAACATGCTGTATTCCTGCTGCTTACATCCATGTTTGATACTTGAAACCATCTTAACTTCTGTGAATTCAAAAACCAGCATAAGATTGAAACATAGCATGGTTCAGTCATAAAAGCTCACATTGTTTTCCTGTAGGTTTCTACTGTTATGAAGCCTGTGTACATTGCATTTTCTATTCTGCCTTTTTTGAGTATTGCTAAAAATTGGTCTTGTCCTGAAACTAAATGAAGGTTTCAGTCTCTGAATGATTTTTGAGCACATTTTATCTCACAGATCAAGTATTTTAAAATTTTGAGTGGCAAAGAGGAGTGCATATTAATTTTAGACAGCTTTTAGACTTTACTTTTACACTTTTACATATGTAATTGAATTCTGAATTCCCCCTTCTACTTTCAGCCTGAAAAAGGTAGCCCAGAATGCACCTACAAGCTTTTTGATCCTTTGAGAAAAAAAAAAACTGAAGGAACCTTATAAAACTTTAAAAGCAATTCTCTGTGCACAACAAGTTCTTAATTTCTACACGTCTTTTTAATAGACACTGTTAGAAGCACACTGAAAGCCTCAAAAGCTCTGCTTTAACCTGAGATCCATCCCAAGGTGTGTCTTTACACCAAGAGACAAGCAACACTGGTGCACATGAAGGTATGACTGAGGCTGAAGTCTTATCTACTTAAATATCTTGCACCTCTTCAACTATTCCCATATACAAGAGAAAGCTGCATTTATGAAGAAGCAAAAAGCCTTATACCTGTAAGGAAAAAAAAGTGCCTTTATTGATAATAACTACACCTGAATTTCAATTATCTAACTGTTTTACCTAGAAATCATCTCCTGATCAAAATTGTTATGTAACAAGGACAAAATCTGTTTAGGTTAAGAGCACATAATAGTGGATTTTTTCTTTGGTCATCCAGGGAAAAGTGTAATTTCAGTTGTGCCAAAAAAAAAATTGCTCAATTTTTTGGCTTTTATGCACATTTCTGACCCCTCCAAATTAGATCAGTTTTTAAACAAAAGCATAATTTAAATGTGAAGTATCAGTGTTTCATTTCAGAAATATTTACTGTTTCTTTGTTGCAGTCCTCCAGAATGAGACATTCTGCAAGTTTCTGGAAGCTGTCCCAAATTCACAAATGTTTTCAGATTCTGCAAAAATGAGGTTTGGATTTGTAATATTTTAGCTGGTGGGGGTGGAGGGTGGAGTAAGGGTACAACTACACCTTATTTAAGTGTTCACAAGGCCTGAGCTTTTTTTCCCTTCATTTATAGCAATCCACTCAGAAAGGATTAAATAATCCAAATCAGCCCATCCTGTAACAGAAATACAAAAGTCCTTTTTTCAACTTACATGAAATATATCAGTTTAAAGGAATATTCTATATGAGGTGTATAGTAACTGAAACACCTGACATTCTTCAAATGTCATCCTTTATCAGACATGATCAAGAAGGAATAGAGGCTTGTCTGGTAAAACACAGTCATATGTGACTTTAGGAATGAGAAGAACCCTATTAAAAGAGAACTCGCTCTAAGTGACATGTAGATGTAAATACCTTGAGAAATACAGGCTGTAAAACATATTTCTCCTGCCCACAAACTCACACCTACTAATGCCTCATAAAATTAGTTGCATCCTCAATAGTAACCTTCAGCAGCAAGTTTTAAGGCCTAATTATATATTTAATTATCTATGTTTTCTCAGTTCCTTTACATCCAAGCACATTCAACAGCATGTCATATGGGATCAATTCTTCAACAGTGATTTTATTATAATTTCTATATAATGTCACTTTGGTATATCCACCCTGTTCCCACCCCTGAGCATATGGTGTCTCTTTTTTTCATACATCTGAATTAGAGAAAAGTACCAACATTTAATATGAATCTCTTGGTTTTTGATGTTTTCCAGTCACAGAGTTATTTGCAAATGTTTTTAACATCAATTTCACTTCTACACCACAAGTGTTTAGTTAACATCTGTCCTGCAGCAGATGATCAGTTTTATTTAGTGATTTATTTATGTATCTATATTTTGATGTGAAAACATAGTCGTCACTCTTGGACTTTAATCTGCGGAAGGGATGGAGCAGAATGAAATGCAGTCAGTCATGCTTTGCACTTGAAAGGAATAACGCCATTATTTCTTTGTTTTCTGCTGTAATCCTAGGTATAATGGGCAGAATGGCAAAAATAAATTGGGGTCTTTGTTGCAATTCTCCCTCTCCCAGCCAGAGCAATGCTTTCTCTCACGTACGTCGTCTATCAAATGTTTAAGAATCTTTTTTGCACCAGCTGCTATGCTGTTTCACTTTTTACTTCGGCTAAGCTCTCTAAACAGTTTGATGAGCATGAAAAACGATGCCAACCTGACAAATCCTGTTTTTCAGATTTTTCTCCTGAAGTTACTTGATTGTGAAACACCACGATGGTGGCCGTATTCATTTTTGGGGCAATGAGAGCTGTCAGCCCTGCTATCATCGAATCACGGAATCACAGAACCATGGGATCATAGAATTACAGAAAGGTTTGAGTTGTAAAAAATCTTACAGATCATCTAGTTCCAATCCCCCTGCCATGGGCAGAGACATCTAGAATGACAAATCTGAGAAAAGCCATTACCTCATGGCTTTGCAGGGCATGGGATTTCATGGGGTTTTTTCTGATAGTTTATCTTTTACCTGTTTGTGATTATATGATCACAAAAACTTTTAATATTTACAGTTCTGTTGTGTAAATGATTTCATGTGGTTCAGGAAGGGCAGCATCCGGTTCATGAACTGCGTTTTCAGGGAAGATTGCATGTTCCACTATAGACTAGTGCCACTAGGCTTGAGTGGGCTGGATATTTAACTTACCCATTTCAAACTGCAATTATTATTTTATGTTACTTCTAGCAATTCTTTATTTTTAATCAGTTATGTTCTTCCTCTGCTGGCAATCAATTGAGTGAAACTCACAGTAAATAAAGTGGGAAGTACAGAGAAGTAACAGATAGTCCTGGTCATCCTGAACCCCTGACACCTCAAGTCTGACTCTTTTGAACGTATCAGAAACGGATGGCTTGTCATGAGCTGTATAATGGTGCAATGCTTTTATTAGCATGGGGTTTAAATAAACTACATAAATAGTTGTGGTTATATCAGTAACGGAATGATTCTAACAGATCTTGTTGGGGAGAGGCGGTGTTCAAGCATAAATGCCAACAGCCCCCAAAACCATATTCAATGAGAAACCAAGCACATTTTCACCAGGACAGAAGAGTTTCATATTTTGATAGCACAAAATGTATAGACGATTGTCATCAAATTTCCAAGGATTCCTGTCTGACTCTGATCTAAAATACTCAGTCTAAACCCTGACAGCCATCTTTAGCTGCATTGTTTGTTGGTTGTATCACTTTAATTTCCCGTGAGGCCCCTCCATCAAGTAAGTTCTCAGAAAGGCAAATGAATAAAAAAGTTTCTCCAAAGTCAGACTGACTTGTATTATGATTGATAATATTCTTATTAATAATCTTAGAAATGAGATTCATAGAATCATAGAATTCCAGCTTGGAAAGGACATCAAGGATCATATGGTCCAATCTTTTCTGGCAAAAGCATGGTGTGGAAAAGATGGCCCAGCTGAATCTTTAAAGTGTCCAGTGTTGGGGATTCCCTGGCAGGATTGCAGTGGCTGATTATTCTCTTTGTGAAAAATTTTCCTCTGTGTCTAATCAGGAGTAACTTGTACCCATAAGGGACCCATGAGGAGAGAAAACAACTGAGGCACTAATCAATAACTTCACTTGTAAGGATGTGAACCCAGCATGAGAACTGGGGTGTTAGAACTCTGGCCAAAAAGGTGATTTTGGTGCACTGTTCAGTCAATAAACAGAAGACATTGTGCCCTCCCCCGTATGTGTGGAAAATAGGATAAATTATGTACTGTGCAACTCCTTTCCAGGAGAAAAAAATGCTGGAGTTCTTAATTTTGGTGTGTTTTGAGCAGAGCTCTATGCCATTAAATATTTATATGTCCCTGACCAGTAATACATAAGTATGTCTTTTAAAAGTTAAGGTCACAGAGGTAGAAGACAGACAGTAATTTATGGTTTTCTAGTTATATGTTACCAGAGGAACATTTCTTGTGTTCTAAGCAAAATAGAATTATAGTTGCAATCCAGTCATCATTCTCATATGTTGCATCTTTCTACCTGTGTATAAATATATTTATCTAAATAGGTGTGTTAGATGCAACTTGTCTTATGAGTAACCTGATCCTGTGCTTTATTTTTTATGCCTGATATGACCAAGACAACGTCTCTGGCACATGTAGAATTCAGTGTGTGTGTCAACCTTAGCAAGTACAGAAGTGCTGATCTGACTTGATTACAGTGAGTTGGGAAATTACACCAAAACCACTTCTTATATTCAGAAAATGTAGGTGAATTGAAATCAGATTTTCTTACAAGGGAGTATATACTATTTCCAAAAAGGCTGGAATTTCTGGTGACAGTCAGAATCTCCAGGACTAAAAGTTATCTGAAACATGTAAACCCCTATTTACCAAATCATACTTACTACGTTAAACATCTTCAGTAGACAGAGAAGACAGCGTGGGCCCTGATAAAGAAAGAAGTCACTAAAGTACTTATGCAGGGATATGTATTTGAGACTCAAATGCAGACTGTAACTTAGGCAAGAGAGGAACCTTAGCCTGGGAGATGAAAAATTGTTTTACATGAGGTGCTAGAAAGCTTTTAGATATAGCTATAGACAACTCACAACTGTTAAATGCAGACAGGTTTGAAAATGCCTACTGGATTACTTTCATGAAACAGAAATATTGTTTCTTATTCAGCTGTTATGACTATGTCTATTGTTCCTGCTCCATTTTGCAGAGAATATTTTTACATCCTTTATTGTTATAACAGCAGGGAGAGGTAATTTTTTTTTTCAATTACTGTGAAAGTCACTGAAAGTACAGTTTTAAAATGACCGAAATTGTTCACACCAATGAATGTAATTTGGCAAATAATTACAGCTGAAAAATATGGAAGCAGTGTAAAAAGATCTGAAATGTTTCATTTTAAAATCACCAACTGCTTATTTTGACATATTTTAATGAATCATTTTGGGTTTCTTCTTTCAAACAACATTTTTTTATTGGCAAGTGGTCTATATTTTTTAAAGACAAAATAATTAGAGGTACATAATCTGAGAACAAAAGGCAGAATAAGTCCATTTCTGTTTCAATGTAGAATACACAGAATAAGTCAATTTCTGTTTCAATGTAGAAGATTTTTTCTATATTTTTATTGAAATTATTGAACTAAATAGAATCATGATTTGCTCTGCTATATTAGTAATAATTGTAGGTGTCAATAACCCAATGTATGCACATCAATTTAGACCCAATTATATTTTGGAAGAAAAAACCACCTCATAAATGTGTGACAATGCAATTAATTTGTTTTTTCAATGTTCACAGGTAACATGATGGACTAAAGGTGGCTAGACCATGGGTGAATGTATGACCAGACTAACCAGGTCCTCAGAACCGAAGTATGTTAGAGCAAGGAATGAGGCCAGGACTGCAAATAGTCCTGGCTTAATTCAAACTGTCCTTTGAAAGATGTACAGGGTATGACCAGGCAGCTTTGAAGAAAAAACCTGCCATGCTAAGAAGCTCATCAAGAGCCCACATAATTCATTGAAAAACAGACTTAAGGCCATCCTGCATAGACAGATATAAGGGGAGGCATGCTTTATTTCCTGAAGTCTTAGAGATCTGCTGAAGAAGCAGAATGGGACAGCCACAGGCACTCAGAAGTGGATATCTGGAAGACGTGTTTGGAACACACCAGACACCAACTTCAGAGCTTTGGCATGGAAGTGGAACACGCAGGGCTCATAAAATGGGCAGAGAAGAGTTAAGACACATGGCACAATTCCAGAGTGTACAAGTGTTAACTATTAAAAGAGCTGAGCTGATGCAAAAGACAAAAAGGATTTGGACCATGTTCTTTCACTTATTTTTTTCTGAACTGATGTAAAGCTGATCCAGTAAAACCCCACCAAGCATCTGTCAGCTCCTGGGTGCAGCTCAGAAATCCTCAGTACAAAATTCTCCTCATGAAATGATGGGGTTCAGGCCTTTGTACACAAGACCTGTGATCCACCAGTCAGTTAAGAGCCACCACACTACAAAGTTTAAACCTTTTTTCCTATATTACAGCAACACTGTAGTGATTTTGTAACTGCTTATGCAAGTACCTCTGTAAGTTAAAATGGCTCTATATCCCCTTAGCTTACCACTAGTGAATTAAAGTTTGCATGTGCCAACTTTTTTACATTTGTGTGAAAGAACAACAGAGGGGAAAACTGAAGGGATTAGTCTTAATACCTTAGAGCTAAATAAATATTTACTGAGTTTGATTCTGCCATCATTTGATAGCCAATGTTAAGTACAAGGTGACTGCAGGACTGCTGAAAATGTACAAACCACATTAATCTGCTGGTTTTTCCCTTATTTTGAAATGCATCATAGAATCCAATTTCATGGCACGTTTTGATTTTATATATATCCCTTCCCAGGTGAAATAGCCATTTTTTGTCACCTATGACACTTTCATTTCTCATATACACTTCTAAAATGCAAGGCTCTGTTTCCACACTTAGATTTGCCTTTATGCTAAACTATGGCAGAGATTTACTGCTGCAGCAGCTACTTCTTGACTCTATCAGGCAGCCAGCTATTTTCTACAAAATCCTCCCTGTTATAGGATTCCAGACTACCCATAGATCACTCCAAACAGGAATGTGAGCATTCAAAACCAACTCTCCTGCTAACAAAAAAACTTTGTTGCTCTCTATGGAAAATTCAGCTGAAAGTTAATCAGATTCATTCAGAATAGACAACTAATGATATTAAAATACCCATGTAGGTGCAAATGTGTAACTTTCTGATATTTTATATGAGCAAAAATTCATGGGAGTAATTAAAAAAATAGAACAATGATTCCTATATTGTTTGCCTTCATGTAGAGTAACTATAATTCACAGAATTTGCAGCTGTAGGTGAAGATGACAAATTCATGCATTGTAAAGTGTAGCACCTTCTGCTGACTAGCTTCGGACATTTGCAGAAGAGAGGTTCATGCCACTCTCCTCCTTTTGGCTCCAGACCATTTCCAAAGTCAGCTGAAGGCTTTAAACATAATCCTCAGGGTAATTACTGGATGGAGCCCCAGCAACACAACAGATCTAGTTTCAGCCTCTGAATGGCTGAGACAGATTCTTCTTCCTGGAGAGAAGCACAGCACAGAGCTAGGGAAACTGCACTTGCCCACCCATGGACTGCATCTCTATAGCACATCCAGCTGCCACTAGGAAAGCTTGTAAAGGTGCTTGGCAATGCAGCCGCAGTTTATGGCTAATTGCCTGTCAGATGGTTACAGCAGCCTCCCTTGAAGGTATATTACATGGCTTTGTGGAAGTCATGTAACAATTGAGAACTTCTTTAAAAGTTTAGTAATTTAACAAGGAGTGCCCCCCTTCTCCTGGCATAACCCTCCAGAATAAAAATTTTACATCAGGATAGGGAAAACTCAGCTAAGGTGATTAAACTGTCACATGGATTGTACATAAAGACTGAGCCTCAGGATGAACCTGTGGACACCTAGAGGACCTGTCTTTTACAAGGTGTTCTTTGACTTGAAAAACATAGAGGGATTAATCTGATGAAAAGTAAGTTTATTATTTCCATTCTGGATTTCCTTCAAAGATGGTGTAGACAAAAACACATCTTTGTGGTGCAGTGCATCTCATCCTAAAGTGGACAATAAAGTAGATGAACATACCTTTAAAAGTGTCTGCTTCTAACTTTGAACAATTAGAAAACCAGAACTAACTAGCTGAGGTGCAGACATTGGCATGATAGACAAGTAAATTAGGGAAAGGGAAGTCTTATGAATATATTCATCATAATTTGTGCAAGTCATTTAAATGTGAAGTTTGCACCTGAGTAGACTTTATGTGACTGGAGACAACCTCAGTGTCCTCTGCACAGGCATGAAAAGGAAATTGAAAAGTGTGTGGGCATCCTTTAACCAGAAATGGGCTGCAGTTTACAGGACAAAGGGAAGAGATGCTGCACCCTGTCTGACTACCTGTTACAGCCCTCTCTCGTCACTGCTGGGTCCGTGCATTGTCTGCTGTGCTGTAATGCCAGTTGTTGGCAGCATGCTGTAACCAGCCCAGACTCAGAACAGCTGCAGAAGGGAAGGTGCAGAATTTCTTGCCATCTGTGTCCCAGTGCTGAATCTTTGATCCACTCCTTAGTGGAGTACTCCACTAATTGCCAGAAGCAACTCCTGTTTTCCCACATGCACAAGCAATACAGTAGCTCTACCTTTTGGAAGTTCTGGATCTCCTTACTTATTTCTGCTTATCTGAAGTTGTCTTATTCCTGTCAGATTTTTTCTTATTTTTTACTATCCCATAAGAACACAAACACTATTAGCATACAGGAAAAATATTGAGAGCAACAATTTCATGGCATACACAAGAAGTGAGGAAGAGCCTGTGTTGAAACCTTGGAGGCTCTAGTTCCATCAGCCTTCTTTCCATACTGAGGTTTTTTCTGACATGAATCCCAAGCATAACTATACATATGCAGGCCTAGTATATGCCTCTTTTAGTGTGACACATATTCAGGGGTGTCAGGCTCTAAAGGACACAGGAGCTCGTTTGGATGTTGGTATAATGTTGTGTGCTGTTACTCTTCTCTCCATGTGTATGAGGACATAAGCATACACATGCACGAGTTCACGTCTGAAAGCACTCTTTTCTGAGATTTACCCTTGACTAATTATAAAAAATGGTGCTACAAACCCATTTTCCACTGTAAGACTTCTCCCTTCAGAGGCATCCATCTCAAATGGGAAATCTGGATGGTATTTTCTCTGTTTTCTGGCACCCCAGTAAGGAAGTAATTTGCAAAATATACTATTACATTTTTAATCCACATGACAAACCCTTTAGTTCCACTGAAGGATAAAGTTTGGGAGAGATTAACATTTTGGAGACCTATGCACACTGACATACAATCAAAGTAATTTTTTATTGACCTCCTACTGATTTCTTTTCCAGCTTAGTGCCATGCACTAAAACTTCAGTCATGACACTGAGTTTATCTTCTGAACCTGAGCCATGTAAGACTTGTCAGGTTTTTATGAAAATTTCTTACCCATATCAAACAATAGCGGTTCAGTGTCAACTGACTCCACTGGCTGTTTTAACATCTTTTCTGTACTTTCCAGAGGAAACATTTTCACCCTTTTACCACAAATAAGATTAATATTGAGATGGCCAATGATATGTCTTGATATTTTGATAGAGTGCAGATACTTTCTGTTGAAGAAGCAAAACTACCTACCAAAATAAATAACAGGAAGCAAAATAATAATTAAGAAATATTACCAAGCTACAATCAAACATGGTGATGTTTCACAGGATCACAAGACTTCTTCAAAATTATGATGTCAACTTAAACAAGTGAAGGTGGGGGTGTTTGGAAGGGGTACCATGGCTGAAATATTTTAAAGGAGTGAAAATTAATACCCCAATGGAAAATTTGAGAGGAGTTAATGGAAACATATTTTTCTAAAATAGGGTTTGACCAGAATATTGAAATTTATAAGTGTAACTTATTCATTAAGCACTTCTATGATTATTAATGACCAGAAGCTTGATTTCTTTGGATAAGCTTGTCTGGAAAACATAGCAAGTTAAGCAGAGATGATCTCCTGTTGCCATGATAGAGTTAATTAAATACTGTCTCAGAAAGATGTCTTGGCTGAACATCTTATAATTACCTAAATGTGCTCTAACATGTTTTATCCTGTTACTACTTATGGTCACTGCTTACTCAGGAACCTAAAAGATAGGCCAATTAAAAAACATAGAGAATACTGATGTATAAAAAGATGCTGTAGACCCTCCAGAGTTCAAGCTAAATCAGTATCTTGACAAGGTGCATTAAAATGTTATGTTCATCACCCACAAATGCTTGTTTTCATTATTTCCATTTGGGTCATTACTTCTCACATATAACAGGTAAAAATCTTTATTGTCTAAGTGATATTCACTTTAAATAGAAACATTTTTTAAAATACTTCTTACTGTTCAGGGTAATGATGGTAAAGAACTGCAATCTGCCACACAGGGATGCTAAGTGAAAATAAGAAAGTATTCTAGTCATAAATATTATGGTGAATACCTCTGTAAAAACTGAGTCTTATTTGTGTTTCTCATTATGAAGAAATGTGTGGCAAAATTACAAAATGACCAGTTTGAAAAATGAAATTCAGTGTCTACTCCTGCTTAATACTCATATGTATTAGAGAAAGAATTGCACTTCAAGAGTACAGTTTATGTTCCTTTTGCAATTCTTGTGCAAAAAAAAAGCCATTGTAGTCACTAGACTTTCAGTATTAGAGTTACTCTGGATGTTCAGACCTCTGAAACCAAATTGATATAACTCTGGAGCCACATCAGTACTAAACATGATCTCTGCCTCAAGTATAATAAGTCCTATCCAGACTGTAATTTACATTGCCATTACTATCAGTTATACCACAGGTATGTCCAGGACTTCAGAATAAGTGTAGGAAATATAAGTGCACACTCAAGCACTCTATATAAAACATTCTATAATCTTGCCATTCACTGAGACCCCAGAGATGTACAATGCAGCTTATATAGTGTGCAGCAGTGATAATATTGGCAATGTTTCCTGCATCATGGAAGCATGTGCCATCCTTTGAAATTCTCCTAGGGGACATAAATTTGGTAGCCAAGCAAAGCATCAAAAATCTAGGATGTGAGCCCTATAACAGACCATGTTTTTGAAGCAGTCCGACAGCTTTATATAGTCAAAGAAAAGACAGCGCCCCCCACCCTTTCTGATTATCATTTGAATGATGTTTGTTACAGAACTGGTACCTAAAGAAAGTAAACCTCATAGGTAAATTGTCTGCTAGATGAAAGTCACTTCTGTTCACCATTCAGTGTACTGTGACTGGATTTTCTTGATGGAACCTCCTTTTCCACCTATCTGTAGGAAACAGGATTGAAGGGAGGACAAAGTGGCCCAACACACAAGAGAAAGTATAAGAGTATAAGAAAAAACAATTTCTCCTTATGTTTTTCTGTACTAGATAGATGTCAGGTAGAGGGAGTCTGCATATGGTGTACATACTCACATTTATTTATGCAAATAATGATGTAACTTGAGATTTCTCTTTCACCTAGTAATATTTGTATGTAATTCTCACATTTTCAGTATCCACACCATTGTAATACCATGCTAATTTGTACTCGGTCTCTGAGTCACTTCATTACATCTTACTGAAAAACATGACTGACCCATGTTTGCATTTCCATGACTGAAATAGCTTTGGAACCTGCATGCAGGCTTCTCATTGTCTTTGCTTGCTTTTGTCTTCTCAGACTCCTAGTAAACAAGATTTTTGTAAACTGCTCATGGTTTCTTCTGTGCCTGTGCAACATTGTGCCAATATCACTCGAAAATTACAGACAACTTCAGTGAATGCATACGTACAAGCTGCTAGGAATTTCTGATCCTTGTCTTCTGTTGCAACGTGAGCCTGTACAAGTTTGTCTGACGTGAACTGTGCAAAATCTTTTCTGAGCTTTTTTAAGCTCTGGTTTTGTCCATGGGAATGCACGGCATTTTATTACTTCAAATCTGAAGATCTTTGTTGTAATGAGGACAGAAAAGCAGAAACCAAAAGCTTAGTGAAAGAATTTTAGTTAAGACAACTAGCTAGCTAGGACTCTGATCTCCTTGGCTTATAGCAATTGTGAGTATAAAACTTATAATAAGAAAATACTTTTATTCATAGAATACAAACACTAAAATAATAATAGCATACACCTCAAAGTCATTGGTGTTTTCCTGATATTATATTTGTTCATTCCAGCAAACTTCATCTGGTTACTTGAGGTGATTTAATAAATGACAAATATAATTTCTTTATAGCTGGACAAATGCAGATATGTAGAAAGTAAAATATTGACAATTCAAGTGACTTCTTCTGTGACTATGTTGTTGATAGGTTGAGCTAAGAATCACTTCCAATAGGTTTGTAATTTAAGTGAATGCATCCCATCATATGGTGCTGGCAATTAGTAGAAACAAGAAGCTGATGTCAAGCTCTGTGAAATCACACATGACATTGTACTCAGACTAATGTACTGTTCAGGAGGTGATTGCTGAAAGAGGAAGGAATGGAGTTATTCCCCAATAACTACATCAGGAATAATTCTATCCAATTCCTGTGACAATTATTCTTGCTTTTTTTTTTTTGCTTTCAACAATTTATTTTTTTAGCTACCCCTGGAGTAAAATATCACTAATCTTCCTGGGAAGCTATTGGACATTCTAATGAATATTTACATTCATGTAAAAAGACACAGCTGTCTGAATACCTATGGTTAAGACTTTGTTATTTTGATACAAATCAATCATATAATTTTGAATAGGGAGTGGTTTTTGGCAACATGTAATTTACATGAGCCACTTTAACATTAAAACAAGGTATCTGATTCTGTGAGCTGCAGATCGTTTTCACTGAGGAACTGAATATTGTACATTCATGTGTCGATCAGTTAATATTGAGAATGTTCAAGGATTTGCAGAATGTGGTTCTAAGGAGAGAGGTTCATATTATTTTCCCTCTCACTACATCTTTCCTCTCATGTTAGAATTTGACTATCCCAAAGAACATTTACTGGAATATCTACTAGATGAATTATATCGTTGCTGATAGCTTTCAGTGAACATTGCTGCTGTAAGTAAAAATCCTCTAAAGCTAGGATAAAAGCTTTGAAGATAAGAAAGATTACCATGGGAATGTCATTATTTGGAGAGAAAGAAGTAAATGCATTCCCATAAAACCTTTAATGATTGTTTTACATAAATGCATATCAAAAGCAAAAGTGCCAGGATCAGTAGGCGCTCAGGTTTTTTTTTTGGGTTTTTTTTGTTTGGTTGGTTTTTTTTGTTTTTGTTTTTGTTTTAGGGTTTTTTTGGTTTTTGGTTTTTTTTGTTGTTGTTGTTTTTATTTGATTTGGGCTCATATACCAATTTAGTCACCTCAATTTAGATTCTCATTTAGTATAACACAGGGCAGTTTTGCTAGAATAAATGATACTACATTGAAATATATAGAAAATGCCTTCTCTCCTCCCTTCCCCTCATCTGCCATCCCTTCTCCCTCCATCCCTATTTCCTCTTCCCTTCTTTAACATTTCCTTCCTTTTCCCTTCCCTTCCTTTCCTTGCTCTCCTTCTCCCTCTCCTTCTCCCTCTCCCTCTCCCTCTCCCTCTCATCCCCTCAGACCATTTTCTGGTTCACTTTTTAGAAATGTATTCATTATGAAATACGAGTATCAAGAGTAATAGACTTTATAGGATATTGTCATTCTCAAATATGAAGAAGCTAACTTCATACTAATAAATTATATCTCCAGTAGAAGAATGAAGACTGAATCTGAGCTTTCTTTCAGCCCGGCTGAGAGTTGAAAGATTCAGTATGTTTTAATTAAAGCACCCTAATCAAAGTCCAGATCGTGCTCTCAATTCTTTCTTTTCTCAGAGCAGAGGAAATAACAGGTGTGCTAGAACTGCTGTCTTCCCTTCAAACTGCAAAAGTCAGAAACCACATTCCAACTTACAGCTCAAAGTTCAGTTCCCCACAGCTACCTAGAAGGGGGGCAGGTGAATATCTGAGTGATTCAATTTGGCTGATAAAATTCTTTGCAAGTGAGACATTCTAACACAGACAATTGTTTATCATCAAGAGCAGGTAAATTATTCCACATTTTTCCCTCCCATACAGGACAACTAGGTGTGACAAGAGCTATGAGACTTAATTTGTGAGTTATAAATAGGTAAAGCAAGCTTGTTCTTTAGTTATAATTATGGTGCAGCTGGGTAACAGGGTGCCTGTGTGCACACCAAATCATGGATTTCTTGAGGGGTTCAGGAATATCCCAACTGTCTCCGCATGGATGAGATAGTGGACAAGCTTGAGACAATGGACCAGACTGAAACTAAGTGATTAACTGGACCTTCATAATGCAATAGTTGACTGTTACCAGAGCCCACCTGGTGGGAATTGTGGACTGATCTAGAAATGTTCACTGATGAAACTCTTGCTCATGTATAGTCTAATTTCTGTGCCTAAGTATGTTAATTGACATCCTGGTTGCAGTGTACCAATACATCCCTGTTGCTGAAGTGATTGAATTGTACATAGATAAAACATTTGTAAATAGACAATAGAAACCATTCCTCCAGGAATGGCCATTAGGAAATATCTTGTGTCTGTAGCTATGATATTTAAGAAATGTTTTATACGTAGGGTGTATAAGTTGCAATGACTTATGCATGTGCTGTGCTGGTCATGCAGCGCCATGGCCTGCTGCATTATAAGAACTGAGCAAAACTGTGGGTTTAGGGGTCTGTCCTGACCCAGAGAAAGATGACACTGCAAGAACCCTTGCAACAGACACCCCCCTTACCACTGGCCAGTGACTGATTTTCCTGCTTGGTAGATTTGATTGCCCATGCAAACCCAGCCTTACGCCAAAGTCCCAGTAAATAATTTTTCTTTTTAGCAAGAAAAGCTCTGCTTGTGCATTAGCCAGGAACTGACTAAAGAAGAAAAAAGCTGATTTCCTGAAGTCCTCTGGCCAGTGAAGAATAATAAACCTGAAATAAGAATGGCTTCCAGCCACATGGAACAAAGTGAGCAATCTTAGGTCAGAATTCCTCTGCTGCTTCCCTGCTGGCTCAGCTGGTTCCCTTCTCCCTCCCCTCTCACTGCTGCTTGCTTTTCCAGAGACTGCTGGGTTTCAATAAACCCATCCTGCAGATCCTCCATCTTGCCCGCTGGTGTGACTTTGGAACCAACTGTAAGAGACCTGATTTGATTATGCAGGATCCACTGGCCTGTAAATCTTAACTTTGACCACTAAACAACTTCCCCAACTTAGTAAGCTCTTAGCCACTTTGATCTTCATAGACTTGGAAAACCTTTACTTGAAGAGATAGGTTGTCCAGAAATATGTCTATTTGTAATGACATCCATTTTCAGACCTCAAACTGAAAACATAAATATGGTATTTAATGCATCACAAGGCATTTTTTTTTTTTAATTTAAATAAAAAAAGGAAAAGGAAGGGAGGCCAAAGCAGTGAATGCAGAAGTGATCAGAGGGCATAGGCCCTGTTAAAAAACTTTCATCTTTCAGCAGTCAACACGCACAGGCTGAAAGTCCAGAGCCTCTCCCAGCAACCTTACTACTGCCAGGCATTCCTAAAGAAATGCTGTGTAATTTTTCACAGTTGAGGGCAGAGTAGACCCCTCTGTAGATGATGATTACAGGTTATGCATAACTGCATTTGTCAAGTACTTGAGGCTGTTGTGAAGGGCTATAAACTCCTATTTCAGGGTCATACTTTCTTTTCAGTACAATCTCTAAAAACACAAAAAACCAAATAGTCAAAATCAATAACAGGAATTGTTCTTTCCAGAAACTGCTGCTTCACAGAAATTAAATGTTTGGCCTCTCTCTTTTTTTTGTTTGTTTGTTTGTTTGTTTGTTTGTATCATAAAACTGTGGTATATTACAGTGCTGTAAAGGCAACTGAAATTGAGATGATGAGTATGCTAACCAAGCTGAATCCTGAGGTATGCCAATTGTGTAAATATCTCAATTACTACCTCTAGAACAGCAAATATCAGTAAACTGTATGGGTATCCCAAACTTCAGCACACTGGGTCACTGCTGGAGAGATGAGCAGAGGGAAAGCTAGGAGGTTTTCTTTCTGCTCTGCTAGAAATTATGGGCATGATAATGTTGAAGACATGGGAGTATTGGCACTTATTTTAGGAAGAAGTAGAGCAGTCATGAAGAACTCTGTCACTAAGAACTAAGTCACAGGAGGGATTCAAAGGGGAGCCAGAAAGATGTGAAGTCAAAGCAGTAGTGCTTCCTCTCCACCAGCTTTAGACAGTGACACCATCTGCACTGGTGGCATTATAAAGCAGTTGCTGTGATCTTCCAGAAATTATTTAAATGGAAAAAAAATAAAAGTCTATGAATAAAATAGAAACAGAGTTAAAAACAAATCATCTGGTGGAAAAGTCCTAGAGGGCCTCATTTCCACTCATGTGCATATTCCATGTCTTAACAGTGTAAAAGGTCCTCAGAGTGACTGGGGGTTCAGTGCGCACTGTGCAGACATCATGGCTCATGTGTGTTGTTTGAGAGCTGGTCTTACAATTTAAAAAACAGTGAACTGCAGAATGCTTGGCATAAAAAGTAGCACCATCTGTTCTCAAAGCATGGATCCTTGTCTCAGGGAAGGGAGCTGCTGTTGTTTTTCATGAGAAGATAGGTAGTTGCCTCACTGGAGGTGAGGCTGACCTGGAGTTCTCAGACTATTATGTACAGTAACAATTTTATCATTCTCCACACTGTTCCTTGTCTGATAAGCCCCAGAAGTTATTTACAGTTCAAATCATTCCAAGGTTGCTGGCTATTATAGGAAGAGAAGAGATTGTGAGGCAGTGCAGTTTGCACAGTGCAGCAGCAGGACATTTCTGCAGGTTACTGCCCTATGGGGCTGCATTCATTAAAGCAAAGGCTGGACCAAAACTCCTACCAGGCAGTGGGTCAGGAACTGATTTCAATGGTGGTGTAAATAAAGTAGTTCGCATTCTTAGTGGGCACCTGCACTTATTCCACCTGAAAAAAATCCTTTCCTGCCACTGGAACTAGGCTGGCCAGTTTCAATAATCTCGAATACAGAGATACAAGCTTAAAAGGTAGTCCAATTCCAACAAATGTAATGAAAATAAGGGGTCACAGAGGTGAACAAGACCTGTTTTTGCAATTTTTATTGTAAATGCTAGCATTTAAAAGCCAATCTTAATATGGACATGAAAAGGCAGACATTAAAGGGTGTGATAAATATCTGTCCATGGCAGAAATTTCACTTTGGTCTCAGAATGAAAAAGCCAGAGACAGTCAACCATGAGACAACACTTCACAGAAAATGAAGCCTCATCAGTCTGGTGCTTGTGGAACCTCCTGTGCAATGGACTTTTTGCTGGGGACCTTCTTCTACCACTGTGAATTTCATCTGATTTACAAATCCCATGGGTAAATAACTATGAATAAATGGAAAAGCTGTGAGACAGCCATGTGTTATAACAACAGAATAAAGCTAGAATTTATCAGTTCTCAAATGTTTGGGTTTTTTTTTTAAACTCATAGCCAAGTTAACAAGCCTGAGTGCTGCAGTCAGTATCTACACAGCATAAGTCAGTGGTACTTGTTTTGCCACCTCGGGTATCAGAGGGGCTGCACATACTAATTTTTAAAGTGCACATAAAAGTAGGAATTCCTATGGTATCAATTGCACTAGAAGATTACCAAGAGCCTTCTGTCCTGAAGTGTTTAGCAAATTAATTAAAAGATCTGGATCCTCATGAGTCCAAAAATTCTTTGTTGTTTAAAACCATAATCTTCTTGTTTTAAATAAGGAGTCCAGTCATATAAAATAATCCAAAGCCTTTTGCAATGCATAATCCAGTGAAAAGACTGGTTTTGGTTCAAAGTTGGCTAAGCTATTTGTAGCAGGTAGGGACAATAGCCGGATTTGAAAGTGGTCAGCTGTTTGAAAGATCCTCTGATAGAAATCTGTGAGGGAGAGCAGCAGTTCACTGTCTAGGGAGGACTTTGTGAAAAGTCCTCATGTTCACATGTGTGCATTTAAGAAGAAACATCTCTGGAATGAGGTTTTTATAGGCCTTGTCAGAAACTGCAATTCCAATTTACACCTCTATTTACATACATTTAAATACAAATAAAATCGCAAATCATCTTAGCAACAGCTGAGGATGAAGCACAGATAAGCCAAGGAAGGGTGGACAACTGTCCTTAATATTCATTTATCTATGTTGCCAAATCACCACTTTTAAAATAAGGGTGGGAAGTCAAACAGAGATGTTTAATTGGGCAAATAACTTCACTGCTTGCTTATGCTGCTGAAAGGAAATTCAAAGGATTTCCAGACATTAATCTTTTCATTAATCCAAAGGAAATCCTTGGATGATGAGGAACTGTTACAAAGTGGACCTCAGGGATTGAGTTATGTAAACTGTGAGACTAATCCAGGGATTCAAACGTGGATATCATGTCCTGACTAACTGTCTATTCAACTGGTGCTCAAATTCATCTTGCAGCCAGTTACACTGAAGGATTTTCAGTGTGGCTTTTAACGCAGTTGTGTGGATAATGTCTCTATCAAAAACCTCTATCAGCTATTTACAGGACAGTTATAACTGCACTTCAGACTCCTTTGTTCTCTTCTGGTGGTCTTCATTTTCTCCAGCCCCTTTAACAAGGAGATGTTCAAATCCTGATATGTAAAATGTTAACTTGGACCTTTAAAGGATGGCAGAAGGTGTGCCCAGATGCAGCAACACCAGTGTAATCTGCAGTGTGAATGCTGCCAGCTCTTCATTGATCAAATGTATCATGCTCAACAAGGCGCTCCTGCAGCTTCATAACTCCCCTGAGCTCCTTTATAGCGTTTCCAGGAGCCTGGAAGTCACATATCTTCTCCTAATTTGACAAAAGAATAACTGTGTGCTCAATGCTCCTTGTCTAGCAAGGACCAACATTTTTTTTTGATCCCTCAGTTTACCTATTGTTCACTTCAGGTAGCTGAGTGTTCCTCAGTGATTTTCAGACAGATCAATATTAAAAAGTGTTGAGCTGGAAGCTGCTTTTGGGTAAACCTTAGAAATTCCTTTAAAAAAAGTTTTAATTTTTTTTTTTAACTGAGGGTTTGTTCTAATGATGTGAAAACTCATGAGACAACAAGGAGTGATAATCTAATCTTTCTCGCAAATAGCTGCATCTTAGGTTTTTAACAACCCGAGGTAGAATAAATTAATTACAGTTGTCTCAGGTAAACTAAATGGTACTTCCTCTATCCTGTTTGGTTGGGTGTGGTTTTTAATATTTTCTCTTAATTTGTTAATCATTCCATATTGTAAAAGATTTCTGCCTTTTGATTAGAGGGGAAGCCTACAGGAACTTTCATTCTACACAGAGCAGTGCAAATAAAATTCAGAAAAAAAAACCAATTTAATTTCTTTCTTGAGCTGCTTGTTCCTTGCATGTGTATAGAGAAACATAAGAATATTTAAGGAAATACATTTGGAAAAAAAGCAACATATGCAATCCTAGGATTTGTCATGTATTTTTTTCCCAGGAGCACAAAATTCAAACAGGTAACAACTTTACCAATTGCTTTGCTCCACCCCTCTCCCCTCTGCTGTCCTTCCTTGTCCCCACCTCTGGTCTGTCTGTGCTGGGCACACACAGAGTGAGGGCAGTGAGGGAGTCATTATGACCCTCTCTCAAGGGAGAAGGCACTGTCCATTCTACAGGTGAGTGTCTCTCTGTGCTGCTGACACAGCTCAACAGGCTTCACATGAGGATAGGGAAACGAGAGCTGTGTGAGGAGCAGGTTGGGCTGGGGAACAATGGTCCAAGGCTTGCCATCTCCACCCATCATTGCTCAGGAACCCGCACTCATCCCCCTGCCTGAATCCAGCTGATGGGGTTGGACCAGGCCATGGTAGTGACTAATTTCTCTTGCAGTAGATGCACCATGAGGTTTTAATAAGCCAAAGTTTTAAGATGACTTAAAGGGGGTGAGAGAAAATCCACCTGTTTGGAGGGGCAACATCCACATACTGTTAAAAGTAGTGTAACATATAAAATAATCATCTAAGACAGCCCAGATAGTTTAACAAGAAATAAAAGCTGTTATATGTAGGGTCTTTTTCTCCAAAGCTTTGCTCTGAGCTGTTAAGGCTCTCACACAGAGCCCAGCAGTATATTTTGTGGCCGGTCTTTTTGTATTGGCTGACTATGGCAGAGCTCCTAAATTCATACTTTGGCAGTTAGCTGGGAACTGACAGAGCACCAATAAGCCCCACTGAAGTCATGGCTTTTGAAAACCAGGCCTACTTCATTTGTGTGGTGAAAATGGACTAAAAGCATTCATTTAACCACCTAGAATTGAAAATATTGTCTAAAGATTTTACATTGACCATAAATTAACTAGAACTCTCAGCCAGCAATAAAATAAAGTCATTCCCTGCCCTGACCAAAGTTGCTTTTTCTCACCTAAAAAGATCTGATTCCTTGTTTGGCATGTGCTCCCTGAGCAGTTCATGTGTTTTCAGAGCCCAGGCTTGTTCTCCTCTTGCCCCTTTCACAGCCACATTGAAGCTGTGCCATCAAAGAGTCAGCCAGAGCTTATGCACTCAGCGGCAAAGACAGGCAAGTAGAATACAGCAATTTTCTTTTTAATCCTCCTGCCTTATCATCAGTGTAGCAGCTTTTTCAGATCTTCAATTGTCTCATTCATGTGGAAGGCATACCACAATCAGGCACCTCTTTCTCTCTTTTCTTTCTTTTTTTTCTTTTTCTTCCTTTCTTTTTCTTCCTTTCTTTTTCTTCCTTCCTTCCTTCCTTCCTTCCTTCCTTCCTTCCTTCCTTCCTTCCTTCCTTCCTTCCTTCCTTCCTTCCTTCCTTCCTTCCTTCCTTCCGAATCCCTTCCGAATTCCTTCCGAATTCCTTCCTTCCTTCCGAATTCCTTCCTTCCTTCCTTCTTTTTCTTCACCCCATCAAAAAAACTTCATCCTAGCTGTTAATTTTCTCTCTCTTCAAACCATATTAACTTTAATATGCATTGCTGCCTCCTCAAAATACCCCAGAAATGTGAACTTCTAATCTACATCTTGCTGTAATTCTATTACATTTTCTTCTTAACACATATGATCCTAATTCAGTGCCCTTATTTTTGGAGCTTTCTAACTTTCCCATGCAACTCATTTAGACATTGTTCATCATTTTCTGACTCAATTTTATTTCCCTCCTTCTATCTTCCTTTCCGTAAAAAGAGAAAAACACAAGCAAAAAGGAAAAAAAAAGATAAACATTTTCATAAAAAAAAAAGCCAGTAATTTATTTTCTAGTAGATCTTCATGAGACGTGGTTAGCAGAAAAATATCTGGTTTAAGTACAGCATTTGTGAAGGTCAAGTGGCATGTTGGTCTTGCAGTTGTCTAATTTTAACATTTCTTCAGTCTGGAAGAACAAATAAAAAGCTTCATGTCAAAATGAGTCAAAAAGCACCTTTTCCTTTAAAGCCTTGTGCAGGAATGAATGATAAATGCTAGTTCCTGTCTGCTGAAAGCAAAGCCTTTAGCAGGCAGACAGCCATTTCAGAGAGCTGCACACTTTGTAACAGCAGCAGCAAAACAGGGAAAGTTCTGTGCAGATCAAACCAAAATACCAAAATCTCTACCTGTACAAGCTTATGTTAAGGTGATGCTTTTGAGAAGAGTCTGCACCACCTTTAGCTTGCAGGGTAATGTGCCTTTTCCACTCACTGCAGAAAACAATACAAAGAATGAGGCAGCAATACCTGAACGAAAACAGGAACACCCAGCAAAGCACGGGGAAGTGACTGACTGGAATGTTCAGAAGTGCCCAAGGACTCTTTCAGCAGAGAAACATTGAGCATGGTGACACATGAAGAAACTAAAAGATAAAGCCAGTGACTGTGTTCTCTCTTTTCTCTTGGGACCTGAGGAGAGCAAACGCCGCTAGAACAAGTAGAAATATTTTAATAATAAAGTAGAAATACTCACCCTAAGGGCTGCAATAAATTAGGCCTCCAGTGCAGTGACTGATAGAGGTCATCCACAAGGCAAAGAACTGCTGTAAAGAGTCCTCTCTGTGGGGATTTCCCTTACTGCTGGTGAATAATTATCCCTGTCCCCTGTGACTGCCCCAGCCTGCTGTCACAGGCCCTGTGATGCCCTGACAGGGGACTGGTGCTGTGGGAGCTGCAGAGCCAGCTTGGCACAGGAGCTCCAGCAGCAGGGAGATGGGCCTTTGGGAAACAGCAGCCTGGCAATGATCTCCCGAGCGAGCAGTGTGACCAAACTGAACCGAGCTTCCCCTCTCATATTTCTTTTTCCAGTCCTGTGGATTCATCAGCTTCAAGTTGGAAAGCCTCTTGGTGCTCACTGGAGGTGGTACTGTGCTGATGTGCCTGCATGCCAAATATGCTGAGATTTCCTGCTGTGGAAAAAATGAACGAAGGAGAGGACAAAAGAGTGCATATATGTATTCCTAATAAAAATACAAACACCACAACTGTATGGCCTGATACATTTGGATCTTATTGATTTGACAAATTCCTGCAAGCAGTAAGAATGAAGAAGTCAGCAAAGTGGCATGTGCATATGCTTACAAACCAATTTTTAACTACATGAGATGGCCTCAGGCTACTCATGTAAGGATGATTTTTTTAAGTCAAAATGTACCCGAAATGTTTGGCAGAAGGGATCAACTTGATGGCTTCATAACTCTCAACAACTGGCAACATCTTCAGCAGCTTCAGGCATAGATAGGAGATCCTCGGACCTCTTGCTTGTTTGGTCACTCGACCTGTGAAGACTTACAAGTCCTGCCCTGGGATGTCACAGGTTTGTTTAAGGGTCTAATTTATGTGTGTTCACTCATACCTGTTTTGCTCTGCTAAACTGAAACTTGTTAACTTCTTAACAAAAAACTTATTGTCTAGGCCCAAAGCTCAACTTTTAAATCATTACCAAACCATTTAACTGATTCATGCAATATGATTATTTCACTTTACAAATTCTGAAGACCAAATTTGGGAAAATTCTGTAATGTCATGGTCAGTTTAAATGAGCCCTCTGGCTGATAGAAGCAATGCCATTTATTCCCATCCCTGGTGGTATTTCTGGCACACAGAGACAGCATTTATACATCTGATGTTCTGGGGTAAGGAGTCCAACTCTGGAGCCTGTACAGGAAATAGTCTTGGCTTCAACAATGCTGAGACCTACTTTTTGACTTCACAAAACTTCAGACACAAAAGGAGATGTGGGGAAGGGCAAGATGAAACTTTCAGACTTGGATTCAGTTCAAAATCTATTTCAGATTTCAACTGATACAGACCTTTATTTATAACTCCAAACTTGGCTTTCTATTCACCTAAGGTGCACGGAAAGATTTCTTTGTGTATTGATCTCCATTTACCATTTTGAATTATTTGTTTGCATTCACCATTGATGAAATTCATGTTCAAAATCTTTTGTGATGACATACATCATCACTGACACACCCAAACAAAATTTCCATATTTGAGTTCAAAGCTCAAGTATAAACCTCCTCTTCAACCTCAGAAGTGAGACATATCTTACATATGGGAGTATGGGTTTTCTGCACAACATGTAGAAAATCGTGTCATGGTTTTGTTAATTTTTATTATCAAGGAAGCCATCAGCTCTAAGCATATACATACTTTGCAATCCTAAGGAAGGAAAAGTGAGGAGCACCATCTTTCTGATGCCTTTGCAGAAGTCTCACCAATAGATCCCCAGGAAACTGCATCAATCAACCACTGCTTTAAGAGACACTGACAATTTTGCAGGTGTTTGAACTTTGTTAAGGCTGGATTTTAGGTCTCTCTTGAGCTTGGTGTGAAAGAACTAGCAAGCTCAACTACTTGCACAGCAAGTGTTAAGCAGCTAAGGGTTATTTGCTCGGATAAGCAAGCTTTCTATATGGAAGCCTTTAGTAGTGCATACACTTGCTAGAACTCCTGGGACTGGATGTGCTTTTGGATACCAACAGCAGTCTCTGTAAATGAAAAGTAGGCATTAATTACTCTTAGCATACTGAGCACATCTACTACTTTTTACAAGACAAACATCAGAAAAATGAGAAATTAAGTAACACTAGATGAAACCTGCCAATACATTGCATTTATAGAACTTTTTACCTGAAATACTTCTTGCATTAGAGATTTGTAAGTGGTACAGGTTGCTTTACAACCTTCTACTCCTGACTCCCCTGTGTGGTGCGTCTGTCCCCTTAGAGCCTCTCCCTCACCTGCTGAATTCCCAGTTTATCCAGAGCTGCCACCCTCCTTCTAGCTTGTTTTTCTGTTGCCAGCCCAGTGGACACATTGTAAAATAACAGGATGTCTCCAGGGAGGGTAGATTCACTCCGCCCAGCTATGAGCGGCTCATGTTAGCGTCTCTGAGGCTAGTCTGATGCACGAGGGTTGAGATCAACATCTGATGGGTCAGGTCACAAGGTAGGGTCAAACACACTTCAGGCAAGTTGAGACTGTTTTCCCCTCCCTGCTGTTCTGTCTGTAGCACTTTGTAACTGCATCTGCGGAGTTCCCAGCTCAGTATTTCAACCTTTTGAGACCATTCTAGTGGGCACAGCTCATTTTTACTGTTGGCAATATTGCTATACATCACATTAGAGGATGCTGATTATTAAGATGTAGTAGCCAAAATAAACTGTAACTAAAAAAATAAAACACGCATATGCAAATATTTGGAATGCACACTTCATGAATGGTTCTGGACAAGCACTACATATAATCCTGCTACAGAGAGCTGGAAACAGCTGCCCTGAAAACAGGACCTTATCTGACAGTGGTTATAAACTGGTGAGTCAGTTAGTGGCTGGTCTTACATAAAAGTGGATTAAAGAGGAGCAAATCCAAGGTTGATGATAGAATTGAGATGAGAAACAGTAATAAAAATGGAATAGATCAGAAAAGAATGAATGTCAACCTCTGAACCACTGAGCAACAAGCTGGCCGAGCACACTGTAAGAATCAGCTGGGAGGTATAGAAACCCTGTTTTTCACACAGGGATTAAGATAAGATAAAGCAGTTAAGATAAGACCTTGTAATATTTGGTGTTTCTCTAAGAGAGAGCAAGTATATGATGTTTCTTTGCAGCTAATAAGGGTCCTGAGCCCTACAAGTATCCCTGTTATAACAGCACCACGGAAAATGACCTATCCAGCTGGGTTTCTGGCATTGCTTTATTATTGAGTAAGGAACACCTCCAAAGGCACACTGCAAAGTGAGGTCTTAATTCAGTGTGGACTCAAGAAAATATGACATTTGTTGAAGGATATAGTAAATGTTAAAGTGTATAACGTGGATTCTTAAAGATCTCCCATCCAAGCTCACATCATGCCCTAGGCTGCCAGACTTTGACATCATAGCCCATCTCACTATGGGGCACTGACAAAGCTGTGCAAAGCTTTAGTGTTGCTGCACACAGTGAATGAATCACAGATTCTGGTTATTTGAGTGGGCTAAGGTTTCTTACATCAAGATATGGACTTCTGAACAAAGAAAAATGTTTAATGAAAAACTGATGTTTTCTTAATATAAATGAGTAAGCGCAGTAATTTGCACTTATATAACTCCTTTCATGTCCTCCAGAGCTCAGAGCTTCTTAACGGTGAAAGTGATGTTTTTCTTTACTTATATTTTAAAGGAAAAAATGAAGCACTTGGAAATTACTTGCACAGTTGAGTCATAACTCTGGCCAGCCTCTTGCTGTCATTGTCATATGTTGCTGCATCCTCCTCACTACCAATTTAATAGTTTATTGTTTGAGTTTCTTTGCTGTTTGCATACAGAGGATAAGTTTACAGCAGTTGTAGAATGATTTGCTATTTCATTATATGGATTTGTTCTGCAAGCTTTGGAATGTAAAAATAATTTCTGTACTATCCATTGTAATTTACAATTAATTAGGGCCAATTTTATCAGAACTAGTGAAGGAAGAACAAAGAACTTTGTAGCACATATTTTTCTTTTGGCATCAGCACTGGCTTACGTAGCTCTCACTTTGTTCTCTTGTATAACTTTTTCATGGTGCTCCATTTTTAAATCTGATTCACTGCACAAACAGTTGTTGATTCACAACAGAGAGAGTGGTATGCGGGGAGGGACGGGCAATGGGCAGTGAGAACTGCCCTCTCCAGCTTTGCTAGTCATAAAAAATACAGGAATATTTCAGAGAATTAGCTGTGTCCTGGACATGGTGAATAGAAAACAAGTATGTATTTTAAACGTGGAACCTAGGTATTGCAAAGGTTCAATGAAAAACATACAAAGTCTTTATCTTCAGGTCTCTAGTTCAAATTACAAGTAAAAGATCTGAGGTCCATTTCATAGCAGAGGAGTGCTAATAGCACTGATTTTTGCTCTTAGTTCCCTTTTAGAGGCAAGAGCAGAGGGAATGCATTACCCACTCTGCGCTAGAGGCAGGTCAAGGCTGAGCACATTGGCAGGTCTGCTGCTTGCTTTGTCCCTGTTGAATAATGAGAAAATTAATCCCTTGGGTAGTGAATGTGACACCCTCTGACACCACAGATTCAGGCAGATGGAGGGAAAGGATGCAAAGTGTCTATGGATTCGTGCTCCATAAATCAAAAGCCACTCAGAAGTAATTTGTATTGGACAAACATAAAACTGATGCAACACAGAGTCATGCCAGCTCCTAGCTGATCAATAAGAATATTCAGTAAAGCCATTGCAAATGTCCAGCTTTTAATTGGCACATAAAATTTTATGAAACAGAATCATCACATAAACAGTGACAGCATGTAAAAACTGCACCAAATACACCAACAAGAGCTTAATGGTAATTCTGATAAAAGTATTTCATAAGAACCTGTTTACCAATGATATCCTTCATGAACTTATATTGGAAATAAAGGCTATCAAATTGGAGTAAGCCCATGAAATTATTACTACAAACATTCATTATTTTATGAAGCAGCCTATTGACATTCCTTAGCCTGCATAAAGAATTATGAACACTTGTTACACTAGTACACCATGGCTTGGCTTTAGATTACAAATTCATCACTGTGTTCATAAACTCTTGACAGTGTTTCTTTGCTTATGTGTAAAATGTGTACACATTTACCAGTCTTGCTAGAATCACAGCTAGATAGAAATGATTACGTTAAAATGCCAGTGCCTGGCACTCGTTCATGTGCAAAAATGAAGCTGTAGTTCTACTGAAGATGAATTACAGGACTGCATAAAAACAAGGCATGCCTTTTTCACTGTGTTAACAAATGAAGTGAAAATCCATGCATGTATGTCTGTACTGTGCTGGCAAGTCAATCTATAGTCCTACGAGTTTTTATCATGGGTTTGAAGTTTCAACCTGTGCCTACCTGAAGGGTTCTCTGGCTGGTGATGCTGTTTTCCAAAGTTGTCATAGTCATCAGCAAAAAAATGACCCTAAATAGTTGAAAGTGGGAAGACAGAAAAAGTCTGAAAGATGACAAAGATTCACATTGGCTCTGGGGAGACCTAAGGAAGAAAGCAAAGAATAACAGAGGTTCTGCTAGCATGAACATTTTCTTTCCATGTTCTCCCAGAAAAAAACTCTCTTCCCAGACCTTGTGAGTAATCCTACAAGGAGTTCTTATTTTATCCCTTTTAGTGGAAATTAGCATGCGCTGTCATACACTTCATCACTGAGTGGCAGATGATGGTGCTGACCACTGTATTAGGCATTTTCCTGGTCTGCCAGTTGCTTTGTTATGTTTTACATTAAACAACATTTCAAATGAAGTCTTTTTAGAAGAGCTGAGGGCTTTGAGTAGCAGTCTCTCTGCTGCAGCCATGCTGAAAACAAATGGATTACTGGTGATGTACAGTAGCAAAATACTTTTCTCATCTTGTGTTTTGTGAGATACCATATGTGCTCATGCAGATAATATGAGAAAACACATTATTCCAGGAGTCCTGGAGACTCCTCTGATGTGAACTGATAAATCAGTTCTGATAAGAGCAAACAGCTCAAGTCCAAACGGAGATATTCAATTATGTGAGATTTTCACTTGTCAGTGCATTCTGACAGGCCCATTTAATATGTCAAAATCTTTTTAAAATGGACTTGGACATTGCTGACAACATAAATTACATTAAAACTTCTTTTCTGAGTTGAGTTACCTGCTTGGTCTGTATAAGTCTTGTGAATTTGGGGAGCTCTGCTCCTGCTACTTTGGGAAGGACATTTTGTTTGTATAACTTTTGTTCTTCACATTGTTAATCCAGGACATTAAAACAATATGACTGGGTTCAGTAGTGGAAGGTGGACTTTCCACACCTCACTGCATTGGAAAGCAGACATACATGTGCTTTGCGTGAGGTCTGCACGAGGTCCTTCCTACAAGCAAAATAGAACATTGCTATGCTCCCAGGTATTAAAAAGGGAGCCAGAACACTTAAGTTGGTTAAAAAGAATGTATTCAACCTCTCATTCTCCAAGAGTGTTCTAGTTTTTGTTTGAATGAGGTATTCTCCTCCTGTCTGAATTATATTGTGATGAAAGACTCTTCTTTCAATTTCTTCATTTTTTCCTTCAGTCCTGTCAACGAATGCATGTGCACTGGTTGAGAGTATTTGTGTTTCTCTCCTAGGAAAGGATGTGCTGCCTGCTATACTTGTGCTCAGCTGACATTCTCCTCCAGCTACACCTGTTTAACTACAGTAAAATTAGAGGGACAGAACCTTCAACAGGTAAAGTGTTTTACTTATGGATATTTGATACATTGGCTTTTGAGAGGTAACTGTGTATGACCCTTTCTTCCACACCTGAAAATCACTGGTATAGTGCTACTGGCTTACTATGTGGAAAACAGAATCCAATGTCAGTTTGTTATACAATTTTCCAACTTAAATATATATATACACACAAACCGTGGATATAACTGTGGATATAACTGTGGATAAAGATCTGTGTTCTCCTGGGAATCAAGTTGAGGCATTTGCATGAAAAAATAAACCAAACCAAATTACATTACTAAAATGTTGGCTTATAAAAATTTTAGATAAATTTCCATTTTCTTTATTAAAAATGCCTTTATAATTTATTTCAGTTAATATGTAAGTCACCATTTATAAGAAAAGATTAAGGCTAACACAATAGGGAGGTACTTTCTTGTACTATCAACACCCCTGGAGCTTGGGGCTGTAGTGATAGCTAACACTCACCAATGAGGGACACATCTGAGGTGGCTGATGGAGACACCATGAAATCACTGTTTTCCCTAGAAAACCAGATCAGCTAAAATGTAAATGACTGGGAGAGAATTCAGTGATGCTATATTTGCAGAATTATTTTTATTGCTGCATTAATCAAGAATGCAACCCAGTTTTCTGACTTATTTGTTATACAGTCATGTAACATAAACTGGAGGTGAATTAGTTGGCTCCATGATCTGCGTTCCCAGATGTAAACATTTCAAAATTCTGTGATGAGAATCTATGCTCTCAGTCTGAGTTTGTTTGGAAGGTATGTTCTAGTTTGGGAAATACATCCTTCAAAAAGACAGAAATGTTACCATAAACAGAAACATCTGTAGATTTTAGTCCCAACTTAAACATGTGTTTGGGCATGGATGTGTGTATATTTCAAAGACTGACACAAGGACATTATAATTAATTTCCTTCTAATATGCTTAAAATATTTTCTCGTGCACTGTAAATTATACTATAAGAACAATAAAGCTTCTAGCGAGATAGCTGCTTGCTCAAACATAAAAGTTTATTAAAAAAAAAAGCATTTTCTTTCTCTGGAGTTAGAAAGGAAAAACATATGTGCATACTTCATTCTGAAAATATTGCCTAATTCTCATTAGAAGTTAGCTGACATTAGAGTTACAAAGTCTATCCCAGCATGCCCTCTGCAAAAATGCGCCTGTATCACTGAAAATTAGACACAAAATGAATAACACTTTTTCAGTGAGAACAGGTGCAAAAATCCTGTTTGGATATAACAGGGAGAAAGCCACTGATGACTTCTTGTTCTTTTCCTTAAAAATAATCAATTTCTTCATTTCCCATTGCTAGAATTTTCAAAGCCTCAGTGTTAAAATTAAAGCTCCAGTGCACAGATTTGTGATGGGATTTCTTTATTTCTGGGAGGGTTTGCATGGTGACTGGCCTTGAAAAGATGGCAGTTTCTTTTCCTCTCCTACCAAATGTTTTTCTTCCATTTTCTCTTTTTTTCTGGCATGATCTGCAAGCCAAAGATTCTCATACCAATATTGTAATGCAAAGAGCGAAGTGAAATATTTCTTTTAGAAAAAGAAGAATAGTTATCTGTTAATTTTTACTGCTTCATGTGAGCAAATGCTAGTAAAATATAAACCCATGCTGCTGAGGTAACAGAAAGAACATTGCTCCAGTCCTTTCAGCTTCCTAAAGCCTTCATATTTTGAGTGTGTGGGTTTTTTCTGCCTTTGACAGGGAATTATCTATTACCATTTAATTGATAGTTGTTTCAAAAGTGCTGACATAATACCTCAAACTTCAAGACTTTATCATGAAATGACTGGAAATAAATATTGCAACAATGTTGATAAAATGCTACTTTTATTTGAAAGTTGATTATCATACTTGGTGCAATGGCTGACTTTTAACTGAAAATTTTAATTACAGACTTTTCTTGAACCTTCCTCAAAATTTAAGTGCCTCCTATAAGTAAAATGTACTAGAGATTTATTATAATATATAAATATTCAATAAGAGATGTCATTACTTGGCTATTGATGAGAAGTGTGGGCGATGAGCAGACCTCTTCAAATGACCAGGTTAAAAAATCTTAGAGAAAAAAAGTTCTTCGTCATAGATTCCCTTCTATGTTTTTCTAGCACCAATTTTTTAAAATTTTCTAGTCTGTTCCACAATGCTTGCTCCACAGTGCCACATATTACAGGCATGACTTTTACAAACTCAGGTATTTTTCAGTCGGTTATCTTGGTAACTCTGCAATAACGTAGTTCCCTTCTTAAAGAGTGCTTTTTTCTGAAGCCTGACAATTGAATACTTTCAAGCTCTCACTAATGTGTGATACGGGACCTGATAAAGAGTAAGCCCCAAAAGAGACAAAATCAAGAGGTACAGAAGTTAGGCAGGATATGCCAATTTGCACTGCTCACCTGGGAGACTGTTGGAGCCATGTCTGTTGTAGTGGATGCATCCTACTGGTTCCTCCATGGACAACACAAGCAGCATGGCAGGTAAACTGACAAGTGGCAAAAAAACACCTGCAGACAGAAGTTAAGTACAGCCTGCCAAACCCTTTCTGAAACAAGGGTAACCAGATGCTTTCCAGCCCGCTTTAGTCTTAAGCAAGATGTCACAAGGACAAAACAATTTATGTCTATTTAAAAAGCACAAGGAGCCCTGATAAACTTGTTTGAGTGGATGAAGAGAGGCTGATTGTTGGTGGCTGGAAGAAAGATCTTGCTAAATAATTAGCTTACCAACCTCTGTATTTCTTCTGAGCTGTACCGTGACACAAAATGAAGAATTGATACACTTTATAACAATTTTGTAGCCCAAAAGAGATTCCACTCTTAATAAACATCCCTTCCTGTTAAGCTCTCTAAAGTCCCCATTTCTTCTTTTGAAGCGGGTGAGAAGTTTGTTTGTCAATGGTGAGAGCTGGACTATCAATACTTACATTTTTTTCACAAGTCTGCAGACATGGTATAAGCATAGCTATCAGCTGGCCCAGAGATATTTGATGCAAAAATAATTACATTGACATGGATGCTTTCAATGGTCATTTCAGTTCACATTGTTCATCTGTAGCATACATGATGTTGATAGCTAGGTTTGAATAAAGTGTAGTTAGCAGAAACAGCTGAATGTTCACTAAAAGTCATGAAGCCAAAATGAATGAAAAAACTATACTGAACCTGTAGAATTGTTCATAGTGGCACTATTTTATGAAAAGAACAAGCCTTAATGAAAGACAGTGGCCTTTGTCTGTTATTTTAAGGAAACTTGAACTTCAACGTATAAGTTTACCTCTGTAAAGACAGAGTTATATCATCAAGAGAAGCCTTATCATTACATTTATTGGAGGTAGGGAAAGGGAAGGATGTGTTATAGAGTAAACCAGTTAGGGTTACACTTTGATTACACCCATTTAGAGCTGGAAATATGAAGAGGACTCCTGTGATCTCACCGGTGTTTGCTGACTATTACTCTGACTGATTAATAGATATGCAGCATTATCACTTTCAGTTTTTCCTTACCCTCTTTATGGGCCGAAGTTTTGATCCCATAAAGTAAAGCTTGATGTTAATTTTCCTAGCAGCCAATAAAGATAAAATGTATACTTAACCTGTTTAGCCTCTTGCTGTTGAGTTGTCAAGACAGATTGCTTAGAGACCTGACTTGGTCAGAGCCAAATGGGGGTTGGCCTCGGAATGTCTGTGCCTATGAAAATACAAGCTCATACTGCTGTAAGTACAGGGCATATTGCATTTATCTCTATGCATCCTAGGAGTGTGATCAACAAGCAATACAAATGAACTTTCATTAGTAGGCTTGTAGTGTGTCTTAATAATCTCCCTAAAATTGTCTTTTATAGCAGTAGTCAGTCCCACCAATATGGATGCTTGCATTTAAAAAGAAACAACTTTGCACAGGCCCACCATGGACTGTGGGAAAAAAAGAAAAGTATTTCCCTTTTCTACTTTGTCATATGAGATACATGCAAGTGGTTTGAATGTAGTTGACCATTGATGTGACTGTCTGAAATTCAAGACAAATTTCAAAATATAGCTTAGCTCAAAGTTGGTTTATGAAAATCTACATTAACGTAACAACTTGAAATTATTTTGAGATAGTTTATCTGTGACCTGAAGTAGATCTCATTATTCTCTACCAAAAGCTTAATGATCTTCAAATTATGAAGTTTAGCATAATTTATATGCACACATATATATATATATTCTAGGGTTATACCCACTGAGCAAAACCTCAGTTAAGATAATGCCTGTATTTAAACCTCCTTGAAGAACCCACTAAAGAGCAGAAAGAGGGACTGTGGTCATTGTAAGGGGCTTTGCCAGCTCTGTGTAATTTCACTGTGAAATGCAGGTGCCAGAGCCCGCTCCCAGACCAAGAGCCCAGGATCCTCAGTGAGCTATAAGCCTGACATGAGACATCTACTGATGCTGCATAAGATGTGCCTCATTTTCCTGCAATCCAATTTTCTTTGATTTTGCTGTGTAGACCTAAATTCCATTTGGGTAGGAAAGCCTGTGGCAGGGAACAAAGTGACTCTTTTTTCATCCCCAAATGGAGACTTTTTTCTTGGTTTGAGGACTGTGGCTCATTTGTTTGAAAGACATTGAAAGCACTTGGCTTCTTATCATGCTTCTCAAATATGCAAGTAAGTTGTGACAAGGTAGAATGTAGAATCTATACTTGAAGTAAAAGTTTTCTGACTTTTTGTTAATTATTAATACCATACATCTGGAAAATAGAGATCTGCTTGACAGTGGCAAAAGAGCTTTAGAAGACAGTACTTGTGTTTGTCTGTGCAGAAAAGGTACCCTGAAGCTGCTGATGGAACTGAGCCATGAGACAAGTGATAGTCAAGGATGGGGGAGGGATTGTTGGCTCAGGTTGAGCTGTGTCTTTGGAGTGCAATGTACCTGTCACAAGCTGCTGGTGGCTAACAGCTTAATAACCTGAAACTGCCTGCCCTAGGACAAGCAGGGCAGTACAGCCTTCACTTGCTTTTTATGTTTGTCTCTTCCCAGGAAATCAGCTCTAAGATAGATTAGTTGTATTAATAGAGGAATGTAATTCTTCGTTAACTTCAGCAAAAGAAGATAGAACAAATTTAAACTAGCTTCAATAGATGACAAAAGCATGGTAATATGATGATACATTGCAAATATGAACACAATAAAGTATTCTGTACAGATGAGATTTTAAAACAGGCAGTGAAAAAATAAACTTCACAGTGTGGTCTTGGTACTGCCTGCAAGCATTAAAAGATAGCACTAGATAGGAGTTAATTTCCTCTAATCTAAGGCTTTCTAGGACCAGAAAAGGTCCCTGTGATTAAAGAAGAAATAGAATGATGGGCAAATTACATTAAAATTATGTAAGATTGTTGTTACTTAAAACCCTGTTCAACCCTAGCTCAGATTTGCTTAGAGTTCAATCTCTGCAGTGGTGGCTTCAGTGTAGAGAAACAAACTTAAACTTCCAGTTTGAATAGAGGGAGAACGAAAAAATCCCTAGTGCTTCCCAGTATTAGAGCTACCCTAGTGTTCCCACCAGTGAACTCAGTGATGGGAAAAGGAGAGGGTTCATCATATATGAAGGCACAGCTGTTTGAAGCATTTGAGCTATGGTATAAATAAGACAATCTTTTAAAGACAGCACAGCTATTAAACAGTAATGAAGAACTGAAAAGCAACTCTGCATAATCACCATTCAGCTAAATGATGATTTCACAGATGGAAGAACAGATGAAATTCAGCCAAACGATTTTAAGGGCAAATGAATAGGCAATAATGTACTTAGGAAGCATTAGCCTCTCTTCATTCTCAGAGACAGTGACCTATTGTTCACAATTAATAAAGCCTGAGGCACAAAGGGGACAGAGATAGTGGCTGCCTAAGATCTGCTCAAATCCACACAATAAAACAAGCATAGAAAACCGTACGTAGCACTGTGTCTTAACATAAAACAGAGACTCAAATTATTTTCATGCATGCAGATTAAAATGCAAGCCCTGCTAAATTTTGACAAGTTACAACTCTCTTCCTGCATGTGATGAAAGTCACTTTTGCTATAAGTTAAAGGATCATTGGTTAGGGAGCAGCTTGGCTTTCCTTTGCTCACAGGCCTTTCTAGGGCTGGCACAAAGCAGCATAAAGAGGAGCCACCAGCCCTTAAATACCAGCTTGTCCTTGAGAGCTGAAAACTCAGAAATAGAGCACTATCATCTGCTGGTAGTAAAGCCAGTTAAAAACAAGGAATGCATTGCGTGGGCAAGCACGAGAGCCAATAAAAACCAGAATGGGTGGTTTCAAGACATGAGTACATCCTTTAATTTTGATAACTACCATAACAGCAACTTTGACAAAGGAAAAATATCTAACTGCAAACAGATATTACCACTGTGAGGAAAAGCCAATGTTAATAAGTCCAGTTGTTCATCTTCATAAATGAGCTTAGACAACTTTTGTTACAACTTTTGTTACAACTTTTGTTCTCTGGGAAGCCCAAAAATAAAATCTGGCCATTTGGGGTTTTTTGCTTGTTTTTTTTCTGGTGTAACTATTACTTTTGTATTGAAAAAATAGACCATTAAATGCTCTTCCTTTTGAGGATATTTTGCCCTCCAGTATGTGTCAAACCCTAGTTTGCACACTAAGGATATCAGGATAGTTGTCTAAAATCTGCCTTTTACTGTGCTCTTTCCCTTGATGTTTTCGATTTGTCAGCATCGTGTGAGGTATTCATCTTGGGCTTTTAATCCCATATCAGGATGGGTTGTCCCCAGTTTTGGGGCATGTCATCTTGCTGGTGACTTTGTGAAGCCATTCTATTCACACAGTACGTGATGTCTGTTTCCTGTGAGAGTTTGATTCCACCCGTGGAGATGAGGAGGATGCCAAACTCTGCATTCACTTTGCACTGTAAGCTTGAAAAACATGCACTAGAAAAGTTTGGACCCAACATCCTAGATGTCTAGGAAGCAACCTTGGGGCACAAAGAAAGAGCCAGAAATTAGTGGTCTGCATATACTACCTTTAAATATTGTGTGACACTCAGTCTCTTCCAAGATGTGAAAAATCTCTACAGGGAAGAAAAGCAGCTTATGGGATGGGGATGGTGACAGGGCATGGAAGATAACTTCTAAATTCCCAGCATAGGAGCAAAAAAGGCAACAAAATGGCTATAACATTGCAGCCATTGAACCTGACTTGCCTCTAGCAAAGCTAAAATGTGGAAATACTCTCTGAGTTATTCTGACCAGAAATGTTGCAGAAAGCTCATGCAAATATTTGAATGTATTGTGTAAATATGGTAAGTGGCTGTAACTAAGAAAGCTTTGGTGTGTCTATCGTAGTGACTTAGATGGACCATGGTAGAGCCATTACCTGAACTGCAGGTGGTTTCCAGAAGTCCTGAAGCACTGAAAGAATTTTGCTGGAACAGGAAGGAAAATTTGTGCAATAATGACTTAACCCCCCCCCCCCCCCAAACACTACAGCTAATTCCCTATATTTCACATGCGAAAAACAGATTTCTGAAATAAATACACTGAGCTTGCATTGTCATAGTGACAAATACAGTGTGTCATTATGTGGCTACCAAAGATGGAGCAATACTGAATGCCAAGATACTTAATGTGTGGTTTGCTCGTTTTGAGTGATTTTGATCTTTAAAGAAATAGAAAAACAATGTTGGGGGGTGGAGGAGGAGATATTGATACTTTTGACTATTAGACAAAGAGATGTCATTACTGTAGGACTTAGAAATGGTATGTAAGTATCAGCAGAATGGGCATGCACATGACAAAAAAATTCTTTTCAAAGATAAAGCCTGTGAAATGATCAAGACATTTTAGGCATATTGTGGTCTAGTTTGCACAGCACTGTATTAAACAGTAACTAGAAGTATCAGCAAATATTTAAATTTTATTGAAAATTCTGCGTCTGTGCTGCAATGAATGAGCAGTATTCAAATTCTATTTTGGTCACACCTGAACTAACTGAAACCTGGATTTACCATGTTCATTACGATTTTTGTTACTTGAAGACTTTTGAAACTTAGTATTTCCAGTATACTTTGAGAGAATATTCTAATATGCCACAGTGTCACCACAAAATAAATATCAGAAAAAAATTAGTATTTCCCTTCCTTGAAGTGTATGAAAAACCAGATTTTTTTCCTATATTCTTGCATCTCTAAAAGTAATGGAAGAACCATATGGTTTGGCTTTTCTGTTACTTAATAAGAGCAAAAAAATGACTGCTGCTGCTGCAGTGAGAGGAGAAAATTGTATGCTTTAATGCCCAACAAAATGTCACAAAAAATATGTCATAATGCTGTAAAAGAGGTTAAACTGGAAGTTTAACTTTCATTGCCCTCCCATACCATGGAGCTATGAAATTTAAATGTGACTGTTTGTGTAGGCAAATTCTGGGAAAGGTTAAGAATAGAGCTTTGTGCATGTAAGTAACACAAAAGCGAAACAAATTGACTGTGTACTAAAGAGCAGGATTGAAAAGGAGAGGGAAACATTTTGAATTTCAGGATACAAAAGAGGAATTTTTGTCAAAGTTAAATTGCCCAATTTTAACTCTTGAAAATGACATACCTGGAGCACTTGAAAGCTGCTAACAGCCCCAAAGGCTGTACAGGGGGAAAAAACCGTGGTCCTAGATTTTATGCCAATAGCAAAACTAAAACAAAACCCTTCAGTATAAACATTGTTGCATATGAATAACAACTTCCTTAACATGGCTCAGAGTGTGATAAGAAATCTATAAGGAAAATTAATGAAGGCTGAATACTAATTGGGGTAGGTAACTGACCATCTTTGGGAACATCAGTATCTAGAAGCACTGAAATGGAAGAGATGACACAATTTAAATTGTGGATCATCCTGTGTAAGTGCTACCCCAGGCTTCAGAGAAAACAGGACTGCCAGGATCCAGAAGGAAAGGAGCTCAGAGGGCTCTCCACATTGCCTCTCAGAGTGATCGCCACATTGTCTTCTGCTTTGAGCATAGTGGGAGCACCTTTATGCAGCTCCAGTGTCCTAACTTCAGCTGCAGTCTTCTGTGTCACTTGTTAGCTGCTAGGGCAGAATTCCTGTGCTACGGCACAGATCCAAGTCCCTCCCAGCCTCTCCCCTCTGGCTTGGAGAGCAGCATGGCCTGGATAGACACCTGTTAAGAAAAAAACCAAAAAAAAAAGGAGTCATGATGCCTATGGAACGATCTAGTATCTTTCAGGTTTCCAGAATTTGCCAATTATTGTCATTCGATACTTGGCATGAAAGCTGTGGGCTACAGCAGAAGAGAAAATTAGGCAAGTTCTAAGGTGATATGTTAAGACTGCCACTAAAAACTACAGATCTATGTTCTGCAAAGAGATACAGCCATTTATTTCAAATTGAATACTAAATTCTTTGTTCTAGGAAAACTTACATGATTGTAGGGAACTTGATGTAAAAAAAAGTAATGGTCAGGTATCAGACCACCAAACAATGCATATTCCACTATTATTCTCCAGTTCATTGATCCTATTGCAAAGTTTAGCACAAGGAGACAGAATAGTACTGCCAGAAAGCAGGCTTGATCCTGGCTTAGTAACAGAAAAGTTAATCAATCAAAGAAACTGAAAAACTAGCTGAACAGGTTTTCTGGGGCACACTGTAAACCAAGAAAAGCAACAATAAATAGAAGACCTGTCCTGGGAGTGGGAAGGACAAAAGAACTGAAAAGGAAAACCTCCAGTGTTTATCACACAGAGACTGCATGATTTGCAGTAAGATACTCAACCCAGAAACTATAATATTTGTGCACAAAGTACATAGATGCACCTGGCATGCCAGGCAGGGAGAAGGAACCTGGCAGAGAGCATCAGTAATGTTTTCCTAGAGTGCTGCCCAGGGTTACAAGGGAGGGAGACAAGATGAGCCAGAGTTAGAAGGGAGTTCCACCTGCAACCTGTGCCAGGAAGAGTGAGAAAGTGCACCCTTTACTACTGTGTGGTCATCCATGGCACAGAGAGCTGGCATTGCAGTTTCAGTTCTGGTTGTGTGCAAGAGTGAACAAGAGTTTATATATCCTGCAGAGACCTCAGCCTGCCATGATCCTCAGATGAGGGAGTTACAGAACAGGAACTGCCAGATGAGGGCCACTTAGTCAGTTCCACCATATAGTGTTTGGAAATTCTGTAAAAATTGAAATGGGTCTACCAATAAGTATAAGATTTCTTTTTTTGTTTTGTGCTTTCTGTTGGTTGCACGTGGCTCCATGTTCATCCTTCATATAAAATGCTGAATATATTAATTCTGTCAGATTAATGCAAAACCCACTTCTGTTGAATGAGTTCAAACACACACATGGTATGTTTCCTGACAAGAACAAGGAACTTGTTGCTCAAAGGCGGGCTATTTCCGTTAATTGGAGATTACAAAGGGACAGGTAGGGAAACTTTGAAAAGGAGGTTACAAATCACAGCATGAGGTTTTAAAACAGTATCTGCACTTATGGTATCCTGATAAACTTGTGACAGGTCTTCACTGGGACTGACTCATTTGACTTGTGTGTAGCACTTCAGTAGTTAACTTGTTCAGAACACTGTTTTGCTTAACAAGTGTCTGCATCGTGGGTGAGGCCTATTTGTCTGAGACATATCTAGAACTGATGTTATAATGAGAACCAGTTGTACACAAAACTTTACCACAATTAGTGGAAATAGGCAAGGTAACTCATGCTGCAGGTTGGGATTAAACAGGAAACTTAAGGGAAAAAATCTTGACAACAACAAAATATTTGATACAAGAAAAACAACTTGCATTAGACTTTTAAGAAACTGTACACTGACATATAAACTTACATAATTTGATTGACTGAGCATCACTTGCTCTGACAAGGTGTTAAATTTAATGGGTTGACAGAATCAATAGTTATTTAAAAAGAAGCAGCTTCGTGATTTAAACTAGTTTGTAATGTAGTGCATTACTAAAGATACGAAGAAGAAGGCAAATGGAAGAGTAGCCTGGCAGTGACCTTCGTATAGCCTTAGACTATGGAAAGCATTAAAGTTTCAAGCAATAGGCCATGTAGTGACACCAACAGGAATATAAAAACATTTTTCCTCTGAATACTTCTCTTAAAAGACTGAAACAGTAATCCACATCAGAAGTTTTAAATTGATTTACTGAGTTCCCATTAACTCTCTAAACAGGACACAAAACAATTTCTTGCTCTGTTTGAAAAGGAATCATTGGATGTTCTTTATTCCTCTTGGGAAACATGTAATCCTTACTTGGAGGATTTGCTTTTTTATAGCACCTTGATGTTTCTGAGTTGCATAGAGGTTTTTCTTCACAGGCATCAAAGACCCTTAATGAAGCACTTATTTTGTGAAGTCTTGTATGAAAGGAATATAATATACAAATCATGTTTTAGAGAGAACTTCTATCATAAATTTGAGTGTTGTTATCAAAAAAAAGTCTTCAATTCTTTCTAAAGAAACAGTATAGATAAAAACCCCCCAAATCTTACTGAGAAACTCACTGTCTTTCCAAACTGTGTAAGAAATTAGATGGTGAAGCTGAACACTTGAAAGGAAGTTTTTTCAGGCCATTTTTGTGCTGCAGTAGCAAAGGAGTGAATATGGGTTATTGCAAGCACAGGGCAGTTGTCAGTATGCAAGAAGACAAATCAAGGAAATCAAAATGATGCAGAGCAGAGAAAGACAGAAATTAGTAAAAGAAATATTAAATAAGCAATCTTTATTAATGAGAAAAAATAGAGGATGTTAGAAATTTCAGATGGAGTTTAGCAAAGATCTGTCATGGGACCTTTAGTAAATATGTATATTGAATAAGATAGGCAAAACTAGTAAGAGCATGGTGATAAAATGCACTAAGAAAAAGCTTGGGGGCATCTTTAACAGAAACCAGAAGTGGAATATTTTGCAAAAAATCGATATAGCAAAAATGGAAAAAATGTCGCAGCACAAAAGACAAGGTCTTGTACTTGTGTGATAGGGGCTAATGTAAGCTGGTAGTCTCAGTCTATTACAGCACAAAGAGAGAAAAGCTTGGCTGTAGCAAAGGTTATTATAGACAGTTCTAGAAGTTGCCAGAGGTGTTCTTTGTAGAGAATGAAGCAATAATGACACTGTATATTGCAGTTAGGAGACTTCAACCTCATTTAGAGAAACTTATGCACTGTTGCTTCAAAAGATTGTTCGTTTACATAAGGATAGGGATGACCAGCATAATACCTGGGAGTTTTATTTCATATACTAATGAAACTTTGCAGAAATAATAGGATTATGTGTCTCTAATGTACAGGTACATTTAAAAGTATACTACAGGAGAGAATAGAAATGAGAAGGGAGAATTGGATGTTTTCTGTACTGTGCCCATGATAGCATAAGCTGAATTTGATGCCTGGAGGGTTTTCTTATGAAGAACATGGTGTGGACCTGTCCCTGTTTGAGACAAATTTGGAGGAAAATGTCCGAGATGAATGTTCTCTGATAGAAGGCAGGTTTCAGTAGCCCCTGCCCCACCAGGTTTGGAAAGAATTTTTCTCGGAGAAAAGTGAAAGAAACCTATTTATTTAACAAGCAGGGTGCTCGCAGGCACCAAAAAAAGAGAATGAACAATGTTAAATAATAAAACCTCTCGCTGTGGAGAAGACCTGGGAAGATTCAGAGTCCCTTCTGTGGGTGTGGCTCTCTCTGTCCGGAGCTGGGGTGCGGCGTGGGCCCTCTCCGGGCCGCGGTGTGGGGCCTCCTGGTGATGTGTTCTGGACCAGAGCAAACAGTTCCAGGAGAAGAGAAAAAAAAAAAACAAAACCAAAGTCCCAGCAAAAGATCTTGCCTCAACTAGCAGGCTGGCTAAAAAGCAAAGAATTTTAGTTCTCCGTCTCTTTCTTGAGAAAAGGAGCCAAAAGTTGGGGAAAAGCAGGAAAGTTCTTTCCTTGGCTCCGCTGCAGTGAGAACACAGGGGAGTGTATGTGTTCTTGAGCACAAAACACTGAAGAATTTGCCTGGCTTCTCTCCCCCCTCTCCTGGACCCGGTTTAAAGACACAGAAAGGCACAGGATTCATGTCTGGGCATAGAGCAGGCAATAGGGGATGCAGCATCATAAAGCCACCCCAAGACAAGAACATGTATTTCTACATCATTTACAGGAAGCAGGTTATAAAATAATGGGATATATCAGTAATGGTAGATCATGTAATAACCTGGATGTCACTCTGATCACTAAAGGGGCATTGGTCCTGCTTATTCCTTATTTAATTGTAAAAGAAAGGAAGAAAATACCTAACATGGTTGGTATTAAAACTGTGTTATTGGTACCAGTGGAAATTTAGAGGACTTTTGCCCTTTGGCAATGTCAGGCTGGTGCTCTGTTTTGAAGGCAGGAGGAGACATCTAGCAAACTGAAACCTTCAGCCCCTTGCAACTGTCAACTTTGGCTTGTTTAGTTGCAAGTACGGGAGATGTACTCTGAAATCCAATAGGCATGGACATAGCATTCAAACAGCAATGAAACAAAATTCTGCTTAAATTTTGTTTCAATTTGGTTTCAATTAGGCTGTGATTAGGGATGAACTATACAGAATATGTTGAAGCAGTGATACATTTTTCAGTCAGCTGTTTGTTCTCTAGTATCCACACTGCATGCTTCAAATAATATGAGGTTTAAGTTTACTGATTGAAGTGTTCATTTGATAAAGTACAAAAGAAAATTAAGTCACAGGCATCAGAAGACATTTCAACACCTTTACCCATTAAGTGAGAATTAACACAAGCCTATAAGATAGAAACAGGAGAACCATGAACAGAACAAGAATATTATTTGTTGAGAGGAGATAATAACTAGAATTGAGTAGCCAGAGCAGATCTGTATTGAGGTGTGTCAAAACAGTTGGATGGAAGTATGAAACAACAGTCAAGCAAACAATTGCTTTTAAGGAGGATTGTTCTTTTGCAGTTTCTTGTAGCTGACTATTTAAATGTTGAGTGTCCGGCTGTATTGCCACCTCTCTGCTGAGCATTGCCAAACTGAAAACGAAGCAGAGCAAATTTAGGGAAAAGGAAGATAAGTTCCTGGAGGGAAAGTGATGATTAGAAATACTCCTTGAACAAATCTGTTATACTGATGTAGCTCTATGGTATAAGGTTCAATTGTTCTGATTTCCATGTTCTTGCAGACCCTTATGGTGGAAGGAGCTCTGGGAATGCAGCAGCTTAATGAACAGGAAGATGAAGGAGATAAATTTCAGGGCAAGCACTGCTGGTGTGCTGAGAAACTAATTACATCTGGTGTCTGCAATCGGGAATGGTAAAACTCTAAACTGGAGAATGTCAAATAGTCATAAAATGTGTTCTTCATACAGAGTATACAGGAAATGAACCCAAACCATCAAGGTAAAGGAAAGGGATATGGCTGTGTCTATCTGAGACGTGGACACTGAGGAGCGCCAGTGTCGGAAATGGAAGTATGCAATGTTTAAGGGACAATTGAAGAGACAATAGAGGAAGTTACTTGAAATGCATTCCATTACAAGTTAAAGACTTTGTGGTTTTAAAAATTATTCTAAACTACTGAAAGATTAAGAACCACGCTTAAGATGAATACTTCTTTTGCACAAATACATTAACTGTAGCCAATTAAATTTGTGTAATCAAGCTTAACAATGCTACACACTATCTCTCATTAGAAAGTAAGTATTAAAAAAAAAAGACTACTTGGAATGAAATGGTAAGATTCTGTAGGGATCTCCAAGGGTGCACCCATCTGCCTCACTGCCTTAAAGAGTACGTTGATGTTGCTGCCTAGCATTTGCCACAGTAAAAAGAAATTTTTGCTCTTGGTGATTCCTTTCTGCTACTGAAACGCATAAGGAAAATAAAAGTATCTTGGGTAATGCTACCACACTTCTGCTCATGTTCAATAGACCAGGCCTCTGACTCCAGCCTTCTTCAGGCAGGTATTACTTAAGGCTCAGAACAAAACTCAGCTTGAAACATGAGGGCTGGGCAAATACTGTGAAAATTAGTGGGAAATTCAGATAACTAAGCAAACTTAGGATTTCTATGCTGAAAAGATCATGACTTAATACAGAAATTACAGCTCTTTTTAAAGGCATAAGAATTATGATGATCTTGGTTTCGAAGTTCACTAATGCAAACACTTAAGGCTGCAGAATGCTTGCTAATGGCCTCATGCATGGCTCTACCTCCCAAGAACACTTTGAGTGGAAGAGAGATCTCTGCTTATTGATGAAATACAACTTGCCAGAACAACAGGTAGCTTCCTGGGTATCCCTTAGGGCTTTTACCATAAATATGTAATATAAACTGGTGAAGTTGGCAAAAGGGGTGTTACTTACTGCATGCATGTTAGGAATACATCTCTGTTTCTCCCCGACCCCACTGTATGGAATCACTCTGATGATCGACTTTGTAGCTCCAATGAAGCAGGCTGGTGAAGGGCAGGGACAGATCTGTAAGGAGCAGCCCACCACTCTTTATTTGTGTTCTGCCTATTCAGAGCAGGGAGGAGGAGGGATATCTTTGGATTTTGTCACAGCAGAGGCTGCCTGCAGGTTTCCTGGCATAAGTGTTCAATTTCGTGACCAGATTTTTCAACCGGGTGGTAAAATCAAGGATGTGTTTTTGGGATCTGGTGAGCTGCTCCCCATGCCTTTCCAGGGATGCCTTTTTGCTGCAAAGCCACAGTGGATGATGGAGAGAGAGAGACAAGCTGAAGGCCCAAGGGAGACCTTGCTGACAGGTATATGAGAAGCACCTACCTGGGGAAGTAAGGTCATATAATGAGGCAAACTGGATTTTAGAAAGAGGACAGCTGGTCTCATAATTTAATGTGAGAAGGATATGTATATGTATACAAGGCAAATTTATAGGTAGTGACAGTAGCATAAATTAACACCTTAACTCCCTAAAATTATTTAAAAAATGATAAAAAGTAGTCAGTCCTGACTAGTGTTTTTTTTTCCTTGAGCATCAGATGCTTCTTTCAGTTAAAGAAAAAACAAAACAACAAAATCCAGGCTCTAAATGATGTCTTTCTTCATCTTCATTCACTCCAACAGAGTGTAAGGTGCTGAAGCTGAATTCCAGGTTGGACTCTTCAGAAGACATAAAGCCCATAAGGCTAGTAGCTGGAAAATCCTCAGTGTCTCACTAGTTTCAAGCTTCTGTTGAGTTGGTGGAAGTTACTTGAGCCCATACACTAAGCTTAACAAAACCATGCTTGAGCTAGGAGGGTTTATTAGCATGGAGCTGAAGGGAGGTGTGTCATCAAAAACAGCTTCTGGCACTATAAGGTGGAGCCACCAAGTCTAGTCATCCGTGAATACAGTGAAGTTCTTAAGAACACGTTCCTCCTCTACACATCTGTTCCTCTTCTCCCAGATTTTGGAAGAAAATTCTACCTGTAACTACACTAGCAGACACCAGTAACCCTTTCTGCCCTCCTCATTCAGTAGGAATCCCAAGATTTTAATGAAGAATCAACTGAACAAAAAGATATCGGGTCACAAAACTGTCCAGAAAGATCTGAGAGGTGGAATCTGACTCCTAAAATACAGCCTTCCTGAAAGAGTTTAAAGCATTTAGCTACCTCAGATGAGATGCACAAATATGGTCTTGATACCTAAGCAGAGGAGAACCTTAGACTGTTTTTAGCCATGCTTCTAACTACACAGCAAGCATGTTCATGGTTAGTACTGATGGACAGTACTTTAGGTAGTACAGAAATGAGGCGCAAAACTTAAAAGTCTATATTTTAACAGTTAATAGTGTAAAAGTTATAAAAAAGAGCAGGACATGTTTCTTATGAAGAAACAGTAGCATTTACTTTTTGAGATTTTGCCCAAGTGACAACCAAGTAGTTGAACTGAAGATCAGAGTTATTAATGAGCTTTTTTTGCAAAATTGTTCTTGTCCCTTTCTGGAGAGACAGACCAAACATGGAGAGCATCTAATTTGTTTGGCGTGTCTAGTCCTTTAGGGTTTGCATTTTGTAGTGTTGGAAAAACAGAGAATGCTTACTTCCTGTCAGTTTTATTTTAGTCTGCTTTATACATTTACACAAGGTTACAGTGAAAAAACCTCATATTTTTTACTAGCAAAGAGAAAGGATTAGATTCTTGATTACACAGATTAGAAAATATTGTCCTTCTGTTATTTTGAGTAAAATTATCACCTGAGGCTCACCCTTGGGTCTGGTGAGCAAATGAATCATTTTCTGACCTTTTCCCTGATTGCTGGCCTGATGGACACTGGTATTTTTCCACAGCTATTTTTCTCTAATATAAAATAAAAAGTTTTACACAAAACTTTTGCCTGTACTGAATTTCAGTGATGTCACCAGGTTCTCTAGTGACCTCCTGTGATAAATCTTAAAAGGACCTGCTGCCTGTGGACAGAAGTCCCCTCCTCAACCCAATCCGATCTTCAGATCTCAGCAACACTATAACCCTTTTGGATAATTATCCTGATTCAGCTCTTCAGAAGTCTTGCTTGTAAACCCCTAAGTTATTTTTCTGGAGCCACTGTGTCAAGAACAACCCTGTTGACAGCAGTTGTGAATCAGTGGTAAGCTCAAGTGAAACTTGGAAGTAAAGCAAAGTCTGCTAATGTGGCAATAAGTCAAATGAGCCAAGAGTTGTTTATTGGCAATTAAAAGCTTAAAAGCTTAAACTAGGCCTATAATCTGTACTCTTCGTAAAAAGTACTGCAGGTCATACAAAATGAAGCACTTGTTAAACAAAGTGGGGACACTTAATAGAAGTGAGACTTGGGAAGCTTTGACTTTGCACTGCAGTCATGGATGCTTGGCCACTTGTACCTTTAGCCTAGGCAGCCTTTCATGGTAGTTCATAGCCTCTCTGGCTTTCAAAAAAACTCCCTTTGTCAGTTGAAAACAATCTGGATATTGGATGTGTCTGAAATAAACTCCATCTGCTTTCACTTTATGTCCATATTGTTGAAAAAAGGTAAATAGGTAACTTTTTTTAAATAAAGAAGCTTGAAGTCCATCTTGTTATACAAACAAAGCCAACTAGATTGGATTTAGAAAAGCCTGAATAGCCTTCATTTAAGAAAGCCAAGGGCAAGATCAAGTTCCCTTGTGCTAGTAGTACAGACAGCACCAGCTGCCAGAAACATTCTGCAGAAAAATGTGTTCATATAGAAGAAGAGCAAAAGAAACCAACACAGAATTTCCTATTAATCCTGATCACTTACAAAAGCTTGTGGAAATATGAATTGCATGTACACTGGGCTTATTGGATAAAATGATAATGCTTATAATAGACATTTTAATATCTTTCATTAAAAGATCTGTGACTGTTAAATGTACAAATAAAAGTATTAAAATATGGGAAGCAAGAAAATAATGCACATGTGAAAATTTGAAAAAGAGTCTTCAGTTTGTGGAATGTAACATAAAAATCTCCAGATCAAGCAAGCAGGCACAGAACTGAAACTAAGAAAGGGTTGACAACAGCTCTATATATCTTTTTACAGGATACAAGCAGGCTTGACTCAAATTTTTAATGAAAATATCCTTAAAATAATTTTCTGTTTCTGCTTGTCAGTGTCTATGCTAGTTATAATTTTTGTTAACTTCAGTCCCTCCCTCCAGTCTTCTCAATCTGCAGCATTTGCATTTGGCTAAAAAACAAAGGAGACAGAGTAACTTGGAGAAGAAAAACCAGAGAATTGTCTCACAGGTCTTCATTCAAATGTTTTAATTGTCTTAATAGTGAAGTTTCAATGCATCACATACATAAAATACTGCCAAGTCTTTCAGGAAAGTTAAATCAATGTGCAAAATCATGCATGCAGGAAAGGCCGTTCACTGTATATGCCTTTTAATGGTGAATTGTTTTAAATGAGCTATATTACTGTCATTTCTTTTGCTATAGTGGTGGTGAAACTAAAAGGCCACATGCTGTTTAAAGTACTTTTCTCTCTAACAATGCTGTGATAATCTGGCCCAGTCAGAATAAAGACAAAATATGAGTGTTTTCATCCATATTAGAATAAGCAATAAGGAGAACAAAGGAGCTAGTAATCACTGTAGGATACAAGCGAATCAAAGGATATCTTGGATCAAAATAGTTTCTATGCCCTTCACTACTAATTTATAATTTCTTTGTAAAGAAGCTGCAGTAATGAACAAAACCAATTAAGAGTACAGACAAGCACAATATAGAGCTATGTGGAAACACACTTGAACTTTTGACTCCTTTGATGCCTTTTGTTTGCTAATCCATGTGTCAGAAGAGCGTCCAGCATTTCTGAGCAGAGTCCTGGGATTTAGGCACACCTGACTGACTTTTGGTCTCTGTGGCCACATGCTTGGCGTGCATGACAAGTCAGTATCTCAGTGTTTTATTTAGCACTCCATTCCACTGTGTGCAGTGGTCTTCAGAGGAGCAGTCAGCTAATTTGGTGTTGGCTATCTTCTTACACATTCCTGGCCATCGTTGTGTAATGGCCCCAGTGCACTGCTGCATACCTGCACTGATAGATTTAGGCACAGCTACACCCGCCCTGTGCTTGGATCATTTTGCTCACATGCTTGGGTTCAGTGGTAGGAGGGGCTAATAATATCCACTAGGGGCAGGTGACTCATGGACTGATAACCCCCGGAACCGAGAGCAGGACACCCAGCTATCCTTCAGGGCTCTCGGGGATGTGCACATTTCTATGGAGAAAATGAAGCTTGGTCCCGCACTGGAGTCATTTACCTCTGGCATACCAGCAGGAGATTCTCATGTTAGTCTCACTTTTCAACTTTTCCTCTTCTTTTACTCCTAACATTCAAAAGATTGCAGCAGGACCCTTAGCAATGCTCTTAATACCAGCCAGTACTATAAAGTGCTAGAGATCTGTATGTGTTAGCACAAGCTGGAAAACAAACAGTAGCACAAGGGGATGCTCGCTCTTTTGTACAGAGGTTGTTCTGCAGATGCAGTTGCTGCACCGATGAGTTCCCGCAGTGCTTCAGTCCCCGAAGCCAGGAGTGAAGCCAGCTCTGTGCTGCAGTGCAGCGCAGCTATAGCAGCCTTGCCATGGCTTGCTGGATACTGTCAGGAGCCTGCTTATAGCCAAGAGTCCCGTCCCCTCTGCTGCCTCCTGTATGACATACACAGCACCTCTACCACCACCTTTAAGCTGTAATAACTTTATTTGCAATACTGATTAATTTCTAGCTCATCCTAAACAGCATGAGCACTCTTGTCTTCTCCTGACACAATACAAGACTCTCATTAAAAATGACACCAACAGTGAGAACCATGAAAGATTTTAAAAGCAGACAACTTACCCAACCCAGTGTGTTTTTTCTCATACATGCAGCAGCTCAGGAGACTATCCTGCCAGCGAGATGCAGTACTTCCCTGACTGTCCCATTACTTTCCTCAAAGGAACCTATCACACTATCACATCCAGAAGTCTTTCATATGATGTTGTTTCTTCTTCTTCTTCTTCTTTTTTTTTTTTAATTGTCCCTGCATTTATGAATTCAGGGAAGAAATTGAAAGAGATGTAATAAGTTGACACTGTTTCCTTTCAACTATTTGAGCGCTCTAATAAACTCAGAGCTTTCGTACAGCTCTACAAATCTAGAACATATTTGAGACACATTTTCTAGGTAAACTTTGCAGCAAGCTGGTTCACCCTGACTTATTGATATTTCACTGCATTGTTATTCTGAGACAAAACACTCGGAGGTATTTCTGGGCATCACCTGACAGCATATTGCATTCCTCCAGCTCCACATACCTTACCCTGTCTTTAATATGCAGTGGCTGCATGAGCAGTGGTACATCAAATAACCTGCCTGAGGCTGAGCAAACCTTAGAATAACATTTTCACACTCGAATTTCCTTCTGTAACTGACAGACAATTAGGATTAGACAGATAAGTAAATATTCAGGCTCTTTGCTTTTTGTTGAAGCAGGAGAAACAATTCAGAATTTACTGGTGAGATTGATTCTTGGGTTTGATACTTAGTTGTTTTCATTTAAGGAGCTAGCTAATTTATTAGTTCCTTAGTCCTGTGGAGAGATTTAACAAGAATACTTTTATGAGCCTGTGTTAGTGACAGGTATAATCTCTTAGTTTCATTTTCCAGCTAAAGATATTTCCACTGCTGGGGCCCCACTGATCAGGTATCTGATCTTCAATATCAGCATTATTTGAAACAACACCATGTGGCCTTCTTTTTCCTGAGTTGTAAATAACAGAGAGAAATAGGGCTAAGCAGTTATGTGAGCCATGACTCAGCCCTGTTGCCCAAATTAGAAGAGTGTTAGTTCCATTAAATAAACAACCAATTTGGCCGGTTTTCCTGAGCCTGCCCCACAGCTGAAAGCATGTGTAAGAGCAAAGGAGTGAGGAGATAAAGATATTGCTTTCTAAGGCAATGTACATAACTTCAATCTGACAATCAGAATCTAGAGAATCAGAATCCCTTTGCTAGGGAAAGGCTGAACGTTCGTCCCATGCCCAGTTACAAGGAGTATTTTTCTGTTAGAAAGGAAATTTTAAATTGGAATATCACACTAGAGTAATTTTATTCTGGAATTCCTAGTGGGTTTTGGTTTTTCTTAAATCCATACTAGTACATACCCTGCAGTCGTCCATCTATATCACCACTGAAGAAAGATTTACATGATTTCATGCTGAAAGATTTGATGGACCTAATGCACATTTCTAGGGTTTTCTTCCTATCCCACATGCAAAAAAACCCCTGGATTTAAAAAAAAAATTATATTCAAATAATTAAAAAAATACTCTATGTTCCTGTCAAAATCACTGAATTAGCTTCATTTATACATTAGATTTTCCCTACATTTTGCTCTCAAATTTTATGATGTATTTTTTCTTAAAGGTAATATTAATCCACATTTTCCATTCAAGAACTATTTAAAATTGCACAGTTCTAAGCAATGGCCTCTTTAAGGTCTGTGATGGTGGAACTAAACAGGTTTGACTAAGATTTCCAAGATACTAGAGCAAAAATGCCTTATATTTCTAATTTTAATTGTTTGCAAATCAGGAACCTGATATTCCATTTCAGCTGCTGCTCTAACTTGTCTTTTTCTTTAGTACATAAACACAGTCACTTGAATTAAATTAAGACTTCTTTCCATCATGCTTTTCAGACATTTTTATCATATTCTGTTGCTTAGACACTGGAAACAAGAATACCTTGTCCCAGTTAGGAAAATTTAATAGATTTGACTAAGCATTTCTTTGCCTTCCCCACATCTGCTAAGAAATCAAATTCTTTGCTACTTGTTCTGAACAAGCTGCATCACTGCCTTTTTCACAAACTCAGACTTACATTGCTCAGCAATACACAGAAGGAACTGGAGGCCACTACTTTTCCACTGGAATTCTGAGTCATCTGGGGACATCATGCAAACCTATTTATCCTGTTTGAAAAGATGGTGTTGAATCTTCACTCCTGCATGTTTTGATTTGGAAGATGCCAAATGGAGGCATTGAAATCAATTTAAGAATTCAGCAGAAAGGACATTTTTAAAAAGCTGAAAGGAAAATCACATTTCTGGGGCTCTGTCTCTCCTTTAATTGCAATCACCAGTCAAGATCCTAATCAATGCACATAAATTGTCAAAAGACTATAAGGGCTGAATTTTTGAAGCTGCAGGTTGGGGATTACAAGGGCTTCATAAAGAATTAACGCTTAATGTTATTAATTTTTTTCCTGAGCTTTTCCATTAGCATTCCACCTCAAGGTTGCCCAAAGCATTCATCTTGTTAAAAAATTGAAGCATTAGACTGATAAAATCAGACAGCTAGTGTGCCTATTCAGAATCTTGTGTTGCTTTTCTGATTCCTTTCCGAAGAACCCCTAGATGAACTCACTGACCAGGTCTGTTGGATTCATGGCTGTGTCAGCTCTCCTTTACTCTTCAATAAGCAAATGTTTGCCAGTTGCTAACCCAGCCTTGAAAACGTAGCTATCTCATTCTACTTCTTTCCCACTTCCCTGTAAGTTTTGGCTCAATTTCAGAGTAAAAACTGTTTACCCAGCTTTACTCAAGTGGATATCCCTTCAGGTTGTTTCAACTTGCCAAGTCTTTACTCTATTAATTTGTCTTTTCCAGCTTGAATTCTCAGTGCTATGCACATATAAATACTTACTTTATTGCCATCATCTAACAGTAGATATGTGATTCCTTTGCAATCTGAAGAAAAAACCATTTTGGGTTTGCTGCCGTATTACTCCCACTTTGAAGAAACAACTCTCATCTCCAGAGACCTAGAATTTTACTGGATTATTCTTCTTTTATCTTTCCTTCTGAATGCATTACCAGATTCTTATTGCATTAATTTTCATTGTGTTCCCCATAGTCATGCCTTCTTTCAGGAAAGCAGAAATTATAGGTATGTTGATTTCAATGCAAATAGGTAGCTCTTTCTAAATGTATCTTATCTTCTTCACATTAAAGTAAATGCATTGCCTCATTTAGGAGGTAAAGCACGTCATTTAGGAAGGTTTAATAGGTGAAGACTGTAAAGACCATTTGAATTTCATATTTTTGCTTCCCCCTGAACTAGCTTAATTATGCCAACATCTGAAGGCAGTGCCCGCTTACAAAAGCTAGCTAATGAAATACTGATATTCAAACTCCTACAGAATAAGCAACAGAAAATTTCTCTCAGAGCAAGTATATAGGAAAATTTTAGTTAAGAATCTTCATATCAGCCCATTTCTGAATGAAAGCCTGCCTTTAGTTCAGTGATTCTAGTCTAACCATACTACATTAAAAGACCATTCTGTACTTTTCCCTCTTCAGTATTACCTTCAGATTATAGCCTTTATGTTCTGTACTTCTCACGCTTGAGAGAGTCATAGAATGACTTTAAGAAGGTGACCCTTTAGAAAGCCAGTAAACTTTCAGAAAAGTCTTGTTGTATTATGTTAACTTCAGCCTATAATGAAAAATTATAATGGTGCTTTAGCAGCAAGGAGGTGCTACAAGCAAGGATGGAAAAGACATACCCAAACCCTACTGTTTTCCTACCATGGCAAATAGCATGACCAGAAAGGAGGAGAAAATATTTTTGGGGACCATGTCAAGTTTTAGACAGTAAAAACCATATGCAAGTTAATGCCTTTTATAAACTGGGCCCATCTTCTATTTTAGTTCAAAACCTTTAATAATGTTAAGTAATACTGAACATTTTTATTGTTAATTCAAATGTCTTAAAAACAGTTCCTCTATTTATGTACTGTGTCCTAAAAGCTGCCATTTTTCAGTCAAACAAATTAAATAAATTTTTGCTTTCTAGCTTAAAAATGTAACTGATCTACCTGTTGCTAAATGTTACAGAAGTACCAAGATATTCATTGACATTTATGAACATATTAAAATCACCTAAAATACAGTACCTAGAAACCAGAGAGCTACCATAGATATGATCAACTGAAAGAACAGTGAAACAATCCCAAACATGCCATTAATAAAACATGGCTTCAATTTTATTGTAAAAAATTGGCTCATCTTTACTAGTTAGAAGATTTAAACAGAATTCAGGGAGGCTTAACATTGTACAGTTGCCCATTGAAAAAGGAGGTTTTCAATCAAAACCTCTTCTTAGATATGATTACACTGATTTATAACCAGATTGGAGCTGACAAGAGTTCAAGGTAGGTCAGGGTAAGCTGTGGACCTGTAGGAAGCCGTTGCAAAACAAATTATGAACACTACCTTTGGCCCCTGTTATCTCAGGCACAGGCTAATTGAACAGCACTTCCCTAAGCTCGGAGTCTTTCTCTCAGGTGGATGAGAAATATATTAAGGAGCCAAGGTTTCAGAGAGATAATAAGCCATTAGGTGTCAGACAACTGTAACTTAAAAGGAAATGAGAAAAATTACCCAGACCATGAGAACATACAGTTAAGAAGTGAAATTTTAAGAGAAACAGAGAGGAGCCAAGGCTAAAAAAGAAAATGCAAAAAATGAGATCTGTGGTACAAAAATCTTTAAAATGAAGTGTTGGTTATTCATCATTATACTGGTATGTATGTTTGGCTTCTGTGAACATTAGTAGACAAAAGAACCGAATCTCCTGTAAGATAAGAAATGTGCCATGCAACTTGGAAATTGTTAATTATAACAGCAGTGTTGTATTGCCACAATGCAGTAGTGTCAGCTGTCTTCCTAAAAGAAGGTAAATGTGGGAAGTTGTAACAGAATGCCAAGCATCCCTCTCTATGAAAGGGGAATCAGTCTCTGACAAACTTTTAAGAGTATTCCCTTGGCATACTAGCACATGCCAAGCAGCATTTGAAAATCTGTTTGCTTCCATAGCAATGAAAACCTATGACCCCGGACAAATGGGAGCCATAAAACTGGAGCTGGGGTCCCATGCTAAAAGTAGCCCTCTGAAGACAGACTGCAGTTGAGTTGGTCGTTTGTTCCCATGGCTAAGGGGTGTCTCAAATGGAAATAATAGCTGGAGATTAATGCTGGCTATATATTTAGGTTACTGCTGAGCAAAAAAGTACTTTGAGGGACTTTTCTAATGTTTCCAAGTTGTGATCAAGAACTCAGTCCCTTGTGTCCAAGAATAAACACAGTCTTAAGCTTGCCTGGTGTCTTATTACCTGGGGTAACGTAGCCAGCAAAGCCCATGTCACTGGCATTCATTGTTTCTGGAGAAACAGGAGCTTTGAAGAAAAGTGTTTTGACTGCTTGCTATCTCAGACAATAAGAGAATGACAGGGCAGAGGAGTTTTCTCATCCAGCTCTGTGAGTGGGTGCATTGAATGCCAGGATATGGAGCAATATTTTTCCAGGTGAGTACTTCCCTGTGCCTTTTGATAAAGGCAACTAGTCAAGAGGTCTCCAGGATGCAAGAAAACATCATCTTATCCTGTGGTGACTCGAAAACTTCATGCCTGTAGGACTTCAAGTATCAGTACTCCATGAGTAAAAACCAATGATTTAATTAACTCTTGATTATTTATTGATGTAGTTAAGTGGAAAAACCCACTATCAGCAATTGACATTCAAGTATAATACTCTCTAGACAATGAAATTAAGAAGCTATGCAAGTTCTGGTGCTGTCTTTATTCCTGAAATAAACTATCCATGTGAAGCCTTTTAAACAATTCCCTATGCCAGTTAATAAGCTGGGTTGCACAGTTGTCCGTACATCTCATAACTAGGTTAGTAATTATTCTGCTATTTTGCTACAGCTGAACATTACATGTTATATGATAGATCTTTGTCTTTAGTCTGACAATTTTAATAGCAACATAGTTTAATATATCGTACCCCTTGATGAGAATATAATACCGTTTTACAGGAAAGTAGGTGCCCAAAAAGTTGCTAAAGACAGAAGAGAAATACCAATTAAATTCTTCATATTTTTGTCCTATTATACTACTGTGCCTTTTGTCTATGTGTTAATGAGATGCTGACTGACAGAAAATTCTGATTTTAAAATGTTACTTAAACAAGCAAACTCTTTTCTAACTGACAAATACAAAGTTCTTTTTATTAGAAAAAGATACTACTCTAACAACTGCAGGAAAGGACAATTCTAGATTAAAGAAATAGGAAATCATTCATACTAACAGAAAAGAGGTATAGGCGAATCACCTGGGGAATAATTCATGCATGTTCACGCTATTTCTGACATTTTGGCCTGGTTGCTTTCAAGTCAGCCTTAGCAACCTGTAATCACACATTCTATTGTAATACAGCAACTACTCTTTTTCCTCTCCAAAGCCCTGGGTGAGTGTAGTTTCAAAACTCAGCCTAACATTCAGAGATTTTGCAATTATGACTATGAATGTAATGTAGAGTTTTGCTAAAGTCTTGGAATTATTGCAATTACTGCCTTCAAGTTCCAAAGACATTAAAACTGGACAAAACATATTAAATTTTATATATATGAAAGTACGATTACTTTTGGAACAAACTAAAACCCATTAAAATACCATGTCTTGAACATGTATCAGTACAAAAGGTTAAGATAAAACATGTGTACAATGCCTAATTTTTGAATGCACTGTGCTTGAATTGTCTGTCCTTGTTTTCCATTTACTTTCCCTTGCAAGGTCACAGAGGAAAACAAAAATGAGGAGGAACGTGTCAGACCTTTTCTTCAAAGGGTAATTTTCTAATCGCAATAGCAAATCTTTGTCATTTGCAACATAATATATTAAAGTTTGAACTGGAGTATTTGAAAATAATTTTTCAAAATCTGCTTTTATCACAAACACTTGGCAAAGGAATCGTATCAATGGAGGGAAAATCTAACCTGAAAAATGTTTTGATGGAATTTATAAAGTGTAAGAATTGCTAAGCTTGGTATGCACTAGTTGAATAAGAAAAAATTCCCCAAATCAGATAAAATTAAAATTTGCATTCGGGCTTAAAGAGTGAAAAGGAAACAAAGTGACTTGTACAAAGGCTGCTCACTTCTACAATTAGTATCAAGTAGTAGATGTTACTGCCATGAGCAAGAAATGAATAAATGGTGTGTCATTAATTGTATGCTTCTCAACAAGTAAGTGAGGAAAACAGAGCAGTTTGATGAAAATTTTGCCACAGGTGGAAGTCAAATATTCACCTCTTGCAACACAATCATGTCTCAGAGACCTTATGTCCCATAATCTCACAGTGAAACAAGTGCAGTGTATAAAAACATATAGCACACACAGTAGCTTTTGTAGCTTTGGACTATGTAGAAGTTAAGGAACATTCACAGCAAGGAATTGCTGAAGTGGCTTCCTTCCACCAGCTGCCCACTGATAAGCGAAGCAAATTAAATATGAAATAGTTATGATCCTTTGTTTTGCCCTTTTCTTGTCCTTCTTTCGTGTTTTTATTGATTTGGTATCCACATATGATCACGATTGGGAACTGGATACTGAACCGGCCCTTTCTCTGAATTACCATTATCATGACTGTGATCTTATGTCCCTTGACTTGCCTCTGTTGACTCAAGTCTCATAGAGTTTGTACATCACTGGGTGCAGACTTTAAATCCATGGTTATGCTCATGGAAACTGTGTGTTTTCTCAGTTTCACATAAGTCATTGAAAGAGTTAAAGGTGATGCATTCAGTGTACTGAAGTAGATATGTAAAGCCTATGCAGGGATTCCCAAATCTGCTCTATTCTAAATTGTGCCCTGGAGTAGCATTTTTAGATTTGGATTTCAGTAATTTGTTGGTTCTTGTCAGGAGAAATAACTGTGTTGAAGAGACTTTGTTTGTTTGGGAAACATGGAAGCCACAGTAAATTTCCTGTGGTACATGACTTTCCTCAGGTACTTTCCAACTTCAGTGACTCAGATGAATGTGAAACGTGTGAGGGAAGCCCCATGTAATTATGGCTCCAGATCTGGATTTTTTTTGCTGTAATGACTGTTGTACAAGCCAGAGGTGCTTTAAGTGGAAGAATTTCTGTATTGGTAGGCAAGTAGATAGCTATGAGATACTGTCAATACACAAGCTAATGGAGACCATGATTTATTTTTATCTTAGAGAAGCTTGCAGGAGGCAACCCTAGTTCCATGCAATAAACTAAGAGAGCAAAGTGACCTTGTGTCTGAGTAGGAGCAAATACTGATAAACAAAAATGCCATTAGCTTGTATGTGTCTTTCCAAAGTAAACTTGAATATCAAGAGTTCACTCTTCTTTTCAGCAGCAAGAAGTTACTGATGGAAGAAATGCATACAAAACCCAGGGCTTTTCAAAAGTAGATTTCAAGCCTGGGGTATAGTAGGCTGTAGGGAAGCTGTAAGGGCAGTGAAGTTTCTATTCTCTGTCAGGTAACCAGAAACCACTGGCAGCCCTGTCTAAAATTAATTAAAAATCTCTCATAATGGAGGTTCTTGGTAATGCTGGAGATGAGCAAGGATTGGAGCTCTCAGGGCCTCAGAAGTGAAGACATAATTCTTGGCCCCAGCCCTGCTCAGTTATGTACTGCAGACATCACTTCTCATCTTGTTTGGCAGTGGAAAGCCTTTTTCAGAGCAGCAGGGGCACAGATGCTGCAGCTCTGCCAGCCTGTGAGCACGCACTGCCGTTTCTGCCTTGTGGAGAGCCTGTCTCCGTTGCCCACAAGTGCAACAGATTTGCTCAGGAATGGAATCTTAGAAACATTTGTCAAAAAGGCGTTGTTTCGTCAAGTCTGCTGGAGCTCCTGAAGCTGACTTGGGCACAGTTGATCCTCCTGCCCAGTCCTCAAGCTGCTCAGAGCATAATTTTAGCCTGAGGGATGGCAGAAGAACATATCCCTTGGGCAGCTGCCAGGGGTATGTTCTAGGGGAGATGGATTTTTCGCAGGGTTACAGATCCCCTGGCCAACACCCACCTGTAAGCACAAGGCTGCTGACACCTCTTGGCTGGCCCTGGTGGAGGGGTGTCCCAGGACAGCCTGTTAATGCACCAGCCCCATGGGAAGGTGACAGCAATTTTACTGAAAGGCTGTTTGGCACTCCAGGTGCTGGTAGCTTGCAGTCAGTCCCCCTGCAAGCTGCTGCCACAGGCCTGATGTTCTCAGCTTGTGTTGGAGATACTTGTTTAGCTACACAGCTAATTTTTCTCCCTTTCTCCTCCTTTCTGTGTATAGGTGCAGGCCCTAGGTTTAAATTATTTATCTCCAGAAATATTTGCCATACGAAGTCTCTCCACTGGCAGGGCCTATCAGGAAATATCTAGACAGAGATAGGTCTTTCTCCTGCAAACTCTTAAGTTCCTGAAACAAAATCAAGAAATGGAGGTGGAAACCAACGGCTGGGAATTTAAGACATGAATTATTCTCATGCCATAGATCATTTGTTGAAGCTTGAAGAGGTGAATCTTTTACATCATACATCATATTTTCTTCTGAGCAATAGCATGAGCAGCAAAAAATTAATCAGTTCTGCTTCCACATGAGGTGAGTCTTTTGATGAGAGGTGTTCTTAGCTGACTGCTCAGACATGTTCCCAGATGATAAGAACAAAGATCAAAAATCTTACACAGAAATGAACTAGAAAGCCCTTAGGACCAGAGTAAATACTATCTGACTAGAAAATGAATTCTGATAGGCTCCTATCAACTTTAATTACTTTAAGACTATTATCCATGCTACAAGCTTCTCTGGCATTTCTAAGGAACAGGTATATTTAATAAATGAAGAACTTAGTAAAAAATATTCCCTAATTACACTCATTAGAAAATTTAATACAAGAAAAGCAATAAAACTTCTGCTGTATCTCACATGGACAGCAATTAATGAACAGTTATCTTAAGTCTGAATTAGCAAGCAACCTTTGCTTTCCTGAATATGATACCTGAGGCATCATTTCAGTGAAGGAGGATGTCTTATACATATTCTGAGTAACTGTCCTCAGTCTGCAATTTGAAAACCATGTTGCCATTAATTAATGATGTACTGCTGTTGGAATAAAAGATATGGAAATTAACATATTGAAATAGTACATGAACCAAAAGAAAGGCAAAAGACAAGCTACAGAAAGGTGCTTTTGGATTAATTATTTTCTTTGAAGAACTCTACAAGTTAAATAGTGCATGAAGTCACTTGCTGTCACACAACTTACCACATTGAAAGGTCTGCAGTTAAAACAAAGCTTTTTGTCTGCTTTTGCACACCTCCCTAATCATTGTGTTTCTGGACTGATTTCTGTCAATGCAACTCTATTCTCTAGAAAAGATGACACATGGAAGAAATATTTTTATTGTATATCGAAGGAACCAAAAAGAATTAACATTTCTGTATTTATTACTTTATCAAGCTGTACTTAAATTCTCTACCTCTTCCCTCTTAGAAGCGGGCAGGATCCTCTATTGCATCTTACCCCCAACCAAAACTTAAGGCATGCAGGAATTCAGTGTTAATTAAATATGTTATGAAAACTATTCCCTATATGAAACACCGTCCCTAGGTACCAAAAATTGTTTGACTTGTAAAGAAATGTTAGCTGCATACAGCAAGAAACTCTTCAATTAATTATATACCTTCTGTTGTAAATGCAAAGATAAATAACTTACGTTGAAAATGCAAAGCTAAATACTTGAGTTAATACTTTGATCAGTTAAACACTGATCAAAAGTGTCTTAAGTAAACTGTTGAGACAATGTGATGCTTAGTATCATTTGAGTCAGTTAGATGTGTTTTGCTTCAAGCCTAAAAGTAAATAAACTCTCACCTTTTGGTTTGATAACCTTTCTCCTTCTCAGCAAAAGGTCATTTAAGGTTGTTGCTTTTCCTCCAGTTTGGTCCCTCTTGGAAGCAATGCAGACTTCAACTCTCCTTTTTGTAGGTTATCAAGACTTGTACAGGAAAGGTCCATTCAGGGCAAAGCAGAGGGATGAAAAGGTTAGGATGACCTTTTCATCCCTCTGCCCTGAAGGGAATGATATTTTGTCACAGGGCTATATAATTAGGGCCTACTTCACTTCATTAGATCTCAGGCACCCTGTGGGGCTAGTAACAAACTGAATCAAGTTTCCACGGAAAGCTCTCTCTCCTGTGTGTAATGTCTTAATTAAAAAATTAAGTCATTCTGAATTCTGACTTGGACAGGTTTAATTTTGATCACAAAGAGACATGCAAAAATAATTCCTTTCTTCTATAGGAAAACTCAAAAAGGTACTGGGAAACTGTATTAATCTGCCCCACTGGGGAAAGGCTCCTGAGTGTTCAGAGAGAAAACTCTAGTATGACTGAGAACTACAGTATCACTTGTGTAGGTTTCATGGTAATTAGGAAAAATTGTTAAGAGAGGAAAAAGTAGTGCTCTACTTCCACAACTGCATTTTTGTAAACTGCTAATTACAAAATGCTAAAGAGTGAAGAAGGCAGTCAGCTTTAACCAAGATATTTTTTTGTCAGATATAGTCCTTTCTAGTTAGAGACTGATTTTGCAAAAGAAATTGAAATGACACAGTTTCCTCTTTAACAAAGAACAAGTAAAAGTAATGAAACAAATTATTAATACTATTGCTAATCAGTGCTGGATGGAAGTAATTTATGTGCTTATGTAGTTGACAAAATGCAGGTCTGGTGCAACAAAACCCGTAAACATCCCTTGGGAGTCCTTTTAGCCAGGCTGGTAGCACTGCAGTTTCCATTGCTTCTTCACCCTCCATCACCCATACTGAGAGTCAGGACAAATTTACACGGAGTTATTAATGTCCTTTTAAGAGGATACTTTGAAAAAACACTGTACTCAAATATCTACAGGGCCTGGAGGAGTATACACAAAGAATGAAGTAAAGGTTAATAGTAAAGGTTAATTTCTCTACTTCTGCCTGCTATGTGAAAGAACACTGTAATTTATACCAAATAACTGGGCAAAAATGCCCTGAAAAAACACAGGTAGGTAACATATCTATGCTAAAGAACGCACAGATTTTCTCCAGTCTAGATGCTGAGGTCACCTTAAACAGAGTTGGCTATGAAAGGACCTGCTGTCAGTAACATATTCAGCAGTACATTATGGAGATTTACAGCTTGTGTACGCATTTGTTGTGCTCTTCACGTGCAGCAAGTGTGATGTGGGAAGCATTGGGCCCACGCCTTTTCGTCATATCTGCACTGGCAAATCTGTAAGGTTGAGCTCAAAGGTGGTAATGAATCATGTGGGAAAGTGGAGGGAGGAGTAAATATCAGTTATAATAAATTAATTGTGGCAATCATATAACAGAAATAATAGGAAAAGCTAGTCTAGGGCAAGCACCTGCAATCTGGGGAGTTGCTACAGATTGGAGAAAAGGTCATGGAAATGTTGAAACAGAAACTGTGTACTGCAGTACAGAATTTAAATATGATGTTTCAGTTCTGGAATTCTAGTGCTCGCAGGACTAAAAGTTTTACCTAGTTTAACCCAAATGTTATTAACTTTTGGTTGGACTGATTTTTTTTCCCTAACCAAAGGTCATCTGCCTTCAGGAGCCACATTTTAGAAATTATACTCTCAGGATTTGTTTTAATAGTATTGTATTATTTTTTAAGGCAAAGCACAATTTCTGAAGGGATAGGATAAGATAAAGGAGATAAATTTATGTCAACTGAAACCATCTGAATAAGCTTCAAATCTCAGTAGTAGCAACTGAGATGGATGAAATTCCCCTGATGCAACACAACTTGCTTTCTGTATACACACAGAAGGGCTAAATTTTGGCGGCATCAATGTGACAGGCTTTCTAAATCTAGAAATGGTTTTCTAAATTTGAGGTCACAACACTGGGAAGGTAAGGGTTTGGTAAGATTTGCCGCATGCTTTTGAGATCAGGAGATTTTAAATAGTAGTTCTAATGAACTTTCTAATTATGACATTTTTCCCATTTTCCCAAAGACAGTGAGCAAGCTTTAGTAAGATATGTGTCATGTGTATAAGAACAATTGCAGCTCAGCAAAGTATTTATAAACATTTTGCTGCCAGCTCAACTGAGGCAGATGAGAAGGATTAAGCAGTGTTATCTGTACAGACTGAGGAAAGCTGGGACTCAGCTCTATCCCAAGAGGCCTAGTGTTTGCTATTGGTCAACGAAAGGCTTGGGTTTTGGACCACATCCCTATTTTGTTAGTCTTTGTGTTTCATCTATCTCCCAGCTAAACAGAGGAAGATGAAAGGAAAAATACATGAGTAAAACTTAGAAAAGGGTAAAAACAGGGGAATTAAGAAAGGCAGGTTATAAAACTAACTTATCTGTGTCATCTTGCTGTGCAAATGCAGGTTGCTCCTGGAGATCTCTTTAAAAAGCTCAATCAAGACCATAAGATCAGCTATTTCAAGGGATCACATATAAGGAAAATGTTTAAATGTACCTAAATGAAATTAGCTTTGCTCTGTGCAAAGTTTGAGAGCTCCTCTTTTGGCCTCCATGAAAGCTTTAAATGTGTGTCAGGTTGCAGTGGCATTAGGCAGCAGTCACATCAACAACTGAGTCACTCATTCTGGTTGTATTGGTTTTACTTGCTATGAGCAGCCATTTTTCTCCTTGACAGGCATAGATATACTAGAGCCAAAAATCACACAAGGACTCTTAGTAAAACAGAAGGCTGGAAGATGGGTGCTCATGACCATTGATGTGTTCTTGAGGTATTTAACTGGGTCACCAAAAGGTCTTAAGGGGCCAGGTCAAAGGGATCTAAAAGATGGAAAACAAATTATGCCATGGTAAATGTCCCCTCTGCTCTATGTGGCTTACCTGAAAATGTAGTGTGCTGAAATGAAGGGTCAGTGAATTAAGTAAGGGTCCAGCTGGCAGGGGGTGGCTGCTTTTCTCCTTTCTCCACCGGATTTTAAATGACTCAAGCATTTGGCCTCATCACTGAGGTTCAAAGGCTATGAACCTGAGTAAGTGTATGTTTTATGTGAAAATACTGGAGGAGCAAAGCCCTGAGTCACAACAGTGAGGCAGAGGGACAGGTACTTTCTTCCCCAAATCCTTGCTGAGCCCTTTGTTTCTTTTTCACTCCTGGGATTTTCAGAGGGACTGCTAGGAGTGCCCAGCAGAGACCTGGTGCTAGAATAGCAAAAGATAGTCCTCAGTTGTGATGAAAATTTTACAAATGCTTAACACAAAAGTAAACTTTCTTTGTTTAAGCACTGGTATAAAAGCCATTGCTATGAGTCATGCTAGCTCCAAGGCTTTCAAAAGCCTTTGGAATACAGTAATAGAAGAACTCACACTGCCTCCAGAAGTTGACTCTTTGCTTAAGATTTCCTAATCCCTGCAACAGCTGCAGCTTCAGTACTTGAGGGGGTCTCTTGTTGACCCACTGCACAACATACTGCATAAACACTACTCTTGTGTATTTGTATGCCTTTTATATTCACACCCTAGCAGAGGGGCTGCACGTGCTTGACCAATATGTGGTAAGTAGCTGCAGAAGCTAGTTCAGCGTGTAGGGAGTTGTGAAAATGTATTCTGGTTGGGAATGTTGTGACAGCTACGATAAAGATGTGTTACTTAACTACCTTTGAGCATCTGGCTCTTCCCACAGGGTACTTTGTTTGGGAATAGGATCTCTACAAACAGCTTCTTATTTCATGCCTGAAGAGTAGTAACTGAATGCGCTCAGACAAATTTTCCATGAAAGTATTGTATTCCTTTTATCTTTGGACAGAGGAAATTCTTCAGGCAATGTTTCTTTTGATCAGTAAATGCCAACCCAGCAGTCTGCTGCTGCAGTGATGAAGCTGTAGGTATCTGTCTCTTCTGTCTTGATGGTGTGGCCTAAACCAGAAATGTACGAAAATCATTCTCCATGTGCCTTGACAATGCCAGCCAGGCATGACAGTGAAACCAATTGTTGCAATGTTGCTATCTAAATCTAGGGAGAGGCAAGGAGGCATGCTCATGGCACACAGCCTGTGGGACACTCTAAGGTCTGTAGTGGGAACCCAACTAACAAGGAAAAGCCCTCATTGTCGGGGGGCACAGTTTGCTTGCTTTTATCAATTCCCTGAAAGTTGGCCTGTAGAGCAGCAGCACTTCTGCCACCCAGCTAAGATTGATGATATAAGAATAAAAGCAGCATGAATCATAGGCAAAAGCCTAAATAACAAGAATTTGGGATTAATAATCCTTGTTGTTTATGGAAATATGGATCTCTTTCTCCAAGGTCTGCTGAAGGCATCCATCTTTTCATGACAAGCAGTTGCACTCTGTTTTAACCATGATTATCCAAACGTAACCATTTAATCTTCCTATACAATATATTTTTCCAACCTTACTCTAAGACACAGATATTTTCCTGGTGAGATACTCTATAGATGGGTAGAGGAAAGTATTATATTATCCTACCTGAGTAATGAATATACTCAGACTAGTTACTGTTCTTTCTTGCACCAAGACATTGCTGATACTGGTTAGGAAATCTTTATTGAGTTTACCCTCCCCAAAGGCTTCAAACCAAAACTGAGTCATAGTTCTGGGTTTAGAGGCCTTGTAAACACAAAATGTCTAAAAATCAGAAGGAAAGGGAGAAGTGCAAAATAAATATGTCCCATTGACTCTTAAATTATTTAACCTATTTAATAAGGGTTAGGGAGTATATCTGTTGGTAGTTAAATATTTGACAAGCAATTTCCAATGGAGAGTGAAAATCATGACCTTTTGAACTCCTGTTTTGGGACAATGCAACACAACAATGCAGGAGGGCATTTTAGATGATATTTTTCTATCAGGTTTGATAGGAGTGACAATACTCCTAACACACAAAAGCTTCAGAGAGCTCCTGGCTGAGATTGGTGGAAGTGACTTGTCTTTTCTTCAGTGTAGAGCTGCAGACAGTCAGTAACAGTTGATCTGCTTCTTCAGTCACAAATATGCATCTCATAAGTGTGCTCATAGCTAAAGCTGAAGTGAAATATTAGAAACTTTGAGATAACAGATGACAAGAATCAGCTGCACATAAACTGATTTTGCAGAGAGAATATCGGTTCTGAACAGATGGTGTTATGTCCTGTTATCTATACTCATGCTGGTTGTCAGAAATGTATCAAAATCTGGTACCCAAAAACATGAGAAAAGTGGTGGGAACACTGCTACAAATCCATGAGAAGGTAGCATGTGTGTTAATTGCACTGCAGGAAAAGCAGACCACTAATTAATAAAAAGATGCTAGTTCATTTCAGGATGAGCTGTGGGTCCACCAGAAACACACCTCAACTCATACCCATGGATGAAACACTTCTGTCACAGAGCTGGTGAAAATTGCTTTGTGTTACGTCATGGAAAAGACCCAGGACCTCTGGCTGGTGCTCTCAAAACTTACAGGAGACTTGGGCACTGGAAAATGAAGCCCTTGATCGTCCCTCAGTATCTCACCTTAGATGGGCATTCTAAATTTACAATCTCTCTTGCTGGTTTTGAGTGATAAGTTGCCATGCCATTGTCATAGCATGTGTTTTAGGACTCAGAGTCCTTCATATCCTTAGGTGAAAAAGAAGACCACCAGTGAATACCATCAAAAACATTAAAATAATATTCAAACTGAATATCTAGGCCAAATGCTCAGCTCTCTATCGCATTTATCACTTTATCATATCAGACCGGTAACTTGTATTTTAATCAATGGACCAGCATATTAAAGGTACTTTAGGATACAAAGGCTTTCAAAGTTAGGAACTCTTGCTCAGATAACAGAAGCATCACAGTTCAGACACCTTTGCAGAAATGGAAGTTGCTTCTTGTGGTGAAAGTCCTATGTGCTATAAATACAAAAGCTGAAAAACTGTGAATTTATACTGACTGTGAACAGAGACAGAGTGATAAAAAGGTTTATATTAATCTGGATTTCCCTGTCAGATTGTTAGAGCCAACGTGGCCTATTTTCAAGGACCCTGGCAAGACCTACTTAACTGTGGTGAGGTATCTGTGGCTGTACACAAATATTGCTTGACACTTTCAATTGCGATTATATTTCCATTTCAAAACAACATGGATAGCACTCAGTCACTTTTTGTAGTTCTGTCCTGCACTTGACATAGCCTGAAATCAAACTGAAAGCTTAAATTTAAACACTGGATATTACACTTGCCATACGAGAATGCCCTATATACATGTCTGCACGTGACAGACCCTCCCTTACTCCAGCCAGCTGAATATACTGTCATCTTCATTAGCAAAAGAACTGAGGGTGAGACATCCTGTGTTCACCAGGTGGCTCTTGAATATTGATGATGAAAACACAGGTGGGAACTAAAGTTTCATGGAGTCAACGTACACCAAATATATAGGATTTTTCATAGGAAGTGTAGTTCAGCCTTGGAAGGCTCCAGAATCTAGGAGTGCCAATTTGGAGAGGTTCACATTAGTTCACATCTGAAGGGGAGCTGCAGCTCAAACAGTGGACAGCATTGATTGACCCCTTGTCAATCAAAACATGGGTCTGTAGCAGAACTATAGACTTTGTGATACTGAAAGTTACAGTTAAAGATTATATGGAAGGAACACTGGGTTAGCCAAGTAATACCCTCACCCTGGGAGTTTCCAATAACGCTGCAAAGTTCTGTCCGGGGTTTAGTCTGCAGCACAGACCAGGCTCTAAGGATGGCAAATTTGACACATTCCTTGTGTATTGCTTAAAGAAAACTATGTTTATAAAGGCTCATGGTAGATAGAATAAGACAGTGCACTCTGTTTTTCTTGCCATAAAACCACTTTGTTGTTGGAAGTTAGTACTAACACTTCTGGTGATTAACCACTATTAATTCAAACTATAATTGGTTTAGTAGTTGAACCATGGGTTTATAATTTTGGTAATACTAATAAAAATAATGAAATAAACCTCACCTTCTTTTAAAAGTTGACTTAGACTTTGAGAGATAGAACTTAAATAGACACCTGGAATTTCTTAATGAACTTTTATTTTACTTTAGTGCAAATATATTTACACATAACTGTACCAAAGGATAGAAACAATTTCGCACATTTGAAAAATCATTATATGGAATTGAGACCCAAGGAACCATTGCACCTTGAAATAGAGAGGGGAGCTGGCTAACTGAAATGGAGGGAAAAGATGGACATAGAATTAGATTTATTCGAGTTGAGAGAAGACTGAAAAGTTTTTAAAAGAGTTCTATCAGAAAGACAGGTTTTTGAATTCAATGTCCATCTACAAACTTGGGGAAGCAAAAGGTAAGTTTCAACCCAGAGGGAAAAGGAGGCGACTGCTGTGGCTCCATCTGCAGCTTTTGTGTTTACACTCCAGGTCCTGTCTGAGCCGTGAGTGATTTCGGTTGTAAACATGTTGTGTTGCAAAAGGCTTCACTGTTATGAGGATAAAAATTTCTTCTGGCATTGCCAAACACAGGACGCAGAAGGGAAAAATGCAATAATGAGAGTGCAGGTGGGGTGTGCTAAATGGGTTTGGAGCTGTGCAGGGTGGTGGCAGCAGGAGGAATCCCCTTTTATTATAACATTACCTTAGGGCTAACCCTGCATATTGAGCTGTCAAGTCTGAGAGAAAAGACACATAGGAACTAATTTTTCTACTTGATGCGCCATGGTAGGATTGAGGAATGAAAATGAAAAGCAAAATTAGATTCAACCAGCAGTACTTAGGAGGTAATGCAGTAAAAATTGGAAGGGTCCTAGCAGCCTTTAGAAAAGAGATGAGGGTTCAATAACACAGGCCATTATTTGTGTTCCTTGAAGTGTCTACATTTCTGTGATTCTACATTTTTCTCTGACATGTTTATTTCTATGGTGCTTTAAAACACTAACTGCCTTTTGTAGCTGGTAAGAATTGCTTACAAGCATAAAACATCAAAATATCAAAGTATCCATTTAAACAACAGATAATGAAAAAGAGAAGCAAGTCTGCCTTCAAAGAAGTCAACAAAAGGTGAAAAAATTACGTTAATTTTGTGAAACTGACAATACTTTTACTGGCGCATAATAAAAAATTGGTATAACATCAATAAATACCTTCAAACAAATGTTTTGATTGTTTCCTAGTTAATTGGTTGCCTCATCCATTTTTTTGGGGTTTTTTTTGTCGGCCTTCAGAACACATTAAGCCTTGCAACGGTTGATACATTCTTAGACATCTTTGTCATTCTTTGACCATTCCTAATTTATGCAAGTTCTAGAATATTGCACAAAAACAAAATTTGAAATCCTTAAGTTTAAGATGTAGTAAGAAAAGAAACTGTTTATTTTAGGAAAAACAGTAATGAATGAGATATTTGATAAAAATTAAATAAAATAACTGGTTCTCTTTTCTTCACTTACTCAAGCAATCTTCCTTTTTAAACTGAAAATACTCTTACAAGTGATTTGGTCATATTGTCATTACGCATAGCCTTTCCCCACCTTGCTAATCAGGAAATGTAATCAGTATTTACTGTAAAATATGTCCCTGGGATTACCTATATACTAGAAAAAAGATTTACAGTTTGTTGCATTGAAGATGAAATTATTTAGATAAACTAATCATTGAATAGATAATTGGGGATATCTGGTGAATGTGAAGAACCAAATGCCCTTATGTTCACATTCTTCTGATACATAGTTTTAATACAGCTGGTCTTAGGAAAATTTCCTGTGAGTATCATTCTGAAGTGAAAAATCAAGAAATTTTCTTGAACACCTTAATTAAGATGATGTCTTCACCATTGCCTTAATCCATACAAAGAAGACATCTGCTTGACTGTGCTTACATTATTTGCACTGAAGATGATTTCCCCAGGTTCAAATCAAACCCTCTTTTACCATGGATGTGGTGGCAAGACAAAAAAAAATTTTTCTCTGTATAAGTGAAGAAGTGCGTCATTGAGGTCTCTGGTTTTACACATTTTCTGCAGGTTTGTGTTTGTTTTGAGGTTAAAAATCAGCTGCTTGAAACAGTGGTTGTTACTTGGAAAGGATAATAGAGTAGCATAGTGTGTGTTTTCAATAGATTTTCAATAGATCAGCTCGTCTGATTGTTGTTCAAGGCTGGGAAACAAGTAGTGGTAATCTGTTTTTCTGCATTTGTTCTCTAGTTTGTCAGGAAAAGTTGTGTCTGAAGGGTTGAACAAATTGCAACCCTCTTGTCAGATAATGTTCTGAAGTACGTGCGGTATCCAGCTTCCCTCAGTCCCTCATGGTTTCAATGGGAACTTAGTCTTGAGCTATTTCAGTAGATGCCCTATTTAAAAGAATATACAGCTGACAGTGGGAAAAGAAGGTGCAAACTGGCAGTGTTAACCATAAGTGGGTTCATTTGAAATTTATTTTCTTGTAAAATTTAAGAGAGTCCACAGCTTACCTTTGTATTCCAGGGATTTCTTATTCATATCTGCTACTCTTTCTGATCACTGCTCACCAACTGCAATAAACAACTGAGGGGATATAATTAAGCTTTGACAAGCAAAGAAAGTGCCTTGAATTTGAAACTTGGAGAGACTGAGCTGATAGGGGAAAGCAGACAAGAAGTTTATTTCACTGTGCACAAGAAAATGCTCATTCAAATGTCTTGGTGGAAGCATGTACCTCATCACCAAGCCCTGGGTAGAAACTTAGTTCTTGCTTTTCTCTCTGTAAGTATGACATATGTTGTGCCCTTTTGCTAGCTGGTCAATGGACTGATTGGCTCTTCAGTGCTTGCTGTCTCTGCCTTACCCTGGCTCTTGGAAAAGAGATTAAGATTTAAACACGGCTCCTCTCAGTCCTGGTGTCAACTGGAACAGAGCTTTGGGGGAAATATTTGGTACTACTAGTGCTACTTACATAAAATTTATTATTTTTACTACAGAAATTGAAGATATTCAGGCACCCACACTTTTGAGCTTGCCTAGGTGTGATGCTGACCTTAATTAAAGGATCTAAATTCTCTAAAATATTCAGATTGTCAGTAGCTCAGTTCTTGATAGGCAATAAAATAGTATTTACCAAAATGGGAACCCAAAGTATTAAAGGCCGTTTTGGGGTTTTTTAAATATTTCTCTTGTCTAATAAAATACTACCCAAGTTAATTTTTCATTTTAGAGGCACTGGACCCCAAGACTTTTTTTTAAAGAATAGGTATTTCAAGATTCAACTAGGAAAGATTACCACTGGTATCAAATTCTTCTTACTGCCTTCCCATGCAATACACTGGGACTACCAACATCTGTAATAATTTTCTACACAGTGCTGTGCCTATAAAATATAAATCATTAAAATTATGCAGTTAATATTTTCTTTCACGGTACTATACTTGCAGCAGGTAATAGTCATAGCTATAGCTAACAGATTTAGAGCTTTAACAATATTTTTTTTAGGGGAAGAAGAGGGGATTGATAGTGCTGTCATATATGTTTGCTTAGTACCACCTGGATTTCCTATATTCTGTCACTCTGAAGAAAAAATGCTATTGCCCATCCTGAATCCTGTTTTTCCTGTATGGTTATTGAAAGGGGTTTGACTGCCACCTCGCTCTGTAAGAATGGGAACAGAAATCTGACAGCAAAAATATTAATGGGAAGCAAAGCTCATTCTTAATGTATTTAAATGAGGAAGTGAGAAGCTGTATCGAGCAACTTTTAAGATCTCAGTTATTAGTATTATAGAAAGCTCCTCTTGATGTAAAGAAATTAAAATCAAAGCTCTGTTACTTTGAAGACGGGAGTAATTGTAGAGCAACACTTAAGACAACCTACAAAAGCACTTGTTCTTCACTTACTTTTCCTGTAGCTTTTGAGCTCTGATTCAGTTACAGCTGGTCTGTGATGGAAATAACAAAGTTGGCTCAGTTTTTACTTGTGGATAGACTTATCCAAAGATGGTAAATTCCTAGATAAAACCAGATTTGGGAGAAGTTGAAAGACATTACAGCTCTTCTATTGTGAGCAATGGTAGTGCAGGCTTCCCCTTTGCTGCCGTAAGAGAGAGCTGTTTTTAACAGTGATGCCTACAAACCACCCCTCCTTGTCAACCCTCTGGTGCTCCATTCTGTAATGGGCTGTGAGGATGCTATGTACTCCAGATAATTTCCTACTTTATATTTTTTCTTAATTTGGCTGGCTTAACATGTTTTAGACATGGACTATGTGTGAAGGCATCTGTGCTCTTTTCCTTTTATATGTGGAGCTGGGTTGGCTGAAGTTGCTGTGACTCCCTGCACTGGGATCAGCAAACTAATCTAGCTGGGGAAGAAAAATAAGAAAAAAAAGTGGCTCATTTTGAAGATTGCTGCTAGTCGTGAGGAATGAGGAGAGAGCAAGTTGCCACAGTCCCAATGAAATAAAATATATTCCAAGCTGGGAGTGGGAGTTTCACTCTACTTCCCAGGACAATTCAGCTTTTTCTGCCAAGTCCTCTCTCTCATGTCTCTGGTCAGCTTTGGAAAAGTAGGATGTCCATTAGCTTTATTAAGGATGTTGACTCTCGCAGGAAAAGTGTTACTGGACCCTTTGGGCCAGGACTGGCTGGGCACATCAATGCACAGTTTTAGTGAGATGGCTTTTGAAACATGCAAATCCTCTGCATAGGCAAGAACATGTAGGTGTGCAATTGTTAAAAATAGGTGAGTTTCTATTCTTTTGAGATAATAACAACCACAAAAAAAGAGACTAGGACAGTAAAGGAAATTATCTTGCTTTGGATTCTTGTGACTTTTTCTCATAAAAAGGAAATAATTATGATAACTACGGAAAGAGAACAAACTTAAGCTGCTGAAGACATTTCAAAGTTGTTTGTCAGTAAGAAGATACATGCAAGTCGATCTTTAACAATTCTACATGTAGCAAGTAATTTCCATTTGTAATATCTCAGCTTACTGAGTATAAAATGTGCATTGATACCTTATTAATTTTTTTTTTAATGTGCAGACACATAAGTCAAAATTAATACGTGAAATTACTTAAAGGCAGTTAAGGGGGCTTTCTTGAAAATTTGCATCTATGACTTTACTCACAGCTAGAAAACAGCTACTTATTCAACACATACATGCTTTCACCTCACTAAATTGTTAAATTTTAAAATTCTTAAGACTTTAACCCACTTTTGGAAATTTTAGTCTGATGAAGATCAACTGCAAACACTATGCCAATTACACAAACAGTATGATTACAATAAACATATTGCAATCAAAGCATAGTGGAGTATTTCCTAACATAAAATCTTCTATAAACCCAGGTGTCATAAACTTCCAAAGCAGACAATTACTTAACAACTAACAGTGAGGCACTGAGCAAGTGACCTTGGCTGAAGTGCTGACAGACTAGCATAAGTGAAAGAGATTAAATTCAGCATCTTGGACTTGTCTGATGGGTGTTACTGGTAGACCTGATGGATCTGCTGTATTTGAAAATGTACACAAAGCCTCTCTAATTTGCAAGTAATATATTGTGCTTTCACTGGGTGAAAAACTGGGTTTACTCCGGCCCTTGTTCTAGCAGAACTATATGAATTGCAAATTTGTCAGTACTATTACATCTCTACTGCATTTTTTTTATTGGCATATATGTCACACATTTCTCTACATGTCAGGACTACTCAGTTCTGCAATATGATGACCGTGCTATTCTATTATTTTTTGCTTATTCTAATGTACCAATTTCTAATGCAAGGGAACGAGAATGCTGAGCTCAGTTATGTCTCTTTACTAATCTACTGCAGATCAACGTGTCAAATAATGTGCATGTATAAATTAACAGGGACAAGACAAGCTACTTATTGAATTAACAGTCTGTGGGTTTAGATGAAAGTTTTAGACTACAGGGTATTGAAACTTGTTTGAACCAACTGCCCTTCCATGGTGTGTTCAAACTACACTGAAGAAATGACTCATTTTGTATCTCATAGAATCAGAGAATGGTTTGGGTTGGAAGGGAGCTCACAGATCATCCATCTACAATGCCCCTGCCATGGGCAGGGATACCATCTTGCTGGATCAGGTAATGGAATTTCTTCCTAATATCCAAACCTAAGCCTAATCTAAATTTACCCTCATTCATCTTAAGGCCATTGTCCCTTGTCACTACCTGCCCTTGTGAAAAGTCCCTTTCCAGCTCTCTTGCAGACTCATTTATGTACCAGAAGGTGCTATAATGTCTCCTCAGAACCTTATCTTCTCCAGGTGTAACAGCCCCAACTCTCTAAGCCTTTCCTCATAGGAGAGGTGTTCCAGTCCCCTCATCATCTTTGTGGCTCTCCTCTGGACTCGTTTCAATAGATCCACATCTTTCTTGTGCTGGGCACCACAAAGTTAGTGGTGGGGTCTCACCAGAGCAGGGCAGATGTGCAGAATCCCCTCCCTTGCCCTACCGGCCACACTGCTTTTGGTGCAGCCCAGGATATGGTTGGCTTTCTGGGCTGCCAGCCCACACTGCTGGGTCATGTTGAGCTTTTCACACCCAAACACATGCACAGCCAGCCTGTACTCATTCTTGGAGTTGTCCTGACCCAAGTGCAGGACCTGGCACGTGGCCTTGTGGAACCTATTAGGGCTTGCATGGGTCTAGCGCTCAAGCCTGTCCGGGTCCCTCAGGATGGCATTGTTTCCCTCCAGCACCACTTAAATTAGTTCAGCTGGCTGTTTTGTTTTCAAAGAACTCTGCTTACAGACCCATAATATAATATAATATAATATAATATAATATAATATAATATAATATAATATAATATAATATAATATAAATACCCTTTTTATAATTTTGCTAAGATAGTAAGGATTTGATTTTGCTTAGATAATCTGCTTTGCTTGACAACATGGTTGAGGACTGAAAGCCTAGATAAACTCAAAGTCTCAAGGAGTGTTCATGGGAGAAAAACAGTAGTTTAATTGCAGGAAGAAAGAAATAAGGTATAGCTTCTATAATTGTTTTCAAATTAATGCTTATGAAAATCTGTGTAATTATTGCAAATAAAGAACTAGATAACTGTACCTACCTAACAAAATGTAACCTTTGAACTGAGGTAATTTCCGATCTTGATTGAATTAGTGAGATTCTGAAACCCATACATTAGAAAAACAGCACACTACAGATACCAGCTGTCAAAAGGAGTTAGCAAGAAATGCTTCAAACTTCCTTGCTCTTAAAAATCTTACACCACTCCTTACAGGTGCTATCATACATAATTAGTTCTGCAAACTGTCCCACTGCCGGCATTTGATAGCTCATATCACAGTGGGTAGACTAACTGCTAAAAAAACATTCATAGCTTGTGGCCTGAAAGCTTTCAGAAAACTTGCATAAATTTCAGCCTATGCTTTGGTACCTACCTCCACAGCCATGGAGAGCTATACACATTTTAAAGAGACAGAAGGAATGGGAGAGGGACAAGTGTGGGACCAAGCAAAAACAGTCCACAGATGAGGTGTGAAAAGCATTTATTTTCAGTTGGAAGTGTGGGGTGAGGTTTTGCCATATTGTGTGTTTAATATAATGGGAAGCAGTTAAATTGCAACAGAGCACCAATATGCCACGCAATGCAGTTGCCGATACAAAAAACACTTCACAAGCTTCTGGTGGTATTGGTGCACTCTGTATGCATGAAGCCATCACTGTCTACATGTGTAGCATTCTGATAAAGCTCCTAGTAAACACTTAATCACCATCTGCAAGACTGTGAATAAGTGGAAAGGTCAGTAAAGACCACAGGTGGAAGGTTAGCCTACAATAAAATGGGAGAGTCCTTAAAGCCATGTTTCTTAGTAAGACTTTTTGTTTATTTGCTGTTTTACCTTGAAGCATCCCCATCTCTCTCCCATTTTGGGGGCACTGGGGCTTTTGACTACAAGGACAGAAGTTCAGAGAAGAGGGGTAGCATGCTCATTTTTGGGACTGCTGTGCCTTGTCCTGCCTTGGTCAGCAACATGTGATAGATGTGAGGCTACAGCAACAGGCTCAGTGACGGCCCTGTTCTACCCCCTTCCTGCTCCCTCCATGGGGCCAGTGGGGTTTGGGAATAAGCCCAGCTTGGCCTTGCTGCTCCTCTTCACCAAATCTTAGAAACTGTGGGGTGTTTTTGCTCCTCTGGCAGCTGGCAGGGACCAGCCCTAGCAGGGAGAAGCAACACAGAACAAGAGGGGGCACCCCATCCCTATATCTGGAAAGATAGCTCCAAGGTTTCTGGGACAAATGTGAAAACCTTGGCAAGGAAGTCCCTAGAGCTTGGTGGCCCCCTTTTTACACCTGGGAAAGTGCCAGGTGCACCCAAATGCCTTGTTTACCCACAGGAGGAACAGTTTTAAAATAATGGCTTGAAAATTCAGCAAGGAGGAGAAAATCTTTAAGGACTGAGTGCCTTGACCAGTCCCAGGTGGTTTAAGTGAATTAATTTCTTGAACAATCTTTCCTAGCCTGCAATCTGAGCTTATTTTGTAAAGTAAGAGTCAAACATGAAAATGAATTTTAGGTTAAGCTATTGAAGGATCTTCTTTTTTTTCTTTTCACTGTTTTGTTTTGGTTTTTTTACAGGATTTTGTTCTTAATACACTAAGTGGGAAAGAAAGAAGGAAAGCCAAGATTAATACAAATGGAAACAAAGGGGGTCTACTATGTACAAAGCTGGAGCCACAAAAGGAAAAGGGATGTACTTTTAGGTCCTTACAATATAGTGCAATAGATGAGTTGCTGAGACTGAGTGTATCTGAGGGGTGGGCCCTCCCTCTTTCCTTAGAGCCCAGTGCTGTTCTTAGTCCCTCATTTGTCTGTAAGTACTGTAAGAATTGTGTCATGGTTTCAGGTGCATTAATAGGTGTGCAGTGGGGTGACCCAGGCCAGATGCCAGGCACCCACCAAAGCTGCTCTCTCCCCCTGCTCTGCAGCTGGACAGGGGAGAGAACATTTAACAAAAGGTTCATGGGTTGAGACAAGGACCAGGAGAGTTCACTCATCAAATACTGTCACAGGCAAACCAGGCTCAGCTTAGAGATATGAATTGATATTACTATCAAAATAAGAGCAGGATAATGAGAAGTAAAATAAGACCCTTATAAAACACCTTTCGCCCAGCCCTCCCTCCTTCCCAGCTCTACCTCCTCCCAACAACAGCACAGGGAGGAAGGGGAGTTATGGTCAGTTCATCACACGTTTCTGCTCAGGGAGAGGAGTTGTTCCCCTGCTCCACTGTGGGGTCCCTCCCAGAGAAGACAGTTCTCCATGACCTTTTCCAACATCAGTCCCTCCCACGGGCACACAGCCCTCCCAAACTGCTGCGCTGTGGCTCTCTTTCCACGGGGTGCAGTCCTCCATGGACAGGCTGCTCCAGCCTGGAAGCAGGGGCCCCCTCTCTCCATGGAGTGTTCCACTGGATCGCAGCCTCCTCCAGGCATCCACCCGCTCCTGCACGGGCACCTCCCCCACGGGCTGTGGGTGGATCTCTGCATCCCCCATGGATCCCCATGGGCTGCAGGGGCACAGCTGCTTCACCATGGTCATCACCACGGCCTGCAGAGGAATCTCGGCTCCAGTGTCTGGAGCACCTGCTGCCCCTCCTTCTCCACTGACCTTGGTGTCTGCAGAGTTGTTCCTCTCACATGTTCTCACTCCACTCTTCCCTTGTCACAATTACAACTGTGCAACAAATTTTTGTTTTCTTTCTTCTGAAATATGTCATCACAGAGGCGTTACCACCATTTCTAATTGTCCCAGCCTTGACCAGCAGCATGTCCATCTTCGGAGCTGCCAGGGATTGGCTCTGCTGGACATGGAGGAAGCCATGCCTGTGCCCAGTTCTGTTCCTCAGCTGTTGATTTGTCTCTTGGGGTTGGTCTCAGACCTGGCTGCCTGTGCCTGGTCATCACTAGACTGCTGTTGGGATCTACTGTTATCCGTCCTGCTCAGCTCACCCAGCTCAAACTCCCTGGGACACTGTCCTTTTTGTGATAGTGTTGCAACTGCTGGGGCTACCTCTCACTCCTAGTTCATCTGTGCTGGTGGACTGACCTGCTCCTGTACTGTGATACTGACAGCAAATACCCCAAATGTAAGTAAGCTTCTGTGCTTCCTTTCTAAGCATGCTGTGTATGTTTGGAAATGCATGTAGTCAGTGCTCCTGCTTAACATAAAACAAATTTAGGTGACCTCAAGTCTTTAATTACCTGAAAAATGATTTATTTGGGTGAGCTACAGTCTCCTGTGGGCAAGTAGCTGCTCTGTCTCTTCAACCTCCTGAGAGTGACTGCATTAGGCATATGCTTCTGACAATAGCAACAGGAGAAGCAGCTCCAAATCAATGGAAAGTTGGGGCTGAAGATCAATGGAGAATGACTACAGGGAAGGGATAGGCAGAAGCTCCATCTCCCTTCCAGACAGATGTATCTGTGCTGTCACTTGCCTGTGGCTCTGCAGTTGCTTAATTTACCTGGTGAAGTGCATGGTTGGATTCATGTGCTGTGAGGCTGTGTCTGATGGATACCTGGTGGGAAAAAAACAGAGTGAAAATTAAAATATAATCTCTTTTGGAACAAAGTGGGTCTTTGACTATTTGGTCCTCCTAGGCTGGAGGCTTTCTTTGCAGCCAAGGACAGCCTCTCCAGGTTGTCTCCTTTCTTTGGCCTGCCTTTATGCGTTTGTGGGCCTTGATGGAATGAATAGTCTCCAGTATCGTCATGAGGCAGATATGAAAACATGTTTATCTTCAACCTCTTCTCACCACAGTTCAACTGTGTTGCAGTTAATTTAAAATACAGTTGATCCCCACATGGAGAAAGGGGCCCTTACCAAGATACCTTTGCTGGGAAGGAGACCTGCAGGAAAGATCTGCTGTTGGAAAAGACACAGGAAAGTGTTATCCTTTTGATAGACTTTAAAGAATTCTTCCATTTTTTCCTATTACCTAATCCATGTTGCTAGGTGCTGGCAGATATATGTGGTGGGGTTTTCACAGCAACCAGAGGCAGATTTTGTCTTTCTATTGGACAGCTAATGAATCCCATGGAAAAGGGGGAAATGCAAAGTAATCTGTGAGTAATTTCATCATGTCCTGAGACTTGTACACTAGTGAGGCACACAAACCCAGAAAACAAAGAAACTGATGAGCTGGGAGTAAACTTCTGGTGTCAGTAACCTGTGTGTGCTGTGGCTAACCAGGGCACAGCTCTGTAGCTGTGTGGTTCTCATTCTGGCTTGGTGCTTTATCCAGAGGCTCCCTCCACTCTGGCTACACTCTGTGCTTGGTGCTGTATCTAGGCAAGCTGCACCCTGTGCATGTTGCCAAGAGGCTGTCAGCATGCTCACCAGTAACTGCAGTGAGATAATATTTAGCCTGTATAACAATAGTTACATATATATCAAATATTTTGAAATTCTGAAAAGAAAATAATTTAAACATTTTGTACATGTATTTCAAAGGGTTATTGCAAAATTTTAGCTGTGCGAATGCTTTAGAAGTGCAGGATGCATTGGTTTAAGATGCTGATTGTGGAACACATTTTTGAGGAAATAAAGTTCATGTAAAAAATAGTTGTGACAATTTCCTGGGAAATTGTACTGTAGAGGAATGTGTACTTGTGTCCTTCTTTGTTGTCTTATGCCCCTTCTAAGAAAGCCTTTATTTTTTCAAAGCAGGATTTTGAATGAGGGCCTTCAGGGAACCTTCAATCCAATTCTATTTTCTGTGGAGTGAATGTCTTGGAAGAGTTTGCTATCTCATTTTTCCACTAGAAATTTTATGAGGTCTTTTATTATGCATTCTGAGAAGTCTCATCTTCTGTTTGCTTTTATTTTCTTAAACACTATTCTGAAGCTGAGTTACAAGTATAAAAACAGAAGGCTTGGGAGGACAATATATTTTAACACATGAAGCCTCAAGCTTGAAATCAGATCCATTGTGTTTTTTCAGGTGTGTGATTTTTCTTAAGACACCAACAGAAGTTCAGCTGCTTTGAGATCTGCAGGGAGCTTTTGTGAGCATACGGCTTCTTCAGGCTGAATGTACTGCTTAATCATGTGTTGCATAACAAGCTCTGATCTGCAGGTTTTGAACCGAGCTTTATCCTGTGTTGTGAATATAAAACCTGTAGTCACCATAAAGGGCTATCTTAAGTAGTCACACAGAGGCCACTAATGACACAAGGTGGCTCATCAACTTTCTACTGTTTGAAATCAATAATTTTATATCTGTGAGAGTGGATGAACTGCAGTATGAAGGTCAGTAACTCTAAGACGAAATCGTTTACTCTTCCTTCCTCTTAAATATAACTTTTAACATCTCTAGTTATTGCTTCCCTTTGGAATTGCATAGTACCGCCTTAGAGTAATATATTACAGACCTCTGTTTTGAGAAAGTGATTTAAGGCACGTGTAAAAAAATTCTACATGTTGATTTGTGTCCCTAACTTGGAAATAGTTCTCCTTTTTTAAAGGCTGTCAAATCTTCAAGCACAGCACAAATTGGCTTGTAAAAGATGTTCAGGTATTCCTGTGCTACAGGAAGAAATGCCAGGAGGATGTCTTGGGAAAAGGAAAAATAGTACACTTGAAATTCTGTATTTAAATCAGATAACCTAAAGTATGAGGAGTGGCTACAAAGGTTAGCTACTGAATGTCCCATATAAAGGACCAAAAGGATAAGTGTCAGCCTTCATGTTTCATAAGCTTTAAGTATCCATGGAACTGCATGGGGCTGATGAAAATTCTTTTATACCCTGAATATTGTATACATTCACAAGAGCTTAAAATAGTTGCTTTGAACTTGCAGGAAAGGATATGCTGTGGAAGAAATATTTTGGTTGTAGGTGACTTCATGAAAAAATAACTTTAGTAGCTTGTCTGCATTCTTCCAGTTAATATTCTGATGAGTCTTAGATATTTTTAAGTGATTTCATGCTTAAAAACTAAGAAATAGGTTGTTTAATAGCATCAGTCTGAATTTCCCTGGAGGAAAATATCTTCTGTATAGCTAAAAAGACACTGAATATTGATTCTAAGTCGCATCTTGATATAATAATCTTTTGTTTCTTTTATTGCAACAAATTTCGGTAGCTTCATGGGGATCTTACTCACTTGTGGTTGTCTCTTTTCTTGTCTTAATTTAGAGCAACCACAACTCTTTGACTATAATTTTAATCATAAAGATAAAATAGTGATAAGGTAATTTCCAGGTACTAATTTTTTTAACTTTGTGTGTAATGGTTGGCTAGGCCTGAATGTGTACCAATCCTTAATTCTGACAGCACTTATTGATTTTCAATTCAATGTCAAAATTTCAATGCAAATGAAGAAATTAATATCTAGGATTAGTACATGGATCTTCATGAAATCAAATGTGTTGACTTCATGCAGTTAGAAGTTCCCATGTAGAAAAATTTTCCTGGGGGAATACTCTATAACTGTTCCCTATTTTTGAAGTGTCTTAACACTTCCTGATTCCACTAAATTGCATTTATTTCTCAGTTTTGCAGGTTACTGCTAAGTAGGTTTTCTCAAAAGTAAAACCATCATATCTTCAGCTCTGTTTAGGTCTGTATGTGTCTACCTAGGCTGTGAAGTAATGAGTAAGCAATGCCATTTTTATTCAGCCAATCCCAAAATTATTCATATCTGTCAACTCATTCAAAACAAGCTTAATCTCTCTTAAACCTTACTGAAAACTTTGACAATTTCCCTTTAAGTTTATATGCGCTACTCATCTTCATGTCTACTAGAAGAATACTGTTAAAACTACTATAAAACTTGGATTATTAGGTATTTTAACTTTGAAGATAATAATGTTCCCCATCAGTAATGAGTGCAAAGAAAAAAGTCATTTATATGCTCCAGGCTGCACAATTGTTAATAACTGCAGATTGTTAAAAGTACCTGCCAAATTACATATCTCTAATCTCCTTAAATGATCTTTATAAATATCAAGAGAATACTCTATTTTCTAAATCTTAATTTGTTCAATTATACCAAGGCAACAGGTATAATGATAGTCTTTGAAAATGCATGCTCACTGAAAAATAGCCATGTAGTTTCATTTTTTTGCTAGTGTGTAATGTGGACCTGTGAGTGCTGAGAGATGCGCTAGGGTGTGCTGTACAAGGAACAGACTACTATGAAGTTTCCTTTGAAATTGGAGCAGAGTTATCTTGGCTCCAAGTGAATTTATTTCTCTGCACTGATTTTTTCCTTGGGTCTTAAAATTTGATCTTGGTTTTGGAGTGTCTCTATCAATCTCAAATGAAAATACCTCCCAATCTTGTTTTAACCACCTAGTGCCAAGTGATAGAATAAGGATAACTGTGTAGCAAAAATGTTAATGTTTAGGTTTGAGTCAGTTGGACATGGGGGTTGCTGTTGGAATATCCATTTGGCACGGACACCCTGCATGGTATCTGAGGTTGTCAACACATTTGGTTAATGGATTTGGTAACAGGTGGTGAACAGATCACTGAGGACTGAACCAGCCTGAGTTGTTTGTGTTTCTGTCCCAGAGAATGTATTAACAGCACACAGTACACAATAGATTTTTTTATTTTGTAAAGTCAATAATAATAGAAATTCTCAAAGTTAAAAGAGTGTTTGAGTTTGGTTGATTTGTTTTCTTTTTGAGGCACTGTCAGACCTTGCAGGTGAGCTTTGTTTTGATTTGGAGATGTCTTAAGGGGGTGGCACATTCATTGGGGTGTAGTGGAAGAAGATGCCCAAAGAAAATTTGATGTTTCAGTAGGTTCAGTGTGTGATTAGAGCAGCTGGGCAGGAAATAGACTTTTCTGATGCAAATTTTTTTATTTGACTTCAGTGGCATTGATGATTGCTCACAGTTTGTGGTACTGCCTCCTCTAGTCCAGTTAATATGTGAAACAGACCTCATAACAGTTCTTGGTATCACAAAAGAAAAGAAACAATAAGTCTTGTTTCTTGTGCTTTCTGCATGTGAAAATATTCTGCTGTTCCTCAGTTACTGTAATTCAAAATTGCAGCAAGATCTAAGGTATAGCCTTAGTAAATAAAAATGGACACAATGACATGCATATCATATAGACACATAATAATCACTAGCAGAAATTTATGTGGTGGTGATATTTCATGGGGAGGTCAGTTCTCTAAAAATGGTATATCTTTACAGTATATCAATAGGCCCCAAATTATTTGAGTATTAGGGGTAGCAAGTTGAATTTGGATGGCACGTACCAAGGTGACAGTATGTTTTCTTTGTCTGAAGCTTCCTTTTCTGCATGTTAAATAGTTAACTAACAGTGTGTGTCCTCCTGTAGTTGTCATCTATTGTGATTTTAATATTTTTTTAGTTAATTACTTTATTTACATACCCTAAGCACATACTTGAGGTCCTAAATTTAATGCCATGACAGAATTGAATGCACTGAGAAGGGCACTTGGATGCTTCCCAGTTTGCATGTTCACACCATGCAATACTCTGTTAAAAAGAGCAGATCACATGTGACGTGGGTAGAATGAGTATAGTTATTTGGACTAGAGGCACTTAAACACTTAATAGACACTCGTTTTTTTCCAGTGTTATTTCAAGTCCTCTGTCCTTCCAGGTGAGCTGCTAAGGTTATTAGCTTTCAGTATTTTTGTATCTCTTTATAAGCAATCCTTATACCTGTGCTAGGCTCTAGAAACAAAGCAAGAAAGTACTGTAAGCACTGTGTCAGGCTTGCTGCTAGGCTGGGGTGAATAATGCAGCTCCTCCAGGAAGACCTGCCCAAGGCTGGGGTGAGTCAGTGAGGAGTGGTGGCGAAAGCAGGTCGAATGCCTCCATGATAATCAAGTAAATAGTATGGCCTTCTAAAATCCCAGCCCAGGAAAAGTATTTAAAGTGAACTAACTGCTGTCCCACGGAATTATATTAATGAGCAGAAAGTTATTCTGGTTGAAGGGCTGTATCAAGCCTCCTATCAAGGGCTAAGACTGTGGTCACTGTATCCTCTGATGTTTTATGCGAACACAAAATCTTACAAGTGCAGTAAATGTTTTTAAATAGATTTGGTCTAATAGCTTTTGACATTTCTTATGTGCAAAAGGAAACAATTAAAATAATTGTACTCTTGTTCATTCGGTTTTTGTCAAGATGTTGATAATAGGATTAGTGTGTGCTGCTGCTGCTGGGTTTTAGTGGACCAGCATAATTTTCTTCAGTTCAGCATGGTCTGTTCCTTGCCCTCCTAGGAACTGGTTAGAGCAGTAGAGTTGTGTTTCCAGTGTAGGGGGAGAAACTGCAGACATCTGTAAAGAACAGGTGACTGCCATGAGCAGCTTTCAACTGTGACACCAGCCTGGAACGCAAGTTTGTACTGCACCTTGTACCAGTTGATGTTATGCTATTTGATGTGAATGCATCTCTTGCCTTTTTTTCTGAGTTCTTAAAATATAATTAATTTATTTTAATTAAATGCTTAATGATTTAGAAACTGGGACAGTTTCAGTTCTAATGAGTTGTATCAGTTGCTTGGCTGGACAGGTAGACAGAATGAGGTGGAAATCCAGTATCAAGATCAGTAAAATCAGTGTTGTAGGTAACCTAATGCATAAGCAGGTCTTATTCTGAAAGAAAGCAGGAGGCTGCAGATAAAACACAACTTCATAAAAGTATCCTAAATAGAAAGATCAAAAGAACTATGGAACTGAGGGTAATCCTGCATGTGCCATTTAGTAGTAGATACTAAATTACAGAATAAGTAGACATGGGTGTACGACATGGGGAGAAGTGTTATCAAGGACATTGGTCCTCAGATTCCCTGAGGGAACCATGGTAGATTAAATGTGGCTGGAGGATTCAAGGTCAGCCAAATGGGCTGTAAGGGAGAAGGCAAAGGAGATGGAACAAAGGAAGCAACTGGAATTCAATAGGAAGAGGTGGGTGACTTTCTACTTTGAAAAAGTCTTGGCTGCTGTTGCAGGTTCCCTGAAAAGGTTGATACAGTGTCGATAGGAAAGGAAATGAAATACTAAAATCAAAAGGAAGCACATAAATATATTTACTATTTACTTTTCTGTGCATCTTGTTACATAACCTGGTTTTGAATGTTGTGTGCTGTTTGAGCCGCCATTTTCTCAGTCTTCGGAAATAAGGTGCAGAAAAGGGCAATTTTCAAAGAATCAAGTGAAAGTCAAATGTAAAAATTAAATTAGAGTGTGATTGAGTCCCTTCATGGAGTTTAATTATATAGGTGCAGCTGTTTTGGATATAGTTTTACTGGAGCTACTACTAGATACCTATTTTCCTGGAAGAAGAGGTGCACATAGCCATCATTCTATGTACGTATATTGTATGTGCATATGCTATACTAATAATATTCATTTTAAAATTTATTGATGGTTGCTGTTAGAGTGATCCTCAGTTGGACTCAATACAGATGTTACTATGGAATTACAGTGAACATGTGAGCTGCAAATCATTTACTTGATTTAGTTGACTAAACAGTGCTTGAAATTTCATAAAAGATATTTTTATACTTTGTGCCAGCTGTCTAATAGTAATGTGGAAACTCTTCAAATACTAGATTCTTGTTAATCTGGTCTTGACTAATGAGTAGGAAACAGAGCAGTGTTCAGATTGCTCTAATTTGAATGAGTTATTATAGCCAATTCATTTGGCATAGCCTGTACACAACAGTCATGCAATGGATATTCAGATTCTGATGTCAAACTTGCTTTAATCACAGATACTTTTACTTTCAGACAATGCTGGATCTTTCTTAATCTGACAGCTAAATTGCTGCCTTTTTTCCCCATGTCTTTGTGCCAGTAGAATTTGTACCTTGTTGAGTCTATTATAAATGTTGAAAAATTAAATTATATCAGGAGATCTGATATAAGATCATAAAAGGATCATTCATAGATATTCCTTTAGGTGGTTGGAACCAGTAACATTTTTTCTTTTACAAAATGTCAGACTTGGTATGTGACAATAAATCTATTGGACAGAATACTGGCTCATAAAAAATTGGGATTTTAAATCTTCTATATGAATAGGAAGCAGTATAATTGATATACAGCATAGAAAAGCTATACTGTGGTCCACTGTCAGAATTTATTCAGTAATCAAATTGAAACTGTTGCATTTGAAAAAGGTTTTCTGGTGGGAGATGGTGAACTCTGTTTAGCTCTAAATGATTACAGGTACTTGGGAGTTATTCTAGCTTTCCAGGCATGTATGTTCCTATGTGTCTTCTAAAATGCAGAATTACCCCATGCACTAGAGGTCTGGAATGGTTGTCCTGAGCTAATAATGCACAGACTGGTATTTGCCTTGTAATGCTGTCATGTTTTGTTGCTATGCGAGAGAAAGCAGCAACTTGCTAATTTAAGTCTAACATTCAGATACCATTCTTCTTTTGTTCTTAACATAGGTCCTTGACTAATCAGGCACAGTCAGATCATTTGACTTGGCTGAAAGTTCCTGTAATTTACTGCCTTCTTAATTTAGTGCTATAAAACTGCGTAGTACAAGCACTTGTCTCATGAATGTGTAGCCTATTATATTTCATAATTATTATATTTGATTTAAATAAGATAAATCTTTTAATTAAAAATTTCCACTGAAGGCAATGTGAGAAGTAAATATGGTGTGTGTGGAGGAGCCGTTACTGAAGGGTTTGTGTGACTCTCCTGGCTAGTGGGATTAGGTAGCACTTGTCAAAGTTGTTAGATTAAAATACAGCTGTGATATCTATGATAAGCCAAATCTTTGAGAGTGGGTTTCTAAGAATAACTTACCCTCTTTCTGTATTCCCTAAACGTTTGTTGAATTATGAAGGGTTTGGAAGCTCAGTTGTTTGTACATTGCTATTCAAGTGGAGCTCTGCGACACCATGTGATTGATATACCTATGTTCACCTCTGGTCTTGATTACTGTCTGAGCAGTTTCATGGTAGGGAAAGAAATTTTTGGGACCAAATAGTTGGTGGTCAAACAAGTTCTTAGGAGGATTTCAGACCTTGCATGAGCTGTGGTTAAGTTTATCCAAGTTTTCATTTGAAACTAGGCCTCATGTTTTAAGTTACACCTTCAAATTACTCTGAAAGAACACAGCCCAAGTAATTAAGATGGCAATTAGAATTAAGCAGTTAGACTGCCCGATCCTGATTTCTGTTCTGAGCCAATCTCTGAACTCTTCTATGTATCATGAAAATGGTATGAGCAAGCGAAATACTGGTAGATAACAGACAGTTTTCTGGTGACAGTCACCAGAACACACAACGTAGGAGCAAATAAGATTACATACATTTATCTGCTTGTCCCATAGAGGGAATTAAACCACTACTTTTGATATTGGGAAGCATATTGCAATCATAGAAGGATTTGGCCTTGACCTTTAAAGATTTTCTAGCTCACTCTCCTGTCATGGGCAGGGATATCTTTCACTAGATCAGCTTGATCATAGCCCCATCCAAGCTGACCTTGAACATTTCCAAGGATGGCACATCCACAATTTCTCTGGGCAACTTTGTCCAATGACTTCCCAACTTCATTATGAACAACTTCTTCCTTAGGTCCAAACTAAACCTACACTCTTTCTGTTTAAAGTGATTGCCCCTTTTCCTGTTATTGCAAGTCTCGGCAAAAAGACTCTGATTCTTATAAGCTCCCTTTATATATTGGGAGGCTGCAGTAAGGTTTACCTGGAGCTGTCTCTCCTCCAGGCTGAAAAACCCCAGCTTTGTCCTCATAAAAGAGATATTCCAGCCCTCTGACTTTTGTGACTCTTCTCTGGACTCACTCTATAACAGGTCTGTCTTCTGCTGAGGACCCCAGAACTGGAAGTAGCACTCCAGGTATGGTCTCACAAGAATAGAGAAATATAAAGGGAGAGAAGTAGGGAAGGAGTTAGTATTTCAGATAACTATGAACAATGAAATGAAGCAATACCATTAGACTCCAAACGTTTTCCATTTTATTCTTGGTTTCTGGCATTTCCCCTATCCATTGGCCCACAATTAAATCATTTGTTTAAAATTCAGTAAGTACCTAGGGATTTAAAAGCTAATGTGTCCTTAATCATGCTCAGTAGTTCTAATTCTACTCTCTTTGCAAGTGGGAGAAAAATGCAACTGCAATTTAAAGAAGAGCCTGCCTCCTTTCATCCTCCCTCCCAGATACTTCTCATCTGCCTACTGCTTTCTTCTCTCTTGTATCAGGAAGGCCAACTACATAATAAATAGAGAAATGATCAGGGTCGGTTTTGCATATCCTTGGCCAAGTGTGTGCTTTGTTTAACATGGGTTATGTTCCCAGCATGGTTTATTTCACTGTCAGATTTGGCTGCGGAAGTGCAGAGGAAGGAGTGGAGGGGTGAGGGTGAGTGGGACAGGAAGGGGGGAAGCCGCCTTCCCAAAGCACATACTGACCATAATTGCTTGTGTTGCCTGTGCAGTGCTTAATCTGATACCTCCTGTCAGTTGTCCACTATTAAGTGACAGAGATGAGGTGATAACTTTTCATCTCCTTGCTTCTCACTCCTTCCGTCACTTCTATCTCGGGTCTGTAGGTTGTCACCTATAGGAATATTAAATATGACTGAGTCTTGCCACATGTCCTGGGACAGTTTAGGTAGGACAGACATGATTTTTCTTGGTTTTTAGTAAAAATAATTCCCATTAATATATCCCATTCTCCAGTGAAGGGAGTGCTGGCTGTGCCACATGGTCTTTATGATGATGTGGCCTACTAAGAGTAAGGTGGTGTTTCTGAGGTGCAGGCTTGCCTCCAGGAGGTGGGACGTATGTGGGCTTCAAGCAACCTGATTATTTGGAACCTGTTGTTGTTGTCCCTGCTATCATTTCCACTGAGCTGAAGTTCCCACTCTTGCCTCCCATCTCCTTTCCACTTGATACTGATGTTTCCCATGGTCATTGGGTAACAAAGCATTTCAATAAATCACAGTTTCAAATCTGAGCCATGCGTTCAAAGAGGTATAAATGACATTGTTCTGTGTTGAGAGGATCTGCTGAAGAGTGAGCATAGTTGTAACTATTCAAGTAGGAATCCTTTCAATAAGGATCTAGGAGAAAGGACTGACAGGGTATTTTGGCTGCGTTCTGCAAAATAGGCTGTGGTCTGCCTTGATGTGTCCTAGGCTGTGCAGTAAGAGGGTCACAGTAAGAGCACAGCTCTTCATTAAGTAGAGAAGAACTTAGAGAACACATTTTCAGCCCCCCAAAGGGCTTACAAACTTACTGGATAAATAAAAGGATGTTTAAAATTAGGCTTAAAGCTACAGCTAGAGAAAGACTTGAGTAGTCCAGAATGGGACTGGGACTACCATTTACTCGTAGCTGAAACAGTGATCAAATGCACATGAAGTCAAAAATGCAAAATGAGATAGTAACTTAGGGATCTTCAGAAGTCTTCTAGTCCAGACCCCTCCTCAAAACAGTCTGGTTTCAAAGTTGTCTTCTGCTATCCTATAATTCTTTCTGGAAGAGATCAGTGGGACTAAGCATAATTTAAATTTCAAAACCTCTGCCTTCCAATACAAGTGGCCTTTTCATAAAATCAGTCTCTGAAAGCATTCACAGGCAACATTTTGGGGGCACTAGCCAAGGTGGCAGAGTTCTAACTTGCAACCAAAATTTTTCAGATGTACTTCTAAGAAGAATTTTTAGTTAGTAATCATTTCAATAAAGTTTTGAAAGACTTTTCCATTTTTTTCTGTGAATCAATAATGAATTTCGAAAGAGACTCTTCTGCATTTTGTGATCAGATGTTTTCCATGTAGGCAACAGCTGCATCCCTTCATGCAGACCCAGCAGATAGGACACAAGCATGTATGCTTTGCAGGGATGTCAATCCATGGCTGGCAGTACAATGAATGCAGGCTCTAAAGGAAGAAGTTACAATGAACTACCAGCACACACATTTTTAAGTGACAGCGTATGCATGCAGTGAAGTCTGTGGTAGCTTGTGCATGCTGTGTGTTAAGGAAGTTGCTTTCAATAGACAAATAGGTGCTTTAATGACAGAAATGGAGCAAAGTATCTTGAAACCAGAGAGGGAGACTGTAACAGCTGTTCAGCTATTTCTTAAAATGCACCCTTACTACTATGGAAGAAATGCAAGACACATGGTGGGACTCCAGCCACTATTTATACACGATCCCTCAGTCCCAGGAGAAATTTCTTTCATTTATGAATATCGAAGCTTTAAAAAATAAGCCAACATATTTTATGTGTTACATTTATGTATTCAGAGTTGTGAATGTGTACTATCATTGTGTCGTAGATGCTAACCCTAGATTTAAAAATTTTTTTTCTCTCAGGGTGGGAACATATTATTCACATCTGGAACTCACTAGAAAGGGGCATTGAGAGTTGTTTGGCAACTTGCACACATAATTATTTCAGTAGTGGAAGCTTCAGTACAGGAGCCCAGGAAAAGGGTGGAGTACCTCAGACTTCATGCAGATAAAGCTCATGTGGATGCAGGGAAATATCTTTTGTAGCTTGTATGGAGTATGAATAGTATAGCTGACATTTATTAAACATGTAAACTGTTGCAAATATTCATATCTAAAATAGTCTGTCCTCTGTAGGCAAAAATTTAAGTTTTAATTTGCCCAAATTAAGACCAAGCAGTGAGAGAATATTAGTCAAGATTTTTTTTCCTGAAAAAATAGGCTGGGTTAGATATGTTTATTATATGTATATTTCACCTTCAGAAGGTACAGAAGGTCTTTCAGACACAGCAGGGCCCTTCAGAATTTTGCTAGAAGGACATGTACAGATTTCCTTAGGATCCTTCCTGAAAGAAAAACTGACTATATTTTGGACTGTCAAAAAGCATGTGACTCACACATATTTTGAATGCTTGTATATGTCCTCTTCCAGACATAATGTGCTAATTGTTTTAAAGCTTCTTGGAACTGCCTTTTAAAGCGTATAGTCTATTCTAGATTGCTGCTCCTAATACATTTAAGTGACTGACTTCTGGATTTTCATTCTGATTCTCTTTCCTCTGCCAATTTTGAGTGGCCCAGTTAGACCTTTTTAAAATATAACCCCAGTATCAGGCTTACTGCACTGACTTAGATATTTCTTTGTATTTGCTTCATTAGTATTACAGGTCTACTTTTCAAAACCTTGACTCTTTGGTAACAAGTGTTGCAGACAAATTGAAAAATTGGCATTCTGCTTACAAGCAAGAGAATACTCTCCAGGAAGTGTATTTTGCTGCTTTAAGTAAGATATTCACAAAGTAATAGCAAGGACCTAAACACTCTTCAGAATTTTAGGCTGTGGTTTATAGGAAATAGTCATTTGCATTAATTTCTCCTGTATTGCAAGAATATAGTCAATCATGAATCTCACTATGCCTTCAGAAAGTAGGCATGCATCTGTTAGCTATCCAAAGTCCTATTTTAAAACTTCAAGGGACCTCCAAGTAAATCTTAAAGCTTTGTCAAGCTTTTGTGCTTGTTGTGTCCACTGCAATCCCTGAAGAGAGAAGGCTACAGGGTCACACCTGTTCCTTGAAATGAATCGTATAATTTATGCTCAAGTGGCTTTGGGGTCACAATTCAGAGACACAAAATCCCCAAGGGACAAAACAGATTCTTTCATCTGCATGATTTAAACAGGTGTTGCCACCTTTTATGCCAGCTGCCAAATCTTGGCAGGAAGCAGTGCTAAGGAGTAGAAGATGAAAATAAGGCAGCAGGATATTGTCCTGAAGTTTGTGTGTCACTGGTTGGTTTTTATTCCACCTGGGACTTGTAGAAGTGCATAAGTAGGAAGGAGATGCCATTCTGTTTGCAGTATACTTTTCTGACCCACTGAGTGTTTGTCCTCAGCTACCTGATGAATAATCACTCTAGGCTGAAGAGTTGAAAAGTGCTTTATATATTTTTGAGTGGGTCTCTTACCAAGTTAGAACTGAAAGATGAATTTTTCAATGTGGATTGGAACTAAAAGAGAGCTTGGTTTTGTTTTCAAAATTCAAACATAGTTAAAGGCAAGAGTTTGGCAGAAAACTTGCAATTCTATGAAGTTACAAGTTCTAAAATAAATTGGTGTCACCGGTCTTCCTTATTTACAAAAAAGGTTTCTACATGAATTATTGGCTAGAAGTACTGGAGTAACAGAGGTAACAAAATACCTTGCTTACAATGTGCATTTGCAAGGAACTGCAGGTACCTCTTTTTGATAACTGAAACAGCACTGGCAGTTCAAATCCTGAACAACAAGAAAATGTGATATTTACAGAGATTTAAGATCTTGTGCAGCTGATCTACACAAAATTCTTAAGGGAAAGAGGGAAAACATAACTCTGTACATGTAAACCGAAAAGAGACCTTTTCTAACTTAATTGCATGGTTAATTTTTCTAGACAGAATTTGAAATGGATATGAAAAATTCTAAAAATGTATAGACAAATAGAAAAAGGAGGTAATATTTATTACTGCTGTTGACATCGACTAAAGAGTAAATAATTTGATTTTCATGTAAATTTTGTTTCTTTTTATTAAGAAAAAAATGCACTGTAATTGAGATGAGTTTGTAACAGGATCACTAGTTGAAGGTGGATGTTGAGGAACATTATGATTCCTCATGTGGATTAGCTGAGACAAAATGACAGCTAGAGATAAGGCCTTAAGGAGGATGGACAGAAGACAATGCTTCTTCAGGCCAGAATAGATGGGTCAGGATGAGTCTGTCAGTACCAATGCACTCTGAGAATGGGCTAAATGTCAGGTTATTGATTGTTTGGAGAGGAAGTGACTAAGTGTGCGACGGTAATAACATGTAATGAGGGGCTCAGTGCTGCTCCTGGGCTTGTGGTTACAGCTGTCCTCTCCCAGATCACTGTGTTCTTGACTCAGTATGATGACAGGCACAAGCTTAAATTAATGTGTGGCTCAGTAAATTTCAGGTAGTTCGTGTGTGATGAGGGTGCACTTATGTTTCAGCCTATCAACACCCTGGTGTACTTGCTCCCTGGCAAGCCCATGGGTGTTATAATGAGGATGAGAAAAGTACGTGCTCAACTTGAATCAAGAACGGAAGAAAGAAACTAATCTGCAAATGAGTGAATATGCTCCCCCAGAAACCAGGTAGCTTAATCACAATTAGCAAATCAATCCTGACACCTTCATTTCTGTGGAACATGATGTGCATCATGAACTTTGTGCTGGGTTAGTATTCCAGTCTGAGATGACATGGAAACCTATCCTCCATGACATTGCAAACAAGACTGTAGCCTTCCAAGAACTGAAGTTTCTACTTCTGTCTAATATTACTTTAGTGATTGAGCAGAATGATCTAATTAGAGGTCTGCAGTTGGAAGGAATAATAGAAACCTTTGATATGAACTCAGAACTCCGTGCACTAAATATCATGTTCATATATATATACACAGAGGTATTTAAATCTATATCCAGGAAGTGCAAAGTGCACTCTTTTGTTTCCCAGCTCATGACTTCCTTTATTATTTTGTAGAATTGAGTCTACAGAACATAAATCTAACAGCAAACATTCTCTGCAAAAGTTCTCATTAAAAGAAAAAAGCATTCTAAATAACAAAGAGCATTTGAAAATAAAACAATGATGCAAATCTAAAACCCCAAGTGTCATATGTAGCCACCTTCATTTATTAGTCTATGTTGCCATTTCAAATAGGTTCATGAAAGATAGATGGAAAATGGAAGTTGTAATTACCCTGGTGAGTTGTGGAATTGATTAAGAAACTGTCAAAAAACTGTATCTCTCCAAAAAAAAATCCCATTCATTATTTTGTTTTGAAAAACTTATTTGCTTCTCTTATTTCAAAAACATCAAGTCTACCATGGTTTCCTCTGTTTCAGAATGAAAGACTTTTTTATTCCAGCTGAGATAGGTGAAGCTGGTCTTTATGGTGAATGAAAGGAAATGGGCTTGTATACTTGGTGGGATATTTATTTTATTTGTTTTATGTTTTTGGGGTTCTTTCCCCTACGGGAAGAATTGACTTGATGCTGTTCTGGAGAAAAGAAAGACTTTGATCAGGCTGCAAACTTTGCCTTTCAGAGGAAATAAATAATAAGACTGTCTGAACACAAAAAAGTCTGGAGATGATAAAAGTTGCCATATTGTTGGTTCGCAAACTTGTAGGCTTCAGATATTAGCCATTCCAAGGTTTGACACTTAACACAAGTTTTCTCTAAATGTCATGTCACTGTCTTGGTACACGGAGTTCACCTTATTATTAATACATTTGATGAGCTGCCATTTCAATCTTCAAGTATTTCCTTGGGGGAAGGGGAAAGGGAGATGAAATCTGTGGTTCTGAATTGGCAAAATTCCCAAGTGCATAAATTTGTATGAAAAAGTGTATGAAACCATGAGGGATTTCTTCAACAGTATTTCAACTGTATTAATAGTATTAATGTTCTATCATAATACCAAATAGCCATCTTTCTCTTTTTCACTTTCTGTTTATTGAAACTAATTAGTGTGACAGCTTGGCCTAACTCACTTGAGTGTAGAGATGTAACCTGAAAGAACTCAGTTGCACTGAGAAGTTTGCTGTCACAAAATAAAGGTAAAAGTTGCACAGTTAGTGAATGACCTGAAGCTTGGACTTTCAGGTTTGTATCTCTTATGGACTGCCTGGCTACTCAGTCACAGAGCATGGTAGATCATGTAGCTGGCTTTAAACAAACAAGAAAAATGGGTCTTATAGCATACAGTTGTATAATAGTTTATATAATGATATGTAATATATTACAAAATGTATTTTGGTATCATAGAAAAATAAATTAAGACCCTTCTTTTGCTCCGTATAATTGAATGTTTTTCTTCCTGCCAGTTTCTAGGAAATATCATGGGATGATGGGAGTTGAGTTGGGTAAGAATTCAGATTTCAAATGCATTGTCTTTTAACTTGGAAACTAATTGGATTCACATTATTTTCTCCAGCTCTTAAACTCTTGGTAATGATTCAATTCTTCTGAATGCTCTCACTGGAAAAGTGTTCAAAGGCTCTTTACTGTGAATAAAACAGTTAGCATGGAGCCATTTCTTAAACTTTAATATTTTTTGCATTAATTGAAATTCTTGATGCTTTTGGTAGCCTTGCATCAGAAATAAAACTGATCTGTGGTTTAAAAAAAACAACTTTCTTGTCTTGTTTAAAAAAGCATGTGTAGAGGTTGGGGTGAAGATGAAGTAACGTGATCTGGGCACCCTGCTTCTACAAGCACTGCTGGATTTCTGACTCTGTACACAACTCTTGGCATGGGATAGACACAAAAACTGAGGAAGTCTGAGGAAAATACCTCTGAGGACTATTACTTAACAGCAAAATAATTTTTGAAAATTTACCTATTGCATTTTAGGCTTTCTATGTTGGAATCAGCAGAATTCTATATTCCCTTCTTCAATTTACATAAAGCATTAGTTTGCAAACACAGGGAAGCACTGGTTGTACTGGCTCACTGGAGCTTGCTATTTAACCACGTTCTAGGATGGTGCACTGGTATAAACAGTCTTAGTCTATTTCTTGCTCTTGGTCAAACACAATTTCTGAATCTTGAGCCTTTGACCTTCCTAGTTGTTTGTTGCAAGTTCTTAGTTTGCATTATACAAAAGATCTTTAATGCTTCATGACACTAGGTGTAAAAAATATTTTAGAGAAATCAGGAAAATAGAAGAGAGAAGCTTTGAACTTTGACCATTTGGTACTTTAGGAATGACCATAAGGGTTTGCTTTTTTCAGAAATGAGGATAAACTATTAACAGGCAAAATTATATGAGCCAAATTACAGATCTTTAATCAACCTCTGATAAAGAGCACTTAATCTCTGCCAATTTAGGCAGCCTACATTTGAACTAATACCTTACTTAGGAGAAACTGCTAATACTGAAAAGTGAATTTTATTCCATTCTTGATGTCTTAAGTGCCCCTAGCTGTGTGATTGGCAAGACCATATCTGTGTTTTGCATTTACAATCAGATTTTAGAGACATTAACTTTTGTGCAGAGGTCATCATGCTTACCAAAGACTGGGGTTTTTTTCGGTGCTTGAGAAGCTTTAGCAAAACACAAAGCAGCACCTTTATACAGAAAACAATACAGGACTACTTTTTAGGCTTAGCTAAGGTGCTGCTGGTGGAATTCAGAACATACCAATTCACTTCAGTGAGAAGAACATGTAGCAATTGATCTATGCAGCCTCCCAACAGCCTGGAGAGATGCAAACAAGTACCTCTTGTGAGCCTTTTGGCAACTACACTCCATGTTCAGTCATGCTAGTTAGGAGGGGGTTTAGAGAACAGAGGCATGGAGGAAGCTTGTATTAGAAGGAAATATAAGCACTGTTGAACAAGATTCAAAGGTCTCTTGTGTAGCTGCCTGGCACCTTTGCCATAATATAGCAGATAAAGCTTAAGCTATTAGGGAGAAAAACCTCCCCATCTGTATGAAACTGATTTCACGTAATGTCCACACTTGCATTCCCTACATAGCTCTCAAACGCAAGCTGTAATTTTATAGGTGGGATCACCACCAACCAGATGGTAAAATCCACTTAGTTTTCTAGAGGTAGCAGTCCAACTGGAGTGTATCTCACTTGAGAATCTACAGGCAAGAGGATCCTGTGGTTTGTGTGTGTAATGCTTAGGATGGCAGCGTTGCACTACCTGCTGCCAGGTCTGTGTCCAAGAAGATGGTTAGATAAAAGGGCAGGGAAGTTTTCAAAGTCTGTGGGAGTCCGTCCTGTCATCTTGTACAGCTGTCTTGGTTGCTCTGGCCTGAGTGTGAGGCAGTCCTTGCTGGAGCATGTAACTACACACCTTCTCTCTGGTAGCTCTGACCCCACCACCCTGGCTGCCAGAACATGGCTTGTCGTGATGCTGGAGTCCTCTGTTGTCTGTAGAGCTGTGTACTGTTTCGCAACCTGCTGTCCTCCTCCTCTCCATCACTTCTTGCAAGGGAGTTAAATGTGGTTCAGTAGCCAGAGTTTGTGCTGTGTAACAGCTCTCCTTTTCCTACCTGAAGGGCAATCAAATAATTTGGTACTGAGTCATTTAACTGTTTAACCAATGCTTTTGAACCAGAATTTCCTTAGTTGACCTTAGGTTAGAAACTGACCATTTAAGCATTTTTCTGCCTGCTTTGAAGTGGCTAGATCATACTTTTAATAATGTACACTTGGATTGTTATGGTTCTCTAAGTTTACATAGTGTTTTCTTGTAGGTTTATAGTAATTTCCTATTGTTAGAAGACTGAAGCAAGATAAAATGTACCATGTGCTTGATATCAAGTAAACACACTTTCTATTCTATCATTTTCCTTGGAGATTCATTTCACCTGCTCGAATTTGGTTTTTCAGCAAAAAGTGGATGCACAGGCAATACAGAAGTTTTGTCCCAATACAGCAATGCAATTTAAAAAATCTGTTTCTTCTATCACTTCTCGAAATTAGTAATTCCTGATAGTGGCATAAATATAACTATCTCTTGTTTGGTTTTGTAGATAGGGGCATAGTTGAATTTTTTTCAAATTGGTTTAATTTCCTTGAGCTTGAATTTAATGAATTTGTGCGAAGTATTATAGAACACAGCTATGCCACCTTGCCTTGCAATTTGCTGTCTTCACGAATCACAACATTTCAGTGTTTTGCTGAATACTAATAACATTTCATTTGAGGTTATTTGGAGAATATGTGGTGCCTACCCTTCATTTATGTTGTCTTTATCATGTATTACATTTATTGGTTCTGTCAATAAAGCAGCTCTGTGCTCATGTCCATAGATGCAGAAAACTTAAGCATGCTGCTTAGCTCTCGGTGGAAAGAAAATGCAGTTGTTACTTAACCATTGCTGTTATTGCTCATATGTGAACTACTTCAGTGGTTATCTGCATAACATTCTTAAAAGGAGTTTAAGATACAGAAGCTTCACAAAGAAAGAATGAGTCTGATGGATAAAGTCAACTGCTACATTTTACTCTGTAATGTAGGGGGTGCAAAAGTATCTTTTTGTCAAGAGCCAGAATGGCTACAACAAAATCCTCATAAGAAGTAAACCAACTAATCAAGCATGTTGCCATTTTTTAAACAAAAAAATAAAAGTTGACTTTTGGCCTGTAGGTACCTGGACATCCGTGCACTTCCTTACCATCTTTGAAACCAAATAGATTACCTCCTTCAGTGACTTTTGGATGAGAAACTCTATGATTGATTCTGGTTTTCTGATTGCTCTTTCATGCAGCTCAGGAAAGAATTTGTAGCAACATAAGCAACCATAAGACATAATAATGAAAGCTTCTCTTCTTTTCAAGTCTCTCAAATGATGTAAATTGTTATTAGATGTGTAGGAATAACTGCTAAGTTTTTATCCCATAAGTGACAAATAATGAAACAACTGATGCTTTTCTATTTTGAAATGGGCAGATGGTGTTGTACATCTAAGTGTAACTGCAGTGTGGGAGACTTGGTTTTTTGTTTTTTCTCAGTTAGAAACTAATACTTCATACAGTTTTCTGAAGGGGGGTAAAAAGGTTTGTTGTCAGATTTTATTTTTATGTATCTTAACAGTCATTGCTTAAATGCTTTTGTCTGTATAGCTATGTATGGCTTCCTTTGACAGACAATGAAATTGATGCGATTCTAAAGGAAATGAATGGAAAAAAGTCTTGTGTGGGGATTTTTTATATGAGAATTTATTATTAGCTTATTTGCTCTTGAAATATGGCTAGAGAGTGAGAATTAGACAGCTCCTGCAAGACTATACCATGCTGCAGTTAAACTGTAACACCTCACATTGATTGGCTTTTGAGAGTGCTGCCTTTCGGCTTTTGGGAGGCCTTGCGATAGTCAATAAGTGCTATGAACCCTCATTAGTAAAAGCAAGCAATTTATTAGTTTGATTTTTGTTTTCCTTGAGCTTTACAAGTTTCATTTGACAGCAGTAAAGGCTTTTTAGTTGTGGCAAGGCATGAGAGTATCTGTTAACTGCTCCTTAGTGGTTTAGGAACTGTGGAAAAAATATAGGTAAAGTCAAAGAATTCACAGTAAGTATTTGCTGAAATGTGTGTTAGTGAAAATCTGAAACAGACCTGAAGTTTGAGGACTTGAGGAAAATTAATTGAAGGATATCTTCAGCAGTAATATCATCAGCATGTGTGGAATACAACTTGGAGACAGAGGTTTTGACTGGATATTTATTGTTGCTGTAAAATGAATGTCGAAAAATGAGCAGTCCAGCTTGAAGCTACCTCAGCTCTGAATCATTCAACCAGATAGAGGTTAAGGAGAATAAAGTATTTCTAATCCATGTTGTTACTGGAGACAGTTGTTTTCTTGGTTTTGGGGTTTTTTTTTGCATAGGTATAAAATATTGATTTATTCCCAAAATAATTTACAGGGCTGTAGAATCATATCACATGGTGTTGTTCATTTTGTTGACTCCTTTTTTCAACCTCTTATTCTACACAATTGCTCCTTCATCTAGGAGAGGACGTAAATATTAAATTTCCCTTTAAGATGTAGCACTTTAGAGTTGTCAGATGAAGAATACAGTAACAGTTGGCTTAATTGTTTTTAAAAGTGTGTGAAGTCACTTTAGCTTTTAAGTCTTGTGGAATGTGTCCCTCTGCAGGGAGACAAAACTTGTTGAAAACTGTTTCAGAATCTTGGAAAAGAGTTCTTCTAAAGGGAAAAGGTGGGAGCATAACTGCAGAAAGTTATTAATGAGGCTCATTGCTGGTCTCTGATGGTTGCATAGGATAAACAAAAAAAACCCCAACCAGACAAAACCCTTCATTGTTTGATTTCTGAATGGTCAGAGCTTTGTGTTTATATTTTAACAGTATAGTCAGGGGAAAAACATTCAGTACCCCTTCCTCCTCTTCTCAGATAATACATGGTGTTCAAACTGCCCTGCCTATTGTGGATCTACGTATCGCATAGCTGGGAAAAGAGAGCTGGTACTTACGTAACACCCAAGTGCTGTACCTCTGCTAGCCATAGAAATATAGTTCATTCAAAAGTATGTTAATTTTTGCAGGATGAATCACTAACCAAGGAATGACACAAAATGTGGAAAGGCTCCTATACAAGTAAGAGTTTCTCTATGCAGTCAGGAGATAACAGCCAAGGTATAATAGTCTTGAAAGTCCTTGATGAAATGTACAGGATGGGTGTGGGTTTCCGATGCAAGAAATAGGGCTACCATCAAATGAAACCTGAAAATTGGTCCAGTATCTCAATAGAAGATCGGAAGACTACAGAAGATTGCTTTAAAAATGCAGGATATTATAGCCTCAGAAATTGGAAAGTAGTAGAAATGGAGTGAAAAGGAACTGCTCCTTGTATCTGAACTGGTCTTAACAGTCTTGAAAGGCTCACCTTATCTCCTTTAGAAACAAAGCCTACTGTAAAAGCTCACTGATTTTCAAAAAGGCACAAATTCTGCATGTAGCCCCTTTTAAATTAAATATAATCGACAGAACCTGTCATTCAATTTCTGTGGCTTTACAGCTTTAGAGGGCTCCTGTCAAGCTACTGCTACTGAATGTTTTTTGTTATTACAGACTTTTGCATATAGCCAATGGGTTTGAAAGTGCAAAGTCTGATTCTTGACTTTGCGAGTGGCAGCTCTGTTATGAAGCCCTGCACATTGCTCTACCACACCTCTAAGATGAACTAATCTGTACAAATTGATGCAAAATACCTGGTTACTGAATTGTAATCTATCATTGTGAATGCTTCAATCATGTTTTAAGATGGATAATTGGCTAGGAAATATCTCAGTCTTTTGGCTGCCAATGTTTTCTTGTGTGCCTTACATTTTTATTAGTCCCTTCAGGAGCATTTTTCCTTCTTTAGATAAGATAGCTGGTAATTTATCCTGTCTCCATTCTTAGACTATTTATCTACTGAAGTAGCTGATACTGTCTTTCCAAGGCTTGTCACAAACTTGAATTAAAGCAGGGTGTAAAAGATATTTCTCTTAAATAATTATTTTTGGGGTTTTCACTTTATTTTAAGTTAATAAATGCCAAAAAATTTCACATTGAACATTGTTGGTCCTACAGTCTTAAAAACATTAACAGGGGCAAGCCTGGGGACAATATCAGAAGGAAACCAGTTTTCTGTGAAAAAAGTGACCAGAGACTCCCTTCAATGTTGTTTCCTGCCTTAATGATTGTGCTGAAGGTGTTGGTTCACACTAGGAAACATGGACTGATTCGTAGTCCATGGAGTGAGCAGGAACTGCTACGCATGTAGCTTTCTTTCAACACAGGTGTTTTGAAAGACTGCCCACAGCTTTTTACAAAAAAAAAAAAAAAAAGGCAATTTGCAGGTATCAGGTGCTGTGTGGCTCTGAATGGCAAGAGTCCTGTGCTGCAAAGTGGGGGCTGCATCTTAGGGAGGGTGCCAGGGGAGGCACCCCGCAGCAAGGCAGGTTGGATACCAGCCCTGCATTCCTACAGCTTTCAGTTACGGGGTGTTAGTCCTTGTTGTCATTGCACTTCACAGAGGAAGAAAAGTGAACTAGATGAAGTCAACAGCATACAAGAAATAAAAAACAGGAGTAATTGTGATGCCTAGACAGGCTTTGAATTTAAGAGCTCAGGAATACTTTAAGTCTTAAAAGGCATCCAAAACTCCAGCTTTTGAAACCTTGCATTGTATTGCTGATGAGTGACAGGCAAATGTAACAAAGCATCATTGATTTGCCATTGTCAAGATGTGGGAAATACCTTGGTTCTATCACTGGAAATACACTACAACAAGCAGAGTAAATAAATAACTGTAATTTTTGCTTGCTTAGCCTTCAAAATTAATTTAATGGTTCACCTTATCGGCAAGGTCCTCTACTTTGGTACTCCATGTAGAAGCTGAGGGTGCCAGTTCAACAGCTGGTTTCATTGGAAAAAATGCCTAAGAGGCAAAGCCATGCACTGAGAATTGAACAAAAAACTTCAATAGTTTTAAGGAGAAATTGATTGTAAAATGCCAACCTGTATTACTGTTACGTTGCAAAAAACTTCCCAGGTTCCGCACTTCCATTCACTTCCTGGGTGAAGAGTGGGGGTTCTTAGTTAAATCTACACCTCACTTAAAATGTGTGACATGTAGATATGTTTCTTGCTGTTGAATTACTAGAAAGTAAATGGCCACAGTAAACTGGGATAGGAGACTTCAAGAGTAATTGCAAAAATATTTTTCTACTTGTCTTTTTAATTTTTTTTTCAAAACTGCCACTTGCTCTGAGGGGAAAATACCTTTGGTGAAGAACTTTAGTGCCACTGGTTAGCTATCCTAATTTACTGCTCCTCAATTCTTTTCTATAGTGTAATTCAAGCAGAAAAGTTATGGACATTCGACCATAATTAGGCAAATGCCAGAAAAAACTCCCCTGTCTTTATGGACCAGCTTTTGAATGCTTTGAATATGTGAGGTGCACAAACTTGGAAAAATATTTCCTCTGAATGAGCAAAGGAGTAAAAGAGGTGAAAAAGGTGGAGCTTCTCTGGATAGAGGAGTGAAGGAGCTGCAATGAATAAGGGGTAAAGCAGAGTCACTTTGCAACAATTGGTCAGAAAGAGAGGGAGGAACCCTGTAACTGATGACATTTGAGGCTAGAAATTTACCATGAAGATGTTTGACAGCCTTCAAAAGTGATTGTTTATTGATATGACCCTTGGTTTATCAGCAGTGATAGAAGCCAGACTTAACTACCTCTACTTCAATCAAGAAATTTAATATGTCACTACATAATTTGAATGTGCTATTTTTGCTTCATGAATTATCTTGTGTTGTTCAACACTTGTGCCACATCCTCAACACAGTGTTATAAAGGAGGCCTTTAATCATAACTATTTTGTTTTAATGTTTCTCTTTAGTCTCACTCCGTGACAGCCAAATCTTTGCTGATGTAATTGGGAAATGTTTTAAGGCTGCTGTCTGTTCACCTAATTAAGAAAATGATTTGGTCCCCAGAGGGACACATCTCCCTAGGTGAGACAAATGAAATAATTGCTCTCTTGCTGCAGAAAAGCCAGGCTGAACATTTTTAGAATATCTCTGAGATCAAAGTATATTTTTAATTTTCCTTTGTGCCTCAGCTGAGTTAAACCAAAGAGGAGCATAGCCCAATATACATATTTACATTGAAGGAAATGAACCATTATGATGTCATATATAGAGGGGTTTATGGCATTCACAATGAGATATTCATCCCTCCTATGCATGATAAATAAAAAAGTAGTCACTGTTCTCTAAGAAATTATAGTTCTCACCTAATGCTTCCTTTTTTTGTTATTGGTTTATTTTTCAGAATATGCTAATGATAAAATATAATTCTACCTAATAAACTACACACTGAAAAGGCAGTCCAAAATTTAAATGAAGACAAATAGAGGAAAACTCAAATAGTTTAGTGAAAATTTCCAAAACTCTCACTGAATTTGTTTAAATTCAGGAAGTACAGGCATTAGGAAAGTAAAAGATCTGATATACCATTGAATCTTACCTAGCTTAAAACAACCCTGCCCTCCAAAGCAAGGCAAACCAAACCAAACCAAACCAAACCAAAACAAAACAAAATAAGACAAACAAAAAAAACCCCAAACCAACCCAAACCCAGGAAAGCCAGTAACAAAAACCTCCATCTTAATCTTTTGAAAGTAATAATTTCCCCTCTTTATCTCAGACCAGGAAAAACTGATTTTATCCATGCCTAGCGCAGCAAGCAGTTAAGGGAATAAAAGCGTACATGTGTCACTCTAATGTTGGGAAGATGGACTTGGAGAAATTGAAGTGAGTAGTAAGAGTATTAAAGAATAAACAATGAGATTTCAGAGACCATATCACAAGGAAGGGTCTACAAACTGACATTTTTCCAAACTTCTTAATTGTGTGCTCAACACCCAGAGGTATAAAATAGCTGTGGCATATGGCTCACGCTATGATTAGTCTCATTTCTTGAAATGTTTTAAAAATAATCACCAAGATCTGTGTTCTCTATATACCATCCATCTGGATAGTAAAATTGAGCAGAAAGGCAGTCAGACCTATTTCAGGACTGTGGCATTTCGCAACAAAAAGGGTACAGCTAAAGAGCATCAGGGATAATCGGTATTCAGTTGTTAGCAGCCATCACAGTCTAAGTCTTCATATTCATCTAAAATAAAAAAAACCCAGCCATAATACAAATAGAATTATCTTCACCCTGTGTCATTGCAAATAAAGGTCACTTAGCCAGCTTCCAGCAACTCACTGGAAAGCTAATGGCAACCATGCTTATATTCACAGAACCTGGTTGTCCTTGCTTTTTGGCTCCCTTAATTTTGCCTGTTCAGATGACTGAAAATGCAGAGTCAAACTGTGTAAGTGGCATCTTTCTAAGAAAGTAAAATTATGTACTGATTTGGGAACGTGGTCATCCAAGAGAGCATACAGCAAAAAGTTTTTGGTTCTGCTTGGATGGAATTGATGGAAATGAACGTACAGCTTCAGTTGGTGGGAGATTGTATTGCTGCTTTGAATTATCAAAATATCATAGGGCCATCAGATCACCCTACTGATGTTGCTAGTTTAACATTACTCAAAAATCTGCACTTGAGGAATTGTTAAAGAACAAAAGAAGTTGATTTGCAAATTTAAACCTCTAGTGAAAAGAGACACTTTGAGAAACATGCATATTTGACATTTTAGGAATAAGCAAGTTTTATTTTGATTTTTTTTTCCAGCTTGAACTCCTGGTGATAAGTGTTCTGTGTTGTATAGGCACACTAGTCCTACAGGAAGACCTAAGGAAATGAGAATCATTAATGAACAAAATATACTGGCAATAGCCCTGTATAATATTTTAGGCTATTTTAGTCTTTAAAAGTGTATTTAAGTATGCTTCAGGGAAAGAGGAAAAAACTCAACTCTGAAAACTTCTCTTTTGATTTTTTTTTTTTGTAATTTTAATACAAAGTACAGCAAAAAATCCCAAACCTATAAAAACTAAAAAAAAGATAGATGGGAATCTATAGAGCAAAATATTGTTCAGGGAAAGTAGTTTCACAAACCAGGTTCTTGTAATTTTTCTCTCTGACATAATTGGTTTATTATCTTTTATGGTATACAGTGGTTTCTTAATAATTTTAATCTGCCATTTTTTGATATCCTCTCATAATCATGGTAATGTAACTAAAAGCAATTTTTTCTTTTCATGAAACAGTAAGCCATAAGTAATGCTAGTAACAAATACTTAATGTAACATCATCAAAAAGCTGGAATTTGCTGGTTTAGCTCTGTCTGATCCTACAGAATACAGGTGTTAAAACTGTAGCTGAAAGATAATGGAAACAATGTGAACTTGAGTAAGAGCCTGATAGAGATGTATAAACAAAGGTGAATTTGAGAAAGAGTCAGATATGATTAAAAGGCAATTCATGATGTATCACTCTGGATATAAAACATTTAAAAAGAATTATTAGTATTAGCAAGTGGTATGCTTAACATAATTTTCTGTATCTTTTTTCCTATAAGCTACATAATGTGTTGGTTTAGATCATTTACTCTGTTAAATTGTAAAGGAGACCATTCTTTAGAAACATAGCGGACTGGGGTGACAAAATGGTGTGCAGCTAATAGCTAGGTAACTCTGAAACTAGAGAATTTTGAACATCAGAGAAGTTACAAACATATACAATGTGTTGGAACCAAAAGGCAATTGTGTTCAAAATTCAGCCACTTGATTTTTACATAGTGTAGGAGGGATTATTACTCATAAAATGTCTTTCAAGTCTCAGGAACTTGAAATGAGATGGTTGTATTCTCACTAATACTGGGCATAAACAGCCCAATGCAACTAAGTGTTCCTATTTTATTGTGAAATATTTTAGGTGGCTTCTTTATTTCAAGACTTCTCATCTGCAATTGAGCTGCATAGCAGAGTACAAAGTGAGAACAGCTAAATGCTACACAATTCACAAGTCTTAGCTATAAAAACCACCCAAACAGATCAACATGCCATCATCTTGCTTGCTGACTGAAGTTGACAGCTCTGGAATTACAGGTTGTGACTCTTCTGCTTTAGAAGCACTTTGTGAAACACTAGACCAAAAACTAGGTATGGACTCATTCTCAAATAATTTTCATTTCCTTGCTCAAAATGTATAGTGCTGGAGGCTGAAAGCATAAAATATCCAGAGGTTTTTACATGGACTTGAGAAAATATTGGTGGATGAAGTAGGGCCTGTGCTTAAGGCTGTAAATGCATTATTAATTCTAATCAGTGTAAATCATACAATATATGGGGGTTTTTTTTATTATTATTAAAGAAATGGATGCAAGACAAAATGGCAAGTGTGAAACTAGTACACAGATAGGTCTGTGAATACAAAACATTGTATTCTAGGGTCTATAAATGATTTTTTTCTTCCATAATTTCAGTTATGTATTACTCTTAGCAGACAGTAATTAGGCAAAACCTGTGGCATGGAAATAGCAGATGTACCAACAAGGTCAAAGACAGTCATGTATGGGATGGGAAGAGGAAAGCAAAGCAGTAGAAAGATAAGCAAATATATTAGATAAGTCTGAAATGTATTAGGCAAGTCCAAAATGTTTAAATTCTGGCCTAAAATCCCTGGATCCCAAATACTGCAAATAGCAAAATCCAAAACTGACTGAAATTTTAAAGACAATAAATTAAATCCGCTATACAAAAGCACATTTCTAAGAGAAGAGCAGCAGAGAACATGGAATTGCTGATCCAGCAAACACATACAGTTATCCTGTAAACATAAGCAAATTTTCTTCCTGAAGGAGAGATTTTTGACATCAGTGACGTGTTTTGGGGCATGATCCCAGCCAGTATCCGAAGGACTACCGGCTCACATATGTGTTACTCACTTGAACTGGCTACTTCACTTCAATTGGATGTCCCATTTGGAGTTTAGATCAGCATAAGTTAGTCTTTTTATACCTGATAATGTTTGGCATGGATTGGGTCCTTTGTCCAAAGAAAGTGCTAAACAAGAATTGGTTACCCTATTTGCCTAGAATTTAGCAGCAAAATGATGTTGAAAGGCAATGACTTGTGTAGGAGTCTTTTCCTTTCTTGATTTGTCTAGAAGGAGTTAAAGATATAAGCTGTCTGCCACCTTTCCCTGAAAGCAGATGTGCCTCTGTTAAAATACTGCAGGACAGGAGGAAGAAATTCAGTGTAGCCTTTACTCTGTAACATTGACATACTGTACTTGACATTGCTCGGGGGAGATTTGCACCTGTCTGCATAGTCACACCTACACATAGCCTTGGCTGACTTAAAAACTCTTTGTTAAACATTAAGTGAAGTGTAAGAGGAAATTAGACCTGACCATAAAAGTAGAAAGAAGCTGGCCTTCAGGGTGTGTTAATGAATATCAGCTACATTAGTGCAAGGTGTTTTCCACACACATCACTAATTGCTGGTGAGAAATTCTGTGGTGAGTTACCAAAGGCTCTGTATAACTTGGCAGCTCAAGAGACATCTCCTACTAGTAACATTTGGGTCACATCTAGAAATTATTTGAAACAGTCAATATTCTTAAACAGAAGAGGTAAAATGATGTTAAAATAGTGGTGCTTAGTAGAAAAAGTCACTGCTTTTGTTTTGCTAATCAAAATTTTGGAGTAGGTGCTGTGTAACCTTTACCAGTTCCATATTTCAATTGTACAAGTAACTATAAAAAAAGGACAATGCCTTCAAGGTTAAATAGGGGATGAGAGTGTACATCTGGTGAAATGGAATCTAAAATACAGACATATCTCTGATACAGTTTGGGTTTGCTATGATTGTTAGTAAGCTCTCAATTTACCCAGCACAGAATGCCAAAATTTTCTGCTGAAATGCACAGGCCCCTTCTGATAAATGACGCTGTTAGAAATGAGAAAGGGGGAGGAAGTAATTTATTCAGTTAAGCCTTCTAGGAAAAAGATACATGCTGCAAGAAATTATGAGTGAAGGCTAATCTAAGGTGTAAAAAGGAACCCAAGCTTTTCAAATTTATCAGAAAGGAAAAAAGAATAGGATTAAGCATCCTATCTATCACATGTATAACTTGAAGACTAAGAGACTTGGCTCATATTTCAAACCTAATGAAGAAAGTTTGTACAGTTAAGTGGTAATGAAGATCTTGAGAAGGTATATTACATAAGGGTGAATACTAGATGAAGATAAAATGGGGGAGCTTGAAGAGATGCAGATGACTTTCAGTTTATGGGAGTGAAATTACATTATGGACTCATTAAGTTGACTTTGGGTTACCTCTATGACAGCAAAATTAAAAATAAACAAGAAAAATAGTCTTATGCAGTACTTGAAACATCAGTGATTTAAAAGGAACAGCATTAAATAGCCTTGTAAATGTCTTAGAATATATTGTGATTTATAGCATAGGTGAATTACACTTACAAAAAATAAATTGCTGACCTTGCTAGCTCTTGAGCTGCTAGGAGACAAGTAGGATCTGTGACAAGTCAAACCTTTTTTATAAAATTAACTTGTCTTCTGGCATCAATTTTGGACATTTAGTAGAGACATACCTACAAATCCTACAAAGTAGGGGATGTAGTCTTCTGTGGTGCTGGCAGCTGCAATAAACAAGTGGGGAATTATGAAGAAGTTATTTGAAATACTTTTATTTGCGATTTTTGGCCCTCTCTTAGAAGCATATTTATCTTTTGTTAGGACAGAAGAGAATGAAACTTGAATAATTGAGATACTTTTGAAAAGGTAGAAAAGTCTCTCTATAGTTCTATTCAGTGTATAATAGCCACATTTGAATCTTTTCTCTTGAGGAAGAATATATGGAGGAGGAACACATATCACATTGTTATTAGTGTAGCAGATTGTATCTTCCTAAATGCACACTGAACCCAGAGGAAGAAGAACTGTCTAGGAACCATCAGAATGGGACACACAGAATCTTGGAATTGGATAAATTGTTATAGTACTGAGCAGGCATACTTGATGCAGAGTTTCTTTGTTAGCTACCTGAATGAGTCATTATCTCACTTCAAAAGATGCTTCCTGAAAGCTGTTTGCCCGATTAGGGGATATCAGCATGTTTCAACACCTGTGCTAAGTAGAACATGGATTAAACAGGCACTCAGCTGCAAGCCTTGTAGAGAGGTAAAGCTGGAAGATGAGGATGTGGTTGTCTGTGTCAGGGTTAGACAGTTACTTAGATGCCAGCAGCAAGGTCCCAATATGTTACAGGGCCATTAAAGAAATGGTGACAAAAAGACAGTTCAATCCATTCGTTCATTAGAGAGCTCCTTCCATTTATCAGGATTCTGTAAACTGTTAACATTTGCATAGCTTGAACACCCACAGAGACAGAAGTCAAATGTTGTGTTTCAGGCTGTGGGAACCTAGAAAAAGGTATTGCCGTATTGATACTCAGCTGGCTAGAGAATATCTTTAATGGAAAGTATTTAAGAGAAATATAGCAGCTGTATAATCAGTATTTCTAAGTCTAGGGAATAGTAGGATTTGGATAGAGAAGAAAGTTAAAAGGGAAAGTAAAAAATAACAATGTCTATCTATTTTAGAGGTATGATTTGAAGTTTTAAGCTCCAGTGGAGATCCTTGCAATCAAGAAGATATAACTTGGAGGGGAATATTCTGTCCTGTGCTTTCTTTTTACCAGGACTGTATATATAGCACTTAATTCTATATTATGCTGAGACATAATTCTATATTATGCTATTGCATACCATGCTACACATAGAAAAATATTAAGCCATTTGTGGTAGGCACTCCTACCTATCAATCTAGTTTTATGCCCAAAGCTCTAGCATATAAGGTGCATACTATGTCATTAAAGTAATTTTGTAACTTGTGGCAAGTCAGAGGGAAGTTCATAGAGACTTAGGTAAGTTAACAGTCATATGCCTTAAGGTGTATTGAAACATTTATCTTCACAGGTTGCATCAGAGAGCAGCAAAAAAAAGCAAGAGGATAGGTTGGGACCAGTCGTATTAATATTGTTCAAATGGTGAAAAAGTATCACACAGCACGAGCTGCATGTGAGCATGCCCAGTTACCATAATTTCTATTTGCAGCCCTTTTTGTGGGGAGAAAGGGGGAGAGGGAGTAGGAACATGAATGCAGCCGGAGCTGTAACTAAAAGCATTGGCTAGAACAGCCCTCTGTACTTGCATATATCTTGTAAATCCTCAAGCTTACCTGTTCTCTTAATGGAGCATGAAATGAACTGTGACTTCGTGTATTCAAAGCAGGATGTGTTTAAATACCTGCCAGTAAAAGGAAGGTGAAATTCAAATTGATCTGGACTGATGATATCCTCTGGAACCAGTGGGCTGCTTTACGGTAAGATGACTGAAAAAATGAGAGAGCAGTGGCCAGTGTGTGGCTGTGGTGCATTAAGCAGCATCCTAGGCTACAGAAAGAATTACTGTGGAAATTTTTGATTTTTAAATCTCCAGTGAATCTGGAAAATTCAGACAGTAAAAGTATTTTTCAGTGGTATCTCTGAAAGGGTGCCTTGTGTGAAGGCTGTGGCTAGATGAGAACCTTAACAGTGAACTTCTGCAGTATTACTTGCACTCTTGAGTCAAAGTGATCTCTCAGTTGTGTGAGTCATTTTAGGCAGCATCTAAATCAGAAATATGAATCTGAATGACCACATAGGAAAAAGGATTTCATCTTGCTTGGTGATCCGAGACAGTGCAATGTCCTCTGCCAAGGTCAAGTTTGCAGCAGATGAGGAGTTGAACCTAAAACACTGACCTTATTTTAATGTTTTAAACACTTCAATCGGCACCTTCCCTGGCTTTGTGGTACCTCATTTTGTGTTTACCTGATGACTGTATGAGAAGAGTATTGGGAAACAGAATTCTAGAAGTGGTTTACTCAGCAGAGCTTCCTGTGAAGAAACCAAAAGCTCTTCATCCTCAGTAGGAACTCGGCGGGGAATTGCCCTTGCAATGTGGCATTGTGGCATTTAACAGTCAATAAAACTAAAGAAAAATGAAAGCAAAGCATTTAGCTGATCAAGCATGTAAAGCTATGTTCCTATATTTGGGTGAAGAATACCCTTGTGGGACAGCTACGGAACTGATGTGCCTTTACAGAGCCTGACAATAAGCTTTTATTTTAGATGATCCCTTCTCTGTGTAGAGAAGGAAGTCCTTTCTCAGTGTCTGCTGTTAAGTCCTTCACAGCTTTATGGCTCTTGAGTACAAGTAAGAGTAATTTTTGGGGGCTGGCTGTGTTCCTAAACTCCCTGAATATCAGAACCCTTTAATCAAGGTGTTTCTCATGTTTAATGACCTAGTCCAAAAATACCTCTCTTGCTAGTGCCTATTGAGGGATCTTTTGCCATGTGTATTTCCATGAGCTGTACTGCTTTTTCCATAAATTTGCCTCCCTTCTGAGATAGTGAGATTATTTTCTGGTGAGATAGCAAACACCTGGGAGATATACCTTAGTTAGGTTTCTGTTAAAATCTGGAAAGCAGACAAGTCAACACACATGAGATATCTGGGAAAGGGATAGTAAAATATAAACAAACTTTAAAATGAAAGAGAGGACAAGAATAGAAATGAGCAAAGCTAAGAAACAAATGTTGTAAAATCAGTTAAGTACAGAATCTAAAGGAGAGGGATTGCAGGATTAGGTATCTTGAGTGGGATTGAGCATGTACTCACTGTGGGGGGGGAGAAATATGCAGGTTAATACTTTAATTGTCACATTAAGAAGTCAATATTATTGCCGATTTTTAAAGCTACTTGTTATAGCTTTAATAAGGAGACCAGTGGGAAAAGGTCAAACCTTTTAATGAAGCCTTAGAATGATAGGATATTGGTAACAAAAATGTATTTTCTTAGATAATAAGGTGTGTTTAAAATAAGAACATATTGGACTCTTTAAGTCTGATGTAGGCTAACCCATTTGCCAAACAGAACAATGACAAGATTGTCACTACAACTCCACATGTGTACCCTGCAGGAACAGGATGAAGAAAAGGAATGAGGTGAGTGTGCCAAATTCTTAATGTAACTGAGCTGACCTGTCTTGTTCTTACCAAACCATATTTTGTAATTAAGGCAATATATTATTCAGTTTTCCTCTAGCCTTTTCACTAGCAATGACGTTGGTTCAAACACTGAACTGGCAATAGCACTATGCAGACAACTTTGTAAGCATAATGGGTAGACTTACATGAGACAAACTAAGTTTTTAAAAAAAAAGTGCTGTAGAAAACATGAGTATGGACGAAATATGCAAGAGCTGAAGCCCAGGGGAATTACTTAAGGAATTAAATGTTTAAGCACATATTCAGCCTCTTGAAATCTTGAAGATTGCTAACCAAAAGTTTGCATTGTTTCCTGTAAGCTATGAAATAAATTACCAAGGCTCTAAGACACAGGATAGGTAGGTAGTTATTTCACAAACATGAACTAAGTTGTTCTGCAGTATCATGATCCTTTTCACCCTACAAAGCAATGGCTCTTGGCCACAGCTAAAAAAGTGCCACCTGACCTGTTGTGAAAACATTCACAAACAATCTTGTATCCCATTGTTGCTTGGCAGCTTGGACATGAAGGATAGGGAGAAGACAGCATGACAAAAATATCAGATTATAGGAAAAGATTCTCATTACCATGATAGGGAAATTGGAATATTGCCTAACAGGCCCTGTGAAGGTCATGCTGTGTATTCTGAAGCTGATCGCTGGCACAAGCTTACTGAGTGCCTGGGGTGCTCTGTGTGTGGTGGAGTAGGAGGATGGTGAGTGGCTCAGTGGAAGGCAAGTACCATTTACTAAAAATAAGGAGAAGAGGAAATACCTGAATATTGTGTCAGTGTCCCGCTGCTTTGGCTGACAGTGGTTAGTATTTAGAAACACAGCTGCTTGTCACTTAGTCCATGTCCATGTAGGTTACTGATGCATCATGAAAACCAAACCAACTTCTGCTGGTCATTAAAATGTGTTTGTGGGGAGCACTTCAAGAAGAAATGATCCAAAAACCCTGCTCTGTAGGTTTTACAAGGTACTGAGTGATGGAGCTCAATGCAGAGCTATTGATGTGGTTTCCCAGAAAGCATAATGACAAGATGGAGTTTTTGGCAACTCTTTGAAGCAAAGACCATGACATGCAGATGAACACCTACAGATTGGGATATAAGCAATACAGTATTAGTTGTCCTTATTCCTGGAAAGTAGTGTAGCTGGTAGGTTTTGTTGGTCTTACTGCCTTTGTACAGTGCTAGAATCAGTTAACAGATAACCAGCAGTATAGCAGCTCAGCACAGAGAGACCTGCTGAGTAAAATACCAGTAGTGTGTGAATGTTGCAATATAGATTTAATTCCTTGTGCTCAATAAAACTAATGAGTGAGGAAAGAACAACTAGAGGCCTCAAGGGAAGTAGCAAGATTTTTCTTAAGGTTATTTATTAGACACCTAAACCCAAAAAGATTGGTCAGTCAAAAAATGACGAATGCCATTTTGTAGCAGTTTGTCTATTATTTCAAAGGACTGACTTCTTTCTATTCCCATATCCCTATTACTACTTTAGGTTATGCTGAAACAAACAGACTTGCCAAATCTCTTGCGATTACTGAAAAATACTTAAAGATACTTTATTTTCTGTTTTAATTTTTGGTATCTTAGGTGAAAAATTTGCTAGTATTTTGCATTATTCTTACACAGCTTGAAAAAATTAAAAACTTGCAAATGAGAACTATTTCTAATGCTTAAATATTAGAAGAAATGCACCACTGTTTATTCAGTTGATTTGTGCTGGAAGAGAATGATAGAATATCCTCAGTGGAGGTTTAGGCTGGATATTAGAAAAACGTTCTTCCCCCAGAGGGTGATTGGATGCTGGAACAAGCTCCCTGGAGCAGTGGTCACAGCACCAAGTCATGCAGAGCTCAAGAAGTGTTTGGACAATGCTCTCAGGCACAAGGTGTGACTCTTGGGGATGGTACTGTGCAGGGCCAGGAGTTGGACTTTGATGATCCTTGTGAGTCCCTTCCAACTCATCTTATTCTGCGATTCAGAGTTGGAAGGGACCCACAAAGATCATTAAAGTCCAGCTCCTGGCCCTGAACAGAACAACCCCAAAGGGAAGCCCCAAAAATTACACCATGCGTCTGAGAGCAGAATGAAAAATTTTGAGGAAAATCCAGTGAAAAGCAAGGGTGATGATAGAATGCATGGAAAGGAAAAGTTCAAATTGTTCTCTTTGTTCTTTCAGGGCACATTATGTTCTCTCCCTCTGTACCCTTGCACCACAAGTACACTGTTAATTTACACAAAGCCAATGGAAAAGCAAGAAACAAATTGCTTAAATTACATCTTATTCTGTAGTCTGACCTCTTCATGAAATCTGACAGATAAATGATTTCTGATTTTTTCTGTCTGGAATTTCTCCAGTCCTCAAAAGGTGCCTTAGATGGTTTCCTGTTTCATTTAGCACTGAAAGTTGTTCTTAAGGTGTTTTTACTGAGTAGTACTATTGTATTGAGAAAAAAGCCTACAGCTGTGACCACAAATAAGACTTTTTCCCTCAACAGGTTTCTGGCATAAGCAGCCATCATAAAACTCTTTACACCTTAAGAGGAGGGAAGAAGGGAGGGCAGGGGAGGAACTATCCACCCTCTGTTGGAAACAGAAGCGTGCCTTCTGATGGACAACATATATAGTTTGTTGTTATTTGTTACACGTAGAACCTTCATGTGTAATATGTGCTTAAAAATATACACTGATATGATACTGCTATGGTTCAGTTTTCATTAGAATGGAAAACAATGATGCCATTTGAAGATGTGTGTTGGTATAGCAGTGACTGTACTTTGGTGCAGACATCTGACCTCCTCCATAGTTTATCAAAAGTTAGACATGTGGTTTACATGGGGCTTTTCAAATCATCATGAACGCTGTCATTGTACTCATCTATGATGGATGAGAAACAAAAGGAGTTTGGTATTGCACCCATATCTTTGGGCATACTGTATACAACAGGGATTCAATCTTTACATAAAAATAACAAAGAACAGAGTTTTTTCTCTATCATTTAGCAACTGTAGATGCTCACTTTTTCTGTGATAAGTGTCAAAAAAATTACGGTCTACTGGAACCATGGAATTGCATTTATCCGTAGAATTAAACATTGATACCATCAGTTGCTGTTCTCAACAGGATTTTTGGTTATATTAATCTTGTCAGTTCTATTTTACCTCATGAACTTTTGCAAGTAGAAGCTGGTGGAAATTTTCCTCTCTGATAGTTGAGAAGTTTTTTGAGGTTTCCTGAGCTCCCTGACCTTCCCATATGCCTATGGAGAAAAAAGAGTTATAGCAGTTCTAAAATGGAAAAAACAAAGGGCTGTGTGATAAAACCATCTTTTTTCTTTTCAGTTACTCTTCAATTGCTTTTGAAAAGTCGGATGGGTGCAGATGTAAAATAACTGAATTTAAAAACAAAAACCCAAGTGCTTTGTTCCCCATTGCTACACTGTTATTTGGCCAAACCATTGTGTGCTAAAGGTAAATTTCTACTATTTTGTGCATTTGAAGACTAATGGCTACAATTAAAATGCCAAAACTGCGTTAACTGTAGGAATTACAGTGAAGATGACTGTAAAATATTTCCTTTAACTATTTACTGACACAATAGAACTATCCTAATTAAATGATTAAGAGAAATAAAAAGAAACGCCTTTCAGCAGTTGCAATGCTAGTGGTTGAGCAGAGCAGCTGCCTTGTACCACTGTGCAGTAAAGACAGCAGCTAGAAGCGGAATCGCTGTTGCCACCTGGAACACGAGCACTTGAACCAGAACTTTTTGCTAGTTGTCAGCTCTCTTGCAAGACTTTTGGCATGAGACTTCAGTCATTAGGAATGACTCTAAATTAGTAGGGGAACACCAGCTGAGACATCTTCATGTAATTTAACAGGATTAGAGGTGTCTTGGAAGAGGGAGAAGTTTACTAGGCTATATTCTGTTCCTTTAATGGTGGAGTGTTTACTGTCTTCAGCACCACCTTTCTGTATTTGCAAGGAGCCCAGGGCTCTAGACAACAGTCTCCAAGCTGCATTCTAAAACACCTTTTTTGTCTGGATCTGATATCTCTGTGAACTCTCCATCAAAACAAGACCCTGAACAAGATCAAAGCCTTGCTTCAGTAGAGGGCCACTCAAATTGCATTTGGAGGTTTTTGGCTGGAAGGAAAGAGATATGGATGTCTTTGATTGGGGTGTATTTCTTTAAATCTCTTAAACCATTCTCCATTTCCCTAAAGACTATGGGAGTTTTCACCGTTCCAGTAAAATATGGACTGCTTGAGCTTAAGAGGCTACAGCACTTCTTGAGGGTAATACTAAGGTCTTCCCTCAATATTTGATACTCCAAATTATTATTCTTTTGCATTTCTAATTAAACTGGGAGAGCTTGCTTTCAGTGCATGGAACTTGAATGATTCTTTTCAGAATTATTTTTTGAGTAGTACCAGGGGAGGTTCAGATTGGATAATAGGAAAAAATTCTTCCCAGAAATGGTTGTCAAGCCTTGGAACAGGCTACTGTGGTTGAGTCACTAGCCCTGGAGGTTTAAAAGATGTGTAAATGTGGCATTTAGGCATGTGATTTGGCGGTGGAACTGGCAGAATTAAGTTTACAGTTGGACTTCAGGGTTTTTTTCTAGCTGAAATTATTCTGTGATTCAAAGGACGTGACCATAATATTAAGGCCAAGTAACTCTAAGTTTAATTAGTTGCTTTTCTGCCATGGCTTGCCACTTCAACAGTTTGTGTGGTTATGGAAGAGTTGCTGGTAAGGTGAAGTTAATCCTCAAGAATGAGCATGTCACTGAGGCAGCTGGCTATAATGCCTTTATAGTCACTAGCAGAAAAAAAAAGTTGAAAAATGGGATTATCCAAAATTGCAACCTATTACATCATTGTAGGTGTAAAAAAGTTTGAGACATTTGTAGAAATAGTGCTTACCTGGAATGCCTGTCTGATTAAAATTCATTGGGAAAATTGCTAGTTATAAAAAATATGCATAGATATATCTTGATTGATTACTCTTACTTGACCTCTTACCATGTTAATAGTGCTGGTAAATTATTTCTATATACAAATCCATTAGTGTGCAGCTAGTGATTGCTACCTATCAGCATGCTTTAAGACTTAAGCACTAGCATTTAGAAAAAAGTCTTTTCTGTTCCTATTAAGTTTCCTGTGCTGGTCTAGTTTATCATATGCACTTACAATCCTATAATGAAAACTCTTTCAAAGGATGAATAATACTCTTTGTGCTTTCTTTTGATTGCATTCTTATAGTAGTTTTAAAGCAAGTCAAGAAATAGCTCCATATTATTACTAGTTTCTGCATAAAATTTACAATTAAAGCATCTACTTGTTTGGTTATTTTTTTTTAATCCAGTGTTCAGATCTTATAATAGCTTAGGAGTACTGAATATGCCTCCGAAAGTGTGTTGAATTTTTTTGGCTCTCTTCATTCTTACTCCCCCCATAGGAGTTCAATTGTGAAGAATAAGCCTGTGCAATGTTCATCTACTCTTACTGGTGTCTTTTTTCTAAGAATGGGTCTCAGAATAGTGTGCAGGAGCTGGTATTTCCTAATTTTATGCTGTGTGGAGTTTTAGTAGAATGAATGAAGTATGGTTAAGTTGAACTTGCTATCTTGCTGTCTGTATTTTCAGGAAAAAATTGCCCCTTGATGTGATTTATGGAAAAAGAAAAAGCACAATCTAGTATCTTCAGAAAACAGATGATTTTGTGTTATGAAATCACATTGAATATTGTGTTAACACGAAACTGAAGCTTTACAATTAAATGTAAAGCCTGAAGTGGCAGGGTTTTTTTGTTGTAGTAACAACATTATTGCTCGTTGACCTGACCTGTAAATTACAGAGAGGGTAATGCAACACACACACTTAATTTAATGGCTGTAGTCTGAGCGTTCATTAAATGATGAATAGGTGCCTCTAACACAGCCAAAGCCTTATTGTTTGAAAATGGTTCATCTCAGATGCAACATTTCAAGACTTGATTAAGGTAATTGTTGTAGTTGGCTACATTAGCTTGTTTGATGTATTGCCTTTTTATGTTTTCTGCATCTTAATTAGAAACTATTTAACTATATCAACATTGTGTCTTTGAGTAATGGGAAGGAAGACCTGCTAGCTACAAAGTTGTCTTCTGTTGCTTGCAGCTCAATTCAGAGAAGCATATGTTATGATCCGGTTTAAACTCAGAAAAGCAAAGAAAGCTAAGTCTCTGAGCATAAACTGGAAAGAACTTAGAAGGTTCAAAATATTCCCAGAAATGAGATTAAAACCAAACGAGGTTAGATGTTGATGCCAAAAAATGATGTATTTTATTTAATAGTAAAAGAGGCAAAGGGAAGAAAAAAGAAAGAGAGGAAGAAATGGAAAAAGGAAGTGTGCGAGGGGGGTGCGGGACAGGGAGAGGTGACAGGGGTTAGATGGAAGCAGATCACCCATCCGAGGGTCCCAGCGCTGTCTCGTTGCTCCCCTCCATCCGGTCTGCTGGTGCTGAGGGTCCCCCATCACCGCCATGGCCACGCTGCCACACGCCACCACATGCCACTACATGCCACTACATGCCACTACATGCCATCACACACCATCACACGCCACCACATGCCACCACACACCATCACACGCCACCCCACGCCACCACATGCCATCACACGCTGCCACACCCCACGCCAAAGAGTGCAGAATCCCGTGGATGAATATACACTTTGGGCCAGGTGGGAACGCCCACGTGTCTCCCCTTGCAGGGGCTGGCTTGACACTGTCCCTTGCAACACTGAGGGTCTGTTGCATCATCTCTGGTGCAGGGTCTGGGGACCCTTTTGAGGGGGGCCCCTGTGATGGGCCATGTCACCCCTTCTGCTGTGGATAAGCTCCCCCCTCCCTGTGAGGACCCCTCAGCTGGGCTCTGCACAGCGGAGGATGGGCAGTCACTGCCCCTCTGACCAGAGGCTTTTCCCAGATACCCAAAGCCTCTCCTCCCTCCACCCTTTGGTGCAGGGGGTCTGTGGGAGCCTGGCAGCTGATAGCCCTGGGGCTGTGGTCTCCACCTTGGAGGTGTTAGGCTTGTGCTTTGTGAATGTTCCCAGCCCTGAGGTGCTACTTTATCTTATCTTCGTCAGTGAGCAGTGTAAGGCCTCAGTCAGGACCCCATTCAGGGTGTGGTGGTCTTCTCTGCTGCTTTTGTACTACAGTTTTAAAAGTCCTTCAAGAAAATATTTAAGTCATAAATTATAATATTTCAGTCTCTGACAGCATATGGCAGTAATCACACTGATGGGCTTTGCCCCACTTGGGGTTCTCTCCTTACTTTACACATCTTAATATATCAACAAGATTCAAGGAAAGGTTGGAACTTATGGTGTCTCTTGACACTACCTTTAGAGAGCAGAAGTGACTGTTTAGTTTCATTTGTAGTGTTTTTTTTGTTAATATAGGGAAATACTTTTAAGTTGGGTCACTTTTCAAGCCTTCTAACCAAATAAAATACTCAAGGTGCTAGTATTATGGAAGAGGCGTTAAATTAGTGAGCAGATGTTATAGTTCTCTTTATATGCAGGTGTTTAACACTAGAAGAAAAAAGTCAGATTGTTAAATGCTGCTACCAAGAAAACACAATTTCTTTTGACTTTTTTTTGTCTCAAACTGAGTGACAGACATTTGCTGCTGTGGCAGCTGGAGAAAAGCAAGGAGTAGGTAAGCAGCTGATACATGTATAAAGCTGATAAAAGCGTTAAACTGGAATTTGGATGGTAAAATGATCTCAACTGGTAAGTGCTAGAATTAGTGCAAGATTAAAAAAAGTCACCCAAACATAGCAAAATAAACTCACTGGGGTACAGCTAATGTGCCATCTTACCCAAATGGTAATAGTGCCTCTGCAGCATGAAGATGTGTGCAAGAAAAAATAAATTTCCTCCAAACTTGTAGCAATATAACAACTGATAGTAACTGTTTTGAAGATGGGGAGCAAATGAGGAAGAAGGGCAATTTATATTCACCACAGAAGTATCCATGATGTTCTTCAGTTGGTGCTTCTATGTTTAGCCACTTTTCCTTGAACAAGTGTGTCCTCATATTGTAAGGACAAATTTTATGTGCTTGAAATGCAAAAAAAGGAAAAAAAATATCCGGTGGTTTAGCTGACATAAGAGAGACCACTTGGAAAAGAGCTCTACAAAGGCTTATGGTTCTTCTGTGCTACTGTCTCCTGACTGTCAAGTATAAATAGTTCTTCAAATTCTGTGTGAACTGTTATTGATAACCTAAAGCTAAAAATCATTGAGCTTATCAAAGTAAGACATTTTTGAAAGGATGAAGGGTGTTTGGAAGATAATTGTAACTGTAAAGCAAACCTCAAAGACACAAAGCAGGTCTCACAGAAAAATGGCAATATTTTAGTTTTACTGGTTTCTACCTCTACTATTTCTCTAATCTTAACACAGAAACCATTCCTTTCAAGTTCTTCTAAAGTGTTTTCTAAAAACAGAAATTAGAGCTACAGTCATATTCAGCCTGAACCACATGACTGCTGGGCTTGCTGTTTGAAAGTCAGGGCAAGTTGGTGGTACACTGAACTACAGTTGTAGGGTCACATTGGCTTGAGGTGAAGAACACAGAACATATAAACATTAATGCAAAAATAGGTCTGATGCCACTTGCCACCTCTTGAAGTCATCCTGGAGATTAAGCTATAAAGGAAGCAGAATCTGATTAAAAGCAAGAAAGAATATAATGTCAGTTTTGATATTGGTGTCAGTTCTGCTCTAAAAGACAAGTAGTGTCAGAGAGGTTCCTGTCAAAGGTTTGAATTATACTGCTAAAATCCATCAGTAATTTTTGCAGGGGGGGTGGTTCTGAGTGCAGGGGAGCCAGCCAGAGTCAGGACATGAACACCGATACGATTTGAGCATCGTGCTCTGTTTTATTGTTTACTTTCACTAACTTATATCTACGTTGCAAAGATTCACGCCTTATTCCCATGAGACAGCCTCTAAGCAGCGGGGGAGCTGACCAGTGTATAACTTTGCCAAGGATTTTCAAGGCTGCCTGCTGCCAGGTGTCTTTCTGGCCTATCTGCAGCCTGAGGCCAGTTCAGGGGTTTTTCCACAGCAGCCCTGGGTTGTCCAGACTGTCCTGGGGTATCATATGCCCCTGTTCCACAAGGAATCCCTCTACAAGTAATAACTTTGGGTGATTAGAGACAAACTCCGACAGAAACCTGAGAGAACAGTTATTCAAATGTGTTCTCTTTCCCTAAACAACCCCTGTGAGAATGTGAAGTGAAGTAAATTAGGCTTGTACACTGAAGTACACATTTGTACTTCGCTTTTTCCAACTCTCCTTAACTTCTTCACGGGTAATACCTGTAAGCTTGGTTTGTGCGGTCATCACAGTGGAACATAAGAATAGCTAGCTCCTTAAGTTCTCAATTTAATCAGCCAGCTCATTGCTGAAGGAAAAATTTCTTACACTCCCAGCCTCAGGCTGTATGATTTGAGCAAGGTATGAGTTTTCTGTTCAGCTTGACTTGAAGCTTTAATTTCTGAAAAGCAAAATTTGTTTTTAATTTCTTCAGGCTATTATATGATTAGAAGACAAAACAGAAATGAATGAAAAATAAAAGTGAAGTAATTTTTCTGACTGCTGTGAATTAATGTAAATTATAAAGGAGTAAGTTATTCTCACACAAAGTAAACTGATGAGCAAACAAAAACATAAGCCTTGTGGAGTAGTTACTTAAAGGAGTTCACCTACTTCTCAAAAATACCAAGGGAGTAGTACCTAAATTTTATTCATGTTCATAATACTTGTATAACTTAAGGAGTGACAGTATTAATTCCCAGACTAATAGCAGCAACAATCAAACAAGGCCCTCACTAAAGGCTGGAGTTCATGGGTTTTATTGAGTTGATGACTATTTTCCCTTTGGTGTAAGGTCTCTTAATTTAAGAAATCGGCACATTCAGTATGAAGTTGTATTGGGTTGACCCTGAGTTGATGGACAGTCTTTAAGACCAATTACGCTTCTCACAATTTACATATTTAAACCGCACAGAAAGGCGAGACTTCCCCTTTTTGGTCGGAGCTCGCTTGCTGGGAGGTGGGGGCAGCTCGGGGCCTCCCGGCCCCGCCGGGCCCGGCCGGGCCGGGGCCACTGCCCCTTTCCCCCTTTCCCAACGCTGTGGCACGGACCCTGGGTGGCTGGGGCGGGGCTGCCTCAGAGCCGCAGGCAGCTCAAACCAGCCATGGACTGCTCACAGCTAAACCCATCCAGCGCGGCTTCTGGGGACCGGCGGGTCCCTCTCCTCTCCATGCGGAGCCGGCGGAGTCAACGGGAGCCGGCAGAGCCTCCTGTCTGCAGCCAGCACACTTCGTGCTGAACTGAAGAAGACACCACGCAGCCAGCAGCACAAAGGGAGCGAGGCTTTCCCCACCGTAAAGGCTGAACAAGAACACCCTTCAGCATGGCGGCGTCAGAGTCAGAGAGAAAGAGAAGTGAGTCACGTGGGACGGAGCTGGAAATGGCGACAGGAGAAAAGAGGGCGGGGCCGCGATTCTGGCGCGCAGCTTAAAAGAAACCTTCTTGCATGCCGTGGTAAGAAACTGTAATACCACAAACTGTTTGTCTCTTTAATCCATTTGAAGAACATGGGGGGATGGAGAATCAACGTGTGGCCTGTGAAGATTGTGAAGAGTGCCTATGCCAGGCTATATAGAAGTAGTAAGAGGCTGCTAGAGACTTGTGGCGAAGAAAAGCCTTTGTGTGCAGGCCAAAAGAACTTATCCTTAAAAAGATGAATAACCCCATGTGATGGCCCATGTTTTGTAGTGTGAAGGAACTGTGAGATTTTTCATGGGAGAGATGTTCTACACACAGCAGATTGTTTGTTTCTGGGCGGGTCTGCTGTTAGTGGCAGTTTGGGAACCACGTGCAACTGAAGGAAAAACCCTTTTTTCCCTTAAGCATAAGAGAGAGACTTTTCAAGAACTGGAACACTGACTAACATCCCATGTTCTGTTATCCCTTGTGTGAGCTAGGTAAAAGGAGAGAAGTGCTGGGGGGGGGGGGGGGGGGGATTTGCTTTAATTTTGTTTTGTTATTGTCTCTTTACTTTTAATTCTATTAGTAATAAAACTCTTTCATTGTACTGCAACTGTTTAAGGTTTGTGCCTGCTTTGCTTTCTTCCTAATTCTTATCTCACAGAAGGAAAATAAGTAAGTAATATTTTGAACCAAAACCACTACATTTAATTGGTGTTTCTGCCCGGTTTCGAACTCAACCCGCTACAGAAGTACAAAACATGAACAGAAAAGACCAAAAGTAGTTTTGCTAAGTGAAACAACTAGTTGCTAAGATTTCCACTGAGCAGCCTGAAATAAGGGCTTTTCTAATGACCTAGGCTCTTAAAGATGAAGGAGAGAATTGTGGATGTACAGCCTCTAGCCCTGATTCCAGTTGGCAGTACAGGACAGGTGGTCCTGCCACCAGGCTCTACTTCACTCATTAAATGGATTAGGGTGATGAAGCTGTCCTGTCTCACAGGCATGGTTGTACTTTGTGGTCTTCGCAAGGTATTCCTGTATCTGACACAGCATTCTGGTTTTGAAATAGCTATTTAGAGAATATATATATAGGTTGTACTGTTCACAAAAAAGACTTACAAGTTCCATTTCTAAAATATCCATTATCTTAATTTATTAGAAAGACATATCTTGTTGAAAATTCCATGTTGGGTGTTTACTACAAACACTCTCAGTAGAGAAGAGGAATGTCATCTCCTAGAACATGTATTGATATTGCAAGACAGAGCTGGGCAACATGTTCAGAAGCCTGCTGAGCATACTGTGTTCTTTGGGCACTTTAGGGTGGCCTCTTTAGGATGGGTGAAGGGGGAGGAGATTCTTGGTTTTGCAATGCAAGATGAACACTGGGCACAGGGAAGGAAAGAGAAGGTCAAGATTGTCAATACTGCAGGGTGTTTTTTCTACTTAAGTCATAGAATTATAGAATGTTAAGGGATTGAAAGGGACCTTAAGGATCATCTAGTCCAAACCCTCCACTAGGCCAGGCTGTTCAAGGCCTTATCCAATCAGGCCTTAAACACAGTGTCTCACCACCCTCAAAATAAAGAATTTCTTCCTAATATCTAACCTTAATTTCCCCTCTTTCAGTTTATTCCCATTACTCCTTGTCCTATCACTGCAGTTCCTGATGATGAGTCCCTCTCCAGCTTCCCTGTAGCCCCCTTCAGATACTGGAAGGTGCTGTGAGGTCTCCACACAACCTTCTCTTCTCCAGGCTGAACAGCTCCAGCCTGTCTTTCTAGGGGAGTTGCTCCAGTCCTCTTATCAATTTCATGGCCTCCTCTGGACTTGCTCCAACAGTTCCACGTCCTTCTTATGTTGGAGACACCAGAACCGGACTCAGTACTCCGGATGGTTTCTCACAAGAGCAAAGTAGAGGGAGAGAATCACCTCCTTTGACCTGCTGGCTATGCTGCTTTGGATGTAGCCCAGGATTTTGTTTGCTTTCTGGGCTGCAAGCACTCACTTCCAGTTCATGGTGAGCTGTTCACCAGCCATCACCCCCAAATCTTTCTCTGCATGGCTGCCCTCAATCGCTTCTCTGCCCAGCCTGTGGGTGTGCTGGGATTGCCCCGACCCAGGTGTAGGACCTTGCACTTATCTTGTTGAACTTCATGACGTTTGCATGGGCTGTCAGAGACTGAAGTATTATGTTTTATGACTTAAATATTTTCTTGAAGGACTTTTAAAACTGTATTACAAAAGCAGCAGAGAAGACTACTACACCCTGGATGGCTGAGGCCTTACACTGCTCGCTGATGAAGATAAGATAAAGTAACAAACTCAGGGCTGGGGACATTCACAAAGCACAAGTTTAACACCTCCAAGGTGGAGACCACAGCCCCAGAGCTATCAGTTGCCAGGCTCCCACAGACCCCCCGCACCAGAGAAAGAGACTTAGCTTGCTTTGCTTTTCTGAGTTTAAACTGGATCATAACATGGGCCACCTCTCCAGCCTGTCTAGGTCCCTCTGGATGGCACCCCTTCCCTCCAGCATGTGACTGCACCACACAGCTCATCAGTGAACTTGCCGAGAGTTCATTCAACCCCACCGTCTGTGTCCCCTACAAAGATGTCATTCTGAAGCTTCTCACAATAGCTTCAGTGACATATCTTGTTGGAAAAACCCTTCTCTGTGTTAGGAATAATTTAACCAGGAAATGAAGTCCTCCTACAGTGGCTTTGCATTGTGCAGTCATCCTCTGCATGTTGCATTGAAGAGCAGAACAAGTCAAGTAATAGAAAACCTCATCTATTATCAACTCCTTCACAAATTTATTTTAATGTTGTGTTTTTAGAGGGTGTTTTAGAGGGTGAATACTGATGAGCATGTCACAGATGCTTGCTAGTATAAATTAACATCATACAAGGCCTAAAATGTTCCTCAGAAAATAAGCTTGCCAATAAGCCAGTGGAAGGCCTGTCTGAGCAGTAAAACAGTATGCAGTGAAGAGATGCACACAAGTTCCGAGTGAAACCAGAGGCAGGTTATTAGTAATAACAGATTCTGTGCAGAACAGTTTGGTTTATTAACATGTCTTCACTTTGAAGCGTTAACCAGCCACTCACCTTTGCTCACTGAGTTTATTCTGCTTAGCTGTAATTTTGTCCATGGGTAGTACACAGGCAGTGTTTGAGAATGCTGTTGTTTTCTTCCCATCTGGGAAGAGAGGTTTTTGAAGACCAAAGGGCATTATTTGCTGCGTAAATTGGTCCAAAAATCACATACAACACAAATACGCAATATCTTGCCATTTCAAGAGACTAAAACTTTATACTGGGCTGTGTTCAAGAAAAATGCAGTATCTTGCACAAATACCCCCCCCCCCTCCCCCAGCTGCTATGCATTTTGCCACACACTTGTAAGAGCTCAGTTTAACCACCAATTCCAAGTCCCACACTTCAGGTCATGCGGGCCAGTTACCATCCAGATAGAAGCAAAAAGACTCATTAGAAGTCTAAAGTGAGGAGGAGGTTATGAGGACATACTGAAAAACTGGGGGTTTTTGACTAATGAAAAGACTGAGGGACTTTAAGCCTTCAAATGAGTGTAAAATGTTGTTGGGAAGATGAAAGCAATGATCTACACTTGTCCTACAGAACTGGGGTAAAGAAGTCATAAGCTAGAACTGCAGCAAAATATGTCTAGGATAGGACTGAATTAAACTTTCTAAGGATTAAGCTAATTAAACATGGAATTGGGTTTTCTGTGGAGCTGGTACAATTTCCAGTAAAGGTGGTGGGAGATGAGTTTACACTTCCACCAGTGTGAATGATTTCGATCCTTTTGGTCTGCCCCAAGGTGAAAGCTTTGCTGGGACAACTTCCAAGGCTGTGTGACATTTCTTTTGCAGCTTAGAGTATCCTCAGCAAGATCATGGTATCTGTCTTAGGCCAAGCTGAAGGGCTGCTCATGGTAACTATAATAACCACATGCATTACCATTCTTCTTATATTGAACAATATATCTTAATGAATGAGATACTTAGTAATTTTTTCTCTAAGGTGTTCCCTTTTTCAGACCTTTTTCCTGTTGACCTGACTAACATACCAAGTTAAGCAAAATCTCTGACAATTTTTTGTGAATGATTGATTGAAATAAATTGACAAGTTCAGTAATAGAAATTATGTATATAAGAAAGATAAGTGGAGCTGAAAGAATTAAATTGCTATATTGTGTTGTTTTAATGTTGGGAGGATCTCTTTGCTTGTTTCCATTAAATTCAAATAAGTTTGTAATCTAGAAAAATATTTGAAACTTATAGTCTAGATGAAGCTTTATTTTTACACTTCTTGTGACAAAACACCTTTATTTCAGTTATTATTAGTAAATGTTATTGCTAGTGAGTTGCATTTACCATCCTATTACGGTTATGTGAATTTGGGAAAAACTTCATGTTCAACAGCTAACAATTTCTTACTGCGACATGACACTTCAGAACCTAGTCAGAGCCTCAATATCAAGTAAATGAACCAGTGCTTGAAACTTGAATGTCTCAGAGTGAGACTAATCAAGCCTGCATCATGGTCTCTTTGAGAGCTCAGTATTTGCTCTGCATTCAGTGTATTAAAATTGGGAAACTGAGTCCCACTTGGGTCTAGACAAGGAAGGATTGACCATGCTTTGTTTGAAGGTAGATGGATGAGCAGAATTAGCTGCCTGTGCCAGGGTTTGACCCACAGTCCTCGCACTGTGCAGAATTTCTGGTTTCCTGACAGCACTGTCTTTGTGTTGCAGTGCCCCTGATTTAACCAATAAAATGAGGGCCTCAAAAGCAAGATTAGCTAGGACCATAACATCTATCCCTTACCTGTTAATACCTTAGTACATACTCCCATGTACCTTTCTTGTTATGTAGTTGAAGTCTAAAACTTCGACCAAAGCTTAAGTGTACAAGTTAAAGACTGTTGCAACTGATAGAAAATGGCAATTGGGAAACTATTGAAGTAGAAGCTGTGGGTTTTTCTTCTTTGACTGTTTTAGTGACTTATTTTCCTGCATCAGTTTTGATCATGCATGAAATATGTCTGTGGCTCCAGGTGAAACAAAGAAAAGCTCTTTTGTAGCCCTGAAATAAAAAGGAAAGGGCTTTGTTTTATGTAATATTATGGTTTAATATTTCAGAATTAATATTGATGCAGCTTTGCTCCAGATTCTAATATAAGTTTCTCAGGGATGTCTGAATTGTGCTGAATCCACTACAGTAAACCCCAAAAAACTTCACTCTTGATTATTTTTGTATCACTTTCTGAGAAATTTGCAATTCCTAAATAGATATTCTTGGCTTTAGAACAAATCTGAAATATGCACTGGTAGTGACAATATTCCTATTAAATGAATTATGCTGAATAGTTGATTTACATGGTGAATAAATTTATTTTCTGCTGTTAATCTTCAGCAAGGAAGAGGCAAAGAGACTGGCTCTAAGGTCACAAGTCAAGCCAGATCCCTTGGCTGTGACATGCTTGTCATGTCTTTCTAACCTAAGTTTCTGCATTTTTTCAGCAGGAAAAGAGTCTACACGCTCTGTTTAAACTATTTAAGAAAAAGATCTGGACTTTATTTGCCTTGAGTCAGTTTGCTGCATGTGGCTCTTTTATGTTCTATGTATTTCTTCAGATGCTACATGTAAGGTACAAATTTCACGTATTTTTTTGACAATGCGCATGCTGCAAATTTTAGTAACACAGCAGTGTTACTTTTAATAGTAGTACAGACAAGAGCATCATTGTCAGCAAGTCCAAGGGAATAATGTGGAAACACATGCTTCTGACTGTGTTTGCTTGAGGCAAGTGAGAACATTGTATAGAAATAAAGCTTCCGAGGCTGTACAGGAGTTAAAAAATAAAATGTGTTTATGAATTATGTTGATACTAAAGCCCAGCATAACAAGTTTCTTGGAGTAGGTACACGACCTATAGTGCCCATAAGGCAGACTGCATTATACTTGCCTTGAATGAGTACATGGAGTCCTTTGATCCTCTGCTACATTGCCAGCAGCCAGAAAACCTGAGCTTTATCTGTTGCATCTTTCTATGAAACCACTTTAAGATCTGTTCAGTAATTAAACACTTAAAATTCTGTATCTGTTTGAGCTATATCATACAGGCAGGCTGTTTCTTTACAGAAGATTTTCCACCAGACAGCATAGGGATAAATATATTTAAAAGAATGCAGAGAGAACTGTTCTGGTCATAGAAGGGGAAGAATCCAGAAAAAAAATTAAAGACCTTTATTTATGGGGAGGAAAAAATATTCATTGCTTTCCTGTCATTTACAGAAACACGCTTTATGTCCTGTCCTGCAGAATTGTATCTTGATTTAATGCAATAGGCTGTGGAAGCTGCTGATGATTAAATAGAAAAGCATATATATGGATGGCTAGGTGTAATCTAAGTGACTACTAAGAAAATCTAAGCTTTCTATATTTATTCTGTGCAATGGAAATGAAATGTGAAAAGTAAAGAGAAAATCAGCTCTCCTATATCTGGACTGTTGCAATGTAAACTGTTTAAATGAAATCCTTAACTCAATTATTGACAGAATTAGAGATTTTGATAATGGAAAATAAAAATTAGATGAGCTTACAGCTTCCAAGTACACCAGAAAAAGCATTCTTATTACCAGGATCTCTTTACCCATGTAATGGATAGTTCCTTAGGTATGATTATTGAAAAATGATATTCTATTAATTGTTCCAAACATGTGTAAAGCTACCTATCCCCTAGTGTAACAAATCTGCTATATTTATGGTGGCGATGATTAGGCTTTTTTTGCAAAATGATTATGGAGATCAGCATGAATGTATTAATTGATCTCTTTGTACATTCACTTCTCACTTCAATACTTTGAGTTGTATTAGGAATTAATAAGCCAATCGAGTTAAGAAAATGACTGTATTTCCAGACCTATGTCTAATAAATTCCCATGGTGACAAAGGTGATTTCTTTTTAGGCAGTGGCCTAAGCTGTTATGCCAGCATCAAGTAAATCCAGTATCACTGATGACTGAAGGAATTAGGGAACATTTCCTGTAGTGACCGGTGAGAAAAAGCAGAGATATTCTTTACAGGGTGTTTCACTCTTTAGAGACTAGTAGATTAACCTAAATTTTGGCCTTTAAAGACGTTTTAAATAATTACTACATTGATAGTGGTCAACTTGAAACGAGATTTAATAGCAGGTTAAGACTTGCAGGTACAATTTTTCCTTAGGTATCTCTTTTTTTAAATTTTATTTTCCCCTGCAAGAGAATAGACGAGATAAAGCACATTTTTTGCCTTCTTTTAGCTGTTTTATCTTCTTCTGGACTTTCTCAATATAATTTCTGGTGTTTTTTGGGTCTGTACATGCTATTAGTTTAACAGACAGGCCAAGAAATTGACAGCTACCTGCAGCATACACTTCTATCAGAGGATAACTGCAATCTTCTTTCTATAGCAGTAATAGTGTGTATTGAACTAACATATAATAAAATTCAAGTAAAACTCAAGTAAATTATGAAGAGTGTAAACTAGATACTTGGAAACCCTTAAAGCTTGTTAATACCAAGTAGATCAAAATACTTGCATAAACTGAACTTCCTTCTCCATCAGAGGACTCTAATATGAAATGACACATGGAAATTGATTTTTTCTATATAAGTGAATTTGTAACAACAAATGTGCTGCTCTAAATCATATCCAAATCAACTTTGAGAGCCCAAGTAACTTTTTAAAAACCTGATTCTGATCCATGGTGTGGTTTCATCCTGGTGTGATTTAAGTTTGCTTTGTCACATGCCCCTGTGGAGCTTTCCTATTTGCTCACCAGTGAGGGAGTGAATTTTATTAACTTGATGCAAATGCATGAATTTTTTAAATTGTTAACTTTCACCTAATATTATCTAGTGGTTTGGCAGATCCCCCCTGCTTCAACTGGAAATATGCCCAAAAAAGGCTAGTTAAAAACAACATTTAAATGCAGTTCTACTTATTTGGAATTTAGTATTTTGTATATAGAGATATAATTTATTTTTTCATTATTCTTGGACATTGAGCATGGTGACAAAAACTTACTGCCCAAAAATTTGAACAATTTCATTGCAGCTTATATCATATAACATGAGGACATGTTTTCCTTTTTGACAGTCTGGCAGGTATTGGTAATCCAAGTTTAAGGGTTTCTGCACAATGGGGATAATTCCATGGCGTTCTAGTTTTTGAGAGGACTTTTTAATTTCTTTTTTCTTGTAAAAACCACACAAAATGCAATAGAAAGAAACGAATGAAAGCAACACTAAAACTGAAAATGGAACATGTTGGTACTCTTATGACTGGTCTTGATATGGACCACTTAAACCCTGAAGTACTAATAATCTCATTCATTAGCATTTATTTTGATTAAGAGTTGTCTTTCCTGAGGACAGAGTCTGACCAACAGCACTTAATTTTAAAATCTGTTACATTTTTGGCTTCCTGGAACCAAGATATGTCTGTGTTAATGAGAAGATGCTGTCTGTTCAGCATTTATGTAGTTTTGTTATTTTTACTCTTTGAAATAATAGGCACTGAGTGGGAGTATATGAGATCCTGCTCAGAAACTATAAAATCTCAGTTACCCACATGAGAACCTTTTAAATAATAAATGAGATAGCTGTGATTCAAGGCTTTTTCTCCTGACACCCTTAGATACCCTCCTGCTGTCTTCTTTCTCTATCAAACAGATAGCGCTTTTGTAGAATGCAAAGCCCCTACAAGGGCACTTAGAATTTACTGACCCATCCTTGATTTAGACTTCTGGATTTGTCAGCATGTCCTGTGTTGTGTTGGCTATTAACTATGGAGGGAGGGAGGGAAGGAATCAGAAGTGTGCCACCCGCATCTGAGCATGAAGTTAAGGTCTGTTCTCTCAAGGTACTGACCATCTCTCCTCTGCTCACAGTAGGAGCAGAGATCTGTGGGGTTATTCTGAGTGCTATTGAAAGGTACTGATAGTTGAAGGAGTTGCACAAATGCTCTCACGTTTGGTGTGATGATGCATCAAGATGTGGCTCTTCTCCTGATTTCTCCTGAGCAGGAGTGAAATAAGGGTAAAAACCTACTTTTTATGCTATCTAGTGTAAATATCCATCTGATTTAATTGATGTTACTACATGTGAGTCCTAGATGTGATTTAAAGCAAGCTTCCTTCCTGACCACATCTATCTTTCTGAGAAATTCAAGTCATTCACTATTTGTAGGGACTGGTATAATGTGAATCAGCTGGATTTAACAAGCACAACCCTATAGATCAAATTACTGGTATGTGTACTGGAAAGGTAACAAAGAATGCACGGGCACTTTGGGGAGCAACAGGACAGAACTACCCCAAACTTTCATCTGACTTATGTCCATAACTTCTAGTTCGAAATGTTCATACAATATGTAATGCTTACCAATATCCTGATCCAATAAATATGCTCTGTTTTAGATAACGCTCTTTTATACCATTGTTTCATACTGAAGAAAAAAACAGACAGTGGAAGTACTTGCTTGTATTTACAGCAGCATTAGTTGCTGTAGTCACATCTTAACTCACTGCTTTGGGACTACTGTACACATGGCAACTAAAACATGACTTTCAGCATTAGTTTTACTTTTCTACTTTTCTTCCTCTAATCCTTTAATCTCTTAAAGGATTATTCCTTTTCTATTATTGCAGATTTGGTATACTCTTTGCTTTACTTTTAAATATTTTCCTTCATTTGAGAAGAGTAGTTGCTGTTTGTCTTGGAACAGTCTCTTATGTTGCAGTTTACAAAGCATCACCTCTGTTACAAATGACCAGAGGACACAGCATTATTTAAATATCTCCAAATAACCTCTTAAAAGAAACATATTTCACATTTTGAATCCAAGTAGATTTCTATGATAACATAGGCAAATGTAGCTGAATATGGAAATGACCACAGTTTGTACTGTAAATAAGGGAATCTCAAATTTTCCAGAAACTTTTTTGTTTGGCTAAGATAAAAGTACTAGATGAACTACATGGAAACTGAGGTTTCAAAACACAAAAATTAGTTGTGTGCTTTTGAAACTTTAAAGACTAGACGGAACAGAAAAAATTAGAAATAGGATGTGAAGAATTTAAAAACACTGAAGATGGTCTATGTTCAAGCTTGCTAGAATAAATCTGTTAAGCTTAATTGTAATGGAAGACCCTACAGAAAGGTTGAGTTTTGGATACTATAATCTTAACTGTTGAAATTAGTGCAGAAATCTTTGGACCTGTTAGCATATGGTTTAACTGAGAGCATATTATTTTTAATTAAACAGATGAATGACACTGCTTAAATCCAGGATGTTTCACTGCATTTATTGCTTTCTGTATTTCTTAGTAGAATTTAACACCTTTCCAGTTACTTCCTCCTACAGATATTTCTTGTTTACTTAATTTTGAAAGGATGGGAGTTGATATTGGGCAGGTTAAACATGTTAGTCAGCTGGGTATAACAGAAGGCCCTCAGTAAAAACGATACTGAAAAATAACTTGAGCTCAGCTTACTTCAACCTTAAGATTTCTGTAAAAGCTCTCTTCAGTTTTATGTAATGTTAGCCATTACCATCCCTCATACTGGAGATCATAAATGATCTAATAGCACTTCTTTGTTGATATTCATATGAGATTTTAGCTGAGCATATACCACTTCTTCACAACAGATCTCAGCATTTTGCTTTCCTCTTTTCTGACTTTTAGAGCATGTTGAGGCTGGAACAATGATTTAAAATCTCACATGCGGTAAGTCTGTGATTCATGCAGTTAGGAAAGTAAATGATACAGTAAAATGTGTGCACAGTTGGGTTCAGAGCTTAATGCTTGGGCTATTATGCCAGTAATGAGTGTCTGAAGTAACATAACATAAAGACTTGAAATACTGTATTGCTTTAGAAAGGAGGTTGCCTTTTCTTTGTAGTTCAAGAGTGTTGTCAGTCTTTCCTAACTATCATAAAGCACCTGATGATAAATATAATCACAAGTAGCATTCACCTAAATAATATCTCGCATGTTGATGGGACTTTTGTGCCATGGGCACAGGCAGGGAGCTAAAAGATTAAGTTATATAAGTTTTCATTTCAAGGTCTGACTGCTTTGTTTGTATATTATTCTCAAGAATTATGAGTAATACATCTCTTAAGCCAGAGCAATTGGAAGGAGATTTCAGTAGCTTAAATCCTGTAAATTGTAGCTGAATAAAATACAGTATGAAGCTGAAGAACCTCATCAGACAAGGACTGAATAGCAAGAGCAGAGCAAAAGCTTGGAGTTGGGGAGGTAAGTGAAATAACTAATGAGTAGATTAGGTGATGACAGCATGAAAAATCTTGAACAATAATTTTCTACTTAAAAAATAGTTATTTACTGTCTGGTCAGTAAGCAGTAGTTTATTCTGTTGCGCCATCTCACAGGACATATTTACAGGAAAAACAGCTAAACATTTTGGGGTTGAAATGCAACTTGAAACAAAATCAGCCACTGTCTCCTGTCATGACTTTAATGCAGCAGGAGAAGGTCTTTGTGCTGCTGTTATGATAATGGCAAAAAAGGGAAGAAGCAGGGAACAAACCTATTAAAACCAGTGTAAGGTTTGGGAGGTGGAATGGGTTGAAGAATGGGAAGGCATTTTTAGCAGCTCCTCCTCAGAGCAACTTGGGAACACTGAGGCCAGGGAAGAATTTACAGAAAAAATCAAGTCATATCTGTGGCTGAGACAAAGGATTTGCCTGTGTGGCCCAGGAGAAGTCTGGCTCTGTTTCTTTTCCATATGTGGTACAGTTTCTGAAAAACAAGGTAACATTAGGATAAGGAGCTAGAGAGAGATAAAAGGGCAATGATCTCATTGGCTGTCTTGACTTTTCATTTCACGGAATGGTTTGGGTTGAAAGGGGCCTCTAAGATCACCTGGTTTCAAACTTCCCAATTTCAATGAAGACAGCTTCATCCAGGATATTTCTCAAGTTCAAGCAGTTATAAATTCTGTTCAGTGCAGTCTCTCCATCTTGCCTGAAATAATCTCCTGGTATGTACAAGTCCTTCAAAAATCTAAACTCTCAATTGCACTAGAAACCATGCAGATAAAATTTTGATACATAAATATATTTTACTTCTGAATGCTGTTGGACTGCTTTGGATACCAAAAATTCACAAGAGAAAAAATGAAATATATCATGTTTGATAAGTCCAAGGAAAATCTGGACTTGAATGGCAGGCTGTTTTAAAGGGGCAGTCTGAATTACAAAATCTTGTCATGCCTCAATTCCTACCCTGTATTATTGGGGTAGTACTTAATTTCTCTTAGTTGTCTTTTTTTCTAAGCTGTATATGTAGTTGGATCAAAAATCTGTACTCAACATATTTTCAAAACATGTAGGCCAAAGTAGTCCCATCCCCTCTTGGTTGTCCTGATACTAATTAGAGATAATGTTGAAATTCTTTACTGGATAATTTCTTATATAGCTGTAAGTTAGTTCAAATATCTGTTTTTCAATATTAAGAATTATATTTTTAGTTTTTGGGGGGATAAAGAAGTATGGTTAGTGTTTTGAAATATACAACAAATTTAATAAAATTTTGGATCAATTTTTTACAAGACATGAAAGAAGCACACAGTCGGCTGCTTCTTTACCAAAAAGTTCTCTCTCCTTAAAACACTGCCTATTGATTTATGTAACCTGCATTTTGTTTGTGCTGTCAATATAGCATTTTAAATAATATAATTTCATTTCATCTTCTTAAACGCAGAGAGCTCAGCAGTAAAATCTTCGGACACCCAAGAAATGTACTGTAAAGAGCTGCAACATGGTCCTTGGTTTTCTGTATTGCATAGACACTTTATCTTGGCAAAAGAATGCATGCTTGTGAAAGGGACACTTCTTTTTGTTTCACATATTTTCAGATGTAAGTAACCCTTTCACATTCAGTAGTCATTTATAATATCCTTCTACTTGTCTATTTCAAGCTTGTTGTGGTGGCTGTGTGCTCCTCCTCTCTGAGCTGATGCACTGTGAGTTCTGTATTGATAGGGATTTTCATGCCTTCGAAGCCTTCTTTGTGTCAAAATGAGGAGGTTACCATATAGCATTGGATTTCACACAGCAATAAATGCTGGTAGAAAAAAGACTAAGTTACCAGTGACCTGACAAAGCAATTGCATAATGCTTTTTATGAAGTAAACCATTAAACTTTTTCTATGATTTCTTCTCTAAATTAATTTCTTAGAAGTTTCAGATACATTGTCCAGTAAGTTTTAGTACAAGAATCCTTGAAAACAATTTGAAGCACTTGATGATGGGCTAGGTAGAGACTTACTAGTGTGATTGTGGTGCAAATACTGTCTTTTGCCTAATGAAGGCTGGAGAGAGGTAGTACTCTGGCCACTCCCCTCTGGTCTCACTGATAGGTGAAAAAATACATAAATATGAGCAGCCCACTAATGTGCCTGCACTGCTTATCAAATCTCAAGGAGCAGTGGTGTTGCCTAAACTTTCCCGTTCCTCACCACTTTTAAGAAAAGTCAAGTCACCTGTTAGCCAGGTGAAAGATGACAAAGCTATGTGGCAGCCCTGGATGCAGACAGACTGGGGGATGAAACTCTGGAAAGCAGCGCCATGTAAAGGGACCTGGGGTTCCTGGTCCATGGCCAGTTGGATCTGTGTTAGCAGTGCCCTGGCAGCCAGGAGAGCCAAGCATGTCCTGGAGTGCCTCAGGCACAGCATCGCCAGCTGGGCGAGGCGGGGGGATTGTCCTGCTCTGCTCTGCACTGGGGCAGCCTCACCCCGAGTGCTGGGGGCAGCTTTGGGTGCCACAATATAAGAAAGAGATAAAGCTATTAGAGAGTGTCAAAGGAGGTCTATGAAGATTGTGAGGGGTCTAGAGGAGAAGCCTTATGAGGTCACTTGGCTTGTTCAGCCTAGAGGAGACTGAGAGGAACTCCTATGGAGTTTTACAGCTTCCTCATGAGGGGAAACAGAGAGGCAGGCACTGATCTCTTTTCTGTGGTTACCAGTGACAGGCGAGGGAAAGGCCTGAAAGTGTGTCAGGAGAGGTTTAGGTTGGATATTAGGAGAAGGTTCTTCTCCCAGAGGGTGTTTGAGCACTGGAATAGGCTCCCCAGGGCAGTGGTCACAGCACCAAGGCTACCAGGGCTCAAGCAGCTTTTGGACAATGCTCTCAGGCACAGGGTGGGACTCCTGGGGACGGTGCTGTGCAGGACTTTGATAATATTGGTGGGTCCCTTCCAAATCAGGATATTCCATGATTCTATGATATTTTTAAGATGTTATAATTTTTCGTCACAGTGTTTATCCTCAGCAATGATCTGAAGGGGTGTTAGAGTAGTTTCTACTCAATTTAGCCAGATACACTAAGAAACTGGGAAAGAAGTCTTTGAAGTGTGCTTTTAGCATATTTTTCAAAGAGAGGGGAAATTTCCATGGCCTGGAGAAAATAGTTTCATTACTTAGAGCATTAGCAAGGTATTGGATATGGGAAAAATCTGTAAATAACTTTCTCAAGAACAGTAATAATTCTAGACAATATACCTCATGGAAAGTGAATCTTATCAAGCACATGATTGTTGCATAGTTATAAGTGCTCTTAAGACAAGGCTTAGCTCATCTGACCTTTCAATAAAAGGCAGAACAGGCTAGTGACACAGTCCAAGTTAAAAAAATAAAAATGTTTGCATGATAAAATTACTACATTATTTTAAGGATAGACTCATCTAGTATGTGGTTTTATAGTCGATTCTGCAGTTGTGGGCTCTTGAATGCTTTTGATCATTTTTTGGTGTTGGGTTGCTTAATGTTAGAGAAGCTTGCAACCACTAGACAGACCTGGGGGAGCAATAAGTGAATAAAATAAAACCTGGGTGGGACCCATCCACAGGAGCTGCTGTGGGGCGTCACTCTGAATTGAGCTTTGGTTTTCAGACAGCAGCTGGAAGTGGCACCACTCAATTCCGCAACAGTCGTCCCAGGCTTCTGAAAGGACTAGCTCCCTGTTTTGTGCCACTACTGAAAGCAAAGGGCAAGTCTGTTTTATATAACCTTGTGAATATCAAGCAGTCAATTGTGTTAGCTGTACAGGTATGACAACATCAGGAGCCTGGGGGAAAAAAGCCACCCAAAACACAACTAAAACTGCAGCTCATTCAGAAAAGAATAAAAGCACGGTATGCCTTCCAATGAGGCTAAGATGTATTATTTGAAATGGTTGAAAGATGAACTTGTTTTAATCTAAGTATTTTTGAGAGGAAGAGTCTTTTGACTGAAGACTGGTTTTTAATATAGCGGTAAGTGATGAATTCTGTCATTGAAAGGTGAACACAGACAAATTGAGTGTAGAAATGAGGAACGTATTTAACAGTGTGAGCAGCAAACCATAGAAATGTCTTAGCCATGGATATGCTCGCTTTAACCTCATCTGACCTTCGAAAAATTATTTATCTCAAACATTTTTTTGAGCTGCAGGTTTGACTTACAGACTTCAGGCAGAAATATTGAAGTCACTTGGCTTGTACCAAAGAGGTCAGGCTCAGTTTTGCAGTGTTATGGCTTTTAGAGTATAGGAATCTGTGTTACAATATGTGGCTAGATTGCTTGACCCAGATCACAGCTTGTATGCATCCCAATTATTCTTCTGTATTCCTCATTCAGGTGAGAAAAATTGACTTTGGCTGTTTCTCACCTGTGCAAGTGTTAAGCTTTTTTTCCAGTAAAATGTTCAAGGCTTTAGAGATTTTTGTTGTTCATAGGATTGCAAGGGATGTCAAGTTATTCAAATGCAAGTGCTGAAGAAGTCTGGCAATTAGTGCCATTATGCAATAAAATATAGAATATTAAATGAATCTGTTAAATGTTTGTTTAAAGATGTTTATGTAAAGCAAAATTCTATCATGACTAAAGATACTTCATCTCACTGCATTTAACTTTACAGAGCAAGCAATGCAGGAAACTGAAGCATGGTGATCACAGAAACTCATATTTTCATGCTTCTTTGATGTATTGCATGAATAAATATGGTAACTTGATAAATGCACATTAAAAATATTACTGATACAAGGCAAAACCAGAATTAAACCTATTGAAGTCTGCTTATGGCTTCCCATCCAGTACTTTGTCTGCAACATTGTTAATCCATGACAATCTGTTATGTCCATGCAACTCCCAAGGCTTTCACACTCGCTGGCTTGCATTTTCCATGAGAATCTACATAGAAACTTGAATATTTGAGTTGAATCCAGTTTAATTTTCCTTCTGTAATTAAGTCTAAAAGTGATATAAAGGATTGATTCTTACTCTGCAACTTGGAACTAACCATTAAAATTACATGGAATAAATGATAAACCTATGAAAACTAGGTATGCAGGCAATTTAAATATTCAGGTTTCTTCCTTCCCTTTAGAGTATTTTTTTAATCAGGCCAAGTTGCTATTTGGGTGTGGAGAAAGTCAATACTAGTACTACTACTACTACTACTACTACTACTACTACTACTACTACTACTACTAATCTATCTAGTGTGATTCCTGCTTTGATACTGACCTAACAATATGCATGTCCTTCAGTTTGACTTAAAAACCGTTTAACATTTTTCAGCATAGGCAAGAATGCTGGTATGTCTTGTGGTGACTGAAGCACTGAATGGCCCTCAGTCAAAAGATACAGTGTGAGGCAGTCAAAAGATTAGTGCTGGAAGAAATGGGATATTTGGTACAGACTTTAAATAGGTATTTCTTAAGTCAGGTGAAGTCTTGGCAGCTGTGTTTCTTAAAATATGTGAGATAGAGAAGTCCCTTGCTAGAATCCGTAATCATAAAAATTAGAGTTTCTATCCCCCTTGCAGCCTTAAGAGCACCATAAGGTGAAACACTGATCACTACTGAACACTCCCTGGGAGATCTGGACAGAAGGAACTTGAAGAATTAAAAAGAAAAGACACCAAAAAATCCTAAACCCGTAAGTGTACAAAGTCAGACTTAAAATGCCTATTCCTTTAAGTTTCTCAAATTTTGCTCTATTTCTTTGTTTGGTACAATACAAACTTTAAAGCAGTGACATGGTTAATTTCATATCTTAGATACTTTAATTCTTGACAAGTGTTTTCTAATGACAAATCTTTATTACAAAACTTCGCTTGGTTTCTCACTGAAAATACTGAAACCAACTTCATCTGAGCAACAAAAGTGGCTTGATAAAGAAAAAATTGAGCTTTATGGCTGGTGATTAATACCATTAACCCTGGTTCAGTAAAGATTTCTGATGAACAAGTTGAATTCTTTAGGTCAACTCTCGTTTGATCAGAATTATGTGTATATTACATAATTGTCATTATAAAATTGTTCTGAAGAAAGCTGAAGACTTTAGTGGTAGGAATTTGAATCTTAATGGAAAGCTCCTAGAAGGAAGTTGACATGTCTAATAAGAAGCTTAGAGAGGGCTTTCTGTAGCCTAGTACCTTTTTGTCAGTACTGAGTGTGCTCATTAGAACTTCTACTACATGTTGCCTGAGTATGCTGACAATTATTAGTGTATAATGACAATACATAAGTGAAAAAATATAAATGGAATCCTATGGAGTTTTGGTAGCCTAAAATTGATTTTTAGGGGGCTGGTAATGCTGGTAATGCTGAAAGAGGTTTGTTTGTCTTGTAAGATCATTACCCACTGGCTAATGCACTAGGTTGTGGTTAGCTAAGGAAAACAAGGTGAGATGAGCCCTGGGAGAGGCAGAAGAACAGAGCAGAATTTTATAAGCATGTGCAGCAGAGGAAACTGTGCTTAAAAGCAAAAGCACAGATTTTCAATTCATTGACGATTTCTTGAGAGCTGTCACATTATTATTGATATATATAGTCAATTACTGAGGAAATTAGCATGTTTCTTTTCTCTTCAGTCTAATTTTGGCCATCTCTTGTGTAAGTAGAAGAGCAAAGCTAAATCTTAATCTAAGAACATACTGCAAGTCAAAATAATTAAGCCAAATAACTTGTTTCTAAAGTGACTGCTAAATATTCATAAGTGCTGAAATGAAATTTTTAAAAGTGAATTTTTTGCATGACTCTCCAGTTTTAAATGGCCTAAATAATCTTTTATATTGTGATTGGAGCACTTCAGAGCATTTTCCTTTTCAGCTAGTGATCACCTAAAGGTAGAAGTTATTAGCTGGTGCCAGCCTTGAAGAAAAAATATTAAACAGCAAACAGACAGTGAACTTTTTGGCTAATAAATGGTGTCCTCACCAGGAATGCCAATAGTAATGGTCTATTGTATGCAAACCAGAAAAGATTAATGGTATTGAAATTGCATCATGATTTTTTTCAAAGTTTATAGGAGTTTGAATTGTTAGGTTTTCCTAAGGAAGAAAGTTCTAGTCATTTCTTTTAGGGATAACTGATTACTATTTTGGTGGTGGAAAAAACTATCTGTCTGGTTCAAATATATTGTTAGCTCTTTCTTACAGTATGCAAACATGAGCATGAAAATTTTTTTTTTGCTATTATTCAGAAAAGGTAATTGCTAGTACAAAACTCTGGATTTCAGCACCTCTATGACTTTCTTCTGTGGTTTATAAGACATGCATTTTTTATCGGTTCAATATTCATTTATATAAAGCATCTTTAATCATTACATCAATGGCCATAACATTTGGGAATAGGGAGTTACGTGATGGATGCCATAAGATCTGTTGCATTTTGAGGGCAAAGGTGAGCTCCAAGAACACCCTGTAGGGCAGCGCTGCAAGTGAAGGACCCATGGGCTGGGCTGGAGGATGTGGTTGCGTGGATGCAGGCAGATGTAGGCACCAGCATCCTGGTAGGGTGGCTATCTCCCAAAGCTCTGCTCTCAGTCAGGATCCAAAATCCAGGACTGGTTCCATGTTGAAAATAAAGGACTACTCTTTTAAAACCCTTTCTGTAATGTAAAATGAAGTCATGCAGCTTTCAAATTTGAAAGATAGCAACCAGGGGTGGTGCAAAAGCATAGAACTCCTACAGTTTTTCTATCCTGCTAACTCACTCCAGGTGTTAGAGCAGAGGGACCATTATGAAAAATATATGTCTTTTCAAATTCTAGCTCCTTTTTCACTACACAGTTTATGAAACAAATGGTTTCCTGAATTTAATATGCTGTCAGGCTTTTCTTCTCATGTTCATTGATATTTTTTCCTAGATGCAAATTCCAGTGACAGGATGATACTTATGCTAATTGAGACAATTGAAAGTTCTGGGTTGTGGGGGAAGAAAGAAGTTCTTTCTGTTTTTTCTGTTGGTAGGAAATTAGCTCTTGAACTTCTGATTAAAAACTAGTAAGGAGTTGTAGGATTTTTATTTTTGTTTCTTCCTAGGTAGAATTAGATCAAATCTTGAAAGAGAGTGGTCTGAAGAAACAGGTGGTAAATATTCTGGAATCCCAACAGGAAGCAAGCAACCACAGTCTTAGCAGAGTTGTATGAAATTGAGATCTGTCTTCACCTTTCAAGCTGACAGTAATTTTTCCATTAAAGCAAGAATTGCATTGTAAAATCTTTTCAGACTCAGACCTACCAAATACATTTCATATCTGATCTTAGTACTTTTCCTCCTTAATTTCAACGTGGACAGGGTTGAATCACCAGCTGGCAGACATGGCAATACCATAGGGCTTTAAACAGGCAATAAAGTAGTAAAAGGGTCTCAGCTCACTACTGGTTTTTATCAGCTGTGATACAGAACAAAATGTCATCGGTTTCAACTATGTTTGCACTCAGTCTGATATCGCTACCCACAAGGCATCTGCTGCAAGATTTAATTTTGTCACAGTGGTAAGTGTTTTTACCAGGGGAAATAGTTGAATGTGTGCAGCTAATGATAGGACACGTCTGCTGTTGTGCTGTCAAAAGCACCCATCTAGATGTAAATATTTTATATAAGCTTAAAAAGACAAAGGCTAACATGATTTCTGCTGTTTGTACACACATCAGTGCTGCAAAGGGTAAAACATCAGTCACATTTTTCTAGAATTGGCTAGGGATATGAAAATCTCTAATAGCTTGCTACTCAGATTGCAAGCACATTTCTGCTGGCCTCTCTTAATAAGAAAGATGCAATCTCCCCAGGGGGAAAGAGATAAAAGGCCAGAGAGAGTAGAAGATAACGCACTCACCTGTTGGAGATTCAGAGTTGCTCTTCATTTTTCGTTACGTGCTGTAATGGATCCTGTTCATCAGATTAAAAATTTAATGGGTGTATGGAGCATACAGGGAAATAGATACCAACTGAGTAAAAATGACTTTGGATTGGAGAATCATTTGTAAAAAGGTAACACACTATTTGAATAAAGGAACAGCCAAAACGTCCAGCAGAGAACAGCCTGTGTTCCTAACTGACTCTTTGCAGTTTAAAATGTGCAGATCAGAACACTCTGTGCTGTTGTTTAGCTGTGTATTGGCTTTGTCTTTGGCATTTGCATTTTTTGTGTACTTCAAAAGCTTGAAAACTGAAATTATAGAAATAACTGGAATATGGGGCTTTTCTTCTTAGCTTTTCCATTTTGTTTCTATTTATATCAAATAATCATTTTTCCCTTTGCCAGTTAATTCAGATCTGGAAAAAATACAAAACTTTGGAAAAAATGTGAATTTTAAGTTTTTGGGGCTTTTTTGTCACTAACAACTTGTTGTCATCTTGTAAGGGCATATGAGCTGCTAAAATTTGATTTCCAAGATGATGTGCCTGGATCAACTGCTGGAACTATTTTTAGGCAAGCCCTGTGTCAGCAGGCTAAAGAGAGGTGTGCACCACACGCTGCAGCAGACCTTGGGTGCACAACAGCTGTGTTGGCAGGGATTAAATCTTTCAGTAGCATCACTGTGTGCTGCAGGAGAACACATTCTGGAAGACATGTTGAGTAGGAGGTTCCAGTGTCCCTTCCTTCCTCTCAGATGGACCAATGCATCTCATACTTGGCTACTAGCACTGCAATTTTCTCCTGCTGAATGTTCCTAAGACAATGTGCTTTCACAGTAAGCCAGCAGTTTCAAGTTGCATTTATTCCTTTTGATGAACTGTTGCAAGTTTTTTTCCTTATAAAATAACGATTTTATCTTGAAATAGCAGGTGTTAAGGAACGTTTCAAAACATAAATCTAAACTCAAGAAAGCTAGAAGCCTGAGAATTGTGCGAATTAATGTTTTTGATTCTTTCAAGTATGCACACTATTAAGGAGAAAAAAAATGGGACTCTCTCACCTATTTTGTATGCTGGTACAGATTTGGCACAGAACTTTTTTTTAATGAAACTGAAATTCACAGTCAAATTGAAAGCAGTTTCCTTCTTTCTTTCCAGTCAAATGTACCGGTTAATATGAAATGACTGCTTTGAAATACCTGCAATCACCAGACTCCCTAAGACTGATCACTTAGTGTGTTGCTCTTCATCGTTGTAAGGTCTTCGTTGGTATAAAATATGACTTTTCTTTTTCTGTTAATTGGAAAGACACGTGTACTCTCTCATGGGAACAGCACTGGAGGCCCTTAAAAGGATACATTTATTCAGGGCATCTGTCTGGTTTCAGTATTTTTTAATTTTGTTTTTAATTTGTGAAGATTTTTAGCACATGCCTTTCATTTCTGAATACAAAAATATCTGCTCTTGGCTCTTTTCCTTGACTAGTCCACTTTCATTCTAACATACCTTCATGTCTCCCAAGGACATTACTTTGGTAACTTCTAAAGCTTGTGAAGTTTTTTTTCCTCCTCTGCTGTTAGATAGCAAAAGATTTTACATTTGTTGTTAATTTCACACATTCCTGGTAAGGAAGAATGGCTGTCATTGTTCTAAACAGGAAGTAGTATTTTTTATTTATTATGCCTTTTCATGCAGGGCTTGGATGAATCAGTGTTTGTACAAGTGACATGACAGGAAGGATCATTATTTCTGTTGCTGCCCTCTGGGGAATTCACTAAATTGGATGTGAAGACTGTGATATTTTCAAGCTCAAGTATTCTGCTCTCTTATGGCAGTTGCTTCCACTCTTTCTTTATCAAATTTCAGGTTTTTTCTTTCATGAATGTCTTTTTGTCCTCTACAAGCTTTGCCAGAAGATCCATGTTAGTGGTAATGTTACATTTTACAACATCTAAATATGTAGTGATTTTACTCACAGAGCCCAAGCTGCTGCTTACAGCTCTGAAAGTTGAAGTTTTTCCTAGCTTTACTAGGGTGCAGACTAATTTCTTAACATTTAAACTTTCTGTTTAAATCACGAAATGGTTATGGAGTAATATTTCATCAGGTGACAGGAATACATCTTCCTCTAGTTGAAGGGAGAGGGTTCAAACACAAGCACGTGTAGTGTTTTTTGGGTTGGTTTGTTTGGGTTTTTTATTTGTATTTTTGGTGGCTTTTTTTAAGCAGTAGTTTCCTTTAGTAGTGGCCTTCACTAAAATGGGCTGTGGTAATCTCTGCTTCATAACGCTTTAAACTAGTTAAGTCCAACCTTCTATCTTGGTTACAATTTTCTTTTTTGTCTATGCCACGAGGAAAAGTATAGTCTAATAGGTCTGTTACAGAACTGGCTTCAATATCTGTTTTCTTTTTTTTTAATGCCACTATAGTACCCATGTTCTTCTGCTTCCTTCTTTATTATGTAGTTGCAAATATGTTCAACTTATTTTTACTGGGAAATACAGGCTTAAAAATAAGTTAGCCTGGGTAGAATTCCCACATTTAAATTTGTGCTGTCTGAAGGAAGTGGAAGTGTTTCTGCTAACTTTCATGACAACTTATTCACAGGCATGGACAGCAAATAATCATGAGCTGCTCTTGTGTTAGCAGTAATCCAAAAACCCTCTATTGCCTTTGTGTCTTTCTTGATGGTGGAAATGTGCTGTGTGATCCTTGGCTCTTCTATGTGGTTTTGGCAACCCTGTGAAATACTTTGCTTTAAAAAACCCCTATATCTGAATTTAAACCTATCACAGATGCAGTATAATATTTTAAAATTCTGTCAACCTTAAATGTGAGTTGTGTTTTCTTTAGTAATGGCTGGCAGTGGGCATCTGTGATCATGGCATTGAAGTGCACCTTGTAGCTATGCTCTGAGATGCATAAATCAAAATGCTAAAATATTTACTCAAAAAAAAAAGGAAAAAACAAAACAAAACAAAAGCAATCTAAAAATGCTCTAGCAACTCCAAGCCCCACCTTCTGGCCTCTCTGACATATTACCACAAATTGTAAAATTAATCATAAATTAACAACCCCATCACTGACCATCATTTACACAATTTCTGTAACATTTCTTTAGCCGAGCTTTACATTTTCAAATTCAAACTGGGTTTGAGGTTTTTTAAGCAATGTTATATTCCTACCTTACCTTAGTTCAATCTGAATAAGTGGTTTTATCTTGCTTTTTGTTTGTTCTACTAAAGAATTACTGTCTCAATATTAGCATGTGCCACTTATAATAGGCTATAATATTATTGTGATTGAAATAATGATGCTTGCAAAACAAGTTGCAGTCCCTGGATAGATTAACATTTTTATAGTGGCTTGTCTGTTTAGCTGTGCCATACTTGAAGTGCCCACGACGGAGATATTAAATTTTAGGGTAGAACTAGCTTGGCATTTCTTGCCATGATGCAGTCTCATCTGACTATCTACACTTAGGTGTATTTAAGGTGTTTATGGAAGATCTAAAGTCATTCTTTCTGAAGAAAGAATGCTGAATATTGTTCTGCCTAACATCAGTGAATTGTTGCCTGAATTGAGAATGAATTGTTGAATGAATTGAGAAGGTTTTAAAGCATTGGCCATGACATTACAGAATTACTGGTAACCGAGCTTCCTGCAAAGCCAGCTCTCCTTTACTTTCTGGGACATTGAAAGGTTCTAATATTTTACTGCCTCACTGGTAGTATCTCATGATAGTTAAAGCTTCCTCATGGCAATATATGGTGACAGGTTCTTGATCCTAGTATTACCTTGAAATAAGTACGTTTTGGTGCCCTGGACATCTTTTAAGAAAGGAAGCTCCAAGCAGGGCAAACTTTCTAAGCCTGCTTCATGTCAAGTCTTTAACCTTTGTTATATCCACATTATTAAATGCCTGCATTTTGGCTAAAATATCTCTGTCTTTTTCTTAAAGCCCCTGCCAGGACAAACTGCAACACAGTGAGGAAGAGGCAGTAGCTCCTGGCTGAGATGCACCTTCTGAAGTTTCCCAGAGAAGTTGCCACCACATAGCTACTCTTTCACTAGAGATGAGCAGCCCAGATACTTGTGTCATCCTGCTATTGCAGGTGGCAGGATCTAATTTAACCTACAGGAAACACTGATATCTGCTGTCAGTTTTTGTCTGGCTGCAGCTGGCAGAATTTCTCTGAAGATAGTAACTTTGCTGTGGAAAATCTTTTACTCTCCCTTGCACTAGCAAGGCTCCAGGCATGGCCTGGAGCAGTGTCATTTGCATGCCTTCCCTTTTGAATGGTGGTACGAAGCCATAAGCATTCCTGCAATGCTGAACTTGGCACATTCATATGGCAAGAGATCATCCGGATTGAAAAATATGTTTGCTCTAAAGTTCTCTCTTTTTTAGAGTTTTGTTGCACCACCTGCAGTTTATCTAATGCATATGAATACAGGTAGAATTTCCTGTGGTAAGGTCTTGCAAACCATGCATTTTTTCTGTCTCCTGATAAGATCTTGCTGTGCTTTAGCTGCAGCTCTAGTTGAACTCCCTTGATAGCAGGCACACATTTTCCATGGTAGACATTTGCTGCTGCTCGCTGTCCTCTCTGACTGGGGTGTGTAACACCACCTGCAATCTGTACCCCTCTTGGAGGTGAGGTCCAAGACCCAGACTAGGCCAAACACAGCATTATTTGTAGTCTTTTTGATTCATGATGATGCTGGAGACTAATGCTTGAGATGTCCTCTGTAATGCAGCTGGTACATAATAAAAACATAAAAATATAAATATGGTTGTTTGGAAGGTCATCTAAAAGGGATGTTCTATTAGTCTGGATGGGAAAAAGGCAGACTGAGTTTGGCAACAAGTCTAGCACTCTGTAGTTTGAAGAAACATCTTTCAGCTGACATTAACAGTATGGCTGGAAGTAGAAAATAGATGTGTTGAGAGTTTAGCATTAGGTTAAGTACTATGCTGGATAACTTAAAGTTCTGATTGATTCACAGTGTAATTGTCCACCTGGACAGCTAATATTCTCTACCCTTGTCGAGCACTTTGAGCACTCATCTGCTTGAGCTTCCTTCTCAGCCCTGTCCTTTGAGCATTCAGGTGATGTGATACAAACTTTGTAATGCAGTGAAGTTCCTGAAACAAATATTGTCCTGAAATGCAGTTGAATTAATGTGTTGTATACTTTTAGAGGCAGCTGGACTGAGTGAGGAGTGAAATAAGAAATCAAGGGCCCGGATCATGTTGTATAGGATGTGTAACCTGCACATCGCATAAAGAAAGTCAAGATAATATCATATTATCTCCCTTCATGATTGCTGTGTTCACCTTTTCCCTTCACATGCATCAGTATTGCACCAAGCTCAACGGACTTATATGATATAATCTAAAACTTGCCAACATCTATATAGTTAAAAACAAATCTTCAAGTGCTAATTAAATGGTATCCTTGATGTCTGACTAGTAGTTATTTCTAACACAACGGTTTTGTGTGGTGATTGGTACTGAATTCCAGAGTGGTGAACCAGGGAACACAAATTTAGGCAGACCTTGCTGGCCTATGTGGACCTGTAGCTTGGGTGAGTCCTGCTCACCCAATACTGCCTCAGTGTTGATTGCTGCTCAGCTGCAGCAGGGCTTACCCCCAGGTAGCCAGTTAATGAACTCGGTCTGTGTGCAGCATGCTAGACTGGGATTCATTGTCTGTACTACAAAAATGACTATTCCCAGGTACGATTTTGGCACCTAACAACTAGTCTGCTCAAAAAATTAGCTGTTACAGCTCAGATCTGAGCTTGGGCAGGGATATTTTCAGTAGGCATTTAACGAGATTTGGAGAAAAAGGAAGTTTTCCAGCATAACTGTAGGATCTTTTATGCCAGCTGGCATGTTTAACTTATGTCCCTTGATATGTTTTATTTGCTAATATAGACAAAGCCTTTTCTTGTTAAATTTCTAACCCTTCCCTACTAAAAATAGAGATTTAAAGGTCAAAGTGTTTTCAGACTACCTGAAACTCCACTGAGAGATTAAACTCTTCTTTTTGTCAAGTTGGGTGGTGGGTAGATAAAACTTTCCTGTGAGCTGGGATGGGAGATATATTGGGCTGAGGACTGTCAAGTTGCTATAGGATTTTTTTAATATATTTTTTCCTGCTCCTACTTCAGAGCATGTAGCTTATGTGTTTTTCCACTACACTTAAGCACAGGAAATAACTGATTCTTGAGGAGCCTTGAGATGATATGACCAGAAACTGGAAAAAGATTAACCTTTGGCTCCGAAATTACTTCTTATCTAGCTAAAGATCCCTTATGCTTTCAAAATCTTGTAGAATTAAGCATGTTTTTAATTCCTTGTTTTTCCACCTTTGGAGATTTTTAGGTATCTTGTAGATTGGCACTGTAGGAACCATCCCTGTTTTGTTGGACCTTTATTTCAGAAAGTGTTGGTCATAACACTTAGGTGGGTGTTTGAAAAGCCTCACAAGGCTGCTGGTGATACCTCTGTGGTCAGTGGGTCTCTTAGAAAGCAAAGAGCTGCCTGGTAGTCTGAAGGCAGGCAAGCTGTCTGATCGGGCACGGCTAAGCAGAGAATTATGGCTTTCTCATCTAAAGCACGGGTCAAGTGGTGATAGCCAGTTAAGATTTTTATTAGCTCTGTTTGGGCTAAAAGACACACTTCCACTGAAGTACCTTTTTTTGGTGAAACTTTCTAATATTTTCTTTGTTGTGGGGGGGTTAGATTGAATGCATAAATGCTTTTATTTGTGTAGGTCTTCTGCTCCTTTTGGTTTGGTTTTTTTTCCTTTAGTTAACATTTCTGACTGTCCACCTCCAAATTCAGAAATGACCCAAATTTTTTCAGGTTTAAAGTGGCTATGTCACCTATTGGAGCCAGCAGACTATCCTTCACTGCAGTCATATATGAAATTTGGTTAGAGTCTTCAGATAGAATGAATATTCAAACAGTTTTCAAGATGCCTTAACTGTGAGTCATTGATTAAGTGTATTTTAAATTATAACTGTAATCAGAGCTCTGCTATTCAATTAAAAAAACCAATCTTGATTCAAGCTCTCTTTAACCCACCTTGTGGTGTTTATGTTCTTGGTTAAAACCTTGGGTTTAAATTTTTCTAGATAATTGCATGACAGACAAGAAAACTGTCATGAAAATAAACTTGTTGCTTTATTGATAGGAATATATTAATCTCATGATTAAATTATTTAGCTAATTATATGCCATGCTATAAATGTATTTGTACTTGGTACGGTACCATGCTTATGGCAAATACTTGTAGCACCCCTACAGATTACATTCCCTGGGGAAGTGTTTGCCACCATAGTTTGAGAACTTCTGCACTTTTGTTGTTTGGATAGTATTTTTCTTTAATTGAACGAAAAGTTTGTTCTCAGCAGGCATTAGTTTTTCAGTTTGTTACTGCTGCTATTGCAGACTTGAAGAACAGGTATGCTTGCTCAAAGTCTTATCTAATTTTTTGCATTATATTATCTGATATAATCAAATAGATCACCTCTACTTACAGACCCTTTCTTCCATGGAAAAAAGATCAACAATCCTATGCCGGTAGAAAGTGTCGCCTGTGAAAGTGCCAAAAGGTGACCAGTGTCATGCAGATGAAGAATTTACTTTACTTCTTAAGTTACTCATGAAAGAATTTTGCCATTATGACCCTCTTATAGATGAAGGCGTTGTAAAGAAATGAATGAGGGTCTCATTTACAACAGGAAGATGAGTAAGAAAAATGCTTTTTCACCCAGAAAAAAGCCTGAAAGACAGTCATTTTGACCTTGCATATAATTTGGGGGTTGATTGATCTCCAGAAAAACAGCCAAGGCCCCTCTTAACCCTTGTCTTCTGTATGATGCAGTTTGCCTTTTCTGCCTCAGCTTCCCTGCTGTGGCTGCTAAAGGCACAAAGGTGTTTTACCACTGGTGAGTAAGGGCGTAATGAGGGATTAATATCTTGTCCCTCTTCACAAGAAAATCTCCTTAGAGTGAGGGAGAGGTGGTGCTTCTGTGTCTTGGATTTAAACATGCAGGTACGCTGCAGAAAGGTTAAAAAAAAAAAAAAAAAAAGTTAGTTTGTGAAGTTAAACCTACATAAAAGAAGTCAGAAAGACTACTTGGATACTTAATGCAGTGCATCAGTGAATGCACAGACAGGGTGAGGCAGGAAATGACAGGACAGCAGTGGAGATAGCTGAGTATTTCCTAAGCATTTTGCCAAGTAATAGCTGTCAAAAAATGATGTGTTTTTTAAAAGTGATAGCACCTGACTTTTGTTACATTTATATCGTGGTCTCTTAAGTGAACTGCTCCAAATCTATCTTGTATTTTTTTATATAAAATAGATATATCTCTTTCACTTGAGACTCACCTGTTGTTTTGATTCACTTTTAGGATAGATAATGTTTTTCCCTTCCCTTCCCTTTTCCAATGAAATGTGGTATTCCTTGCTTATATAAGACTGCTTTTTTGGACCAATATGTCTCCGCTGACCTCAACCTAGGTGGACATGCTTATTCAGAAATTCACATGGAGATAAAATGTTTTTAAATAGACAAAAGTGCAGTGCTGGCTCTTGGAAATAAAAACCTCTCAGATCTAACTCTGCCAGTTGGTGTAAGATATCTTTGTGATACTTGGTCCTCTCTGTTGATGAGAATCTGAAATGGTATGATTGTGTGATGTGACTTTGTTTGGATCTTAGAACAGGACGTCTCTGTCTGTAGATTTCCCCAGACTTCACCCCTTTGAAATAGAAGCTGAATAACATATTCTGATTTTTTTGTGTTCCTTTTCAAAAGATGTATTGCATGTTATGGTGAATCATTTGTGCTACAAAAAAGGAAACCAAATTCTTGTTTGTAAGAAATACTAAATAAGGCATCCAATATATGCAAAATCTGTTAGAACTGCTTATGAGTGGCACCTTATTTGGTACATTTTTTAATTAAGTGTATCACAGCTGTGGATAAATATGAAATCAGTAGTTACATAGGATAAATAGTCAATCAGTAGTCAGTTATGGCATTTTCCTCTGAGTAACATCTTCTGAAATCTCAAATATTGGGATGTAGTTTTATGTGTTGCAAAGCAGTATGAATAGGCTAGTAAAAAATATTTTCCTAGGACAGCTCTTTAGGTGATTTCAAGATTATTTTTCAGGATTTTAATGGTTTATTCTTTTTTATGTATGCTTTTCTTTTATTAAATCTGGTGAACAGCAGAAACGGCAGAGTTTCAAGCAACTAGCCTGAGGAGTTTAATACAAACCATAAAAAGAATAGTCAAAACTTTGTCTGCTTTTGTGAAGTCATTGGAGTGCCCTATGTGTTGTGATTAGAGCTATTTACATTAGTCCAAATATTTATATAATGCACAACAGTGAAAATATGAGGTGCTAAGTAGAGAATTACCATTTTCTTTACAAGAGAGGTGCTCATTTCTATGAGCAGATGACGTCTGCATGTTTTTGGGGAAATGACTTTAAAGCTTCCAAGTTTTTTAGGAAAACAAGCATAGCACAATATACCAAGGAGAAACATTTGCTCTTTCTCTTTTAATTCACTCATCTAGTACTTGTCAGCTGGTCTTAAATGCAGAACAGACCCAAAAGAAGCATCTATAATTGCTATGTTAATTCCTTTTTGTGAATTGGAGTGAGCTTCCCCATCCTCAGAGTAGTCCAGACACCTCTCTGAAAGAGGAGGCAACTCAGCATTTTTAGCTCCTTAGCTAAAAACCCCTGTGGCTCTGGTGGGCAAGCCAGCATGCCCAGGGAGCAGGGCACAAGTCAGAGGCTCTTGTGAGGTGCAAATTCACACCTGGTTAGAAGGGAGTCTCACTGTAGAGCTACCCCCTCCATTGCAGTGTTTTAAACTCTGGTTAATCAATAAACAAATGTCTCTAAAAAACCCTACACATTATTCAGTGCATTACAGCCTTATAGTTTTTAAATTTCCTGTCCTCTTCTGTTGCCGTGACCTCAAATTACACTGTTTAGGCAATTATTTCAGCTCTGTCATAGACCACAAAACAAGTTCCAACAGCGACAAATAAAATACATTTTTAAAAAAATCCTTTGTAGGTCAGAAGGGAATAGAAAACACAATAAGCAGTGCAAATAGGTCCTGTTGGCAGTCCTTGTCTAGGACAGCTGGGTCTTCCCTTCCCTTCTAACATGTTTTTGCTTACTAGAGCTTGCCTTTTGTTTTCTGCATTCCCAGACACATGTCTGAGCCTTGAAAGGTAGCCTTAATACAACCATTTATATTTACTTGAATTCAAATGTCCATTTGAAAATACAACAATAAAGCAGTGAGGTACATCAATAACTGTACCAGAAAACTAGGAATTAAATGACTGCTGATGGATGATTATGTGATTGTGATGGCTTTTGTATGGAGATTGTCATGTTACCTGGTGATTCTTATTTCAAAATATTTATGAACAGGCAGGAATGATAGGCTTTGCATTTAGGAGTGAATAAAAATGTCAGCTGAGAGCTTTTAAGTTTTATTGCAGCCTTTTTAGAAAACCAAACTCATTGCCTGAGCTCTTTTTTTCTCTGAGGTTCTTGGGATAGAAATCAGGTTGCACCTGTTATGTGGGCAGGTGATGTTTGTGATGGGTACTAATTGATTTGATGGACATATTCTGAAAGAAGGCACTTTCAGGAATTTTGTAATAGTTTTCAAGCAAAATAGATGAAAAGACGTGCATTGTTGTAGGAGTGTTTGCCATATTGGTCGACATTGTTAGCTTCAGTGAATTTGACTGGGAATTCAAAACAAAACTTGAAGAGACTCAGAATAAATTAGAATAAAATCAAAGATAATACTTGCAAGATGCCCTGTGAGGAAAATCTGTAAACTTTTGTACAGTTCTAACTGACAGAAATCCTGTTCTCATGCTAATACAGCCAATAATGAACAAATGTGGGAACAAAAATACAGTGAATGTGTTGTGCAAGCAGAATTGTGCTGAACCAGGCTGAATAATGGTGTTGTCTATGGGATGCCAGCCAGCCCTTTAGTGCTTACTGCTGCTGCAAAAGCGATTGCTAATCCTGCACCAGGAATTGTTTTTCTAAATCATGTTAGGACTTTGATTTCATTGTAGTAGATGAAGGCAAGGGGGGTTTGGGTCTGAGGCTCAGGACAGACAGTGTGTCCCTTTGGAAGGGGGGTGCTTTGTAATGGTGTGTCGTGCTGGAAACGCAGCTGACAACAGCCTGCACAAGGACCAGTGGCTTGAAGGAAGCACTGTCTAATTCCTGGGTTCTTTTCTCACCTGGCAAATTTGTCTACTACAGACTGGGCTAATGGTGACATTTGGGACTTGAATGATTTTTTAGTTGCAACACAAAAGAGTGACAGTTGTGTCAACACTGTATGAGAGGAAGAAGGAAACAACAGCTAGTCTGGCTGCCAGCACCTTGAATTTCAGGATTTAGCAATGTCATCTTACCCTGCAAGGAATTTTCCTTAGAAAGCCAGGTTTTAAACACTGTAGATAGAAATACGCTGGTTTCATAAGTATTTAGATGTCAAGGAGATCTAGCAGAAGACATGAATTCAGAATAGCTTTATTTTTCCCTTAAAATCCACACTGAAATCTGTTCTATTTTGATGATCGATAGATAAATATTGGGATGGTGAAAGCAAGAGAGTTTTATTTAGCAACAAAAAATGAAGATCTGTTTGTAGATGTATCTCAGTGTAAGAGCAGGGATTTCACAAGGGTGGTAAATAAAGAAAAGCCCATATTCGTTCCCCGCTGAGATTTCTGTTTTTAGGAGATTAGAGAACATTAAAACATACATAAATATGAACTATTGCTGAAGACAACTGAGGAGGTTTGTAATAATGCTGAGTACATGTGGAAGTACTTAGCTCTGTGGATGATTCCTGTAGGAAATGATCTCTCTCCTTAGTGGAAGACAGGGTGGTTCAACTCACATGGCTGCCTGGCAAGCTACCTAGGAAAGGCATCAGAATCCTTCTCCCATTCCTTTCATTGTTCACTTTGCTGCTTTTTAATGCCTGTTTTCAGGGAAGGTGATCTTTTCCAAAATTCTCAGCAACCAAGCCCAACCAAGGTGGGAAATGATGAGCAAGGAGTGATTTCAATCAGTTTCAGAATGTCTGTATAACTTTCTATGTTATGAATATGAATCCAGCTAAAAAAATCCTTCCCAGTGATTATTTTAAGGTAAATGTCCCTGAAAATACAATCATAGGCTTAAAAAAATCCTATTTAATTGAAAATTATAGAAGCTAAGCTTTTTAGTTTATAAGAGATGTTCTGCTGGTTTGGGTAATTCCTGAGCGGCTTTTGTTAGTTTCAGTGTAGGCCATTTCTTAGACCACTGTTCACTTTTCATCAACTATGAATCCTCAGATACCCTTTTATCTGACTTGTGCATCTTTATCTTGTAGTCAGGCATAGAGTTGTACGGGTAACTTTATTATTCATAAATTGCTTTTAATTAAAAGTCTCTGCAAAATCAACACTGAAGTGTCTGCCTGTTATGATTATAGGTAAGTTAATAAACATTCATTCGCCTTGCTTCTTAAGAGAACCTAGTGTTACTGCACAGCAATTTTATAATCACAGTCTGAAGGCCGCAGAACTTCTTCATAAATCAGATTAAAAAATACTTTCTTATAAAGCTAAGTGACCTAATAGATCAATGTTTCCAGATAAGATCCAGCATAAGCTACTCCAAAGACAGAGAGCATCAATCTTAGGTGATTCATTTCCTCAGCTGCTCCCAACACAATTTAGGGAATAGATAGTCTCTGCAATAAAAACTTTTCCCAAAAGGCTGAATATTTATACTAAGATGTTCTTAATAAGTACAAAAATGGCATCATCTCATGTATAAGAGCTTTGTATAATGCATTTGAAAAATCAAATAAGAAAACTTAATGAACACAGTGTTTTGTTTTTTTTTTTTTAATGAACCATTTCTCTATCAAGAGCAGTGTTTCTCTTTTACTTCAATATGAAAATCATAACGTAACCTTCTTGTTGTGGCATCAGCTAGTTTTACTAGTTGACGTTTTATTATCCTTCAGTTTTCTGGGAGATCCTTATTGTCAAATTTACTGCATGCACATTCACAAGCATGTTTAAGATTGCTGACTTTTACTTGCCCTGGCTGCAGGATAAGGAACTGTGGTTTGCATGAAAGAACTGGAAGTCAAGAGTGATCACTATTTTTTTTTTTTTTAATTTCCAATACTGATTGCCTCTGTTTCATGGGTGAAAGATAGGGAAAATAGTTATTTATATGTCAGGAAATAATTTTACGAATTTGAATGCAAAGTGTTTTGGAAACCTGAACTTAAAACCTAGAACTGTGAAATCCTATGTGGTCATTTCTTTTTATTTTGCAAAAAGGTAGAAGAAGAAATCAGAAAATACAATTTCACTCTTCTATTGTAAAACACAACAAAATTTTATTTGTGAAAAAAAGTATGGTATGTAGAAGAATGTCTGTGGGTGGAGATCACTGTTTGCAGTCTTGAGACTGAAGGTGGGGATTCAGGAGTAGGGAGTGCTTTGAGTGTGGCCCCTTGGAGATGGGCAAATGTGGCAGAGAGGGCAGCAGGAGAAAGGTCCTGCAGTGGGAGAAGCCAAAAGTGTTCGTGGCTTAGGAACCAGGGTAGAATGACAGGTGATGGAAAAGAAGTTGAACACTTTAGAGATTAACAAATGATTGTTGAAAAAGGTAAATGACATTTTTGTTTGGGTTTGTTTCCTCTATAGGCCAGTATGTCAGAGCACATCCAGTCACTCGCTATTACAGAATCAAACATACAAGGTAGCAGTTGGTATTTACAAAACAGGCAGAAGCATTTGCTTCTGAGAAAAGGCTTATTAGCCACATTAGAAATCATGAACGAAGGCTGGCAAACTTGGGCTGATGAGCAGAATTCCAAAACATGAACTACTCAATTGCAGTGATTTGATTGAAATGCTAGTATGCATTTAAAGCACCAAATAGTTTAATGCTTGTCTCTGGGTAATCTGATTCCTTCTTACTCTGTTTCTTTTATTAACACAGCCGAATTCAGAAGTTTCCCAAGCGTAAATTAAGACATAATCTATATTATGGCAGGCAACTGAGTTAGGGAGCAGTAGAAACTGTGATTAGTCACTACTCTGGGCAACAAAGAATTCCCATTGGCAGCCTGCATCACTCAGCAAAAAGTCAGATGATGGTTCCTTTTGCCTTATAAGGGGCATTTTCCTACATTAGACAGAACAAACTAACAAAAGCTGGTAAATACTGTGTTTGTGAGAGCAACTCAGAAAATCTGCACCAAGTATGGGAAAAATACCAAGAAATGTAGGTGCTGGGTTAATTTGCTAGGTTTCTTGGGGTTACCCTCTCCTAGTAGCTAAATTGTTGATCTTCAAGAGGTTAGTATTGAGATATCAAACAGTAAATATCATACCTAGAAGTAATACTTTGAAGCCTTTGTGTATCTGGATTAAGATTAGACAAAAGATGTGCAATTTAGTTCTTGCTCAAAACAGAGGCTGGTGTGACTCTCTTGGCCTGCTCCTCTGTCCATTGGGCAGAAAACAGCCCTGGATTTGGTTGGTTTGGACTTGTATACATGCTGTGTGTTGACTCTGGGGATGCTCAGAAAAAAAATTAAATGAGAAATTTCTGAGGCTTGTGGCTTTTCAGCCATTAAGAGAGCAGTTTGGATTGGTCTTGCTTTTGAGATTGCTTGTTATCACAAAGTGAGGGGACCTTCATGCCTGGGGAATTCCTGCTCCTCTTCTCCTTTGGGCTGTACCAACCCAATGAGAGCAACAATTCCCAGTGACTTTCTCAAGTTTGGTTTTCTTGAGAGCTGGAGTGAAAATGGGTTCTTGCTTTCTGGAGTTTCATGAGTAAATTATATGTATGGCAATTAATGTTTTCTGGTAAACAAAATAACCTAAAAAAATGCTGCTAACTACTCTCAGCTTTTGAAGCTCACTTTCTTAGTTTTGTTTTATTTTCATTTCTCTGGAATCAAGGTAGAATTGCTTTCTGTGTTGTGAGGTTTTTTGTTTCCCAAAGTAGTCAAAACCATTAATGTAAAAAAGGCTTTTTTTATTTTTCTCTTTATCATTCTATTGTTAGCTTGCTCATGACAAGAATAACAAAATAGTCGATATTTGGTAGTGATAATTGCTATGACACAACACCAACAGGAAAATGCACTGCAAGGCTTCATGCTAACATGCTGCCTGTCAGTATTAAATGTGTTTACTTTTCAGAATTATTGTCACCTTTAGCGGTCCAGAAGGAAAAAAACAAGAGCTGTTAGCAGAACTAATTTCCAAGGACATAACAAGAGGTGAGTGTCAGTTTGTTTAAATAGGTTACAATATATGCTATCTTTTTAACATTAACTACTTCTCAGGCAAATTAATCCTCTAAAATACATCTTTCTGTATTAAGTGTTGCTGATTCCATGGTCATTTCCTATGAAGATGATAATAAATTGGGATGTTGGTGAACAGGCAATTTAGGGTTTCCAGTACAGATACAGCTGTTGGCAGAGAGTGGTCGTGTACACCCTGTCAGTGAGGGTTTACTGCAGCCCTTGGTGAGCTATTTTGGCATTCCAGGATATGCAGCTTAATAGCTGTCCAATATTTAAACAAGGGGAACAGCTTGGATTTCAGGCCCTGAAAGCTCCAACATTCCTTTCCTGCACAGTCCCAGAGGGCCATGTGGTGCCTTTAATTGTGAACAAGTAAACATTAGTCTGGTGGCTTGAGCAATTCAGGAGATGAAATGAGACAGAAGCTGTCTCTGCAGGTGGGTTAACAGCTGCTGCCAAGTGCCTCTCTATCTTACTATCTCAGAGCAAGCCTCAGAGATGAGCCTGAATAATTTCCAGTGTCATATAAAGACTGGCAAGCAGCAGGAGTGATTTGTTCTGATTCTTGTGAAAAAGATTGATGCAGTGTTTGTTTTTGAAGATTTGAAACTGAGAGAGAAAAACCCACTCTTTTGGCTCTCCAGTCATTTAAAATCTTAATATAGGTATGCAGATTCTAGGTCTTTTAAAAATGTGGTTGCAAGCAGTAAGCAATTAACCCTCTAAATTCATCTCCCTATAATTTAGCTATCAATTAACTTTGTCTTATTGCCTCACAAACTGTTACAAATAAGATGTAGGACAATGTCTGAAACAATTTGCTTGGAAATGTAATTACCTGGCTTATTTGTAGATGAATGTTTTTGACAGAAGCTTTAAGGATGGGAGAGCAGAATATCATGTGGAAATAGCTCTGCAAAGTTAAAGCCACTTCTCCCATTGAAATCCTATTCAAATATGAGGACCCTCCTGCTCTCTCCCCATTTTTATCTGTAGGTTTACCATGTTATTGCTGCTGCTGATATATCTTAAATGGGAGTTTCCCATAATGAGCAAAGGGCAGAGCAAGATGAGAAATTATGACATATTAAGTAGAAGACAAAGGAGATTTCTTTGGGAAAGAGAACCTGCAAACTATTCAGTATTTAGCTGAGTTATCTTCACTCTTCAAATGTCTCATGGTAAACTGACTTTTCCAATTCACTTTTGTGCATTTCAGTAATTGAAAGAGGGATGCATTTCCCATCATCTGTACATTGCATGCATCAGCAGGCCACTTCTGTAAGTGTATATCTGTGATTGTAGAAAAAGGTTTGCTTTCTAAAAGTCCATAGAAAGCATATCAAATATGTGTCCTCTATGCAACTGAATCCTGAGTTGGGATCTAGCTGGCTTTTATGAGCTAATGAGGGTCAATGTGGGTCAAGACTTAAATGGAAACTTCCAGGAAAAATAAAAGTGTAGCAGGAACTACTCTGTACTGCATCCGTAAGGGGCACTTGCCCTTTGACTCAGTGATACAATATAGCTTGAAAGATGCTTATAACAGATTTTGAAGTCTTCTGGGTTGGTGTCCAGACAGATCAGTTGCTTTTAGTGCATGGAACAACACCTTCCTTCTGGAAGGTCTGGCACAATGTAGTGACATGCCATCTAAATATCTGGTACTTCTAATGGGCAATAACAGAAGCTGGGGAAATAAAAACTTGTCTAAACTCTTCAACAGCAAACCAGTTTGATGGAAAGACTTGGTTTTCTTTCATAATGTACCATTGGTGAACATATATTTATACAATTAAGAAGTAAATAGTGGAATATATTCCAAGAAGCTGTAAAAGCTACAACAGCAAATAGATTTAGGAGCAACACAGTAGTTTCATGAAGAAGTTCATTGGTGACAGTAACATATGAGATTTGAAGGCAATCTTCAGACCATGAACAGCTAGTTTGCCAAATCTAGGGAATACACCAGAAGAAGGATCATTCTGTGCATGCCTTACTTCCTAAGCCGGCTTTCCTCAGTGCCAACTCTGAGATAAAATAAATTCGGGGGATATTTTCCTAACCCCACCCATGCAGCCATTCTTACAACAATATGCACAGACAACGGAAAGACTGTTTATAAAGCAGAATGAACTTTGTTTGTTTAGTCCATAGCTTTGAATAAAACAAAGAATTATGAAGAGCTGGGAATTTGTGAACTGGCACTGGAACAGGGAAAGGGAAGAAAGCAGGAGGGCAGAACACAGTGTGTCAGGGAATCTTTAAAGGTCTGTCAGTATAACTTTATGTTCATCACAAATCCATTTATACCAAATAAAACTACATGTAATTAACTTCAGTTAACTTTTATTGTAGAATAGATCGATTTCTTTTAAGCTTTAGTGAATGTCTTTTTTTCAAACCTATTGCTGAAATGTTCAGTAATCTCAGTTTATAACCATGGTTTCCTATTAATGCAGCAGATTATCAGGTGACAAGGACCTGGACCAAGACCCAGGTCTCACGTTGTAAATGCCATTCAGTCAAATGTGAGTGCCACTCTGCATCTGAGGAAGCAAGGCAATTAAGGAGTGTTCTGTTTTGTTCTTCCTTGGTAATTGTACCCAGACAACTTCAAATTTCCTAATTTCCTGGTACTTTGAGAGAATTGCAGTGTGGAGTATAAGACTTTCATCATGTTGCAGTGTTACCAGGCCAGCATAAATATTGCATATAAACTGACAACCCCCCCCCCCCCCCCCCCCCCCCCAAAACAGTTGAACGGAAGGCTTGTACCTTTGTTTGAAAAAATTGTATTTCACAATGATTTAATCTTTGCTTTTTATCCTTTGCATGCTAGACTTAAACTTTTTCTTGACAGAGACATTTTCAAATTTTAACTCTAAAAACTCTTCAATCTTTTCCTATTCAAAATAATGCATGCTGAAGTGAAAAACTGAGCATGGTGAAGACAGACACTCTGAAATGAAAATTTAGATTAGCCTGAGAAATTATACATGCATGCAGTTTTGTGAAGTGTGCAAGTTCTGAATTATGTACTATTATCAAAAGCTCTGGAATAACTCAATCCTATCCTTATGCAGTCTTTCAAAATAGTTTTCTAATTTCAGCTGAAGGTACAGATTCCTCTTCAACATGAAATTTTTAGGTCTTCTCACCACCACCTTCAACATAAATTAATGGAATTAATGAATTAATGAAACAGCTTCTCATTTTTATACAAATTAATTTTAAGTCACCCGTGGAATCCCCATGCTAGCCCTGAATTTTGTCCATAGCAATCTCTTCCTTCTCATCTCTTGCAATTCCCTATGGGTATTAATATGAATAATTGCACTAAATTGATCGATACAAAGAATCCATGCATGAGTAAAGGACTTTTGATCTATAAAGCAGACTTACATTTCCCTTGGCTGTGTTAGGGAGCACACAGAGTACAGCAGAAGCACTGATCATGTATTTACAGAGCTCTAAGTGCAGAGGAAAGTTTTACAGTGAGTTGGCAGGAGCACTCCCCGAGCAGCCCATCTGAGCTGCTGTGACTGAAGGATGAGACTATTTAGCTCCAGGGGAGCAGGGTTGGAAGTGATCTGTAGTCTTTAGACTGAAGTAGCTTCCTGGTGCTGATGTGTAGAGGTGGGCCTGGCATAATTGCCTACTCTCCTTCTGCAAATAAGTGCAGTGGTTAATGATACGGGCAGATACCTTCTGCATACCTTCATTTTAATCATGTGCTGGGAACCAGTGCTGACTGCAAAGAACAACCTTCTGGGGACTTCATAAATGAAAGTGGGATTTTGTTTGCCAAAGCAGTGTTTGATGGTGAATTCTTCTTGCTCCTTCAGAAGATAAATCTCAACTTTTAATTAAAAAGATGATGCATTGTTATTGCCCTTTGGGGCTTCCAGATAAGGATGCTCAGTATCTACTGAAGGAGGTTAAAAAAAGCTTTCTAAGACAGGTTTTGTGTTAAATGAAAAATAAAAACTGACCCAAAGAACCTCTCTCAAGCAGGCCAGTTTCACTTAACATAGCTTTCTCAATAACATTTAAATAATGACAACAATATAGGATATAGTGCTGTGGAAGGGAGAAGAAGTGGATAAGGTGTTTACCTATAGGTACTTTGCAGAGTTTTTAACCTATTTTGTCAATTTATATATGCACAAGTGTTGACCTGTGCCAGTAGGTGAAATGTGCTGACACAGCCCTCTAGACCTGCCAGCCTAAATTTTCATAGACCAATTTATTCTGCTCTGTTTTTCGCTCTCTTTCCACAGCTCCTCCTGTTGCTACATAATTCTTGTAAACAAAAAAGTATTTCTTTTGAGGAAATTCACACAGTACAGTGGAGAAAGCACTAAGTAAGGCACAAAGAGAATTCTCTTCCTTGTTAACATTGCTCACTAAGTTGTTGAGTATTTGGCACCTCACAGGTGCCAGAAATATTTGCATAATATTGGTGGGTCTTTTGAAGAACTATAAGTACTTGACATAAGCAAGATATAATTTTAAATCCTGTGCTTGGGACAAAATGTGTGTGTATATGTATACACACACATATACACACATATATATATAAAATTGAGTTTAATAAATATGATTTTCTGACAGATGTATGCTTGCTTAGAGATGTGCATCTGTATCAGAGGCTATACAGAAATTAATTTGGTGCCATCATGTAGGACAATTGTTCACTTAATTGTTCATTAAATGGTTAATTTGTTAAAACCTGTGGTTTTTAACTCTTCTTTTGGTGAAAAGTCATGACCTCTCAGTGCACATACAATACTATTCTCTGTATATATGAGTACTGAAGCCCTGAAAAGAAGAGGATTTAAACAGAAACGTTGCCACAGCAGAGCTAGCAGGAGAATCTATGAAGTGACACATTTAAGATGCTAATTTTCTCAGTGGCAGTGAGCTGATGGGATTCTGTAATGGTATCTGTGGAGGGGAGTTAACAGCTGCTGTCTTCTCTTGGTGGATGACCATATTAGAGCTGATTCCTCAGGCACTGCTAATTAGTGTATGCAGAAGAATGAGGTGCAGAGGATGGTGATGTTTGTCATTCTTGATGCACAGCAGACAGTGTTTAAATCAGAGTTTGATGGTGGAACCCCCAAATTTATTTTCTGTGTGTCTGTGTTTGTGTAATGCTGAAAGCTATCAAAACCTCTGTCTGAACTAGACGTCTCTTACTGTTTCTGCTATATACAAACCCCAAAAATCATTTGTTTACTGCTACAGAAACAGCAAGAGGCATACAGAAATGTCTTGGAGGAAAGGTTTTTGTTCCAATTCTAGTGAATACCAAAAAACCCCTAAATAAATTATATGCTAGAAAGGCTTCTTATGTCCCCTACTGAATTTACATGTCCACGGGTATCATAAAGAATTGCAACTTCAGTATGCACGCTCAATTGTGTGTATTACAGTTCATTAACCAGTCCTCAGGCTGACTAATTGTGCCAGATGGTATAATTTCTGTGTGTACTTGACTTGCCACGAGTGTTACTATCTTGATTCTAATATTTGTCTGTAGTAAGTGTGTGTAAGGGGGAAGGGTTTCTAATTCACAAGCACCTTCCCTGAAAAGACCAATTGCAGATGGAAACAATTTAATGAGTTGTGATTCCAGATATATCAACACGAATGTGAACAGTCAGCATTCATCAGGGGAGATACTCAATAAAATTACAACCTTCAAAAGCTTCTAATCAGACTTTGAGCATGTTGCTTTGGAGTTGTTGGGAGGTTCATGACCATGCTGAGGGCAGGCAGGAGCAAAATAATCATGTTTCAAAGTTTACTTTAATGACGAACCTCTAAAATATATAATTGCATTTTATTTGGTGTTGACACACAGATATATTCCATCCTATTTCTGCACTCTCCTCTAAGGAGTATTCCTCCTTAGCACTTGGGAAATTTGTCCCCTCTTGCTTATCTCCTCTCCCAAGCTGATGTGGGTAAATTTCGTCAGAATGAACATGCTGTTGCTTTCCTTAGGGACTCAGTAGAACATTGTGTGTTCCCTTCTGACTCTTGGATGAGAAGTGTTTTATTTATGTAGGTAATTTTTCATAACAGATAAGTCAAACCAATCCCAACGAAATTTCTAAGGGCAGTGAGTGGAACCACTTCATTCAGCCTGAATTTCACTAAAGAAGTGAGTTGCAAAACCTGGTGGGGCACTTTTGTTGGAATTATCCCTCCAGTGATCTTCACACAGTTCAGAGGCTGTGATTTCAGAGGGAAAGAATGATTACCCAGTGGGTTCCTTCTGTAAATATGTTTTGTTCAGGAAAAAAATAATCTGAGCCAGGGAAAAACTCTTCAACAGAGAGAAGGTAATAACAGCAGAACATTCCTTTATTTCTTCAATCTCCTTCATGTCTATTTGGCTTATAGAACTTTATACCCTTTTTATGAAATTGCTGTATTTTTATTGTGTAGAATATACTTAACTGTGAGAAATTCACAGAAGTCCAATGTTTTATGATCTTAGCTTCCTCCACAGGCTGTTTCTTTAATTATGTATCACAGAGTTAAAATATTAGTATGCAAGGCTTTGAGGCTGAAGAAGTAGAGAAATTTGGAAGCAAAGTTTATGCACCTCTGAAGACACTGGAGACCCTTAAGATATATATTGAATAATCATGTTGATAGGCACAAGAAAATGGAAGGTAAAGATCCTGAGCTGTAGTGGGATTGATTTTTAACAGACAAAAATAATCTCTGATTGTGATGCTAACATAAGCAAATAACCTTCTGTACTACCACATTTTTTAATAAAGAAATCAGAGTTGCAAGAAAAACATCTAAAATAAAAGCTAAACTCTTATTTTGCTTTCTGATGCCTAACATAACTACTTATACCATCAATAACTGCAAGAAGAATTGTTTTTACAAAAGGCATATTAAAAAGCAAATCTTCCTGCAAGCTACTTTAATTTTGTCACAGCACAGCACTTATCATTTAATTTTAGCGGTAATTAAACCCCTTCTCTAGTGCATCTGAACAGAAATGGCACATTCTTAACAGCTTCTTGAAACATGTTGTACTTTTTTTTTTGGGTAACAGGCAAGGCTGGATAATTTAATTTATTTAAAAAATGTGGTTTGGACTTGTGTACTTGGGAGGCTTGTGTGCCTGTTGCTAGGTTTGCCTTTCAGTGCTATGGCAACCGCCGGGAAGCACGGTGCAGCGGGAGCTGGCGGCCACGCCGTGCATCCCGGAGGACTCCGTGTCCTTGGGGTTAGCAGACAGATCTAAACCCAAGGGTTTGAGGGGAGATGAATGTTTTTCAGATCCTGTGGCTTCAGAGCCACCTGCCAGTCTTGTTCTCACTTTTCCTGGGGACTGAAACTGGCAGCAGAACCTAAGCGGCAGCTCCTCAGTGGAGCAAAACACACAGGCAGGGAGAAAGCAGAGCAGGATTTTTTAAACTCATCAGGACCATGCATAACCTCACCTGTCAGCGCCTTGAATTTTCCAGAGCTATGTCCAAGTGCAGCTCATGGTATTAGCATGAGATGCCTTGATAACTTCCAATATTTATTCCAAATGTTAATTATTGGCCTTCTGGCTGATTGAGGTGTTTACTTTTCTGAGTGCAATAATTTTCTATGAAAAGCTGGGTTCTTGAAAATTGGCACTTGAAAAATAGGTTTCCGAGCTGTGACCGTGCCCCTGAGTGAATAAGGGACAGTGAGCTTGAGCACAGAGCTCTGGGATACACTCACGGTGCAGGGAGGCCATCACCCTGCCTCTCTCCAGGCTCCAGTGTTTGCCTTGGACACACTTTGATCTGGGTACCTTGCTCCCTTTGCTTTGAGCTTGAGATTACATGACCTCATCCTGTTGGTAAATGTTTACATGCGTACCATTCCCAAAGGATGTGTGCTTTTACCCCTGCTGCAAAAGCATGTCTGCTGTGGTCCCTGTAGTCACCTTTGCCTGGCAGCGAACCCCTGCAGGGCTTTCCCCTGCCTGCCATTGGAGGGTTCAGAGCACAGACCCCTCTCTGATGGCACCCAGCAAGGTGCAGTCACCCCAAGGTCTAGCCTGGCTGGAATGGGAGGCACAGCCATGGTTGCCCCAGGGAAAGGATTGCAAGATGTGGGGCAAGGGGTGTTAGACATCCCTTACAAACCCCCTGTTGGAGAAGGTTTTTAGTTTCGAGGCAGTAATTCTTAGCTGAGAATGGGTGATTACATTGCTATATTAAGAGTGGTTGTTGCTCCTCACTTTTTACTTCTGTGTGTGATTTTGGAAGGTAAGGACCAGAAACGGATTTGTTGCTTTTTTGGGTTTGTTTGTTTTTTCAGTGTATACAACTGAGTTTTTCGAAGTCCAAGATACTGCAATCATTGGCTTCTGTGATGCTTTTTCACTTGGAAGTAAACAATGATTTTTTTATGTATTTAAGGTACATGTCTCTATGTGGTAGAGGTTTCAAATGGCTGCTGCAGTAATCTAATTTGAAGCTTTCTAGTTACTCAGCATTACTTTTGTTCATAAACTAAAAAAATCAAAATTCATTTCACTACCTATGTGTAAGCTACTAGGTTTATATTTTCTAATGCCTTTCTAGCTATTAGTTCATAGTTGAACTTCGGTTTCTGAAAAACTTGCCAAACATGAGTGGTTTGGCTTTTTTTGTTTGGTTTGGAGTTTTTTTGGGGGGCGGTTGGGTTTTTTATGTCTCAAAGCTGTGTCGTATGTATCCGCCATACAACAGGCTTGGATTTTATTAACTGGATTTATCTACATGTAGTCCTGACACTTGCAGACCCTTCATATGTCCAGCAGCTAACTTCCAAGGCATGAGAACAAGTGTTCCATCACTCAGTTTTAAAAATTAATTTATATCATTAATTTTAGAATTGAATATTCATGTTGGTTTAGTCTTTGGACAAATCAGCTGCCCATGCTGTGGCCTTGAATTTGGTTTTCTTTTTTCTTATTTGTCCATCTTGTTTTTGAAGATTATCTGGTCATCGTGATAGTCATGACAAAGGCAGCAGGTATAACCTAGAAGGAAATTTTGAGGCCCCTGGTTGGTGCAAGGAGCAGCACTGGCTGCTCAGCAGTGCTGCCCCTGTTTAATGGGCACTTATTGACTCTCAGAAAATTAGCACAGTTGAATTAATAGTGAGTTACTGTTGAGGGAACAATGTCCTCAGACTGTTCCATTTCAGTCACTTGTAGGAGGTTTTAATCTGTTTTCAATACACAGTCAAATCCCAGGAAGCTGATGGCAGCACTAGCTGTGTGCCAGGAAGAGGGTAATAGCAGCAGTACCAGCAGTGTAGCAGCTTGTCCTGTGCTGAGAGGAGCACCAGGCTTGCAATGAACCTGGTGAATGCTTGATGGGGGTCTTGGGTGACCGAGGCCCTCAGGCTGTGTGTGGGGAGGGACCAGGTGGCAGCAAGGACAGACAGGTGCTGGAGGGAACCAAGACACTGAGTGACAGCAGCTTTGCCAGCCAGGTGAACCATCACCAGCCATAATGCCCTGCAGGGATCTTGGGGAATGGTGACAGGGAGCCACATCCTCTGTGTCCCCCTGTGGTATCAGTGGATGCTGGGACTGAGAAAGATATCCAGACAGAGTTCCCAGGGGAGCATGCAACTCTTGAGATCTCCAGCTGCATGGTATGCCCAGGCTATTTGCTGTTGTCTGAGGTCAGCAGTAACAATGTCTGTGGGAGGTGAACTCAGGTAGAAGAGCTGCTCTGATTGTTGACCGAGCTTTGGGATGCAGTGGACAGGTTGAGGAGCATCTGTGAGCCTGAGAAAGGGGCTGACTGATGGAACCCTGCTGTCCTCTCTGGAACAAAAATGTTGACTAGGTGCCACACCTGGCAAGGGGCATCCTGCAGTTTCTCCCCAGGCAGAAGGCAGTGACTTGAGGGACAGAGGTAAAAGGAAATCAGTCTCTGCTGGGGACAGGGAGAGAGTCTCCATGTCTCCTTGCCTCTCCATGTGCCCTTATGCAACAGATACCAGGCTCTGCAGTTGGATGGACTGGGACATGGTGAGGTTGAAGATGACCCACCCGTTCTTGAGGAGTCATCAAAGTCAAGTCAGCTTTTTTTCCCATGTTGATAAACACATTCAGTGCAAGTACATTTATTTACAAGCTGTGGTGTGAGCTGCAGAGTGGCACCAGCCAGGTGACAGGACATTCAGAGACAGGGCAGAAGCTGACAATCCCCGGACTATTACACACTTAGACTGTAAGGGTATAAAAACCAGGGTTTCATTTGTTTCAGGTCTGTCTTTGGAGGCACCCAAAACATTAGAGTTCTTATATTGTTATTTAGTTATTGTACCAAGATTAAATTATTTGAAGGATCTGTGAGTCTGAGATTCTGCTATGGGAAAGCTACAGTTGAACTGGTGAGGAAGCCTGGTCTGACTCTGTGGGTGTGGGGTTTGTTGCTGTGAAGGGTCTTCAGTTCCATCTCAGATGGTGCAAGTGGCTCCTGGATGGCCAGGCAGAGAAGTTTTGTTAACACCCACATCATTAATTGCCTCCATGAAGAAAAAAATGTAAATTTATAATTATGAGAGGAGTATCAGGTCTGATCTGCTGACCAAACCTGCCTTTAAGGGAAGCTTGCTGCTTTTCTGGGGCTTGCGTTAAAGATATTAACAGGAGACTTCCTAGCCTGATATATGCTTTTTCCTGTGTGTGCCAATGAAGTCATAATTAGAAGTCCCAGAGTGATCAAAAGAGAATTCAAGGCCTTGGGGCAATTGGAAAAGGGATTGGAAATGCAGGTAACGTTTTCCTCCATCCTCCCAGTTGTAGGGAATGACAGTGAAAGAAACAGGTAGCCTGTCAATGCCTGGATCCTGAATGATGGTGTGCTAATGTGCACTTTCATACTGCACCATAATGTAACTGAGTGCACTGGGCGTCTGAAATGTTTGTATGTGAAAGTAGGCAGTATGTGGGATAAACAAGAGGGGATGGTAGCTTTGTCTCAGTCCCAGAGCTAAAACATCACTGTCATAAGTAAGACTTACTGAGAAGAGTCCAGATAGAGTGCTGTGGTGTTTATAGGCTCCTCAGGGAGAGGTAGGTGGGGCAGGCAAGGAGGAGGAGGAGTGATGTACATGAGGGACAGGCTGGACTACACAGCGCTCCCAGTTAAAGATGATATGGTGGAGAACTTCTGGGCAAGGACTGGTACAAAAACTAATGAAATAAATATTGCCAGTCTCATTTGGTGCCTGGTAAAACTATGGAGAAAATTGTTCTGGGAGTTAGTTGAAAATGCTTGGAAGACAATGCAGTCATCGGTCAAAGTCGACATGGCTTAATGAGAGCAAAGTCAGGTTACTAAGTTAATATGCTCTTATGGGAAAGTTATCTACCTAGTGGACAAAAGGATGGTAGTGAATATATGAATATATTGGTGTTCTGGATGGTTGGTGTTATTTTTGTTTTAAGAAAGCTTTTGATACCATCTTGGTACCCTTCTGGGCAAGCATAAAGCTAGACATGTATGCAATAGCATGGCTGAACAATTGGCTGAAAGATTGGGCCCAAAGCAAAGTAGTAAAGGGGTGACATCTGGCCAGTCACTAGTGGTGTTCCCCACAGCTCAATTTTAGGACCAGTTGTCTTCAGTGCTTTTATCAGTGACCTGGACGTAGGAGTCAAGTGCACACTAAGTAAATTTGCCAGTGATACTAAACTTAGCTGTCAATTCCCTCCCTCATGGCAGAGAGAACTGTCAGAGACATCTTTGTAGACTGGAGCACTGGGCCATTCCAACCATATGAAATGCAGCAAGCACCAATGCCAGGTTCTCCATCCGGGATGGGATAATCCTGGATGTGTGTACAGACTGGGGAACAAGAGGCTGGAATGTTGCCCTGCAGGAACGAATGTAGGGGTTTTGGTTGATGGTAAGATCAACACGAGTCAGCAGTGTGCCCTGGTGGCTAAAAGGGCCAACCTTACCCTGGGGTAGGAACAGAGTGGGGAAATGCCTGTATCTCCTCTCTGATGACTGGTGATGAAATGCCAGGGAATGGCTTAGAGCTGCATTGGGGGAAGTTCAGATGGGATGAGCCCACTGAGAGAGGGCTTAAGCATTGGAACAAACTCCCTAGGGAAGTGATGTTAGGCTCTAAGCCTAAGATGTTCAGGAAGTGTTTGGACAATGCTCTTAAATAAAAAGTTTAACTTTTGAATTACTCTATGTGTAGCCAGGAGTTGAACTCAATGATCCCTGTAGGTCCCTTCCAAGTTAGGATCTTCTGTACACTTGTTTTCCTCTTCCAGCTGAAAGAAGATGATGCACATTATGATATTTATATAGTAGTGTAAATTACATTTACAAATGTAAATGACATTTGTTTGTTTTTTCCACATGCCTATATTTGTGTAGCAAGAAAACTGTATTTCACATTCTTGTTTGTAATGTCATGGAAATAAGAAAGATCTGGAGAGAGAATATCCTGTTTCTAAGTTTCCTCATGATAGTTTTCAACACATTCATTCTTCTCTACCCTCTGCCACTGCTTAAAAGAATAAAATCTGTTAACAACAGGCATATGTGATCAACAGCTCCTCCTACTTCAAATCTGTCTTTAAGCTTCACTTTTTGGGAGTCCATCCTACATTAACCTTCTGCTAGAGTTTATATCAAACCAAAAATGTGGTAACTGGTTCTTTGCAAATGTGTGTGTTTGTGAAATTGTGAACTTCTGCATTTGCTAGTCTGTTGATAGGGTATGGCTGAAATCTACTGGCAAAAGTACAAACGTAGGCTCTCTGAAAATTGAATGAACAGTTACTTGGAGATGCACAAAAAATTGAACTTTCATCCATTTAGGAGGTAAAACATTCTGATTTAGCTGATATTTTAGAATAAAGTGACATCTTCAAATTCTGAGGATTCAGTTGTTTCACGATATAGGACAAATAAAAAGATGGTGCTGAACAAACTAGTGGCTTAACTGAAGAAACAATGTAGTCTAATTCTACCATTCTTTGATTGTTTAAATTTTTCCCTCTTTTGGACAGGGTTTTAGGGAAGGTTTGGTTTACTTCATTACAGGAAGGTTAACATTGCTTTTCCTAATGCAGGCTTTTAGAATTCTGCTCAGATGTGGGTGCTTGAGGTTTCTGTGTTGATGACTATAGACTGATTCATTCATTCTGGTCCATTTTAAAGGCTTTGCCTCTCTATCACAAATGTCAAATATATTTGTGTCTTGAGAGATCTCCATCACTCTGAGGGCTTTTTTTTCTTTTCTTTTCTTTTCTTTTTTTTTTTTTTTTAACAGAATATCAGAAAGGGAAAAGGATGTTGAAAGCTAACAAAGAAAATAAAAGATTTAAAAAGAAGCAACATACCCACAGGCTATCTCTGACTGATAAGAATTCAAGTGGCTGTGCTTTTTTCCAAGTGAGTGACCAAATGAAGCTTTTCTGTTTGACATTCTCTTCTGCTTCTTCACCTGTGCCACACAAAGACTTTTAGTCTCCCTCTTCTGAATAAAATCTATTTCTAGGTCAGGGACACCTCACACTGAAAAGGGAGAGATTTGGCAGAGATGAGGGAAGGTCCAAACCTTTTCTAATTTTACTCCCAGACATTATATGGTTAATCTGTTTAGCAGGTCTGAAAACTTATGATAACTATTTACTTTCTAAAGTAAATGCTACTCCTCACCCTGAGGTCATTCAGAAGTGATTGAATATTCATGAGCTTTTCTTCATAGTGGGATAAAGGCTTCTCCAACCTGCTTGTGTTCTTACTGATATTCTGGAGAGCAAGGAAGGTATCTTGCAGAGTAACAAACACCCAAGTTTATTTTCTGCAGAAGGAAACAGCATGCTGTGTGAGCTGACAAAAGAGTAAACCTTGAACAGTTAGAAGGCAACCCAATGTGCATAATTCTGGAGTTCAGCTCTGACAGATGTGTAAGACTCATTGTAACTCACTGACATCTAAACCCTCTTTAAAAATGATGTAACTAAAAATCACTGCAATGTTAGAATTGTGGGGTTTTTTTGTTTTGTTTTGCTTTTTACTAGACTCACATAAGAAAGCAAAAGAAGAATTCTACATGAAATAATAGGATGGTTTGTGTTGGAAGGGACCTTGAATATCATTTACTTTCAACCCACCTGCCAGGTGCAGGGACACCTTTCACTTGACTAGGTTCTTCAGAGTTCCATCTAACCTGGCCTTAAACCCTTCCAAGGATGAGACATCCACAGCTTGTCTGTGCAACCCATTCCAGTGCCTCAGATGAATGCATTCCTGCAAATGAATTAATATTCTCTTATTCCAGATAGGTATTCAGATAAAAGGCAAACTGCAAAGAAGACTGTGAACCTCTGCCCTTCTTTTTTCTTCCTAGTCTATCTTCATGCTGCCTATTCTGTCTTCAGCTCCACCACAGCCTGGTGCTGCACGGTGCCATCCAGTATCATTTAATTCTGACTCACTTTTCCTCTTTGTAAGAGATCAGGGTTGCAACTACTCTAATATCTCTTGTAATCACAGATTTTATTCAGATTTAAAATGGACATAAGAGTAATTCCCACAACAGAGAAGATTGTTCTTTTTTTTTGAAGAAATCACACTTGTAATACCACGTTTAAAAGTTATGTGCATTTCTGGCTCAGCAAAGCACAGAGTCCTGATTCTTGTGCCAAAGGCTGAGAGTGTAACTCTTTGGAGAAATTAAAAGGTTATTTTAATTTCATGATTTTTTTTTTTTTTTTTTTTTTTGCAAGGGGATAGGGGGTTAAATTGTTTCAGTAATTTTTGGTTTTGTTTTGGAGTCTCTTTTACACATAACTAATACTCTATGACTCAAGTTTGTCTTTTTTTCTTTCAGGCTTAGGAACAACAATAAATTGATTCTGATAATTCACCAAATGGTTAAGCATTACTTTAGAGGATTCTTTCTTTCCCAATCTGAATCAAGCAAGGCTTTTTTTACAGACATTTTGTATAGATGTAGTTATATTTCAGTTAGTAGAGAGACATTGATTATGGGATTCTTAATTGTTTGAATTTTGTTCGATCAGCTGTATAAAAGACAGCTGTTGGAGATGTAGTTTTCTTGAAAAACAGGGAGGTTGATTTCATTTTGAAAAGTGAATCATGTATTTCGTGAAGCTTCTGAAGGATACAAAAGGGCTTTTCTGCAAATATAAAAATTATGCCTTGTTAGGGTAAGATGTTTTAAATGCATAAGGTTCGTGGTGTATGTTTTTCAAAAGTGAGAACTAGGCACAGTTTGGGCCTACTTAATTGTTTCAGAACCATATCAGGGACTCACTCAATCCTGTGCTGGCATGAATAAGAGTCCTACTTCCAAAGCACTCTTCCCAGCTGTGCTGAATAGTAGAGGCAGTTACAGCTGAATACTAACAGAAGTGGAGGTAATGTGCTGTCCTGGCTTCTGCATTTCAAGGCAGGGACAGGGGATTTAATTGCTGCTCTTGTACTAGTCAAAATGACAAAGGGAATGCAGTAGCTGAGACTGAAAAATCTGGGACTCTGTAGTTCGAAACAGAGATGACTGTGGTAGGCTATGACTGAGGTTTATAAAATTGGTGAAGGCAAGAGATGAACTGTTATTCACTAAATCTTACCACAGTAGATCTAGGAAAAGAATTTAAATAGATTGGAAACAGATAAACATGCTTTAACACAGTGCAAAGGGGACTTCCGGATGTTGTGGGGGCAGACACAATTTGAGCAGATGCAAAAAAAGATGGACAAACTGTGAGGGATAACTGATCCATAAACAGATAGGGGATAAGCAGGGATATTTTTTAGCATTCATAATCCAGTTCTTGTAGGTGCTAGAGGAGCACCAGAATGAGGGACTCTAGGTAGTGTTCAGTATCACATGTCCTTCTGCCTCTGGGCAAGGTTCTCCATGGGTCTGGTTCAGTAAGGTGGGTTTTTTTACACTTAACATGAGTGGAAAATGTAATGTTTTTTTTTTTTAATCCCTGGGGAGGAAGGGATGAAGTCCAAGATGCATTTTGAACTTAATGTATAGTTTCAGCTTGGGCTCCAGCTGCTTACCTTAGCTGTCATTACTCTTGAGCTGAAGTTGAGCTGCTGGCTTGTGGTTTGAAGTCCCAGGCCTAAAAGTGACATCCATTTTAATGTGCAATACAGACAGAATGGTGGATTGCAACTGTGGGCAGGAGCTATCTGTCAGCCCTGTACCTGCTGCTGTCCTGATGTAATCAAAGTCAGGCTGCATGACTGCTTTGTCTCCTGCCCTTTTACTGGGCAGGAAAGGAAACCTTTGCCTTATCTCAGCTGAGAGTGGTGTTGCTTGCTGGTCTCCCTCGGCCAAGGAGAGAATGAGGAGGAGAGAGCTCCAGGACTTGGCTGGAAGGCAAGGCTGCCTTTGCTACCTCCCAGCTCAGATTTTCTTCTTTTCTTGGCTGTGTGAGTACACAGCTCAGAATTGCTCTCTTGTTGCTTTTAGTCAAATCACAGAGAATAACGTATGATGGCAGAGCAGCTCTTGGGCAAACACCTTCCTCACCTGAAGATGATGATAAACACCAGTGACTGGCAGTCTCTGTTGAGACCAGTGTCTGCTTGACTGAGCACTTTACTGAAGTGCTAAATTTGGTTGCAGTTATTGGTTTGAGTGGAAAAGTTATTGCTGCCAAGAATAGTTGTCTCTCAATAGACCTGACCTTGGCATAGGTCCTAATTTGGAGACAACATGGGCAAAATAATTTGACAACATGATCAAAATGATAGTGTTTACCTAACTATTTGAAAACTTGAAGGCTCAGACTGAAAGGTATGCATAATTTATGGGGTTTAAGCAGTTTTAATTTTTTCTTTCTTCCTTTTTTTTTTTTTTTTTTTGAGGTTTGGATGCCCAATGTAAAGTAACATATGCAGAACTTAGCTGCTCACAGTGTTTATCCCAGTGCCAAAAGATAGGACCTGAACAAGGAAATCTGAGTTGCTGTAAGTGTAGATGATCATTAAAAGTCCTTCATCCTAATGTGCAGCAACATGAACATATTATTTACTCAATTTTAAAATACTGACATGTCAGTGAAGAAGTGTTTGAAATGTTGAGTAGACTCTTTTTATTATCTCTTGTCATTGTCAGTTGTTGACCTGAAAAACACCTTAATAGGATGTGAAAATAATCACCATGCAGAGTATACCACGCAGACTACTTGAACAGAAGAACATTATTTGTTCAGGAATCAAAACATCAGGAGATACTGATGTAATAAAAAAAGAAATTCTGCTAAAATTGGTTACAAGCAGAAAAGCTTACCATGGGGTCATATAATTAAGGTGTGGAAATCAATGCTGCTAGGTGTCAAGTTAGGTGTTCATAAAGTAAAATCAGGAAATAAAGTTAATGTGGCTGGACCTATGAATTATGGTATTTAGCTACAGTAGTAAATGACAAAAATATTATGCTCTCATTTCCATTTCCAAAAGTGCTCTTTGCTGGTGCTGCTTGTACTTTGGGCAAGGCTTGGCTGCTGGTTGTACTCTGTGTGTGCCCTCTGTGGTGACAAATGAGAGTCGGCCAAGGACAAAGGTCTGTCCCTAGGCAACATTGTTAAACTCACACCTACATTTTATAGACAAAAGCAATTGGTTTATTGGCCTGAAGACATCTTTGTCTGTTTGGATGTATTTTTTGTAATTGAGATGTAATCTTCCCCTTAAGAATGATTGAGAACTGTATGCCATTTGTGACACTTTATTTAAAAAATAAAGTGAAGTTAAGGTAAACAAGGCTGCAGGCAGTGGCTGGAACATAACACTGTGAATTTTGCATTAGAGAATTAATCCTTATAGGTGGTTTTTCTTTCAGGTTTGGTTTCACATTTAAGTACTCAGCTGTCAGATATTGATATGCACAATCCTGAGTAACTGTTTGTACTGTCTCTGTGACAGGGACTCCTGTTCTTTGCCAGCTCGACATTCGGCTGAAATGATTTTGAAAACTCTTGGAGGTTTTTAAAGTAATATGAAACTTTAGTCTTCTTTTTCAAGTATCCTGTTTAGAAATTATTATTGGACTGCTAGAAACTAGAAATCTTGCAAATTGAAGAGTTTTTTATATTTTTTTGTTTATTTCCAGAGGAGACTGTTATCCACTTTTTTCTGAGGACTGACTCAACAAAGCAACCCAAATTTTCAGAGGCATTTGTACCTATAATTGACAGGCCCAGCTTTCAAGGTGGATGCTATCTAGAAATGCTAGATAGAACAATTTTGACATTATTGTACACATGTTTTAGAAACTGAAGTAGCCACTATTCACCTAGGAACAAGTCCCAGCAGTTTTTGAGGTAGAGTTGATGTACTCGCACACCAAAGGTCTTCTGCAGTGGCTTCTGCTTTTGTAGGGAAAAAAACTACAAAAGTATAAAACATTTATTGTAATGTTTCTGCTGGTAGCTTCATCACTTCAAATGCTACAATAATACAGATGCAGAGAAAGGGAAGCAGGTTCAGTCAGTTGTCAGGTATTTTATAAACCCAAGATTTTCCGCATGTCTCCAGTTGGCCAGCCATTGGCTTTTGGATATTCTGAACCAACTGTATTCACACTAACCACATGTTCTTTTTTTTTATCAGCTTGAGAATAGTAGCTTTTAGGTTGGACTCAATTATCTCAGAGGTCTTTTCCAACCTAAGTGATTCTGTGATTTTCTGATAACTGTAACATTCACTTGGCATGGGAGTTCAGTCTGACAAATGTTCTATTCCTCAATTTCCTTCAGCTTCTATCTCTTCAAAAGTGTTGATATTGAACCACTGAACTTGGGATTGATGATAGATGAAGTGTTTAAGTGTCTCTGAAAATTAAATTCACAGAAAACATCTGAAGATCTGGTGATTTTTGGAAGCATGACCATTAGTCATGATGTCCTCATTCTCAAAGGTGGATATTTAGGAATCCCATTTGCAAAAAAAGGCTATTATCACAGCTTGAAATATTTGAAATCAAACTATGCATTGATGGTCTGACCAAAATTTTAAGAGGGTAATATCCCTGTGATGGCAGCACATAAGCCATCTAAGATTAATTGTGAAATAATTTACCAGCTTACTAACAATCTGTATCCCCAAAAATCCTACTTGATGTGAGAGCAGCTAGATGCAGTACAGTAAGAGGAGTTGAAGTAACTTTGAGATTTACCTACTTTGACCTTAAATGTAGGTCATATATGCTAGATTCCTAAAAATATTTTTAATATCTACATTAGACTAGTTGTCAAACTGTGTTCATCCTCACAGCCTGTTATGTTTCAACTTGAATAAGCTTTTAGATCATGACTTTAATCCCAGAGATTTTGAAGTAGCACCAGTGTGTCTTTTAAAATACATGGGTATGAAGCAGCTGTTGAAAATAGAATACCATGGATGAATGGACTTCTCTGTTACATATATAACAGGACTTGCTACCATTTTTCCTTGAAAATGCATTTCTGCTATGAGCTGGTATAGGAAACATGGATTGATTACAAGGATGGCTTAAATCAACTGTGCTGTGAAGAGCATGACTATTGGCTAATCTATGGGCCCAACTGCCTGTAGATTAGTTTCCCATAATTTTCAATATACCCTTATCATCTACTCTTCAGTGTACAGCTTTCGCATGTGAGCGAGAGCCACACATACAATTGGAGTGCAAGGTTGATACTGGTCTGAGGAAAGGAGTTCACCTGGTGCCTACATGCTTTGCGTCTCTTAGGCTGACCCTGCAAGCATGCAGGCCTGGGTCCACATTCCCAATGAGATACACAAGAAATCATGGCATTAATAAATTCAGAGTCAACTTTGTCAGAAAAAAATATACAAGAACCTGAATGTACGAGTAGGTTTGGACCTGCTTGCTTTCCGTTTTTCTTCACTCTCTGTCTTTTGTTATGAGCAGACCCTGCACACTAGATGAAAAACTTGCATTTATCATTGGAGTCTTTACATTTATGTGTATTAATAAAAAGGGGCTTTTGACTTAAAAGCTGAGTAGAGAATAAAGTATTGCTGTTACTCCTGGAGTGAGTCAGAGGAGTGGCAAGTGCCTGCTGCTTCTGGGGAAAAAAAAGAGTTTCCAGAGAAATATCATTATTTTGGAGGTCCCACCCACAGCAGATCATCAGAAGCTATCAGCAGTTTCTGGCTTTCTCTAAGTACTGGGGGTTGCCCACACAAGGAGATGCCATTATCATGCCTGGAAGGAGAATTCCATGATCATTCATTCCCATTCAATATTCATCATGGGTATTGCAATCACTGAGCTGGCATGGGACCTGTTCATTCAAAAGTGTTTGAGACCTGACTAGACTGCTGATTGAGCCATTTGAACTATTGTATTTGGCTAGAGCTCCTGCTGGCTCACTCTTAGGCAGGGCTAGGCACACCTTGCTGAGTGACCCTTGCACCTTTGGTCTGACCTTCTTTTTCTGCAAGTACAGCTGTGAGTTGGTGGATGTCTTGGGCACAAGCTGGGAGATCTGCAGAACACTGCACTGACAGTCTTCAAATAAGTGTGTGCTTTCTTCCTACCCCTTCTCCCTTTGATGTCCATGCATGTGAGGGTGCCCTCATGTCTTTTTCTGCTGCCAGGGAGGATGAGCAGGTCACAGCTCATGCTATAGCTGTTTCAAAGCTGTCTGCATGTGCTGGTTGCTCACCGGAGTCAGTGAGACTTGAAAACAGAGCTCAGAGCTCTAGTCATCCTCTCACTGGAAGCCATGACTTGGGCTTTGTGTCCTCTGAACAGCAGCAAATTTTCTCAGAACATGTAGGATTTGCCTCTTGTCTCTTCTCTGACAAATGATGCTGAAATTTCTTAATGAGAACAAAATTGTTGGAGAGATCAGATTAGTGGGAGGCAAGGAGGAGAATTAGATCAATAGTTCAATCTTCTAAGTAATCTTTCCTTAGGACCCAATCTTTAAACAACCTTTTGTACCTTTCCCTCATCTTAGAGAAATGTGTTCCAGTTTTCAGTCTTGCAGCAAGTGGCAAAGGAACAATTTACTTTCCTGCTGTGTACTGAAGGATTGCTTCAGTAGCATGAGTCCCGTATTGCCCAAAGGAAGCCCTTGGTTCTGTTTCTAAACTTCCCAAATTAAGCAGAGTGGTGTAGGAGAGAGGAGGGGGAGTCTTCACAGGCAGACCTGTGAAGATAGTTAGGAGCCTTGAACTCAAAATTGATGACTTGAATGCTGAAATCTAAAAAATTCACACTTATTTTTGACATAAATTCTTGGATCCAGTCCAGTATTTGAAAAGTTTGATTCTGCTTCTAATTCATAATAAAGTCTTTTAGAAATAAGGTAGGTATCAACATGTATTCCCTGGATAATCTCAAAGTGGAGTAATAAAAAAGGAAGGAAAGAATAAAATTTAGCTCTGTTGAAATCAATACTTTGAGTGCCGACAGGTTCAAGTGTGAGTGTGCCTGCACTAGAAACATTATAGTTCTTTTTTTTTTCTCTTGTATTGCCATGAGTTAACTGTGAAATTGGCAGTGGAAAGTTTTGAAGTAAATGTCTCTCATCTTCATTTGGTTTTTGATATATTGTCTTTTCACTGAACCATAGTGAAGCTTCAGGTATTTTAGGAAACATGGTTGATTAGTTCTCTAACTTTTGATACATCATTTGTGAATTTTTTAAAACCATTCATGAAAAAAGCAAATCACACAGGGAAGATTTTCCAGTTTTATCAACTCTAGTTTAAAACAGCAACAAAAAATAAATAATGAAGCTTTGTTGGTGCAAAACAGAGATCCTTGCTCCTGCTAGGTTAGACTTGCAAATACTCTGCAATATTTGGGAATCAGGCACAAGTTCACTTGAAAGTATGAAGTAAACTAACCATGAAACAAGGAAAGCTATGGCTTGGTTAATAATTCAACAGCATAGTTTTGTTAGTTAGTATTTAACATAACTTAGAAGACTATGTAGTATGAGAAAGAAACATGAAAGGTCCAATTTTGTGAGAAAATTCCATATTGGTTTATTACAGCCTGTTGCATCATCTTTGTAAAACAAAACCAAAGGGTTTTCTAACTATGCCAGTAATTCCTGTTTCTGCTTAAAAAAGTAGGCACATATTTATTGTTTTTAAATAATAAATGAAACAAGTGTTTTCAAATATATTGTATTGCTGTTCAACTTTTTCGCAAAAGAGTAGAGACATGTGTGGTAAGACTTAATGAGACACACTGCCAGAGGGAATTTCTTCTCATGGCATCATAGTCTTGTTGACCTGAACATTTGACCTTGCCCAAGAAGGGTATTAAAAACCCACTTACATTTCATTTGATAATTTATATAATGAAGTTACCTCTTGGGCATCCTCTCCATGACAATGAGCTGTTCATATTAAGCAGTGCTCCACAAGCTGATCATGCAGCAGGTACTGGGAACACAACAGTGGGAAGATGGATAAAGCAGCTAGCCAAAGCCAGTGAGCAAAAATACAAACTAAGAAAAAGCCTTGCTGTGAGAGTTCTGTGGCTAGGGATCAGTGCTGCTTTGCACACTGAGCTACTCTGGCCAGTTTGAAATTACTGCTGGACATACACATCCACTGTAACTACAAAATGAAGACAAGTCCTTTTCAAGACATGCTTGCTGTGTGTGTCTCAATCCTCTTGTGCATGGAGTTGCTGTGATATGGAGATCAGAGTTGCACCAGGTGTCTGTCACCCGCCCTCAATCAGGCCAGGCCACGGCAGCATGGGCAGATTAACCTTTGAGGCAATTTTGCAGGGATAAGGGATGATTTCTTGAATGGGAGATTTTGATGAGAAGTTTACAAAGCTCTTTGAGTGTTTGTAAACTATTCATGTATTTCCCAGACGATCTTCCCTGACACATAAACCCTCTATTTGTTTTCACAGTCATGTGAGTTTCAGAAAAGACAGAATGGATCAAAACAAATTATCTCTAATGGATTTTATTTGTCCTGAATTAGGCAGGAGCAAATCATAATCCATGAAATATTTAAGACATAAGCTACCAGATAATGGTATCACACTGCAGTAAACAAAATTAAAATAGGTGTGATGATTTATATGTTGGTAAAAGAAGAGATCTCTGTTTTTTCCCTGAAGGTTCTTTGTGAATCTGGATTAGCTTCCCAAAGAAAATTTAGAGGACCTGACAGAGTACCTGTTGGTCAACTGTATTGAATTGACCAAACTTCTTAATGTAAACCAATAAGGAACTATAAAATATTCCATTTTGCTCTGGAGAGTGCTTTTCTGTGGGGGCATGCCAGCTTTGGACTACTTGCTGCCCATTTGATAGGGATGCTAGAGCCTGATGCTGAGCATTACCTTAACTTTGTGTAGAGTGCTGGAAGAATTGGATGACATTTGAACTTTGCCTCCTGATCTTGACTCAAACTATCGAGCTCTTTTTTAACACCAGCATCATACACTGTACATTCCCCATTCATTCTTACTGTAAATACTTTTTTTTTTTTAAATTCTTGTCTGAATTAGCCTGAGTTCTCTTGTAGTCACTGTTTACTTCAATGGGAATGAACTTATCTTGTGTTTTAAATGGACATGGGACATGCTCACATGGGGGCTGGGGTTAAAGGGGAGGTACTACACAGTTACTTCTTATTTTCTTTCTTGTTTTTTGTTGGACCTACATTTAGCTCATTGATTACATTTAAGTAGTAAGGAAGCTCATGCTTTAATCACAGTAAATTCAGTAATAGATAGATTGGTTAGAGAAAAAAGAGTGTGATGTATAAGTAATATGGAGTCAAGCCCACAACTTCTTAAATGTTCCTATAATTTCTCTTCTTGACACAACATATTACACTTGCTGGAAGAAGTTCCTGTGAAAATAGGAAACCTAACTCTAGATTGTCAGAACAAAATAGCAATCAATGTAACTACTTCAATAGAAATAGCCTTCCTTAGGTTTAATTTTGTGTACTTTACAGGTTAGAGAATCCTGATTTTCCACTTGGCAGCTCTATCTTTACTTGATATCCAAATCAATCTCAAAGGCTAAATCAAGCCTTTACTGATACCTCTTCTATTCCATTGTTACCTTTGTGACTGTTAGTCATGAACCACTTGGAACAGGTCAGAAATTTAATAACCAAAGTTACAGATGCATATAGAGACCTAGAATTTAAAAGGTAACATATGTGACAGCTTCACATGATTGTGATTTTCTCCTTCATACAGACTAGTCCAGTGTAATTAAAACATTAATTACATAGGAGGACAGGAGTCACTAATTAGAGGAGCAGCTTTGTTCAGACTGAGATGATGTTATTAGAACGTGAGATTTTTGAGAGGCAGAATGTATGGGTAAAGGAGACATCTTTAATTGGAACTGCTGTGATATTGCTGAAACAAGCAGACAAACTTTTAAACACTTTTAACTGTGGCTGAAGGGTGAATATACAGGTTTCTTGTCTGCATGCTGAAGAAAGTAGCTACAGTATTAATATTGCTGTGTAAAAGAGTTTTGCCAGCAAATAAGGAAATGTAGGACAAAAATAGCAAGTAATGACTTTTTGTACAACTCTGTAACAGACCCTAGAGATTAGTACTGGTATTTTAATAGTTTTGCAGAGTGCCATCTGCTGCCATAATCAATGAGGTAAGTAAGGCCTAGCGATCATCTTGCTCCGAAGCGTGTGTGTATGAACACACACACATACTGGTCATATCTGATACCTAATGTGTTCCCAGTCTGTCTTCCTGTATTGGATACCAGTGCTTGCAATCAAAAGGTCATCAATATCCTGAAATTGTCTGAGAGGTGGATAAAAAAGGCTTCACTTAACTGATGCTTCCATTTTTTTGAACAAAACCTGAACTGCAGATGCCTCAGAGGGTGGATCTGCATAGCCATCGTGCATTAGCTCACAACAGTGAAGTGGGAAGTGACAACTGACTGGAACCCACAGAAGGAATATATTTGTAAACTGTGGGGTTTTAAAACTAAATTAAGTTGGTATTTGAACAAAAATCAACACTACCCATGTTCTGTAAAAGAGCCATGGGACCTTTGACCAGAACAAGGCAGAAAAGAGCTGTAAAAAAATCTAGATGATAGCTGTGCAGTACTGTATATTATAACAACATTAGAAGAGTTGGCTGGAAACAGATCAGAGATGGGGAAAGAAAAACACTTCTGAAAAATTCAGCACCTTGTGTGGAGAAGGATTGTTAGCTACGTGATAGTTAAATAAAGCAACAGGCATTAGACTTGAACTCCTGAGAGAAAACTACAGAACAGTTGCAGCACCATTACTTTTACTCAGCTCAATATAGCAAGAAGATTTTAGTTCAGGAAATTCTAGTTAGCGAGTGAACTATGCATCTTAGTAATATCTCTTGGAGGAAGATGAGATCAGTGGTTGAACACTTCACTCAACATGTAAATGAGGGTACACGTGATGAAAGCTGAATTACTAGGAAATAAATCCAAAAAAGGCTGCTGTTTTACCTATTTTATTTTAAGCATTAGAAGGTTCATTTTGGAAGTAGAGAAGGGAATATAGGGAATTTCATCTCAAGTTCTAAACCAGTGACATTTTATAATGGAAAAAGGTAAAACCTTGAAATATGTTTGACAATGAGTTGCCCCAACAAAGTAATAGAAGATATTTGCATTTACCCATTGATTTTTAGAGGAGGACATATTTTAATCTTCTTTAGACTTCATTTCTCTGTCAATTTTTTTTGCAAATGGAATTCCTTCTGAAAGGCTTAAAATTCATTTTTGTGCAGCTGACTCATGGCCCAGTTCTGGCACAAAGAGAAATGCCCTGTTTTGAGCACTGAGGTGATGCATCACTCTTACCCTGTGCACAGAACAAATGATCTTATTTATTCTGCATTCTCAAAACAAAAAAAATGTGGGGAGGAAGTGGGGAAAAGAGATGGGACTAAACCAAAAATTCTGTTAGCAGAATAACGATTTTCAGCCACTCCCAAATGTGAAACTTGGCATGCTAACTCTCTGTTCAGAATGTGCTGTAACTTTTGTGCTGAGAATCTTCTACAAACTTCATTTTTCATAAATATGAAGTAATTTAAAAATGTATTTTAAGAATAAGGGTGCTTTGCATTTTGTTGTGGTTATGTGTGAAACCTGGTGGTGATGGCTTTAGTGGGTTTTCCTGCAGTGTTGAGACGGATTACTAGAATCCAAGAAAATGTTAGTCACAGCAGCCTGTGGACAGGTCAAAGTTTGTGAGTTAAGTATAGCCCTGCATAGTCTCACTGGTTTTCTTGTTTTTGTTGGTTTTTTTTTTTTACCTGAGGGGCAAACATACTTCTGTCACTATTTCACTGATGTAGGGTCCCTCTGAATAGCTCTGCAGGTGCAAATGAACTTTAGTTCATTTTACAGTGCTTCTTCAGGAGTGTGAATAAGGAACAACTCCAGCTCAGGCCAGGGACAGCAACTAGTGTTATGAATTGAAGACCTGGGCCTTTAAGAAGGGCATCACTCATGAAAGCTTGAAAATGCAGTATATTGGCAGCAGATGGGCAGATAAAACAATTCTTGCCAACTGCTTGTGCTACACCACGCTGGGAGAGATGCTGTTATGTAAGTGTCTCAGACTGGGGAGTCACATGAATAAGAACAGATTTGTCCATGGTGCTTTCACCTTCTTGAAACAATGGACTTGAATTAAGATTGCTCTAGCAATTCCCTCCTTCCTCCCTTTCCCTTTTTGTGCCAAGCAGCATTAGCTCTGTGGTTTTGTTTAATTTGGTTTTAATGCTTATATAGAACCAGGAACATTTTCTGACCCTCCATGAAAAATGGGCAAGTAGAAATACTGACAATGCAGGGAAATTCTTTTAGTCAGTGCAGCATTGCCAGGACTTGCCAGGAATAGTTATGTCTTCTGGAAAAGTTGAAGTCTCTTAATTGATGCTGGTTTGAGCAGAGGTTTTATTCAGTGACCTTCAGAGGTCCCTTGCAAACAAACTTTCAATGTTTTTATGGTTTTAGCAGTTCATCAGGGAGGTTAGACTGGTTTGAGATGCAGGGTGTTAACTAGCTGGACCAGAAAGTCTTAATCTGCCTCTTCAATAAAGGCCATGCTATGGGCTTCCAGGCTGTGTTTGGTTGTCCCACAGTCTTTGAATTATGTGGAGGTGAAGTAATCAGTCTTCAATTGCATGGCTAATTCTCGTTTCCAATACCTGGTACTTAGCCTTAGTGTGCAAAAATTCTGTAAAAAGTGCTGCCATTCAGGATCTTTTTTCCTCAATGATGCATCTTATATATACTTGGAAGGACTTGATCTGCTTTGATATCTTCAGTGTTTGGCCTTATTCCATTGTTGTGGCCACATTTTCATTATTTGATTGCAGATGAGCTAGAGAAAGTAGTTTCTTTTCACTTGTTATTTCCTTGTGCTTCTATCTTGTTCCTCTGAAATTCATTGTCATTTTATTAAAGTGCACTGAGAGGAGGCTGAAATAACATTTGACATAGGAACACTACAAATATTCCAACTATCTATACTTTCTGAAATCCAGGATTTACTGGAGTATTTTCTAGGCTGCTCATTATTGAGTAATGTGAAACTTGTATTCTAATAAAGTATGTGCATTGACAATGAAGGCCTTCTGAGTGGTTTGGTTTTTAAGAGGCTTTCTATCCTCTCATGTAGCACCTGCTTGAATCAATTTTGAGTTTATAATACCTTCTGTGCAAAGTACTTGAAGGATTTTTGTCAAGATCATAATATTGTATAGGAAATTTAAGCTGTGTGGTGAAGAATTGACTAAAGACCAGTAACTCCATTATAGTTTTCCAGAATTCAAGTTAGGTTTTTACGTATTTCCCTCTTCTTATAGACGGTGAGTACAAGAACAAAAATAGACTTTTTTTCATCATAGAGGTCGGGAAAAGTTGGTGTTCCAGGTCTTAAAAAGTGTGAGTTAGCTATATAAAAACCCAGTAGTGTTATGTACTTTATTCACATTGATATGCTTCTAATTGACTTTGGCATAGCAATGAATTTGATCCCTTAATCTTGTGATTTCAGTATGGCTCTGAAAAGAAACCTATTTTACAGAGTCATGCTATCTTGGTCTCTCCTCTTCCTGGTAAATTTTAAATGTTTTGACCAGCTTTTAAATTTAGGTGATTCATGATATTTTATAGTGTGAAACTGGGTGGGCAGGGAAGAGATGAGGAAAAACCATTAAATATGTTAATCTGAAAAGCATACACTGCATCATTAGCTTACAATATTAGATAACCAGAGGTTTAATGGAGCTGAACATATTGAAACACGACTTGATAGAAAACTGAGCTTTCTTACTTATGCTGGAGATTAGAATGAAATTCCTGGAGCAAAAAGATGTAAAGCCTTTAGTGAGAGAAACTGTAAAAATAAGTGTGTGCAAGTGAAACAGTGGTGGAATTGAATGGTAGTATTCAAAGCTATGACTGTACCTACTAATCTACATTTTATCCCCTTTCTTATTTGATTTGTTTGAAACTTGCTGGTGCTATAACTCAATGAGATTGCAGTGTGTGTCTATCAAGCCTGGGTAAATGCCTTCTGTAGATTATGGATGCATTTGCATATTATCAAATCTGGATGGTCTGTCACAGGATAATTTATGTAAAATACATCCAGTCTTACAGAAGGGTTGGGGTTAGAAGACACTTCTGAAGGTCATCTGGTCCAAACCCTCCACTCAAGCAGGGCCACCTAGAACACAGAACCATGTCCACATCTTCTGCAGGATTTAGATCTATTCAATTTAATGTGTATTATATATATAATTTATACACTAATATATGTTATACATACATATTATATGTATACTATGTAATATTAATATATCTATTAAAAGCACAATAATATCACAATTTTTGATTGGATGCATTACTACAGGCAAAGTTGTTGGTAAATCTTGAAAACTACTTCAAAGAAATGCTAATAACTGTGTGTCTTGCTGTTGTCCCAAGAAAACAAACTTTTAGGGCCTTCAGACCTTTTAAAGAAATATTATAATCACAATTTTTGTCTCTTTTCTTATTTTCCCTTCATAAATACAGCTAAGATATCATATAAAATTGCAGGGGTCTCTTTCATTTAAAAATAACAATTTCCAGAAAAAGAGTATTTTTGGGCACAAAGAACTGTGAAGCATATTTTTTTTTAAATGCACTTGTTAGTAGCAATTTTAATGCAATGAGCTACGGGTGGCGGTGACTTAGACTTCTTGTTTCTGCTGAATCTAAAAAAAGAAATGAATGTATACAAATATGAACTTTCACAGCTGACTGAAGAAAACGTACAGAGAAAGCAAAAGATGACCATGAAATTGCTTTTAAGGATCTTCTGTGCTGCCAGCTTCCAAATCCAGTTTGCTTTTCTAGCAGGCTCCATAAATCTTTTCTGTAGCTGTTTTGTTTCTTGTATGAAATAATAAAATTAAGGAAAAAGTATTAGCAAGTGGGTTAACTGTAGCCCTGACAAACTTTTTTTTTCAAACTGAAATTGCTCTAAAAGACATTTCAATTTAAATCTTGAGAACATTCAAATTTTTTAAAAATTACCAATTCTCTTACCTTCTTTTAAAACTTTTTTTAACAGGAGGAATGTAGGATCTAGCACACCTTTGTGTTTAGTAGTAGAGAAGTGGAGTGTTGGTTATCACTTTAATATGACAGCTAGAGTGGAGATAGTCTTTGTCAGCTGCTTGATTTGAACAGTGTTGCAGCAAAACTTGGCTTTCACAGGGTAGCTGGAGGTGGTTGCTCTCTCTTGAAAATATTTCTTAATTGCATTTATTGATGGTTTTGTAATAGCAAAGTATGAAATTCTTCATCTACATTTTTCTGTTTTGCAAAATGGAAATTTCTTTTCCTGGGACAAAAATATATATATGTTTTTATGCCCATAACTGATATGATGTCCTGTAGGTTTTTGCAATAAACTTTTTATGAATGGCTACAAGAGGCTGTAGAACACATCTCATAAAAAGAACTTAAGAGGTACTTGTAATTTTGCAGCCTGTTTTTTTTATCAAATATCATGATCTGCAGGATGAAGAAATTGAAATCTTGCCTAAGTTAGGAGGGTCTGATTATCTTAGTAGTCAATTCTCTGTTCTCCTTGTCCTTTCCTTCAGTTTTCCCAGTTCTTCTATCTTGATAAAAGTCACATTAATCTACCTTGATTCTGAAAGAAACAACTGTTTGTGTGTTTCATAGATGCAGAAACAAACCAGAAGAAAATATTTTATCCATCAGTGTTTTAAGTATTTTTGCAACACCAACATTTGCTCCAGTTGCACATAGGACTACTTATAGCATTGCAAACCTTGAATTATTTTTTCCATTCAGATTATCACTCACAGGTATTATCTTAGAATCAGGAAATTGCTATTGCTTAGTGCAGCAGTTTTTGTTGATTTCAGTCATAAACTAGTAATGATGAAATTGTACTCTGAACAGCATAGCAATGGAGAACTAGTGGGAGAACTAGTCAGAATGTAGTATTCCTGAATTAGTAGTGCTGTACTGGAATTTGTTTCATCTCATAGGTTACTTACCTATAATTAGAGATTGGCTAGTAATTGTTTTTGTATTCTGTAGCTGGACAAGGAGGAACCTAATTAAATACATCAGACTTTCTTCTAACTACTTGGGTAGAAATAAGAAGCAAGCTTATTTATTGTCAAACAAGTGACAGAACCATAGACATTCAAAATTTCTAATGGCTGAACTCCAGTATCCCTATTTTTTCCTGGGAGCTCATGTTCTTTCACAGCAGTTTCTTCTGAAGAATTAACTCTTGGCTTTGGGCCTGAACAAAAATGAATCTATTCCTATATTTACATGTCCTAGCTGTGATGTCCCTTAAGTGTACTGATAACATGCCTGTGGTTATTCCACTGTGTACAAACTAATGGGCTTTTGGTACAGTTTTCATATATTGCAAGTATTCCAGATTAGTTTCTAACAAACTCCAGGAATTTTTTATTTGCAGTCAACTTTCACAGTGTCTGTGGAGATCAAGAGCTTAGAGCAGACATTGATGAACTGATTATGTCTAGAAAGTCAGCATGACTGATGTAGCAACTTGCAGTTTGACTTTCTTTATGCTAACCTCCTAAAAACCAGATTGGATCCACAAACTTCTAATTGTAGAAATGACAGCACAGCTACATAAATTGCCTGCAGTTTCACTAAGAGGTGTGTCTCTTGAGTGTTACCTTAAATGAACTCCATGATAGGCCTATAAGATAAAAACCATGGTGGCCACGTGATTTTTCAGTATTAAATTAACTAAAGCTAAAATTAGGCAAGTGTGAAACAGGACTGAGTGAACATTAATTTTGATAGTGATTGGTCACAGGCAAAATTCAGCTTTGTCTTTTTATGGAAATACATTTTAATGTAAATGGTGTATTTAGATTTTTAATTTGTGATGGAGTGAAATCTGTGTATGTAATTTGAGTCCAAAATCTAAATGTGTCAGAAAAACCCCAAACCAGAACCCAAAAGCAATAGAACTCTAACTTCCAAATCACAAGAATTATCACTCTATTTATATGCACATATATGTGCTGCTCAGAATGGTAATGTCTTTTGCTACAGCTGATATCTCCCCCAAATCTGTCTGCTCCCAGTGTGGTGGGTTAACCCTGACTAACAGCCCAACTTCAGACCAGCTGCTCATTCCTCTCCTCAGCTCCTCTGTCCTTAGCAGGACGCAGCAGAGAAAATAGCATGAGAAAGCTCAGAGAGATTGCTTACCAGTCATTGTTGTTGGCAAAACAGACTCATCTTGGGGAAAATAACTTGTTGCCTTGTAAAAGAGATTCATGTAGTGAGAAACAAAAAGGTAGGTGTTAAAGTAATACCTTTCCTTCAGTCTTTTCCAGTCTCACCTTCTCTCTACTTGCAACTGCTTTACCCCCAGGTGTGTTCTTTAGCAGGAGGAAAGGTGGGGTTATGGTCAGTTCATAATTGTTCTTCTCTGCTGCTCCTTCCTCTTCCCATTTTCCCTCTGCTGTGGTGTGGGATCTTCACAGGCTTCAGGGGAATCTCTTCTCCAGTGCCTGGAGCTGCTGCTTCTCCTCTTCTGGGCAGTCCTCTCCCTCCCTGTTGCTCTCACCTGGCCATCTACATCCTGTGCATCCACAAATGGTGGATTATTTGTTTTATAAAACCTATAAGGGCTTTACCAAATTGGGAGAAATGGTTTATCCAGCATATTTTGAGGATTGTTACCATGTACCAGTTCAAGTAGCAATCTTGTGTTTTGCTCAAGTTTTATATTTTATCATGTTAGTATAACCTTCTACACTGGTAAATTTGGGATCAGTATAAACTGCTGATCATCTAACAAACAAGCAACATAAATATGTATCATTAAAGGCTCAGTTGTTTCATAAAGCTTGAACACCAGCAGAATTCTACCTGATAGAGATTTGCAGAGCCTAAAATTAATTAGAAAAATCAGTCATATCACTTGTGGGTCAAAGATTTCTCTTGGTGACTCAGAAACTGAACTGTGTTGACCTCAGAACAAAAAGTAGAACAGCTGCTTTGTAAAATCAGAAGTACTTCAATATTATTAATTAATTAATTTCAATATATCTTACTGCATATCCATGTTATAATCATTAACATCCTTTTTAACAAATTAGTGGATAAAACTTGATACTGTTATCAAATGTCTTGAACAAAGTTTCAATATGTTTCTATGCCATTCAGTGCTGAAATACAAGATTTTCACTATTGATAGAAAGTTTTTTTTAATCTGGTTATCTAAAGAAGTTAACATTTTAGGGGGAACCCAACTTCTTTTTTATTTTGATCATTCCAAAGGACCTCTAAAGGACACAAACTGCTTGAATACCCCCTGAAAGACACAAATTAATGTGCTGAGAACAGATTAGACAACTAAAGATGTGATAAAAAGAGAATTAATCACTAGGGTGTCTGTCTACTGATATACAGATAAAGACGTGATCATTGCCAGTTTAAGTCAAATACATTATCTCACAGACATGCAGAACTCTACAAAGTAATGCCACATGCTAAGGACTTCCTGCAAAGATGGTTAAATTATAAAAATCATTAGGCTTACAGTTTCTTTGACATCCTTAGCTGCATTTGGCAGCTTTGTTAATTGTTCAAGATGAGGAAGAGAGATGCATGAATGCCCTCCTAGGCTTCAGTGCAGTAGATAGAGGTTTTACAGACCCCAAACCCAGAGTGAATTGCTTTGAAAGGTTATATTGCTGCTGATGGACAAAGCACACAAGTTTCTATTGCAGTGCAGGCAAGAGGTCGATTGCCCACACAATTGGCATTACATAAGAAGTGGTAAAGAAAAGCAAAATTGAAAATGCTGCGTTGACCCACGAATGCAAAAAATTTTCAAGAGAATTTATAATTCAAGGATCAGAATTGCTTAGGGGACTACCAATTGAAAGATGAAGCAAACCCTGCTACAGCTGGCCCAGGGACCCAGCCTGAAAGCTACATTCACATCTTGTACCCTTCCTACAAACAGGTGTGAGGTGGCACTAAAAGGAAGAAGCCTTCAGCTGTGTGGGATGAGGAGCATCTCCCAAGTGCCTGATGCTCAGAGAGAGGACCCAATTATTTATCCAATGCAACCACACTGAAGAGATGGATGGGTGGGGGTGGATTGGCAGAGAAACAAATACCTATTAGAAAAATTATTGGGGTTTTAAATCTTAACAGCAAGGGTTTTTTTCACAGCTGGATTTCGACTCCTTTCACCAAATCACTTTGCCAGGGAAAGACTCTGCAAACATAATTTTTGTGTTAATGTTAAAGGCACATCCAAAGTGCAACAGGAGATATCATTCTCTATGAACTGCCTTTGTAATTGTTAGAATTGGCTATATAACTCTGTAAGTTGGTAGACTCCTGCTGAAATTATTGAATTTCTTTTGTTGTACAGTCTTATCAACATCAATCAGATAAACAGATTTTGCAGAAGTTCTTAATCTTTGATTTTTAGTGCCAGAACATAAAGATAAGACCACCCACAAACTTGTTGCTTACATCCCAATTTGTCTTTTTTTTTCTCCTGTATCTTACTGTGTTTTTAATGTCTTGAAAAGATAATTATGCTTCATAAATCCTTTCAGTAACTGTGAGTTAAATGCCCATGAAAATGACTGTTTGTCACTGTACTTACCAAGTGGAAGCTAGTGACATTGGGAGGAAAGAAGAAAATGAAAATTTCCAGGAAAATGATAATTTTTAGAGAGTTTAGCATTTTTTCCTGTCTCAGAGATTTCCATGATAAATATTTTTCCACATGAGTCAACAAAGACTGTGTTCTATTTTGCCTATTAGTGTATTCTTAGTCTGTGGAACATTTCATAATGTCAAATAGCTGTAATAGAAAGTGCAGCACTAACTATTTGAGTTATGTTAGGGCCAGCAGAAGTCTGGTAAGCAAAGGGTCCTTCTGGTCCTATGAAGTTATTTTTTGTATAGCTTCATGCTATTATTTGTTTGGAGGGATGTAGAGTTAATTGTTATTGTAAAAGACTCATTTGAAATAGGGGACTGCAGTGGCTAGGGTAACCCTCCCAAAACTGTCTGCGAAGAAATTGTGGCATCATTTTTCATTGCAGTGGTAAAAAATATAGCTGCTCTCACTTCCCCAAAAGTTTTAGAAAAAGTTTTCTCAATATTGCAAGTGTCTAGAAAATATATTCTATCCCAGAAACCTCCATTTTGTACTCCTCTTCTCTATATGTGTAGGATCAGTTTGGCTCATGCATCATATCCTCAACATGGGAGAGAAGACTATTTTTTAACATAAAGAAAATGTCTAGGTCCATAAAATTTTAAATTATGTAAATTTTAGTCACTGTATTGTATATTAAATTTGTTAGTCTAGCATACCTTTGACTTGAGATCTGGCGGAGACAGTTTTGCTTTCCTGGAGAGCACTGTCTCTTTTTTCCCTTCACATCTAACAAGCTTTAATATTTTATGTCGTTTAGCAATTGATAAGAAAGATTTGTGGACAGGTATGTTTTATTTTCTTTCAGTGCTTATGTCTTTAAATAAATTTTTCCAGTACTTGCTTCTCATTCACAACAAAAGAGAAGCGGAACCTGCCCACAAATGCACTTCCCAACTAGACTTGTTCAACTTCCCCTGTGTAGGAAGAATAATCGTGGTTTGCCAGCGTGTAGAACTCAGCAACACTCTGTCTTTCAGTTTTTTGCATGCTGAATGAAGATACATTACTCATGAAGTTGCTCATATACAAGCAGCAGCAATAATCTGCCTGTAGTCTAAGAAATCAGGAACAGGAGATAGTGAGATTTTTGGATGTGTCTTTGAAAAGAACAAATAGAAGATATGCCTTTAATATGAGGGGAATGATACCTTGAATAAGTTGAGGTATTTTTGCTGAAGAGTTTCATGCCACCTTGATTGTGGAAGCATCCACATTGATTGTTCCATTGTGCTGAGGTTTCGTGGAATGTTATTGAAAATATGGTGCCTGCCTGGCATTTGTACCTTTGTTTTTAATCATTTGCTATAATTTTCTTTTTCTCTAGTCAGCTGGACATTTTATTTTGGTACCAATTTTGCTTTTAACAAAAGCTTTTTTAACTAGTAGTTTGCTTGGGTAATTTAGGTGTTTTAAATATACTGGATTTAATCATAAATCATAAATCTCTTTTTGTTGCAACATAATCTGGCTGATGAAATGCCATGGTTGAAGATAATTCAAAAATAGCTGGTATACAAGAAACCTGGACAAAAGGCAAATGGGGGCCTGGTCTTTGAAAATGGGGAGCCACCAGATTATTAACCAGTTGTAGCACTACTTTGGTCTCTAGAGAGAATATAGCAGCAAATCACAAACCAAAATCTGGACATGAGCAGGAACCATTATGTTCTTTTCGGGAGTTTGTATTGCAGCAGCCCAGTCTGTTCACAGGATGGCTAAAGGGCCTTGTGCATAAAACAGTGGTGTACGTCCCTGGGTACAGAAAAATGTTCCAATGGGGCACAAACTGCTCTCAAAAGAAAGATCAGGGTACACTGGATACAGGAATAATAACCCTGACCCTAAGGTAAGCAGGCAGAGAGGAGCACTCTGCCCAGTCTCGTGATATGAGTAATGCAGTGGGCCACAGTGACTTAGCCCTCTCTGTGGAAAAGAATTGCTGGGTACTCTAAAATCAGAACCAAGTGAAGCATGAGGCATGGGAAATGAAGTAACCCTCTTCTCCCCCTTTAAACTCAAGTTCAAATCAGTTTCTAAGAATTTCTCACTAATTTCTCAGTCCCCTCATGTTTTAAATATAACTTTGCAGGTTCTTCCCCAAAACTAGTAAATCAGCTGTGAAAGGCAGAGTCACAACTTCATTTATACTCAAGTGTTCTCCTGACCATTTGTTACTCGTTAATTCTAGTCTATTTGTGGTAGGAAAGATAACAGATGTTTACTGTCTGATACTGTTTGTCCTCATTAATCACCATTTGTTTTGAGGACAGGTTTTGGAGAATGAGATTTCACTGCCCATCAGGAGGCCTGTACTGGGAGAGCCTCTTTCCAATTTCACCAATGATATGTGTGGTTGCAGATTAAAAACAAGGACGAAAGAGTCACTTACCCCTAGACAGAGGGCCAGTGATATCTTTGGCCCTGTCCATGCCAAGGGCACTGTAGAGAATTAATCAGTGCATTCATTAAAGATAGCTCCTGTTGTATGTATCCTGAGCAGAGCTTCCAACTGCTGGATTCTGCAGAAATCTGTGCAGTTTTCAGAACACTATTAGTTTCTTACTGTAAGAACGTCTTCTATCAGATTGATCTTAGTGTTTAGGAAGGTACCTGCCTCTGGAAATTGCTCGCTGTGAATGAATCATGATTGCTCTGATGGTATCTTTGGTTGACCCATGAGGCTCTCAGGATTACGTGGGTCAAGGATGCCTTGGTGCTTGCCTGACAGTTTACATGTTGACTAAGGCAGCACAGGGCTGATGGAATTTTTCTGGAGTGTTTTGTACTGTACTGACTGGTTTTGTACACGGATGAGATCTCAGATGGAAACAGAGGGGCTTTTCTCTGTGCCATGATTTAAAGTGGGCTTAACTAATATGCTTTCCAGTATGCCATAAGATCATTTCAAATACATAGCCAAAGTGGTTCAGCCACTCGCATCCTCTGCTTCTTACTGTTCATCTTCCTTAGAGATTGAAATTTTTGCTTTTCAACCAAGTTCTTATCTTGTTGAGCACAAGTGTTAGACTTTAAACATAAACACAGAAAATGAAGATTGCCCTGATTTTGCCAAGGTTTGCTCGGTGCAAGGCATGCTGCTGTGCATGCACCTGGCCTGATTTAAGCACAAGGAAAATCAGTCAGGAGTCCTAAGTTCATAATGATTGTCCTGTATTATAAGTTTAGTAAGGGTTCTTTCTACACGTAACCCTTGTCATGCTTTCCAATACCTTGGATTTATTTGCACAAAGGAATTGACAGAGTAAGATGTTTCAGGGTAGTTCCTCAGTTGCAGAGGGTTGAAAGCATAGGTGTTTGAAGTACTGAAACATGGCTTTTGCTGAAAGAGTAAGTAAAATTCAGTAAATAATTTCATTTGAAAGCCTTTTGTATTAGGATTGATTCTAATTGCACAAATTTCAGTAAATATGTTCTGTAGTTGCTTTGGGCTTGAAAATAATTATGTTTTTCTTTTGTTCTGTGCAAGAACTTGTTACACAAGTATGAAAACTAGATGCAAAATTTTGGTATTCACTAAGACACGCACTTTATGTAGAGGTAATTTATTACTGTTACTATTTTTTCTGAGAGAGGTAGGGCAGAGTACCCAATTTGCATATTTTCTCTGCTGCAAAAATTCAGTGTTTATAATTTATCTGATTTTTATTTTCATATAGATGAAGGTGGTCCTATTTTTTAATGTGTCTTGGTCTAATTTTCTCAAATTACCCTTCTCTTATAATTTCCTTAGTCTCGAGGTTAGAAAATAAGTCAGAAATACTCTTTCTTGTTGTGTTGAGTGTACTTTCATTTCTATTTATGCTTTAGTTTTAAAGGACCTTGGGACCTCAGAAAAGATACAAACTCTGTAAGCAATGATAATTCTTCCCAAAGAGGCTTCCTGGTGGTCTTAACTCTCATAGGAGGTGGCATGGTTATTATTCTATCCTAGGTGGGAGAGGAATAGCTCTAATTCTGAAATTTGTTCTTCTTAAAATGGGAAAAAAAAAAGGTGTCCTCTGTTAATATCTGACTTAGTAACAAGTATTTTGTTTATTTTTTGCCTGTTTCTAACTTTTCAGTCAACTCTCCAAGCCAGACTAAGAAGTATTTTTTGAATAGGTTCACTTACAGAAGAATTCCTAAGGTAGAGTTTAATAACATTTGTACTTAAAGTATTGAGAGATGCAGAGGGGAAAAAGGAAAAGAATATGGAAACACCTGGCTCTCAGTGAGAAGTTTTACCTGAACATATAAAACCTTGTGAAGAACAATAGGGTAATGAGATGTGAAGTATAACCCGAGGGGCTAGAAAGTAGAAGTCAAGTAAAACATGCTCAATGTTCTTACTTTAAAGTATACATTTCTTTTACCAAAAACCACATGCAACCATACAGTCTGTGTATTTTTACAGGGAAATGAAGTTTTTTCCCCTAATTGTTCATGAAATCTTTCATGAAAATGGAGCCTTTAACTGAAGACAGATAGCTGACGGGCCAGTTTTAGCTAGGCAAATACATACAAATTTGTATATCGTAGCTAATTTCAAGGAACTTAACTGGTCACTCTCTAGAAACCATACATAGAAAGTCAGAGGAAATAAATTTTATTCCTTAATAGATTTGGGCTTGATCTATTGTTGTCTAGAAAAAAAGCTGTAGGACTGAAATTAAATTAGTTAATCCATTAAAACCTAACAGATCTTGTAAGGGAAGACTGAGAAAAATTCAGTTAAAAACTATATTTAAAAATGGGATTTAAGTGGTATTTAGATTGCAGAGGAAAACCAGACAGGTGGTCTTTAAATATCTCTGCTACAATTGGGTCTTGGCTTCCTTGCAATCAAAAAAAAAGTGGGGAGTGGGGAAAGGGTTTCATTGAGTTTGTTAATTTGGTTTTAAATCTTAGTGAAGACATCCTAAAAGAGTACTTTTTGTATGATTAGGGAGGCTGAGAAAGCCTCTATGATCTTGTGATAAGATTTACCTGCCATGTTATATGTGAAAATGACAATTTGAGATGCCAAATCAATGACAATCAATGATCAGTGACAATTTTAGTAGGGCTTCACTTTGGATTAATTCAAGTTAACTAAGACAAGTTAAATTCCTCCTTCATGCTCCCTGAGTAAGGATAGGTGCTTGGTTTATAAAAATAAGAAATATTAGTAATTACCTGGACTACACTGAAGGAATTTTTCAAGAGTGATTGGTGGTATGAGGATTTCAAAATCTTAAAGAAAATATTGCTTTTAAAGCAGCACAAGAAGACACTGACAAAAAGGATTCAGAATAACCACAGTGCTTACTAGAAAAAAAACCCAAACTGTGTGAGCTGGGAATTCAGTCATGTTTACTTTTGTGCTTGATATGGAGACATCTCTTACTACACTTGATGTCATGATATTTAATTTCAGTTTTGGGGTAAATATTCATAATGGACTCATTTTTCCAAATAGACCCATTTTTTCACAAAAGATATCTCCCTTGAATTTGATATGGCAGGCAAACATTAAGAACAAGGACTCTCCCCTCATGGAGGTATGGTATTGTTTCAGCATCTGCAAAACTGCTGGAAAATGGACATGAAATACTTTTATTTCCTCTTAGGAAAAGAAAAGAGTCTGTATTTTTACTTTTCCAGTGCAACTGTTTCATTGTGTAACCAGCAGCATACTCAAGCTGTTCTCAGAAGTTTTGCATAAGTTTTTTGAATTTCTGCAGAGTATCTAAAAACAGCATTTACAGATCTGGTGTCTGGAGAAAGCAGAGAATAATGTTCAGAATTATTGCTTATCTGATTAATTTTGTTTTGAGATAAATTAATAAAGTGCAAAGACCAACTATATAAAATTGTCAGTGTGCCATGTGGTGACTACATGTTAATTGCTGCAGTAGTCCCATAAATACAGATATTTTGTGTAGCTTTCCTGTAGTAGAGAACTAGAGAAAAGCAGTATTTGGGGTTAGCAAATTCACACACTATTAGCAGAGAGTAAAATGCCAGATTATCTTGAATGGGGATGCTTTCTACCTTATTTTCTAACTGATTACTTTCAGCCTACTTCTTTCACATGATTAAACCAATACACTGTGTTTGTAACCAAGTAATTCTGCCACTTTTCTTTTTTAAAGTATTCTGCTGTCACGAAGTATACAAAAGCCTAGACTGCTTGAATGTAGTATTGAGTGCCACTTAATGATTTTTTTTCAGAAGTATATCAGATGCATAATCATACTGGCAAAATATTAAAACACACTTGGTAAACTTATACTGATAAAGGAGTTACCGTTGAATTTGATCCTAAATATGTTTCTTTTTTCTGTTGTGGTTGTACTGTTGTTCTGCTGTTTCATCAGAGTAGAAATGGATTAGGTCATATTTATACTCTGTTATTTTTTGTGATTGTGTTGATACAAAACATGTTTAATGGACAATTTGTCTAATATGGACAATTTTTTCTTTTCCATGTGTTTACTATCTGCATTATGTTAAAAGACAGCGTACTAACTGAAGCTGCCCCAAAAGATGGCTGATCTTAGACCAGAAATTCTCACTGGAAAATGTATAAACATTCAAGATATCATCTGATTGACGAGTCTGGCTTTTGCCCTATAGTCTCATACTGCCATCATTTGATGCTTTCTCTCTCTACTGGGGACAGCATAGCCAAAACTCAGCAAGTCAAGTAACTGTAGAACTCAGAGCAAGAAGTATGACACTCTCCTACTTCAGATAACTGCTTTTTATCTGCTTTCACTGTAAATTTGTGCAAGGGTTTGCTATAGCTGTCTCTGCCTTTCTTGGTAAGATAATGCAGAGGCAGGAAATACAGGCTAAAATATATTAGAACTCAGTATGGTCAGTGGATTATTTGTGTTTTGCTGTAATCCCTTTTATCTGCGGAGAAATATATAAAGAAGGTAGAGGGGAAAAAATCCCACAGTGTACACACCAGGGAAGGCCTTATATCTGGGGACAAGCAGAAGTCTGAGGATAAATAAATCTTTTAAGCTGTGATTGCAGCTGTCTTAAGTTTTCAAAGTAGGTAGTTCCAAAGGCTTAGGAACATAGATAAGCTTTAACGATGCCCTAATGAGCCAATAGACACACACACTGGCTTATGAGTAGGAAGCAGTAACAGTGTCTGTCCAAAAGGATCTATCAAACATTTTGCTTAGTGTCAAATGCTGGAGTTTGCTTTGGTGACAGATTTTTGGTGTCTTTGTAGTACACCACACTGTGGGATATGTTACTGGTGGTAATATCCTAACTGGAAAACTCCTACAGACACACACAAGAGTAATGCACTCTCCAATGTCTTTAACATAAAATAGATGGTGGTCCTCCTGAAAGATGCTGGGTCTCATTCTTGCAAAGGGATACAATATAGTTGGAGATGCTTTGATCTGAAAATAGGCAAAAGATCTTTGAACAGTTTGGGACATTGTTGACAATACTGTGTTTACTACTGAAGGCTCAAATTATATGAATGTACTATCTGATCAATTTATTAAACATAGTGATGTGGAGTGGGAAATGATGTGTGGTCTGGAAAGTGAGACCAAGCAGCTACAGTTGATAAGTACATAAGAAATAAGAGTAATGGCTCCTTAAGTTGGTGTTTCTTGCAGCACAGTAATCACAATTTAAGTGAGGAGTGTAATTATCTTCATTATATCCACTGATGTGGTTTATTCCCAAGGTCTGTGGAAAAGACTTCTGAAAATGTAACACACTAACTAGACAAGCATCATTAGATGTTATGAATGACAGTAAAACTAGAAGTTAACGGGGCAATAGGGATGTAAAGAAATAGCTACATCCAGGCTGTGGTGGAGACATGGAAACAAACAGCTGGAGAAACAAGTAAAAGTAACTTTCTCTTGGAAGCCCCAGCTTTCAGTCTTTTTTCTCAGGTCTGAAGCAACAGTTCTGTCAGTCATCTGTGCTGATGCTCTTTTCCTTGGGGGATTTTTTAAAAGTTGACTTGTCAATCTCCTTTAAATGGTGTGGTGTTGAATATCAAAGAGAATAACCTTTTGCTGAACTGGTCTCTGATCTGCTGTACTATCCCATTCCAAATATTTTCCCAGTTCTCTATTATTTTGACAAGGGATGGAAATCCTCTATTTTATGGTTTGTAGGGAGTGGCATTACTTATACAACCCTGTTTGAAAAGCATGGTCAAAATACTCATGAGTAGGATGGTAAGGAAAATCCTTTTTGACCAATATGTGAGAACTTCATACAAGGTCAGTAAAGTTGTTCATATGTTGAAGTGAAACAACTGTCTCAGAGTGTTTCGTAGGAGTTTTTTATAAAGCCAAGAAAACGCCTTGCTCTGAGGCTTGCAGAGGTCCCTAAACAGAGAAGGAGTCTGTCAGCATGTTTTGGTAAAGTTCTGATGGTGCTGAAATCAGCTGACAAGGATTAAAAAAAAAAATCCCAATCAGACAAAACAAACCCAACTTGACTTGGAGTGCTGTCCAGATTTCTGCTCTTTGGTCTCTCTTAGAGAGTCACAGGGTGACTTTACAGTCCTGAGAATTGCTTGGAAAGTTATGCCCTGGTGAAGGAGGCTGCGCAGCAGAGAGGTGTGGAAGCAGATTGTTATTCATCATTGCAAATTTCACAGTTTATGGGGGAAAAAATAGCAAAGTTCATAAGAGTCTGGCCTTGAACCATTTACTGTGGGTGGGTGAAAAACTACATGGAAATGCAGAAGTTTTATTTTATAACAGAAAACTTGCTAGGGCTTGAGCATGTTTGAAGAGGAAGCAGAATGTTTTGTAAAACACAAACTATGTGGCCTTGGGTTTTCAACTCTATTCATGGATGCCAAAGGCAGCTTTTCAATTCCAGAAGGTGACCATTGTCCATTCCTACAGGTGAGTTAGTTAACTGCAGTAAATATCTGCTCAGATGCCAGTCTCAAAATGGGGTCTTAAATTAACAGCATTATGAAGCTTTTTCATGTTTAAGCTGCCTAAAGACTTGTGGGCCCTCCTGTATGGACCCACACTGCTTATTTCTGTCAGCAGAGGAATGCTGATCTGAAAAAGTGAAATGTTAACTTCAGAGTATTTGCAAACCTTACATCTTTCTTGGCAAGAGTATGAGTCAGCACGTAGAATGCTTGAATGACTGCATAAACTTGAAAATTGGAAGATTAATCTTAGAGCTGGAAGAGGAGAGATTTGGAGGTCAAAAGCGAAACAATATCATATGATTCAATTCATCACTATGTAGTGCAAAAAATGGCCTAATAATAGAGTGAATAGCATGAATGCTGTCGTAACTCTTGTTGATGTTGCTCTTCTTTTTCTAAAGAAAAATTGTCTATAACATATATATGTTATGAGAACTTTGACACATTTTTCTAAACTGTAGGTTTCAATGTCTTGCCGTAGTTATAATCTTGCAGTAAGGTGTGTCTTTACTTCTCTATTTTTGTGTCATAATATTATCTAAGCATGCTGAATTTGGAAGGAGAGTTAGCCTAATTGTTGTATTTCCTTGGGTTCATTGGCTAAGATATTTTGTCATTTTTATATGCGTTTATTAAATAAATAAAGCATTCCTGGCCATCAAATGTCAATATTACTGCTGAAGAGACACTGCAGAGATATAAATGCACATTTACTAAAATGCAATTTTTAATTTCTCTGAATGTCTACTGGGCAAATGTTACTTTGTTCAGAAGGGACTATGTGCCACTGGTTGTGAGTTTTCTAGTGAGTCAGGATTTGTGGAAAACTGTGTAAGATTCTAAACATCAAATGTTCTGGATTTCCTTCACCTCTGAAGCAAGTACAGATATCCATGTTCAGGGAAGCCCTTGGGCTCAGAAGCATCCATGATTAGATGTCTTGCCTGCTTGGATTCCCCTTTGTACATGAGTTTCCCTGGTTGCTTCCAGGCGCTGTATTATGGATGTTTGAATTACATTAACTCTGGGATCCAGCACTAGCTTGATGGAATATCCATCCCATGAGATAAAATGATAAATAAATATCCCTGGACACAGCCAGAGCTGTAATTGTGTATGGACCTGAATAGCTGAATTTAGTGTGGTGGTGGACTCTCATTTGAGTAGAAGACTGGATTGGATGTCCTGTAGAGAACCCTTTCAACCCAATTTATTCTCTAATCCTATGATCCTTCCTTGGATTTCAATTTGCACCAGGAAGCACAGGAGCACCAACATCCTGTATTGAAGTTGGAGATTTGCCTTGGACTTCTCAGCAGTAACAGGTGCTGCAGAGCATTGGTCTGCAGCATTGGCAGATTGGAGATGTAACTGTGGCCGGGTTATCAGTCATGGCAATGTGGCTCTGTTTTACTTCTTCTGCCTTTGTGGAGACAAACTCTCTGGATTTCCTTGTGCAATTGCAACAGTTGGCATCATTTTGTATTTAGAAGCAAGTAACCAAGACAACTTTCTTTTCTGAATTAAAAGTTTCCACATACATGAATTTTCGTAAAAAACCTGAAACAAAACAAAACTCCATTGGAAATTGAACTAAAACTTTTTCTTCTAAATTATTTAATTTCTTATCAGAATTATATCAGCCCTGACAAAAGCTGATGAATCAGTAATAATATATATTTTTTACAAAGCCAGTCAGTTATCTCCCGAAAGACCAACAATAGATTTTCTCTATACTTTAACTACTGCTTTTACTATGATTCAGGCAAGGATTTACATAGGTTAGCCAAAGATCCTAATCTTGAAATGAATTTACTTTTGTTACTCCTGTTGTCTGGGGACTTTTCCTAAACTGCTTGTGTAGTTTTATTATTTTTTTGTATTTTGTTCTCAATAGAAGAAATATGTTGAATTAGTAATTTTTTTTCTCTCCAACGAACCAGAAAATCTGTTTTAATATTTCCAGTTTACAAAATGTCAATTTAAAGATGGACTATTTCTCAAATGTGAAACTCAAGGCTTTTTATGCTAGACAGTGCTAGAAATGTAATACGCTTACTATAACCTTGCTTACTACAGCAAGCCATCAGACTCCTATAAACTGATGTTACAGCAGATAAAATGGGGGATTTTTGTGAAGAAAAGGCCAAAACAAAACCCTTAGGAGAAAATGTTTGTTCTTCAAAATCTATTAGTAGCTAAGCACGTGCTGTGAAGATCAGTGTCAGTGTTTGACACCTGTGGTTTTAGCTTTTTTTTTTTGTAATGTTACATAGAATTCATGTGAATAATAGATGGGAGGCAGAGCTTTGTCCTTGGTATGTGCACTTAACTAACTTCAAATTAACAACAGAACATCTCAAAAGGCAGCTGAAATCATGGAGGACAAACACAGCTAATTATCACTAATATAATGATAACTATATGAACTATAACTAATCCCTCCTTAATATTTCATTACTACTGTTTCAATTTCTTATTATCCTTGCTTTAGAGTTAAGAACAATACAGAGATTAGCTTAACCAATTCAAAGAGCTGTACTCCTCTGCTTGCCAGGTCCCTTTCCCTTGTTGCAGTTTTAGTTTCCAATCCCAGTAAACAGCTACAGACTGAGTGATTGTAACCTCTCACCGCCTTTTCATGTTTGTTTCCTGAAATAAAACAGATTTAATTCCATTCATTGTTTCAGTCTGACAGGTGGGTTACATCAATACAGCATGATGTAAAACATCTTTTTGCTGGAAGCCTTGCAATCTAGGTAATTTTATTTATTTTAGTATAATAAACATCTAATCCATGGTCAGACACTGCCTGAAGCCTCTGTTTATCTGCTATGTTGGAAGACATTTTATTCATGCCATGTGTCTCAGAACCTTATGAGTCTTGAAAAAGACTGTGAACCAGAAACAATTGCAAAATCAATTCTGCAAGAGCTCCTTCCCTTTTGGAAACATTGCCACTAATCTAGGCTCCTTATTTGAATGGTCACATGTAAATGGTGTAATTGGTTTTCAGGTTTGGAGTTACCATCAAAAGAAGTTAGTCAAAAAAGAAATTATGGGAGGTCAAGGGAATAGGGAAATTGAAAGTCTTTTGAGTTAATTATACAATACTGGCAATTTAGGAAATGTTGAGGCTGATGCAATTGTGTCTTTTCAATGATAAGTGTCATACTGTTCCTTAGCTTTTCTAGAGCTGGCTGACATGTGATCATAAAATTGCCTGTCTTTTAGAAAAATCTAAAATTAATCTCCTTGAAATGAGTAGAAACAAATCTACTTTTAAAGAATTTGGAGTTGCTGTGTCGGTTTTGTTTTCCTGACAACTCAGATTCACAAGGAAAGATCACATAGACCTTGCTTACTTAACTGATTGAATAAAATTGGTGATATCCTTTTACTGAACCTTTTCAGTCACTAGCTGGGTGTCATGAACTTTAGTTCTCTTGGAGACTTGAGACATAGTCTGCCCAGACTCAAAAAATGAATTTTCCCCACTCTGTTTTATTTCCAGTGAGAGGGGCATGCTGTTGTCAGATCTCTGGTAGTCAGATCACACTGGTCTCTGCCTGGTCATGTTTCAAACCATGAAAGAACAGGGCAGCCACCCTTCAGGAGGGCTTATTCTGCTGGCATTGGGAAGGTGAAACCCTTCTGGGCCCAGGTCAATCCCATTTCCTAAGAAAGCTTTCTCCCACTGACCATACTGGGCAGTTATTCTATTCTATTCTATTCTATTCTATTCTATTCTATTCTATTCTATTCTATTCTATTCTTTTCTTTTCTTTTCCGTCTCCTCTTGAAACCTGTGGCAGATAAGAGTGAGTGAGTGTTTTGGGAAGGAACTGGGTGGTTCACAGGTAGATTGAGTTGTGAAAACTCTTTGCTTAATCATGTTTTTAAAAGGCTTTTAGATAGAAAAATAGGGAATAAGGGCACTTCTGTACAGATATATGTATACTGCCCCATCTGCATCGCTTACCTGGGTGAGGAAAAGCTCTCTCTCACCTGGCCACCAGATGGAGGCATTGCAGAGATATTGATTAATTGGCAAATAGAGCATATCAGTGAGTCATTTGCATATAAAAATCACCTCCCTTTGTCTTTTATTCCACATTTTTATAAGCATTGCACACAGATGACATGCCTCATCAATTAATTTGAAATAACATAAAAATGCCCTTAAGAAAACACCTGATAAAATTTCAAAGGATTGCTGCAATTATGGAGGCAGATTTTCTGTTTTGGTTGTTTTTGGGTTTTTTTTTAAGCTTTTTGGAGGTTGTTTCTTGGTTTTGGTTCCTACTTCCCGCTGTTGGACATAAAAGGCTTTTTCCCTTATCAGTTTTGTCATTAGTTTACCAGATGCTGATTTGGCAAGCATTACAAAGCACTGCTTTTTATTGCATATGAAAATACAGTGTAGGTTGTGTTTTTCATTTGATAGCCACCAACCATTTTCATGATAGGTTAAATTATCCCATCATGTTTCATAAAGAGAAAGAGCTTGATTCTGTTTTGATTGTGTTCTTAATCCTCTAAGGCAGCTGAACAACTATGAAAATTCTCTGTAAGCTAAAAAAAAAAACCATAATGGTTTCAAGTTATTTATGTTTGAAGGTTGGTGTAAATATATTAAGAACGGAGTTTGTCTAGTTATAAACTAGAAAAAAAAGATATAAACTTTTAAAATTCATGGAAACTCATTGATGTAAAAGTCCATTCTCGTGATTGAAACTCTCAAAATATAACTTTGAAGTAATAAATTATGGATTTCTATATTAAGCAGATGATTACTTAGGGTATTTTCTAAAGACTACTTTTTTCTTATTTAGCAAGACCTTTCTTAGAAAATATCCTATATCGGAAGATATATACCTGCATGTTTCTAAATAAAAGGTAGATTAATTCTTTTACTTAGTGCCAAAAATTTAATGACTAAAAACAATAAAATCTCACTTACAGAACTGTGATATTCCTTAAGCAGAAGCTGGGCAATTTTTACGCTGACATCAATTCATGCCATGTCTGTAATCTTTATCATGAGAGATAAGATAGAAAATGTCCTGCCGTTTGCTGATCTGATAAAGCAAACAGATTTGATGAAAAACAGCAGAATGAAACAGATAAGATCTGCTTTATGGATCTCTTTGTAGTGCTTCAATTAGGCAAAAGGAGTGTTTTTGAAATTTTTGAAGGTTAGGGATAGCTCTTTAAATTTATTTGATAATGAATTTCTGTTTCTTGTACTGAGCTGCATTCTGCATTCTCTTTTAGTGTGAAGATGTTGTAATATAACTTAGTAAAAAGCGTCTTTTTGTTGTGGGTGAAAACAAGCATGTGAAATAGTTTTTATTTCAAAACTTGATTTTTTAAGAAACAAGTGGGGAAACTGAAGGCAAAGTGAATTCCTTATCTTCCCAAAATTTATCTTCCCACTCTGAATAACGCTGTTTGCACATTTATATTCAGAGGATATAAATTCACCCAGTTTAGTCATGCTGTCTTTCTGTATCTTGTTTCTGCTCCCTTCTTAAGCAGGTTTTCTTTTGCCTTTGAATTTCTGTTGCACTTATAAATGTTTCCTAATTTTCTCCCTGTGTTTTCAATAGAGAGGCCTTGACATGGACAGCACATGTGCATGTCTGTTTGCAGAGATAATACATCCTGTATATATTTTCTGTGAAGGTCACTATCTACACCTCTAATTCTCTCATCACAAGAAGTTTGGGGATTTGGTTGGTTTGTTTGTTTATTTGCATAGGGTTTTTTGTCATCATTTCATGCAGAAAACCTTTATCTGTTTCATCTTTTGGCCCAGACACATTATTGATACATAAAAACTTGCAAAATGTCTTATAGGAATTGTTAAATCTAAGTCCTTAGAAAATATTTCCCCAGTTACCTTTCTGTATCTGAAAATGGATTTTAATCAAGTGGGTAAGGGGCATAAAGCAAGGACTTATACAGAGGAAATAATGCAAACAGTTATGCTGAGCTCCGTATCTCAAAGTTATTAAGATGCAAATTTGTATTTGTTCATATTTCTACTTGCATATCTTCTGAATTGCTTTTTCTGTCCTTTTCACTTCATCTTGCATGAGGAAAGATAAAAGCCCTTAACACGTAAGACAAATGTTGATGTGATTTGCAGCCCAATGCCAAAGGTCCATAGCCCCTATTTAAAAGCAGATCCTGAGCTAATATTAAGGCACTAAAGGGGGTTGGTGAAATCCCTAAATGAAACACCAGATAAGTAAAAAAGATGCTTAAGTGTAAGCCGGGATGCCTTTCAGGTCAGAATGTCCTGGTGTTTCCACTGCTGGTGTTACCTAAGTTCATCCGACTTGACATGCAAAAGTTTGAAAGCTCTGCCTCCTAAATCTCTGCTACATACAAATAAGAAAAGTTTGTTTAAAATCAAGTTAACACTTGCAGAAATCTGCAGTTCAAGAAACAAAATGTCTCTCCCCTCTCTTGTTTTCTTCTGACAGCTAACCCAAGTGCATCGTCAGCTGGTCATCTGCTGCTGGCTTTTCTGGAGAGGGCAGTGGTGCTCATCCTTGCCCTCTAACTCACTCTTCTTTACCATGCAGGTGCTTCCCTGTTGGGGTTTTAGGAGTTCTCCTTTTTTTTTTCTGTTAAAGGAATTTTACCCATACGTGTTCCTAGGGGGACAAATTTCTGGGTATTTCAGATAAACAAAAGACCTGGCTATAGGGGTGGGGTGCGTCTGATTACTCTTTTTCACTCGGGTTGGTGGGCAGTGAGTTCCCGGCATTTGGACAGAGAGAGAGGCTGCTTCTTCAGCTGCCTTCCTTCTACCGGAGAGACCCCGGGACCCCAAGCCCACCTTCCCTGCCCTGTTGGAAGCTGGGCCATGGCCGCCCTGCCCCTGCTGTTGCTTCGAGCCTTCGCTACATTGTAGCCATGCTCAACCTGCCTGCCCAGACCTCCGGGGGGTTCCCACCACAGCTCCACAGTTTGGATACATCTCGTCTGCCACCCAGGATTTGTGCTCATCCCTGCCGTTCCAGCCTGCCGTTTCCAGCCTGCTGTTCCCGAGGGTCCGGCCGGACACCGGGATCGGCTGCCCAGGGGTTTGTGAAGCCTTTGCTCCTTCCCTTCCCGGGATCCCAGGGCACCAGTGCCGCGTGCTCCCCGAGCTCGCTCCGGAGCGCCCCCTGCAGCCGCGGGGGAACCATCGCACCTGCCCTGCTCACCGGGAGCCGCCAGCGCCCCTGCCGGCTGCGAGCGGAACTGCACCCGAGGGGAAAGGGCCTGACAGCCGAGAAGGCTGGGACTGGGTTTGTGATTGTTTGCTGTTACTGCCAGAGTTATTGTTGTTTGTTTGACTGGTTACATACATATATATGTATATATATATATATATATATATATGTAGTAAAGAACTGTTATTCCTATTTCCCACATCTTTGCCTGAAAGCCCCTTGATTTCAAAATTATAATAACTCAGAGGGAAGGGGGGTCGCATCTGCCATTCCAAGGGAGGCTCCTGCCTTCCTTAGCAGACACCTGTCTTTCAAACCAAGACATTCCCTTACTTGTTGTGCAGCTGGGACACATAAGGGAAAATACAAGTCTGTAGAATATACATGATAGTGGTAAATCTAAAATCGGATTCCAGTTGGATGAAGTACAATGTGCTTTCAGGTATTTCTGCCAGTTTTGGCTGATGAAGTGACCTAGCTGTATAGATTACATCCACAGAATAGGTGGGAAAGTAAAGTTGTAAAAACAGTCAAAGTCTTGCTAAAAATTCTCATCTGTGAGGCCACATTTTTGTGTCTATTACAAGGCATGAGTAATGGAGTGGCAGGTAATTTTTAGCTGGTAGTTCATTTACACCCTCAGAATTTGTATGAGCCATTGGACAGAAGGAAAAAAATGCCAGGGACAACACATTGTAGTGCCAGCCACTTCATTCCAATTGCAAAGAAGAGAGATTTAATTTGCAGAGAGATTTAAAATTACTTTTTTTTCTTTTCTCCTCATCTTAGAGGTCCTTTGCCTCTGATATTGACCAGTGTTTGTATCTCTGTGTTTTTCTAGATTTTCTTCTGGCATTTACCAGATGTTAACCAAAATACTAATTAAAATTAATGAACTTAACCAAAATGCTACTTGTATTTTGGTTTTCCAAAGTATTTGTGATGCATCTGTGTAGTAAAAATTATCTTCAAAAACCTCATTCCAAGTGGGGTGTATCTTGATTTCCCATGTACTTGTATCTTGTGGATAGATTTTTCTGTTGTCTGAGAAGGCATTTTCTGACTGAAGCATTTTCCTCTGACTGTCAAAAAATATTTCTGGTACCATGGAAAAGTTGATATTCTGCTTTAGTCTGTGAAATCTCTTTTCACTGCTTAGGTACCTACTTTGTAAAAAGCTGTAGGAATATAATGGTTTACTCGTGGTAAAAGTTATTTTATTAGTTGGAATAAAATTTAGCAATGAAGTTAAAAATGTCTTTGGAGAGAAACACAGGGGCAGCCTTACTGCCTAGGCATTAGTTTCAAAGGGGCTAGGTTTAAAAAGGTTTGATTTGTCTCATAATCATAAAATGGTGTGGGTTTTAAGGGACCCTTAAACATCATCTCCTTCCAACTTCCCATGGGCAGGAACACCTACTAGATGAGGTTGCTGAGAGCACCATGCAACCTGGCCTTGAACACTTCCAGGGATGGGGCATCCGCAACTCTCTGGATGACCTGTTTCAGGAGCTCATCACCTTCACAGTCAAGAATTTCTTCCTAATATCTAATCTAAACATACCCTCACATTTAAAGCCAATCCCCTTTTTCCTATGCTTGGGAGAAGGATTTTTTGCTCTAGCCCATTCCCCATCACCTACATGTCTTGGGGGCAGCTCCTGAATCCTCTTCTGCTCTTTTGAAAGGCTGCACAGCCTTTCAGGATTTTAGCAGGTTGTTCTAATGATCTCCAGGACAGGGCTGAAGGACAGCTGGATAAATGAGCCCGTTGACAGATCCTGAGGTTCCCCTTGCAAATCACCTAAATAAAGCTGCGGTATTCCATAACACTGCAGGAGCACAGTTAATTAGTACACAAATTAAAATCAACAGATGAAGCTCAGCCCAAAACCTGGGTGCCCTGAGTCGCTTAACTGTGACCATGCATATGGAACTGGAAGGAGTAGTGCTGTTTCGCTGGCATGAACATCCCAGGAACCCAGTGCAGAAAAATTTTGCACCCAGTCCTGGCTAGAGTGTTATAAGATGAAGCAAGATGTAACGAAGGGATGGATGACTGGGACTGGGGAGGAAAACTGGGGGAAACATGGTTCCAGTTTTCTTTATAATTTATACTTAAGTTTTGTTTAAAAAGTAATTCTAAAATTAGCAGAGTGTGTGTTTAAAGAGTTTTGCTTGGACCCAGAAAACAATTTTTTCAGAGCTGTCACACAGATGCAGTATTAGAACTTTTGGGATCAGAGAAACAGGAAAAATAACAACTTTCTTTTTTTTCCCCATGGACATTTCAAATGCCCAGGATAAGTATTTATGACACATGCAACCATTCCTGAAATCAAAGGCTCATTAGAGCTGCAGATAAAATGCACTAATTAAATGGTTAGCTGTAAGTTTATTTTAAACATTCTTTTTATGTTGATGTCCACAAACCAACTCAGCTAGGGGTTCCTACATTGCCAGTGCTGTAGAGATCTAAAGCAGCCATCCCTCTTGGAGCTGTACTATAAAACTAGTGTTTGCTGTTTAAGTTCTATTTTTTTCATCATCCAGAATAAAGGATCTACTGACACTGAGCAATGCTGTTTTCACTTTTCATGTCTGTACTCTTTCCTCTCTGAAAAAGCTTCGCTCTTCTTTTTGTTGCTAAGAGAAAAGGAATGTTGTCAGGGAAAAAGTGTCCAGCACATACTGATGTGTCCTCTGTCAGATGTCAAAAGCACCCCTCCTAAATATTTTCATGTGCATACAGCAGACAAGTCTTAAACATGAGGGAAAGGAAAGGTGGAATTGGCCAGCCTTGCTCAATGATGTTCAAAACACTACCTCCAAATATTCTGTAGTGTACTGGCTTATTTGTTCATAGCCCAAGCAAAGGATAAACCACCAGGCCTAAAACTTAAGGTTTTTTCACCTTACTCATTTAGAAGTGAAGTTTGTTCTTCCATTTTAAAATGTCTCATGTTAGTGTTACATGGTCAGTGTGTGCAAAAACCCCTCAGAAAAGGAGCAGCCTGGGGTGTGGCTGAGCCAGATGAGGCAGTGGTTTGCTCCTGCTAGGATTGCTCTTGAAACTGTGAACATCCATCCTGTTGCTGAGGGCTACCATGGTGTCTGTGGCACACGCCAGGAGCAGCAGGCTGAGGTGCTTAGTGGGTGGTTGGACTGTCCTTAGCTGCGTGTTTGGATTTACTCCATAATGTAGAATTAAACCTTCTGGTTCACAGTTTCAAGCCTTTTGGATTTAGATGGCTGACAAAGCGTTAAGTGAAAATCTCCTGGGGGAGGAAGAGGCAGTCCCTGTGCCATCCTAGAGTCAGGGCTGTGTGTTCTCAGTTATCAGCGTTACATTGCTGGAATATGGAAAAGGCATTTCTGGACCATGGAATACTTCTCTTGCTCATCAGACATCCTGTGGTAAGGATGCTTTAGGACAGGTTGTTGTACTTTACAGTGTGTGTGCTTGTACTTGCACACATTTCATCAGCACATTTGGTAAAGACTTCAAACATATCAGTTGGTGTTTTCCACTAAAATAGTTTGTGGCTGCAAGCAACGTGGAAAGAAGTTGGAAATTAAATGTAGGTAGGTAACACTTGGTTCAAGAAGTTGGTAAAGGCTGATGTTTTAAAAAGCTAAAGAAGTTAAAAGGAAATGGATACATGTTATCACAGTTTTGTCATGCTATTTGCATAAAATTATGCATCTGGTAGATTTTGGCCTATCGAGACTTTGTTCCAGCATATCTGGGTTATTGACCTAAATTAGCATTTCTGTTGTCCTAAAACAAAGAAGAAGCAAAAATGGTGGTTTCAGGAATAATGATGTACAGCTGTGTGTCAGTATGGTCTCTGCAAAGAGTCTGGATTGGGTCCTTATATGGGAGAGTTGCACCCAATGACTGCTGCTGTAAGGAATGCTTTGGCTCTGGTCATCCACAAATCATCATGAACAAAAGGGGAGAAAATTGGTTGTATTTCTCCCAAGCTATTCAGCTGCTAGCCTAAGCCTAACTTTGGTCAGGAAACTACCAGAGAAAGGACTTGTGACTTTCTTTTCTAGAATTTCTGTTTGCTGGTTTCCAACCATAAACAATTTTTCTTTCCATTTTACCTCTGGACTAATTTAAGATTCATCTTCTAATATCTTTGGGTTTTGGATAAACAATTAGCTCACTTTTGGGGCACTTCTTTCTTTTGCTTTTCAGATTTGCATTATATAGTATGGTTCTGGTGATCACTGTCTGTGGTTCAGTCATGCTTTTTGGCTTGGCAGGGCTGTGGAGAGCCAGTTCAAGTCTGGAGCCAGCAGTGTCCTGTCAGCACAGGGAAGTAGCCCAGTATCCTGCAGTGATGCTGACCAGCCACGCTTTTATCAGTGCTTTACCTCAGCTCCACAGCCACAGCCCCTGCTTTAACTCAACTTGCAAAACTGTTTCTTCTTGGAGAAACAAAAGCCATAAAAGTCAAAAATGCTGATGAGCAAATCAAGGTGATTAGGGAGTTTCAATCACCCCCCCCCTCCCCCCGCTTTGTGTTGAGCTAGCTGTCTACTGTGGAATTGTTTATAAATCATAAATAGTCACTGTCCGATTTTTTGTGTCTTGCAAAACTCAGTTATTATCTCACTCATCTCTCTCAAGGGTTAAGATTACAGCTGGGTATTCTCTCCTTTCATTTTAGAAAATAATACAACTCGCAGAAAAAAAATTCTTCTTTTATCTTGTCTTGCTAGATCTGTGTACAAACAGCTCATATTGTCCTCAGCTGATTGAGTTTGTTGAACAGGCAATTGTTAAAAGCAGAATTTCACAGATAAGATGTTCTTCAAATTTCAACTATTACCTGCGACACTCAAGTGAGGTTTCTGTACTATTCTTGCCTCATACAATGAAAAAGATTGTTTAAAAGTCTCCTGCAGAGAAGAGTAGTGCATATACAGTTTTTGGAAAATGACGTCTTCCCTAGGAATTCATACACAGAAAGCAGGAGTCCGTTTTCATGAACTATACTCTGGGGGTGCTTGACATTCTTTCCATTTGTAAAAAGCAGACAAAAGGAATGTGGATATTACAGCTTTAAATGAATATTCATTGTGTTATTTGTTCCTCAGTAACATTTCACACAGAAACAGAGACTTGCAGTTTAGGTAATTCTGATGACGAGTGAACAAGAAAGAGTTTCCTATTTGTAAATCAGATTTGCCTTTTAAATGGTTTACTCTTTTGCCAACTTGTTATTTAGCACCATGTCAGTATTGGAAAAAATACTAAAAATTAGTTGAAATTAATTGTGCTTTGCTTGAGCAAAAATTTCTTTTTTAAGAAATGTTATTCACAGAGATGTCCTTTAAACCTCTAAATTCAAAAAGTTAATTTTGTTATGCCTAAACGGACTTTTTTTAAGGTGATTGAAATTGATAGTAATATAGTGGAAAAAAAAGGGTAAACAAAACTGTCTTTACAGTTGGAAATTTCCTTAATAAATCTGGGTGCAGTTCTGTCTGGTGCCATACACAGTACTTATTTATACAAAATAAGCAAATCTATCCTGTCTCAAAGATTTAATTGATCAAGTATCAGAGAAGTTACTGAGAGAAAATGCAGTTAGGGGTTTTTCTTGCTACATAAGCTCATTTTTATATGACTGAAACTGCTTTGGTGATTTTTATTCTACAGCATAATGGTTAGTGATGGACTTTTGGACCAGCCACTGAAATAACATTTTGCAGCAAAGGTTTTGGCTATGGGAAGCTGTGCTTTGTAATAGCATGCAAGGGCACTTAAAAGTATTTCTTTAGGCAAAAAAGAAGTTTTGCTAGCTCTGTGATTATAATAGAGATGGTGTAAACTTTGTGTTAGTAGAGACAAAAATTCTGGTCAAGTCTGATAACATTTTCCTGTAAAATATTAACTTCTTCTAACTGAAGAATAAATGGCAATACATTCTCTTATAGATACATTTCCTCATTAATTTAAGACACTGTCAGGTTTATGGTGCAGGATATTATGTCATAAATTCTCAAGTTAATATCTCCAAATAGTCACTGTTCCCTCTGTTCATTACTGTCTAGTGATTTCTCAGTATTTTGCTGCTTTTCTTAGCATTTCTGCTGGTTACGAGACACTATTTGTTTCTTGCCAGGATTAGTTTCTTAACAAAACTCTCTTAGGGTAGATTTTAAGCTATAGATTTGAAGATGTCAGAGAAGGGATGAAATTAAACAAGGTCTATTTTCATGGGAGCTTGGGACTTATTTATATATCTTCTTTTAAATTTTCAATTTTCTTTTCATTTAGAAACATATTTGGATTAAGCTGGATTGATACATTGTGATGCCTACAGTTCTTCTTTCTAAGTCTTGTGAAAGAGAACTTGATTTGATGACCTTATTGAAAGCTAATTACTGCTAGTAGATTATTGAGAAACCACTTAAATAAGCAAGGGAGTCTATAACACTCCTAAGATCTCTATAAAATACTGCTTTTGATGTAGGTGAAGAAGCCTTTGGTCTATTCTGAAAACAGGTAGAAAAGAGCACGATGTTTTACTTTTCATTGAGGAGAATACTAATTTCTCTTCTTACAAATGTGGTTATTTGAGGTTCATTTTTATATTTTGATGATATATGACTAATAGGAAATGTGTTACCTTAACATTGGTTTACATAATCTCTGAAACACTCTGCATTTTAATATTTTTGAAGGTGATATAATTGACAGATGGAAGTAGCAGCCAGCCATAGGTCCTGTCAGTGTGTGGATGTAGTTTGCTAGGAATACTGAAATGACAGATTTCAACATGCCTTGGCATACAACACGCTATGGATGATTTGCTTTCCCAGCCACGAGTTATAGATGATCCAGTAACCTGTAAATATCGATGTACATTTTTGCACAGTGTGCTATGAATGACTGACCTAACCATACACAATCTATAGCTGACCCAGTCTCCTCTGTATGTTAACTATATGTTCTCACAGTGCTATTGTGATATTTCATGTATTAAGTCAGCAGAGTGTCCTAGGATCTTGGTTCTCCATCAGAACACCAGAGCCCATCTCAAGTCTCATGGCATGTATGAAACATTTCCCTTGTGCTAGGTCTGTGTGTTCATGAGCTGAGCTATCAGTACAGTTCTCTAGAAATGCTGGGAACTTGGGATGGTGCTAAGCCAAGAGATAGCTTTGTTGCAATCAATGACTTGCCTTTGGTCAGTCCAGAGTTACCTACAGATAGAGTTACTCTGGCAGGTTTTTTTTAACTTGAAATTAGGCTGTGCTTTTTGTTGTTTCTAATGGGTTTTACTGCAGTTACCATCATTACATTTTGCCCTCAGCTGCTAACAGAATCTGGTCTGTTTGTTCGTGTATTGAATGCAACATCACCACAGCTCTTTAAATTGAAGTTTCCAATTTACTTTAGACTTTGACTTATTTGTTTTCTGTAGTCTTGGGGCATTACTCGCTCTAGTGCATCAGGGGTCAGGCTCTTTGCTCAGTGCAGAATCAGGCAGAAAACTGTGCTGTGTGATGTGGCTGCCAGCAACCAGATATACGGTTGCTTTCTAGTGAAGTGTGTGGGCAAGGAATTTGGGAATGCAATATTAAAGCTGTAGGCAGGTGCCTCAGTTTCCACAATGGCAGCAGTTTTCATTGAGCTTGACTTCAGGTCCAAGGTTTACTGGTCTCAGGGGACAGAAACAGATTGAAGGTGGGTTGCAGGGGTTTGAGAGATCAGGATTTTCCCTTCATGACAGGGATGTAGGAATGGACACTTATGGGAAATGAGCAATTGAAAGAAAAAGGAAAGCTGGTTCTCTGATGATTTTTCAGTGCACAAGGTGCCACAACAGAACTGTTCTTGTTGCCAAATTCTTTTGTTTGACCGGCTAGTCCTTTTTTCCCCTTTCAGTTTATGTGAATTAATAATAGATTTAAGCAAGAAATTAAAATGGCTCAAATTTATGAATATTTTCCTATTAATCATCTCTGTAAAATCTTTCTTTTAAAATTCAGTGATTGACCTGCCATCTCAAGTCTCTTGCTTTAATTAGAGATGTCACTGTTTAGGCAGCTCAAGCATTGGCAGTGCTCTGTTCATCTGGCACACCTGCTTTTTGCCATAAACTGATGGCTGCACAGCCTCCTTCTGTGAGTGGAAGGAACGAAGAGAGTAACACAAGTAGGAGGTGAAGACAAATTTGTCACTCAGTTTCTCCTGCTACTTTCTTTGTCTGTTTAGGAACACTAAAGCCAGTATGTAGTGCTTTCTGTATGAATTGAGGACTGGGTTTTGGACAGGAAAGTGATACTGACTAAGAATAAATGGTCTTGAATTAGAACAAAACAGCTATATTGGAATGCCTGCTCAGGTGCATGCCATCAGTATACTTTTGTGTGTTTGTTTATACATCAGTGTGCTTGTGTATTCCCCAGTGGCCTTTGCTCTTAGCCCATTTGGATCCCTCTTCACAGTACTCCAGTCTTCTGTCTTAAAGCTTAATCAGGGTACAGTTGTGATTGCAAAGATAGTGAAGGATAAGTAGAATTAGAAAAGGAAAAGCACAACATGAAGTCCTTGTGGACTACTTCCTACTATGTATAAACAAGCTGAGACAAGAATGTCCGTCACAATACATTGCAGATAAAAACCCCATTCAATATGAACTGCTGCATGTTATATTCAAAATGGCTCCAAACTTTATGTATCTAGTCAAAGTTCCCTCTGATCTCCTAGGGATAGGTGTTCACACTGTAACTTTACAACTAAATTTTATGCCTAAAAATACACCCCCAAATTCTAGTATTTCAAACCCCAAATCACCTGCTTCACCGTATGTTATGTAAAACTTAGCTCATTGAAATGACTGGTCGTATTTCATTATGTGTGCCATTGAACTAGTGTGCACTTCTGCATTTTTTGTTTTGGTTTGGTTTTTTGTTAAGGAGAAGTATGAAAACATTTAGTAAAACATAGCCAGAAAATACAGCTTAAAATAATGTGGCCTTTCTGCATTTAAACCATTGCATGTGGGGATGGGCAGTACCTTATTACAGACCCCAAACAAGGCAAAGGAGTTTCACATGACCCGTGAATCTTTGTAGGATGTGCATGTTGGAGAGTGGGATCTTCAGCTGTCACGACTAAAAACTTAAATTTGGAGCTCTGCTGTACATGCCCTACAAAACTGCCAAACCCCACTGTATAAAACAGAGGGGGAGGGTAGATTATCTTCAGGGTCCCTTTAAAAACGCAAATACTAACCTAGAGGTAAAGAAGCAAGATGTTAAATCTCGTGATTTTGTTGTTTCCTAGTGCAATATATGCTGAAAATCTAAATGGCAGATCAATAGACCTGGAAGATCAAAATGCAACAGTTTCTGTTCTTGGAAAGATTATTTCAGTCCCCAAAAATATTTCTAGGCTCCTGTACAGTGACATTTGAATTTAGGTTTTCAGTATGCTAACTGATTAGATGAGACCTGAATTATACTCTGAAACTGAATAGTCTGTGGGTTCAGTGATCTGAATTTGGGCCACCATTTCATTTATTTGTGTCTCTCTTCTTTCCCTGAACTTGAGTTTTCAAGTAATGGCAGCTGTCTGTGTATGACAAATGAAGACAATTATAAATGTGTGGAATTGGATTGAAATCAAACCCAGCAATATTTTAGACATCTGTTATCCCAAAATACAGTCACCAAGTAAACATGGGAAGAGAGGAGGATTGAGTTTCTAAATTTTTCATAGAGTTACTGTGGTGTCTTAATGTGTTTTGGAGTACATGAGAAGAGGTAGAGAAGTAAAACCATCACTGTTCTGTTTAGTTTCCTCTGGTGCTTGGGAAAGGGATTTATTCAAGGCATGAGTTATTAACTGCATTGGGTGAAGACTTCTGTTCCTGTTATGTATTTTCATTCAATAGCTCTGAGATCCTGTGAGAAAAAGGCAGGACCTGCTCAACAGGTATCAGATATTAGTTTTCTGTGTCTGCAGACCAAAGTTGCCTTTGAATGTTTAGAAGGAGTGATCAAACCTCACTATCATCATCTCTGTACAACCGAAGTTCCCTGTTTTGGCAAATTGTTTCTGATGACAGGCAATTGAAGGTGGTTGATTTTTAATTTTAGTTTATTTTTAACTGAAGCTTCACTACCGCTGCTTATCATAAGACATATATGCTATTCTTTGTTGAACTTTGAGTAACACAGGCAGAACCTCTGCCCTTGATCTTGTCAAATCTTGTAAAAAACTTTGAGAGTTAGAGTAGGTCCTCTTAGAACTTGGTGTCTTCCCTAGACAGCAAAAGCTGTTTGGTTTTTCTAAAATGATACTTTTACTAGGAACTGGTATTTTTCAGATACCAACTCAAGTATTTCTACTTGAGGGTGTTATTTTTTCAGATAATAGGTTCATTTCTTGCACTTCAGTGCATTTCATGTTTTGAAGTAAGCTATTCAGATACCTCAGGATGCACCAGTGATAAATCAGTCAAGTGTTTTCTTATGAATATTGTCACTTTCCATGGTTTCACAGTGAAAAGACTAACGATAAGTTTATAGATTAGTCTCAGCAAAAAAAAATTGGTACATCTTTCAAAGATAACAGAAAAGGTATGACCGTGGAAGCTGACCCCTCCACACTGAGCATTCTGCACTCTGCTGGCCTTGAGTGAGACAAAGGCCAAGAAGCCAAGGAGAGACAGTCTCTAGGAGCCAGAGCTACATGGAGGAGATAGGCTGTATGGATGTAAGGAAATAGAGAAGAAGAGGTTGGAAACTTCTTACAGACACTGGAGAAATGCAGAAAGCTGGCAAGGTGTTTCTCTGGATAATTACAGTGGGCTTCCAGGAGATAAAAAGCTTAAAGTTAATTTACGAAAGGATCAGATGCTCTGAGTGATGTCAAATAAACTTCTCAGCTGCACTTTCTGTGATTTTGTAAGGCAGAGAAATGTATATTTCTGCTGCTTCTCTGCATCTAGATGTAACCCACATTTTATTAAGTGCTTGTAGTTTTATCTTCTATCTGACCAGTAAAAGGAGAGATTTGAGATTTCCTTGCAGCACTGTGAACTGAGAGAAATTTTCAGATACGAGGAGTGCAAGAACTAATGTGTCAGAATGGATGGCAGCTCCTGACTTCACAGGCTAAATATCTGCCTGCAGCCATATCTTCACTAGAGAGCTGCAGATGCCTAAGTACAAGATGTGTAAACAAATTGACGATTTTTGCAGTAATTACAGAGATGTAAACTGTGGGTGGGTTTTAATGCTTTTCTTCTTTTTCATTATGTATTGTCTTTATTTTTTGTGAGTTAGCATGTTAGGACATTGTCATTGGTGGCGTGGTTACCCTACTGTTTGCTTTGATTATTCAGGCACTTGCACGGATGTGTGGCAGAACGTGACTCTTAAACGATTTCCCAAGCTACCATCTTCCAGCTGACACCTTAAGTAACTGTGTGCATTCCCATAGCCCAGCATGGTTGTAAACTTAAATGCATTTCCAGCCTCAGTGTAAAAGCTAATAGCAAGAAAACCCACTCAACCAAGAACCTCCTGTGTTATTATTTCCTACATTTTCAAATTTTATTAAGTACATGTTATTTATATATGAAAGTGTAATTGTGAGCTGGCATGGTGACTAAGCTGGTGGTTAGTGACTGTAAAATCAGCAGGACATAATTTTTTGGCTGTCTCCATGCACCTAATTTAGGATGTTGTTGCCTAAATTTTTGTTTCATATATTGATATCAAGCATCTTAGGATCTAATTCTCATATTTGGGTATGGTGATAAGTAGCCTGATATAGGACTGTGCAATTAAGAATGTAAATCATCAGAGTGAGTACATTATCCAGCTTTACAAAGGGTTTAAAGAAAAAAAAATTATGTTCTTTATTTCACATTATTCATGTTGTTATTTTTGTTATGATATTAGCTCTCTGTTGGTGACACACCTCTGAAAAAAGACGAGCCCTTAGCTGGAGCAGTGAGACATTCACCTCAGCAGAAAAAAATTTAACACTATGCTTATAATAGGATCTCCATGTCTGATATGCTTTGAGTAGAAGCATATGTTTTGGTTTGTTTTCTGTTGGTGTTTGGTTTTGTGGATTTGGGTTTTTCGTGATTGTTTTGTGGGGTTTTGTTTGTTTTAAATACTGAAGAGTTCACCATGTAAAAAGTAATTTAAAAATACTTTAAACACTTGACCCCTGTCTACTCCACAATCAAGAATGCCCATATCAGTTTGAACACAAGTGCAAAACATTGTAACTAACATTTCACCATGAGTGGAAAACATGCAAGAGTTCATCTTTACCCCTCTTGTTTTGCTGTATATTCTTTTGTGAGAAATACTGAAAGATTTTACTAATAGGAGTGCCAGTAAATCCCTTAGAATTTTGTTCATAATTTTATTTTAGGCTTTCTGATTTTTGTTTAGTCTGTTTCTGATACTAGCTTCTGATTTTTCTCTTTCTCTTAGGCCTTTAAAATATTGCTCTAGGTATTGTCAGCCAATAATTCATTCATACTTTACCCATACAGCACTCTGTGCACTGCATATTATCTTGTACAATTATTTAGTTAAAACATAGTTAGAGGATGCCAACTTACCAAAGCAGATAGATGAATCCAAATATCACTTGGAAATGCAAAACCTTTGAATTCAGCTGCAGAAAACAAAAGACTCATTGACTGTAAAAAGAACTGGCCTTTGGGAATGATGTTTATATGCATCAGTACTATAAATGCATTTTACTTTGAAAAACTCCCCAGAGGGTTCATGAGGCTTGTTTGTTTCCTTTTTGCTATAAATCTGGCTGGGCTCAAGGGCTCCCATTAAACCACTGTTATGAATACAGCCTTCTGGTGGAATTACTAAAAAAGCTTTTCAGGTAATATTACAAATATAATTGCAATTAAGTTACTACTTATTTAAACTAACCCAGGTGCTGGCAGAAGTTGAAGTTTTACTTAATTTTTTCTCATTGTTTGTTGCATAATGTTGTGTTTTTTCATGTATTTTGAAAATAACCTTTCTAGAAGCATCAAAAGATTAAGAGTCTACTAAGCTGAGGCAGCTAACAACTGGGAGATGACAGAGAATAGTTTCCTTATTGGTTTTTTTTTTGGTTGGTTTTTGTTTGTTTGTTTGTGGTGGTGGTGGTGTTATTGTTTCTTTAATCTATTGAGCCTCTCCCTGCTCTGCCTCTGGCCTGGAGTTGTCAAGCATTTGGTCATTTTGGTACTGAAGTTTAGATTTCTAGCTTCAAAAATATGAATGTAAAGTGAGTTAAAGATCAGCTTTGGTATTTAGGTACCAACAAGCTTAGAATATACCTCATAGAAATAAAACTGATATCCTAGTTAATTGTATATATATTTAATAAACAGGGGCTGTTTCCATTTGGGAAGCCAAATTTACAGAAAGAATGTTCCTAGCATTTAGCTGAAAATACTTGCCCCAAAGAAATTTGTTGTTCATGTGACAGAGCCGCAAAAGTAAAATAAATCAGAACTGAATGAAATAGTTGGATTTCTTCCAGGAAACTTACAACTGTATTGGGAAAATTGAATATGCAATGAGAATTAAGGAAGGATTATAAGAACATATTAAATTCAGTTAGCAGGATAATTTAATATATTTCTAGTCTAATGAAAGAGTAGAATGCTGTCCTTTCACTGCTTTTATTAACGTTACTAATCTTTACTCATTCATATGATGCTGATGCTTTTTCTGTCAATGAAATGACTTCTGGAATACTACAGCATAAGGAGGCTACGTTAGCCTGTGAAAAGGACTGTAAGCCTGAGATAAGAACCAGGGAGGACAGATACTAGAAGGAGTGTAGGGCTGATGTAGTTTCCTTTCCATCCCTCAGTTCTCCCAAAAGCAGTGCATTTCAGTCCACACGTGCATATGCTAAGTTCTTGGTCTATCAGCATGATTTAACTGTACAAATCTGTGTTAAAAGCGGTGAACAAAATGAGATTAAATCCACCTGTTCTTGCAACAAAATGTGATGTTGTGCAGATGTAGCCATGTCATCCAGAGAAATTGCTCTTCATGCACAGGGTTGGGCAATAAGGGGACATTTGGAGGAGGAGATGGGCATGTCTTAACTGCAGTGACTGGCAGTGGGTATCAAGCCTGGACCAAACTGAAGGCACAAGCTATCAATGGAGACACTTAAGCCAAGCACTTGAGAAATTATTTAAGTAGGGATTATTTTTTTTTACACATTTTTAAACACATGTACTAAGCAAAGTAATTTAAACTGAGGTGAGTTAAATGAGTAGGAGCACTGTGATATCTGTAATTCAGTATTTTCTGTTTGTTTTTTAATGAAAATATGGTGTACTGTGGCAGTATTTCCACCACTGAATTTTTGGAAGTGCTTTTAGGCTGTGTCACCTCTACATGTCAAGCCTCAGAGCCTGAGGCTGGTGTTTGAGCTTTGGCATATTGAACGTGTCAAGTGCAGAGCTCCAGTGCTCCTCAGAGCACCTTACAAGCAGACAGACCAGCCAGGAATGAGATCCAAGAAGGGGCATCTCCTATTTGTTTCCTGTTCAAGTAAGCTGGGCAGGTAGCTGGGGCTTTCATGTTTCCCAAGAGCAGGGAGCTAAACCGCTTTTGAATAGCTCTCTGTTGCCTCTCCCTTATTCAGGGACTGGTACAGTCAGCCAGTGAAAATAGCTTACAAACAGCACAATTTCACAGTAAACTGAGTTTGTGTTCTGCATCAGTGTAAGAGATGTTAATATTTTCCAGAGGACTTGCTGTTTTAAAATAGTCGGTATGATCCCCCCTGTTTCTAGAAGACAGTTGAATGAACGGTCAGTAATTTCCTCTGGAAAGGAAGAAGATAGGTAGATTTTTAGTGCTAGAAAAGAATTTACAAAGTGTCTGAGTTTATTTACTTATTTGATCAAATATTTGGGATAAAATTCAGTTGCTGATCCTAGATTTCAAGCTCATTTGCTAAAGTTGTGTTCAAGAGGATGCAGTCACTCACTGTCAGTTTGCCCATGTGTACTGCAACAATGACAGCAGATGATGCACTGTTTTTTTCCAAAAATAATTCTTCCTATTTGTCTTCAATGAATCTTTGTTTCCACCAAGGCATATTTTTATATTAATTGTTACCTTAGTCTTTTCTTTACTGGACCTTCTCATAGGCTGTGTAAAGAAAGCAGAATGATTGCCTTAAGAATAGAAAACAAAATCAACCAGTTAAATGCAATTTAACAAATAGATCAGAAAACATGGTCAAAACCAAGCACAACCCATTTCCGTTCACCGTCTACTCTGTCTTCCATCAAGTGGAACATCAATTTCCACTGCTTCTAGAAAAGACTGAAATCTCCTCAGTTTTTAATAAACTCTTTCACTAGAAAGAGTTTACAGAAGGGTGATGTAAGCAGAGGAGTGTACAAAACTGAGAAAAATTAATTAAACTGGATTTTTTTACTGTCACCTTATTTTCATATGTGATTTTTGTTTTTAAATGCTTTTCTAATGTATCTTCACATCAGAATGCACAGTGGGCAGGGAAATATCACTTTATTTTGTAAGAACATGGACTCCCAGAAATGCTTTGTGTCTTGGCAGGTCTGGAGACAAGCCAGTGTGTAGAGTTCCCTCCAGAACCAGTTCCCCCAATTCACTAACAAAAGCCAATCAGCAGGTAGCTGAGAATTTGGCTGTTTCCATTGTGACTTTGCAGCAGCTGGCAGTGCAGGAACCACCAGTCAGGCCAGTTTCAACCCTTGCCTGGCAATTTGGGGCTCCTTGGTGTTTGAGCACCAACCTGGCAGGTGCCCAACAGCTCCAGTGTTTCCCTTCTCTGATAGCTGTAATAGCCACATTCTTAGGCAGATGCATGCAAAAAAGTTAGTATAAATTAACCAGCATCTAAAAATACCATTAATGTGATAAATGAGCTGATTACCATTAGTTGTTTTCTCTGTTTCTTCTCTGAAAGGATGTGAAAATATTCATTGGATTGTTGCAGTAGCATAAGCACCTGTGGGACGCTAGGGTTGCAGGCTCCTGAAAAAATTGCAGTGGGATGCTGAAATTCTGGGGTTCAATGACAGCGTTTCCTGTCAGTCTCAGAATGCAATGACAGCTCACAGCTCTGAAGGGTACTAAGGTATAAACGTGATTTTAAAATGGCATGGTTAAGAGACACCTGACACTGACAGCTGGAAAGGTCTTTAGGTGACACTATGGCTGTTTAAAGTAGTGAATAAGAAAATCAGTGATATGTGGTAAAGCTTACATACATTTGATTTTTTAAATATGTTACTCTGTAAGTCATTGATTTTGAATGATAACTGTGATGCTGCTTTTGAAGCAAATAAAATTATATGTGGAAGGCTGGAGCAAATTAAGTAAATGTGATTACTGCTTGAAGTTCTCTTCAGAAGCATTTTATTTGGTAATAGTTTAAGCATAAGCTAAAGTGGTTTTCTAATGGATAATGCAATATTTCTGACCTAAAAGAAAGAAATAAATACATTACCCGTTGTCCAAAAAATAGTCCTAACAAAAGTATCAGGCTATTGAAGGATTGTTCTTGGAGGTTTTTCTCCTTAAAGTGCACTTGAATATAATACTTAATGCGGTATCTTTCATTAGGGCTGTCTGGACAGTCCTCTGGAGCTGACGAAAACTGGAAACAAGGAGTAGAGTTCTCCTGCTTTTCAGATGGCTGAAGGAAACTAATGGAGGGAACAGCCACAAACAGTGATGGGATGGTTTAAACACAACCAGAGGAATAGCAGAATGTAATGAATGGCATTGGATGGAAAACTCATGCACACTGGTGGATACTGACAAGGAGGAATCTCACAATTCAAGAGGCTTTGCTGAAGGATTCTGTCTCCTCCTCCCAGTTCTGCCTTCATTTCCCTTGACATTGTTTTAAGAGACACAAAACTGTATGACTAGAAAAAGACTGCTGTTGCTCCTAGAGCTGTACTAAAGTAAAGAAAACTAAAGGTAGAGTATTCCTGACATGACTGAAGACCATTTTAATAAACAGTAAAGGGGATTGATATAGAGCTTGAATTTACAAATCTACACAAGGGGCCTCTTGCAGCCAAACACTGAATCTCTTAAGAGTAGAGATTTTCTTAGGAAGTTGAAGGAAGGAATTTTAGCAGAGCCATCAAAATTGAAATACACCACAAAAGCTCCTCTTTTTTTGCTGTTTCAAAGCCTTGCTTTCTTCTATAAGCAGTGCTTGGGGTGGGGGGGGGGTTGAGAACAGGGATAAAACACAAGCCAGTTAACTCTCTACAAAAACCACTTCATTCACTTGCTCAAAAATGGCCATAAATAGGGTAGGATTTGAATGTGACTTTAAGGATGTATCAGAATTTAACAAGAGAATGACATGCTGTTTTTCCTTCGTTACATTCTTCTTTTTTTTTTTCTAGAAATGTTTTTTTCTGTGAGTTTTATACAGCAACTTCTAGCACGCCCACTTTTTTTGCAAGAAATATATTTTTTAGAAGTACAGCTTCAGTCTCTCTGCCACAGCCATGAAAGCTGGTCTGTCATGTATATGAATTACTACGTTAACAGGACGAGAGCCAGGAAAATATATCTTGACAGCTTTAACATTGTGTACTGAGGAATAACCTGAGATAAGGAAAATTAATGGTAGTAGCACATCAGCTAGTATAAATGTGACTGGCAGTTTTTAGTTGTATATGCTTTCTGGTTCTGAGCCATAGAAATTATGCAGAGAGTAAAAAAAAAAGTGACAACTTGAACAGCTGCCTATTGAAATTCAGTGCTTGATATTATAAAATTTGTAGATTGGTTTAATCCTGTGATTTTACTGGTCATCATTGTGACATCTGCTAAAAACTCTTCTGGTAGATATTTCTAACACGTTTCTCTACGAGCATTAATGATTCATTGTTTGATCTTGTTTTTAGAGCTCTTTTTTTGTGCTCCTTGCATGTAGTGATTTCACAGGCTCATTATCAAAGTTCTGGGGCCAAACTGATCCCTAGTGGATCTTCTCCAAAGCTAACTGAGGGCAGGAGGATTTGTGATAGCTAATTGCTAACATTAGGAGCAACTATTTGCTGGAGTCACATTGAGTTGAGTCCAAACAGAACTACTGGATGTGAAATTGCTTGAAAAATACTAAGTTTAGAACCTTGCTTAGGTACCCTGCTGTCTAACATGCACTCACAAATGATCATATTTGTAAAGGCTGTGTGCTAGATTTCTACCTAAGTTTTGAATTTTCTACAGTTTTAGTTGATCCCTACTCATTTATCATTTTATCTCACCATTCAGAATTCTATTTATCAATCATACTTTGATGTTGACTAATGCTGCTTAAATTTTTCTGAATCCTACCCTTATTTTGCCTGAATTACATGAATAAACCACATAGGAGGGATGGGTTTTCATGAGATCAAGAGTATTTTTTTCCTGGCTTATTGTCTTTCTGGTCTGCATGATAATTTGTTGGTTGAGAGTCAAGCGGATGCAAATCTGATGTTTTATTTGGGACTGGATACTTGGAGAAATACCACATCTGAGGATGAAGAATCAAGCTGTTTGTACCCATGTCTTGAGACAACCAAGGTACATAAAGCATTAAGTAAAGATATGTTGATGGGGTAAGAAGTAACACATATAATAACTAAGAGCACAAAAGTCCTACAAGAAAGATTAGCAGAAATTATGTTGTTCAATAATCACGTATTTCAGACTGGCCTTATAGCTTCTAGAGTCTTACTGGTATAAATTAAGGTGTTCCTCTGTTTCCAGGGATTTGAGCTTGTTTTCTTCCCACTTATGCTTGCTAAAGAGCTTTAAGGCTCAGCTTTGCACGTCCCCTGATGGACCGCAGTGATGACATGCCAATATTGCTACTGTGCAAAGAGTTACGTGTTGTATCACAAGAAAAAAATGATTTGTTTTAGTGGAGAGGGAAATCCCACAAAGATAGTTTGTCAGTAATTAACTTTTTAAGAGCTTCTTTCATGTCCTGATATTTTCTCCTGGATAGCTGGGTATCTAGCTCTGTTTCTTATTCACTGCTCCTGGCATTGTTTCATTCTGCCATAAATTCTGCTCTGTTTTCTCTCTAGTCTGTGATGATTGTTCTCCATGTGTTTGTTAATTTTTACCACTTTCCTGTCAGTAGCATACTAAATTTTACCTAATGCTTTGAGTTTTACAGGAATCTGAGATACTGTATGCTCATTTTATTGAGAAGTATTCACTCCCATGTTCATTCTGACCTTGACTGTGTGTGTAAACTGAGTTCTGTGCTGCCCTCATTTTGTGAAGTCAACTATCACATGCATTGCAAAAATCTGAAATATCAGGAAGAACACCAGGAAGTTGTCCATATTTAAAATGTAATGCACCTGATGACAGCCTTCTCTAACTGGCATCCATTTTTCAATCATTCTTGAGCCTATTATATTTCACTTGGAGCACAACAAACCTTTGTTATTCTCTGGCACTCTAGGCCAGTTTTAGGATTTAACACTTAATCTGGGTTTGGTTGGAGGGGTGGGGCTGTGGTTTTTTGTATGTTCGATTGGGTTTTTGTATCTCTTAATTTGGATGAAGCCTCTTTCAGGCAGTTTTCTGTGCATCTTTCTAAATTTTATATAGATCCTTTAACACGTTGCCTCACAGTATTGTTTCCTACTTGAATCACAGTAGTTCCTCAATCTTGCATAATCTGAATTTAGGATCTGGCTTTTTATTCCTTATTTTTGATCCAAGTCAGAGGTACATCTCTGCCTCTCCCATATCCTATCTGAAGGGCAGCCATTTGACATGGAACATAAGCCTGTGTAGAACAGACGTTTGTTTTGTGAGAAGGTGAGACTCGGGATCAAGGAAAAACGGAAGGTGGTGTGGTCTAAACCCCCTTGGCAACTAAGTACCGTGCAGCTGCTCACTCACTTTGCCCCTGTTCAAGTGGGGAGGAGAACTGAGGGAAAAAGTAAACCTTGTGGTTGTGATAAAACCAGTTTAATAATTGAAACAAAATAAAGTGTACTAATACTACTACTAATAAAAAGCGTAATGATAGGAAAAGAGAAATACACCTGAGAGAAATAAGTGATGCACACTGCAATTGCTCACCACCCTCTGACTGATGTCCAGCCCGTCCATGAGCACTAAATGGTCGTTTACAGCCAACTCCCCCCAGGATATATACTAAGTATGATGTTCTGAGGTGAGAAATATCCCTTTGGCAAGTTAGGCTCAGCTGTCCTGGCTGTGCTCCCTCCTAGTTTCTTGTGCACCTGCCTGTGGGCAGAGCATGGGAAACTGAAAAGTACTTGATTTAGAGGAAGCACTACTCAGCAGCAACCAAAACATCAGAGTGTTATCACCATTATTCTCATACTAAATCCAAAACATGGCACTTTATCATCCTACTAAAAGAAAAATTAAATCTATTCCAGCTGAAATCAGGACAGAGGATAACAGGAAAAGGAATTCAAAGTATAGGGTGGTGTATTCAAGAGTATGAAGAGCTGAATTCCATGTGATTAACAGAAGGGTAAGAAAATTATCAGAGCACCCAAACCCGAATGTTATGGAAGCCTGTTAACTGTTGATGTTTTGATCCAAGTATTTTCTTGCTAATCAAACCCAGTGTATCTTCATGGTCATAGGATAATGATGCAGTAAAGCTTAGATCATTAAAACGAAGCACCCTTTTTGCTCTCAGGATGAGTACATGGATACAAGAGCAATTTGCAACAGTAGATCAAAGAACCAATTAGGTTCGAAAAGACCTTAGAGATCATTGAGTCCAATCTGTGACCTAACACCACCATCAACTAGACTAGTTGGCACTAAGAGATAAATCAAGACTTCAAACATTCAAATTTAACAAGTGTAAATGAATATATTATCCTGAAACTTACCCTTACATCAGATATGCTGAATTTACTTTGATTGATTTGAGCATGTATTAAAATCTTCTGACAAATCAAAAGCAAAAGCTGAGAAGAAGATGCAAAAATTATGCAGCCTTACATAGTGGAGCCAGCACTATTTTATGTACAGTTATAATTACCAGCTGCTGGCATTTGCTTAACTTGCAGTTGAGTGCCTGAAAGTGGTGCCTTAAAACTGTGCTTTCAAGTGATGGTGTAAACTGATGTAGCTCTGTCATTTGCCATTGCACTTTACTCCTGTGGCTGAACAGGGTCTGTGTTTACTGGACTCGTTCGGAAGGTCTCTCCTATTATGCATGATAAGTTCTGGAGGCAGAAAGGATGTGTTTTTCTTCTCAGGCCACCCTACTACCAGCTTTTGATGAAGGCAGAACAGCTCTGTCACTAGGAAGATTATTGTTCTCTAGGGTTTTTCCATCTTTGTTGTTTTGCTCTGACTGGTAATGAATTTAGCTGTCCTGTGACAGAACTGATGGTGACATGGCATAGGAACTGTACTTGCTTCTTCTGATCCAGTAGAAATGCAAGCATCAGTTGAATGATGCTATAGGGGATGTAATTTCTCAATAGAAATACTTCAATCAAGTTCAGCAGTATGTGCTATGGCTCAACAGTCATCAAGAGATGTTTACATGTTTTAAAATAGATAGAAATAGATAATAGAATCTAATAGATAATAGATATTAGATAACAGAATAGAAATAGATAAAAATAAAAACAACCAAGGCAAGTAGATTAAACTTTATGGATTTTCATTGTATTTGGCTTATGCTTTTCTTCCAGAGCTACATATGAAAGTTTAGGGCATTTATTTCTCTATTTACCTTCCCTCTCCATTTATTCACCAAAATGAATTTCTTCTACCATCTATATGGGACTACTGCTTGATTGAACTTCTTTATTGCATTTGCTACTAGCTTATTTTATTGTGATTCAACAGAAATTAGTTTTTACTGATTGGGAGGGTGCTTTAAACCCAGCAACGCCAACTACCAGCTCTATGATGAATTCCTTTGTATTTCTGAAGTGTGGCGATCTGTTCACCCATTCCTTTTCCTATCCAACACTGCTTCCTGCCCTGTTCCTTGCCCCTAGCCCTTGCCACTCCCTCAGGCCCTCCCTATTGGTTCCTATATCCCAACTCTGCCCATGTACTGCCCTGGAGCCCCTGAGAAAAGACCCCTGTGCCCAGATCACGAGGTCTCTCTGCCTCTGGGGATCACGGGGACAAGATGTGATTAAAGTCCTCTCAAACCCTCGTGGAGAGACCCTTCTCGCCTCCTTCGCTGTCACTGGGTTGTAAAGCTGCTGGAGCAAAACTGTGGAGCTCTCCGAAATGGGCTATGGGAGCGCGACAATTGTTGCACTGCCCTAAGCATCCCCGCTGAGCTCTCAGGGAAAGCTGAAGCTTGCTAAGCTAAGTCTAGCATTACAACACTGAAGCATGAAGAATATCACTTTACTGGGACCAGTATAAAACAGTTCTTGGGTTTAGTTATTTAATATTATTTGTTTGTGTATCATGAAGTAATGATCTTTTTACAGAGTCATCAGAATAAATAAATTTAAGCTGTAACTTGTAGAGTACTCAGTATTCCTTCAGAAGCTGTGCTAGTATTGCTTTTGCCAAGATAACTAAACTTGTTTAGCTTTGAATCAAATTCACTCCTTTCTGTTTTCATTGCTCTCCTTGAATGATTGCCTTGAACAATGAATATATAGACTGAAGGTTAATAAAAGCCAGCTTATCAGTGGAGGTATTTTTATTCTGTGGGAGACAAGGCGCAGCCTGTGTGTGTTTGGTAATTTGGCATTTATATTGTGTAATAATTCGTCTGGAATGGTTGAATTAGATTTTGAGTTTAATTTGATTTAAATGAGAAAAAAATCTTTAAGTGTGGACAGAGCAGAATACAATAATTTATTGTCCATGTTTCTGAGACAGGTTCTGAAATTGGATATATCCGAAAACAGAAAATCTGTAAAGATACTTTATGTGCTGTTGTGTCATTGCTGCAGGCTTTCTTTTATATACACTTAAATATTCTATTAAATGCATAACTGGTTTTTTATATACTGATTATTTGACATGATGAACACCTTCCTTTGGAAAGTAAGCTCTGGAGACAGAGGTAATGTGTTGGCTTGGAGTCCCTCATCAGACAGTAGTATAGCAAGGAAAAGGTGTTTATTTAAGGAAACAATTATTTCCAGAAAGAAAAATTAAAGTCCTCCTTGAAGGTGAGGAAGAGAACGTAGCAGACAAAATGAATAGTGTTCTAGCAGACTGTATTTTGTACATCTGTTAATGCAATTACTAACATAGTGTATTGTGCCTAATAAGATTAGATACAACTGTATCTTTGTAAGGCATTTGTCTCTCTGCAGCAGTGGGTTTTGTATTTATTTTTCTTTATGCGACTCTACTATGAACAAATAATACAGTTTTGTATAGGTGGAAATAAAACTGATTTTCATCTTAGTAAATTGCTTAATAATAGTACCATGTTTTTGCTTTTGTTTGTCACCATATGAAAAAAGAGCATCCATTGCTCTGGGTAAAACTGGAATTTGAATTAGCCTTGCCAACAAAACTCAGCAATTTTGTGAAAATCATGGTGATGTTTTCCCAAAAGGATGACACTAACTCTTGTATAGGGAAGTATTACCCTAGTCACATTCATATTTCCACTTGGAATAGTGTGTAAACATAGAAGTCAGTGAGATAAATGTTAATACCAAGCAGTATTCTGTGGCATATTGTTGAGCCACATTTAGATGCTTGTATAAGGAAATCATTATTTTTCTTTGTAACACTAGCAAATAACATGGAAGTATCATAAACATGAAAAAATGCTTTCAAAGCAAGCTTCAGAATCCCTGTGACAAGGAGTCGTTCTTTTTTCTAAGCACCCCTGCAGGATTTTTCCTGAATTAATAACTTTTTGATTTACATTCAGGTTTTACTTTTGGGCTTTTCTTCTACTTGATTAGTCGGGTAAGATTAAATGGATTTATTTAAAGCAAACAAGCAAACAAGAACAAAAATTGGATCTGTATAAGAATGAGAAGGTCTATTTTGGGTTTTATGGAAGAAGGCCCTTAAGGCAATACTGACGGTGTTCTTTGCTCAAAATGAAGGTGGTCTCTGCTCTCTGCAGTGGTCCAAACTGAGAACTGATGATCTAACCTAACAAATTTTATCATACTAGTAGCAATTATGTCCTGTATTGCCTTGTATCTCTTTTTAATCTATGGATTGACATTACATCAGGGTACTCCAAGTGGAGTGGTACATATGATTGTCAGACACTCAGCCCTTCTCAAACATCAGGAAATGTGCAACTGCTAATGAAAGAATATTTTTCACTGACCATCACAATGTCGATCACTTTGGAGTTTCTCCAATACCAGCAGTACCAAAATACTTTCTAGTTCCCCTATGTTATTTTACAGCATTGCTGTTTATTCATTTGTATTCACTTTCTACCTCATGAAAAACCTATTAGGTCATGGCTTTCAGGGAGAAACTATACACAGAGCAATATACTGTACTTTTCTGTTTAGTTATATTCATTTTTAACATGCAAACTAAATCTGTGAAGACTTCATTCCTTCAGTGTACATTCTGTTATTTATACTTTAGAGTATAATGATGTTGCAATGCTGTGTTTTAACCTCAGCATATGCTACTGTAGAAATTGAACCCTTCATTACAGCTTCTTTGAAAAGTCAAGACTGGAAAGTTCACCAGGATCAGAAGATCTGTCTTTAAAATCTGTTACCTTAGATAATCATTGAATGTGACAGGAGTAAAAAATACTTGGGTAAAAGGTATATTGATCTGTGTGTTAGCTCTGATAAAACTGGAAAATACCCTCCACCTTCAATTCTCTACCAAATTGGTCAAAGCAAACTCTCTTAACCTGTTTATATACAATTAACCCTTACATTCATCACAAGTCTTATGTATTCATGTATAATTCCTAGTCCTTCAACAAAACCACCAAACCTACAGCAGATGCCCCTTGAGGGAGGAGGATGTGGGGTTACCCCACATCATTACACATGAAGTTCTATGTAAAACACCTTAAAAGTAGCTATTTTTGAGAGAGATGTTTTCTGCAGGTAGGAAACAAAGGGCTACTCGCTCTATGAACTTTTCGGACCTGGGGACTGATTCTAAAGAGGAACTTTCATGTTAGATCTTGCTGTGGTACTTGACATACAGATAAAAAGAAATCTAGAGATAAACATGTGGTGCACAGCTGCGAGTGTGATCTGCTTACAGTTTCTTCCCTGATGTCTGTGGATGGAAGTTAGTTTGGGCAATTAGGTTTTTTTTCTGTTCAGGTTCATGTTTAACTGGGGATTGAAATGTCAGGTGTAGATAAAGTTGTGCTGACCCTGTAGCTGGAGATAAATCCTCTCAGATTTGTTTTCTGGCTCATTTGCTCCAATAGCATCTCAAAGCTGAGGGAAAATATGTAGTTGAAAAGCTACATAGCAAGAGCTTAAGAGCAAAATTAGAGAATTTAGACTCAGCTTTTCTGTAGTGAAACTATAGTGAAAACAAGCCAGGATATTCTAATGTCTTGATACTCCTTAATTTGAACAAATTAATACCTGCCTGTGTAAGAGGACTTATTCAGAACTCCTAGCTAACTCTCAGATCTTTTTGGTTTCACCTGGAGAAAACAAGTGGAATAGGTGGTGTTTGAGGAAGGCACAGCAGGAGGAAGGTGAGGAGTCAGTCGTGCTGTGCATGCTCACAGCAGCAGAGTTCCCTGGGTTAGGTTCTTGTGATGTTTCTGTTAACAGTCTGGCAATGCTCGGGCAAATATGAATAGTTATAAACATTAAGTTTTCTTGAGTTTTAAGTCTGTCCAGCAAGTGCTTTAGGAGCTAGAATCCATTCTCTAAAGTGAGTGATAGGTGGGGAGATGGTGCCCTTTCATTACAGCTATTACACACATCCATGTTCAAGTATGCTTCAAGTGGCTTGGCAGTGTCTCTTACTCAAGGGTGCATCAATCTTTGCCAATTCTATAAAGCATTTTAGGGACAGTTTTATTGCCTTTTTATTAACCTTACTAGTTAATTGGCTACAAGCTACCATAAACCCTACGCATTTGTGTATATATATATATATCTATATATTTCATTCCATAGGAGCTCTTTCATTCAATCATTTCTGATTTAAATATTTTTATCTTTTATCACAGCTGCAGTAAGGACAGTGCTGTTTGGAAAGGGCCAGACTGCTGTTGTACTTGTACATGCATTATTTATTAAGTGTTCTCAATGTCTTTTAGAAGACAGCAAGCATACAAAGTACTTTGCAATCGTCAAGCAATCTTGTCAAGAGGAATCAGACTATGGTCCTCTCCTGTGTTGTCTAAGAGCTACTTGATCTATGGATGGCTGTTGTCTTGGTCTAGTCCTGCTGGATATCACATTGCAGCTGTGCAAGCCAAATATTACCGACTCCATCAGCCCAACCTGGGTGATTAATAACCATTGATACTTCAGTATCAATGTAACTTCAGATGCTGTAAAGTGGGGGTTTGCATTCCCTAGATAAATGCACAACTACTTGTTGCCTTGAGATCCAAGAGGGCCTCAAGCTGCACAGAGTTAGAGTAGATTCTGGATGTCCTTGTACTGTGTATTTTGAAATTGCAGGATTTTTACTTTAGCCTCGTCTTTGCATTTCAATCATTCATTCTAAATAGATAACACCCCTTTAAAATACACAAAACCAGGTTTTGTGGGTGGAGGTTATTGAAAACAGAATAGTCTCCCAGTAAGTCAGGGGTTTATCTCCAACAATTCCAGATTGGTATGTAGACACTTTCTTTTGGGGAGGGAAAGTTTCATTCCTAAATAATGCCTGGCAAGCTAAAGAAAGTAAGGTATGGTGAAATTCTGCTTTTCAAATTCTGTGTTCACAAGAATGCTCTCCTACTGATGTATGCAACTATATTTGACTGTTTTCATGTATGACACAGATTTTATTGCAAGTGGAGCCTTCTATGAATGTGGAGGTGTTAAATTAAGAGATAGAGTTGAAAATGCCTTCTGGCTCTGGATCTCTAATAATTTAATCTGTTGATTGAGAAGGATTTCTCTCATAATATAATGTTTCATTTATTGCCATTAAACCATATCTAAATCATGAAGAGAGAATAAATTGTCTTGTAATGTGTTTTGATTGGGGAAGCCAAGCAATGGAAGATTATAATAATAATAAAACAAATGCTAGTCAGTTGCTTTCCAGAAAGGTCATTAAAAAAAATGAAAAATTAATTGAACTGTGAATTCCAGATTGGTGTTATGATGAATCTCAGATCCAATGCAAAGAGAAAAATCTGTGTATTAGAAAAACTTATGCCAGGGTTGGTCCCAGCTACATCAATGTAAAAGAGATGTTTAATATTAGAAGGAACTGTAGAATATGGAACTTAAAATATAGCACCAAATTAAATATTATCATCAGTGGTGAAGAACTGGGATTAAAACAGTTTATGCCTCATAGAAAGTAGATTCATTTAAAGGCAATGAGCCAAATTTGGGAAAAGATTGAGCTCTCATGAGATGCTTTACCTGGAGAATGGTTATGCCTGATTGTTTTGGTATTTGCCCCTTCTGTTGTAAAGTGGAACCATTTTCTAGGACTGTAGTGAGGCCACATTAGCGTAGGTGGTAAGAGAAATGATGAGGATGAGAGAAAGGTTTGTCACAGAGAAATGGGAACTAAACATCATGTGCTGACATTTTTAATACAGAAGAATGTGGAACTTTAGAAGAAAATGTTTAGGGGGATTCTTCAGTGTATTCACAGGGCTTTTGTTGCAGAGGGCACTGCATGGTGAGCAAAGAATCCAAGTTCTGCTTGCTCATGGACTTGCCACAGATCTGCTGAATGACTATGGTCTTTTCTTGTCCTCTATCCAACAGTCCATCTAAATGTCCAGTACAGTTGTTTAAGGTGTTGCTTTCCAGTTTGCTTGGATAACACATAGAATAAGGGGACAGTTGCATGCCTCCATATTAAATTACTTTTGCTCCAATATAAGCAGAAATATGAGATTTAATATGACAGCACTTCCTTAAAGCTGATGTATGTTTTCATTCAATATTGGAGGATGGAACTAACTGTAAGCAAAAACCAATCTGAGAAAAACTTGTTCCCAGCTTCAGAAGTTTCAGAAAACTATGAATGAGGAGGAAATTGGATGCATGATGTTGTGTTTCTGAAACACTGGAACTATAGAGAATTTTTAGATCCCACAGCTGATAAAATATACAGAAATTACTAGTGGTAACAATCATTTCTCCTTCCCGCAAAAGATACTCATCACCCTAATTGAGGTCAAACAGCAGTGAGAAAGACAGTCTAGGAAAGAGGGAATTTGTGGAAATGTTTGGCTCCAGTATGAGTTGTTATTGAGAGATACATCTTAGCAGAGGCAATAACACTGAAGGTTCAGCAGAGACATCTGTGGCAGCTCAGTCCAGGAATATCCTGGCACAGTTGCAAAGGACCAGCTGAAATACTGCTGTGGCAGATGAGGAAGCAGTTTGTAAGCCACTACTAATATCTAATTGCTAAACACATGTCCACAGAGCAGATCTCACCAGGCTTTGCTGTAATTCCTAACCAGAGTTCCAGTACTGGTAAAGAGCAAAAGGAAAGAGACAACTGAGTTGGCATAGTGGAGGATCTTTCCAGAAGTTACTCTTGGCAAATAGCTCAAGCAACATGCTGGGATATGGTACATGACAAGTGCCAGTATCTAAAATGAAGGAAGCCAAACTATTTTAACAGCAATTGCTTGCTTCACTTGGTTTATGAAAGTCTAAAACAAGCCTTCTGAGTTACCATTGAGTGTTACAATTATTTTTTTCATGATAAACAAATCATACAGCAAAGGTGGAGAGGCTAAAAGGTCTGCTGGAGGCCAGAAGTCCCCATGTCTCACTAAATAAATACCAGTACAATGTATGTTTTGCAAAGCACTTTGTGACCTTCACCTCAGTAAATTTTTATAACAGCAGTAAGGCCAGCCAAGGCTTCATGTTTATTCTTACACATAAATATAAAAGATGGGTCATCTGTGTCAAAGCAAAATGAATTAATAACTAAAAAATTTGATCTATTCAATCTATACTGTATGTGTGAATCCTGTTGCTAATAGAAATGTTTGTAGTACCCAGTGAATGGTGCAGTCTTAAAAATATACCTACAGCTTGAGTTATTAAGGCCCTTTTAAAAAAAAACCAAGAAAAGTACATACTCAGAGCTCTGTGCTCTGGACTCTGTTTGACTTTAGAGTTTGGGCCTGGAAAGGGACTTTCCCTCAGGTAAAATGATCATCTGCATGTTTATGGGGGTGGTTGCAAAATATTCCTCTAAAACTGCTTGTTCTACACAAAGTGGAGAGAAGTGTGTGGGAGTTGGTGATGAGTTCCGACACCAGTCTGATCTACCGTGTAGCTTTTGCCCCTACATGGTGTGGTGAGTTGATCCTGGCTGGACACCAGGTGCCTACCAAGCTGCTCTGTCACCTCCCTCCTCAGCTGGACAGGGGAGAGAAGATAAAATGAAAGGCTTTGGGTCAATATAAGGACAGGAAGAGATCACACACCAGTTACCATCTTGAGCAAAACAAACTCAACCTGGGGAAATTAATTGAATTTGTTACCAATAAGATTACGATAATAAGAAATAAAACAGATTCTTAAAACACCTTCTCCACCTCTTCCTTTTTCCTGGACTTGACTGAACTCCCTAGTTTTCTACCTTACCCCCTTAGTGACACAGGGGCATGCTGGATGCGGGCTGCAGTCACAGAATCACACATTGTCTCTGCTGCTCCCTCCTTCTCACACTCTTCCTCTACTCCAGCGCACTTCTCCTACTCCTCACACAGTTTTCCACAAACTTCTTCAACATATGTCCTTCCCATATGCTGCAATTCTTCATGAAGCTCTCTATTGAGGGTCCCTGCCATGGGGTACAGTCCTTTAGGAACAGATTGTTCCAACATGGGATCCCTGCAGGTCCACAGGTCCTGACAGAAGTCTGCTGCAGCATGAGCTTCCCATGGAGTCACAGCTTTCTTTGGGCACCCACCTGCTCTGACATGGCTTCTTCCATGGGCTAAAGGTGGACATTTGCTCCATCATGGACCTCCATGGGCTGCGGGGGCACAGCTGCCCCACCATGGGCTGCACCATGGGCCTCAGGGGAATCCCTGCTCCAGCAGCTGGAGCACCCCCTGCCCCTCATTCTCCCCTGACCCTGGTGACCGCAGAGCTGTTTTTTTCACATGTGCTAATTTTTCTCTTCTCTGGCTTCAGTTTCTCTTGTGCAATAACAGTTTTTCCCTCTTCTTGTGTACATTATCCCAGAGGTGCTGCCATTGTTGCTGATGGGCTCAGTCTTGGCCAGCAGTGGGTTTCTTTGGAGCTAACTGGTGTGGCTCTATCAAACGTGGAGGAAACTTCTGGCATATTCCTGCACAAGCCAACCCTGTGCCCTTCCCAACACTCCAAAACCTTGCCACTCAAACCCAGTACACAGGGTTATCTGAGTGGGTGCTTTCCTGCACTACTCCATCAGATCACAGTTGTCATTGCTTCTGAAGAGATAATAGAGGTGTAGTTTTTTCACATACGGGATGAATTTTCCTTCCCCAAACTTTGTTTTGCTTCTCCCACCAAAGACACTCTCAACAACCCTCAGCATCTTTTTCTCAAGGTTGTGTACTTCTGTTCTTCACGCTGTGTCAAACCATCCTTCTTTGTCAATGACCTGAGTTTCTTCCATCCAGATCTCTTGTCTGCAGGCATAACCCTTCCCACACAGCAAATACTGTGCCGAAGTCTTCCAGCACAGCAAGTTCTACATCCTGAATGCCTTGAGGTGATGTTGATTAAGTATGCCAGCTTGAATAAAGCCAAGCCAAATTTTTATCTTATGAGACCTTAGCTTTGTTTATACTGACAAAACTGTGTAATACCTACTGAGAATGAGAAATCAGTTAACCCTTGGACCAATTGATGTGTTACCACTTATACATTAGCAAATCTACAGTAAAGCAGTGGATCTATGTAGCAGTTTAGAGTGGCATCCAGGGGCTAAAATGTGTTAGATAGAACAAGAGTCACGCTTTGCTCCATCACCATCACAGTCTGCTCTAGGATGGAGAAATTGCTGAAGCCTGATCAGGAACATCCCTTGTGCCCCTATTCCATATTAAGGCAAGCTTATGAAGCAAAATACTTGTTTCCTGTACTTAAGCTTTAAACTCCATATTTCTGTCTTAATATCCTTAACCATATTTCTACTTTTCTTGATGCTTCTTGGTGTTCAGACTAGGAATGACTGGAGAAATGAACCAGGAAAAAAATAGTTGAAATAAACAGGCACACTCATTTCAGCTGACTCTTGAGGTTCACCACAAAAGCCTTCAAATCCCAGCTTGTTACCCCTCAGTACAGGCTGAAGGATGAAGAGACTGAGAGCAACCCTGCTGAGAAAGACTTGAGGATGCTAATGGATGACAATCTGTCCATGACTCAGCAAAGTGTGCTCACTGCCCAGAAATCCAAAAGTATCCTGGGCTGCATCAAAAGCAGCGTGGCCAGCAGGGTGAGGGAGGTGCCCCTACTTCACTCTGATGAAACTCCACCTGAAGTCCTATGTCCAGTTCTGGATTCCTCAGTGCAAGAAAGACACAGACCTGTTACAGTGGATCCAGAGGAGGGCCACAGAAATTATAGAGAGCTGGAACAGCTTTCCTATAAGGAAAGGCTGTGGAGGTGTGAGTTGAGGTGGTTCAAACTGGAGAATAGAATGCTCTGGGTTCACCTTTCAGTACTTAAAGGAGGCTTATGAGAAAGATGGGACCAGATCTTTTAACAGGTCCTGTGGCACTACAACAAGGGGTATTAGTTTTAAAATTGAAGAGGTTAGATTCAGATTAGATAGAAACACTAATGTTTTGTGATGGAATAGGATGCCTAGAGAGGTGGTAGAGGCCCTATTTGCAGAAATATTCATGGTCAGGTTGGAGCAGCTTGATGTAGTTGAAGATGTCCTTGGCCGTTGCAGGAGAGTTGGACTAGATGACCTTTAAAAGTTCCTCCCAACCCAAACAGTTCTGTGATGTTCATAAGTTGACTCATAATAAATTTTGAGGAAAAAGTGGTCAGTACGCGTACATGTAGATGTGATATACACCCTCCTATGAAACTTAAAGACAGTGATTAGTTTTCAGATAAAGATGTAGAGAAAATACAACCACATCTCAGAGCAGAGGCTGCAGCAGGTTGTGAAGCAGCAGCAGCAGCAGCATGGATCTGTTAGCAGGACCTTGGCAGAGGTGAGCTGTGCCAGTGTTACCTTGATTCTCAGGAGGGTTTCTCGGTGCCTGCTGAGCTCCACATGGATCAGCACAAGGCTGCTGCCACTGTCTGGACTATTCGCTCGAGAGCTGCGCTCATGAGTACACCTCACTACTGATAGGCCCACACCCAGAGAAGAGGTGCTGCCACTGTACACAGGTAGATTTTCTTGGAACTTAAAGATACTCTGGAAGGCAAACACAAAGCTGTATGGATTATAGCTGGCTCTGGGAATATCATGCTCCAGTGTGTGCCTGCAGTAGGACACCATTTCCATGGCTCTGGTATATCTGGTTCCATGGCAGTCACAGCTTTACTCTCTGCCTTTTTTTTTTTCTGATATAATATGCTCTTTACACTTTGAAATATTCACCACTAGGACAACACAGGCATCTCAGTTTAGGATAAAACATGGTAAACTCCAGGTTCACTTTGTAGATAAATCAAACTTTTCTGAGAAGTGTGTTTGCATAACAACTATTTAATGTTCTTTGAAATATATGATAAGGGTGTATTTTATTGTTGTTTTGATAGGGTTGGGGCTGCTAGTGCATTTATTTTCCATTGCTTTTCCCTTCTTCCTTAAGTAGCTGAATCCTATATTCTGTAAAATTTAGGCATGTGTCTTTGGTGAACACTAGCCTGCCTGCATATGAGACATCCAAGTTGGTGGCAGCTGGGAGAGTATCAATGGGTGGTACCCTGTGCTATTATAATGTCAGAGCTAAAGTGGGGTGGAGAGGGTGCTTATATTCACAGTCTGTTTACAAGTGGAATGCACCACAGTTTTTAAGTTTGTCCTTTCTACTGAAAGGTTTTTTTACCATTTTTTTATTTCAGAGATGAAGTCTCTGGCAAGAGTAGTGTGAAATTTTAAGCAACTTATTTTGAAAAATCATAGATGTCTAATTGTATCTTTAGTTCTTAATTACTTTAACTGCTTTATTTAACTCAACCTATTGAGTCTTTTGTTGAAATAACAAAATAGAAGCATGTGCAGTTTCTTTCTCACATGGGATAACATAATGGAAAAACTAGAGCATACTATGCCAGGAGAAGATGGTGTTATGGCATGCTGCCATCACATGCCCATGGCTGTCAAAATTCTTGGTGCAGTCAGTGTTTATCACACTATGTCTGTGTATTGATTTGCTCTTAGGTACCATTCATGTGCGCACATGGGGAGGAAAGAGCTGCATGTACTATTTCTATAGGGATCTAGTAATCAACCACTTGCCTTATACTCAGCGTTGAGGTTCTCATGCTGAGAATCGATTGCAGACCTCAGATGTTGTTTTTTGGATATTTTCTTTCAGGTATGGAGTGTTTGCATCAGCAGTGATCTTAATACACTCAGCAGCTTAGAAATTAACCTAAGAAAAGACTAAATCAAAAACATGGCCCTTCCAGTGATCTTAGCTGTGTCAAAAGCAAGTAATGTCTCCCATTTAATGTGTCTTGTGCATTCAATTAAAGCAGATGTGTAAACAGTTTACATGACCTTGGCTGATAGAGTGGCAAGAGTAACTGCAAGAGAGGAAAGAATTAAAAAAGCCAAGGACAATCTAAACTACTTTTCAGCAGACAGTGCTGACAGCAACACAAAATAACCATTCCCTCCTAGACAAAATCGATGATCTTGAAAATCATCACAGAAGATCTAATCTTGACTCCTTTCGGTATGCCTACAATTGGGAGACTGCTGATGCACTGGGGTTTCTGGACAGAACTCTTTACTCTGCAACCTGATTACTTCCCCTGTGCCTGAAAATTCCATGGAAAAAACAAGCTTTATAAGAGCTCATATTTTTCCACCTTGTTTTCTTAAATGAGAGGATGAAAAAGTTGCACATTGGTACTTCTCCTTTCCTGTAGCTAGACCAATTTTGTTCTTCCCCACCCCTGGAAAAATTCAGCTGAGTTAGAAGACAGGTGAAAATATGCTGGGATGAAAAAAATTAACTCCACTTATGGAAAAGCCAAATAAAGTCCTCTGTTTGCACAGTGGTTTTGACAGACTGGATTTAAGGAACAAAGGGATAATTTACATTTTGTATTGCTAAGGATGAAGACTTTTTTTTTCATTTTAGAAACAGGTGGTATCTATAAAAGAATAGAATGAACAGTCTCAAACTGATTTGTGAAAAGGGTAAATAATTTTTATGAAAATCATTCAGAGAATTTTTTTCAGTCAGTTGTATTATTACTCTCATATTTTTGAGTAACTTGAACCAGGAAACTTTAAGTTATAATACTATGTAAGAACTTGATATTTATGCTCAAAAACACTGCATATCTGTCCTCAAAATTAAACTGCTTATATTTAAGGAAATAATGTCTTAAGTTATATATAAGTTATATATATATATATATATATATACACATATATATATACACATATATATGAAATATAAGTATAGCCTGGGACTCCTCCATATCAAAGCCAGGTTTGCAGCACCTGTATTCTGTGAGTTACACTATTCCGTATGGTTTAACCTGGATATGAAGGAGACAAGATCATCAATAGGGAAATCGTTGCAGTATGAATAGGTAAATAAGGGGAAAAGGAAGATAAGAGCGCTCCTTCTGACATCTTCCCTGGCCATAATCACCTCGTCCTGATATTCTATTTGCTCTTTGTTCCTCCCACTTTGTACCTTCAGCAATTCATGAGGAAATTTTAGAAAAAGATAATCTTCTGGCTGACAAAGGTATATGCTAGAACTGACAGAGAAAGTATAAACACCTTTATGAGATTTATGGCATTTATATGTTTTTCTCTCCTTTAGTAAAAAGAAAAAAGGGGGAAAAAAAAGTATTCTTTTTGTAGTGGTTAACACAGAACAAAATGAAAAATCTGCCCAACCTCTTTCTGATTCCCTTTCTCCCCTCATTATCAAGATGTCCCTATATTAAGTCCTATCATCTGACTGTAAAAGACCTAAATGTATCCCCCTTGGCACCCACTGACAGGCTTTTTTTGTATAATAGAAGAAGAGGAATAATTGGCAATCCTTTGATGATACTTGATTTTCCCTAATGGAATAGTTGTAGAATTCTTCAAGATGTCATTAATAATTGTCAGTATGGGAACTGTTACTGTCTGAAAAGCCCAGGAGCATTCAAAGATGTAATGGCAGCAGGGGCAGCCCTTCCAGCATATTTTTCTTGTGCCAGGAACACTGCTGAATTAGCTGGAAAGGCATATGGACCTTTTTTTTTTATTAGCATAAGCAATTGTTGTAACAAAATCTCAAACTGTGAAAAATTGCCATTGAAGTTAATCAAAGGATCTTACAGCAGTAGGACCTGAAGGATTTAACTTAGGAACAACTTATGGTTTGAATCTGACTGTACAAGATGACCTCGTAGTTTTGCAAAGGTTGTCGTTGTAATCAAAATTGGCCGCTGCTTTATAAAAATGCAGAAATAAGTTTTTGAGGAGGTTATCTCAGAAACAAATTTATACAGCAAAGAGTTGTATTTAATTATACAATTAAAGACTGATTAGGGAAGAGATTTAATATATATCCAAAGCCAATTGGCCTGTAGGTAGTCACAGTGACCTAGGGACAAGAACCATCCTCTGAGGATATCAAGTTTCATTCCAATTAAGCAAGAGGCATTTTTGCAAAGTAAACTTTATTCAGCTTTAATTAAAAGCAAGAGTAATCTACATGACACTTCTGAAATACATGTTTGCATGATGATGTAAGAAGTAATATAGTTGAACAACACATTTTACTTACAAAATGGGGAATAGTAAAATTGGTGAAGATGCTATTCTGGTTTAGAAAGTAATGTCTGAGTGTGGGTGGTAATATTTATTATTTTTAGACAGTATAAATGCTCAGAAAAAAAAAAGTCACCTATGATCTTGAAATGACATTTAGTGACACTTTGAGTCATGAAAAGACTAATTATTTGAGACTATTAGACTAAAGAAAGATCCTCGTGACTGACTGAAACTTAGTATAGTTTGGAGATATCACCATGTGGAAATATTTAATTTTTTATTCTGTCCACTTTAGATAGATAGATAGTGATACTTTTATTATCTATCAAAAGAGTGGAGCTTTATGGATGTACAGATTTATGGAGCTTTATGGAGCAAACAAAATATGGCTCAAATGACTTTTTACAGATTGTTCTCACAAATGTTTTCAGGAACCTTAATTATAAACCTGAAATAGTTAGTGCTGCAGATTGCATGATGATATTAATTGGTGCAGAGGGGTGGAGTGGAAGGAAATACTGGCAAGCAGTGTAGTGCCTCCTGACATGCAGGTACCTCTGTACAAAGGCACAGTGTGTGCTTAGTCTGCAGATGTCTGAGAAAGTTGTCTTTGCTATTGGCTACTGGCTATTGTCCTGAAATTTCTCGTCTCTAAAGATGAAGTTTACTTAACTGACACTTAACAGCACAATCTTAACTTTTGGAGACCACTGTTAAGACCAAATGGTGTGGTGAGGAAGAAGAATAATACAGTTGTCAGCTCAACTGTGAACTTCACTAGCTGAGTGCTTTGTACAAAAGCAACGGAAGTGAAATGGCATATTCTACTTTTGTTAAAAGAGAATAGAAAACCTGAATGATAGTGTCAAAAGCAAACTTCCCAAAGAAACTTACTTACTGGAAGCAAAAAAAACCAAAAAACTACCAACAACAACAACCCACTCTAAAACTGCAAGCATGAGTGCTGCTGAAGCTGACACAGGTATTTCAGTGAGAGAGATTTCCTTCAGGAATCTCAGTATCTCTGAAGCAATGGTAGTTTAATGGAGTATCCATCCTATATGTAGCCTGTTGTCAGTCAGAAAAAAAGGGTAGGACAATATGAGGAAGAGTATGATGAGTAGTTACCCTGACAAAATGGGTGACATAGTTTCAGTATCAGAATATGTGTTGAAAATTTACAAAATAGTAAAACATGGGGAGATGTTTTTTCTTATTGCCTAATCCATTTAATATATGATACAGCAGCTTGAGATTTTAAAATGAAAAACATTATTCAGACAAAGGGATTTTGCAGTAAACATCCGTCTTTGGCTCTGCCATGTATGTGTAATGTAGCCTTTGAGAGATGACTTAGGACTGTAAGCAGTGAAAAGTATCATCAGAGAGTGCAAAACTGTGGAGAAACTGAAGGCTGTGTCTGTGTTACAGGTAAGTCAATATGCATTTAAACGGCATTGCTATAACTGCCTGAAGTCAACAAGAAAGTATTACTAGAGTCTGGATATGACAAGTGACATTTTTCAGCATTGAGCTCAAGAAGTTGACATATGAATAGAGATGAAAGGAGGAAAAAAGGAAATTCTGCTGTTCATCAAAAACTGGAGAGCACATAAAACTGTCAGCTGTAGGAAGAACAAAATTGGCTATTGCCTTCCTTTTCAGTTAAAACACTAGTGGAGTTGTGTTATATTTAACATCTAGATTTGGTGCCTGGGATTGGGCTGTTTGTGGCTGACATGTTAAAATTCCTGACTAGTACAGAATCATTCTTCCAGGTCTGCATCACTGACCATTTTGAAGGCCTCTTTCTAGTGAGATCTCCCAGTTACTCTTGATAGAAGAGCAAACATGTATAAGAGAATAATTTTGTTTGCAATCTGTCTTATCTCATTATTTCAACTGAATCTGGAGATGTTTAAAACTTAGGGAATATAAAAAAAGGCAGCGAATGCTGGTGAAAGGAATACATTGATGTGATGTTTTGACTCTGGCTGGATGCCAGGTGCCTTCCAAAGACACCCTATCACTCCCCTTCTCAGCTGGACTGGGGAGACAAAAGACGACATCATGGCTGAGATAAGGACAGGGAGGTCATTCACCAAGTACCATTGCAGGCAAAACAGACTCAGCTTGGTGAAATTAATTGCATTTATTTCCAATCAAATAAGACTAGGATACTGAGAAATAAAAACAAAACATAAAACACCTTCCACCCATTTCTTCCTTCTTCCTGGATTCAACTTAATCCCAGTTTTTCTCTACCTCCTCTCTCCAAGTGGCACAGGAAGATGGGGAGTAGGGCCATGGCCAGTTCATCAAACATTTCTGTTGTTGCTTCCTCCTCACACTCTTTCCCTGCTTCAGTGTGTGGTCCTTCTCACAGGAGACAGTCCCCCATAAACTTCTCCAATAGCAGTCTTTTTCACAGGCTGTAGCTCTTCATGAACTGCTCCAGTGAGAACATCTTTCCACAGGCTGCAGTTCTTCAGGAAAAGGCTGTTCCAGCATGGATCTCGCACAGGATCACAAGTCCTGCCAGCAAACCTGCTCCTCCTCTTTCCATGGCTCCACAGGTCCTGCCAGGAGCCTGCTCCAGTGCCACAGGGTCACAGCTTCCTTTGGGCATCCACCTGCTGTGTGTGAGGTCCTCCATGCACTGCAGGGACGCCTCCTGCCTCACCATAGTCTTCACCATGGGCTGCAGTGTGATATTGGCTCTGGCCCCTAGAGCACCTCCTCTCCCTCCTTCTTCATTGACGTTGGTGTCTATAGAGCTGTTACTCTCATGTATTCTCTCTCCTTTATGTGTTTGTTTTTGCACAGGGATTATTTTACCCTTAAATACATTACCCCAGAGTCAATACCTTTGTTGCTGTGGGCTCAGCCTTGCCCAGCAGTCTGTCTTGCAGCAGGCTGGCACTGGTTTTATCAGACATGCTTGAAGTTTCTGTCATCTTCTCACAAAAGAGAAGCCTTCCCCACTCCAAAAGCTTGCCACACAAATACAACACAATTGTTGAAAGTGAATGCAGTCATCCAAATGAACTCAGCCTTCCTCAATATGACTGGACAAAACTGATGATCTAGAGCTACAATTGTCAAGTAAATGCTGAAGCTGGTTCCTTTGTGATAGAATACTGTAAGAGCATGGATGAGAAATTTGTTATTTAATGAGCCCATCTGTTTCAAATAGATTACCCCAACAGGAGTTGAAAACTGTTCAGCCATTGTCTGTTCAGTTGTGCATTTTATGTCACCTGAGACCAAGGCTGGTTATTTCAGTCCAGTTGCTGATAAACAGTTGTCTGCATGATGAAAAAAACCACTGATGTTCAGGGGTGTTGTATGCAAATTTAAAAGACGTACCCAGAGCTGTACATTCTCCTGTGCATGATTGTTCTTGCTATTTAGAATGGCAAGGAAATAGAGGACCAACTGACATGGTATCATGGAATATTGTTTTGTCACTTCAGAAGTAAAACTGCTTCTGTGAAGAAATACAACTTGGTGAGCGTGGGAGTCCAGATCTTATTTGAAGTTCTCAGAGATTCATGGTTAAACTCAAAAGCAAACTTTCAAGCTATAAGTACTGTACAAATTCCCTCTTGTGTGTATAACTCTAGTGGGTTTTAGAACATTATTGCTAAAAATCTTGCTACTATGTCAAATAGCTGATAAATCAGAAAATGGGCAAAAAATACTGAGCCTTTCCCTGAACTTATAATGCTGAATGTCTCATAAGGGACAATACACATATCCTTGCAAGACTTGCAGCATGGCAGTTCACTGACTTAGTCAGCAACCTGTAATCAAAAGTATAATCCCATTGACTTTACAGTGTTTGTCTCAATGGAAGTCCTAACTAGGCATTTCACAGGAGCATGTGTGTTAAAATTAACATGGGCCTTAAACTTTAAAGGAAGCCAGGATTTGACATTCATTAAAAAGGAAAGTTAGGGTTTCAGGACTGAATTTCAGCATTAGATTCTGCTCCAAGGGATTATAAACACAGTGATTAGGCATTTTTCATATGATTAAAGGTTTATATTACCAGGGATTAATTGCTTTCCATTAGACTCTACAGACAAAAGACCTTGCTTGGGACCATAAATTGAAGCAAAATGGCAGATTTCAGGCGCCTCTTTACACACAGAAGAAAAGAGAGATGTCTCAGTCAAGGAGTCTGTACTATAGAGCTGCTATCATACAAAAGAGACAGCAATGTGTAGCAACTATAAAAAGCTCTGAACTTTGATATCTGACTCTGATGCTATAAAGTCTCATTCACATTATTGCTTGCTGCACAATGCCAGTCACACTTGAGACCTCTTTCCTGCTGGCGTGAGGTGATTTTATCTGGTTGTTCCTTTGGGTTTTTTTCTTATTTTTCAATTATTAAAATGACAAGTGACTTAGCGTTTAGTTTAATGTTGTCTGCCATAGGTAAACATTACTTGATTGACTCAGACATTAACACAGAAAAGCTAGTAAGAGAAAAAAGGTGCTAAGGAAACAAAACACAAGGAACCCCCTTTAAAGGGGTATGATACAGACTGTGTTTTGATTGAATTATTTTTGCTCCCTCCTGTTATTTCTGTGAAGCTCTTACGTCTACTTGAAAAATCTCATCCAACTGAGCTTGCTTTTAGTTGACAAGACTAACACATTGTGACACACAAGCAAGGTTTCTTGCACTTAGAATTATTGTTTTGTTTGAAGGAAGATCAGGGCTTTCACATTTCAGCTGCAACTGTGAACACATATAAAATGTATTCGTCTATGGCAGCAACAAGCATAAAGTTTGGCAGCAGAAGATATGTAGTCAGAGATTCTGCTATTTGCACACTTTTTTATCCTGTAAGTGTAACACACCTTTTTGATCTTGTTAACTTCACTATTTTGCTAAGCTGGAATTTGATGGGGTTTTTTTAAGGGAGCTTGGTTTCCTGCAGAATTAACTCTTTTGCACCATAATAATAATCATCATATGACTGAGATCATACTCTGATGGCCTATTTATATTTTCTTCAATTTATTTTAACATTACTACTGAGCTTGCATAAAATAACTAGCCTATATGTTTGCTCCAGTATTGCAGTCTGGGAGGATACGAGAAGACAAGAAATGAATACATGAATAAGATACATGGATTATAAAATAGCCCTACCACCTATTAAGAGTTGAAATGAACATTTTGCTGTCTATATTTAAAAGGTTTGTTTACTGGTGTGATCCCTGCCAATTACTGTGTTGCAGACACCAGTGGCATGGTACTTAATACCTGAAGACTGCACAGAAATAGCTTTTTCTGTCATGTAAAAACGGTAGGAACACTGGTTTGCTTCTGTGTGATTATTTCTGTGGATTGCCTTATGTGGTAAATGCCCTTTAGTCTCTGACAATTGTGTGCTTTTTTCTCAAAGGCTGGGCAGAGGCAAACATTTGTTGCAGGAACTGAGGGAAAACATCCTTTTGGTTCCCAATGTATTTGAGCATGATAGTAGAGACATCATATCACCTCTATAATCTGTGCTCTCACCTAATCAGACAGCTTTGGAAAGAGGGCTGAACACAGACAAAGGAAGCACAACTTGTAATTTCCCTTGGATTTTCCAACTGAAAATGTACTTTTTATTTTTGTCATCTTTGGTTCCATATAATCAACAGAGCCTGCCTGGGCTCACTCTAAGCCAACCAAGTGGCTCCTCAGAGCTATAGAACATTCTCATATCATGCTAAAGAAGTGAAGTTTCCAGCTTCTTTGTTAGAGTAGAAAACCTGATTTTAAACCAACTTATTTGTGAGATACTACTGAAACCTGGTGTCTGAGGCACTGTTGCAGAATGGAAAGTCATGGGCAAACTTTAAATTAAGGATCAAGTTCTAAATCTAAGCTTACCTTTGGAGGAAACAGCATGTTATGTAAATAGCAACAAGATTAACCTGATCCATATGCCCAAGGAAACCCAAAAAACCTCACTGTATCTGTATTGGCATAAGTTTTGTCATGTTATCTATTCTGTCTATAAAAACTGATCCTAAGCAAATAGACATTTGCATATTAATCTGGATTGCAGTTCACTTGAACAGCAAAAGATAATATTTTAAAAGTTCATCACATTTTGCCTTATGCCAACAAAGACTAATCTTAGTATAGCTAGGACACCTGCCAAATGCACCACTCAAGGAAAATGAAGAAATGTTTCTTAGCTGTCATTTGTTTGCCTGTTATTTGGGTTTTGTTTGGTTCGACTAAATATAAGTCGTAGACTTGAAATGTGCAGTATTTATGGTCACAGCAAAAGCTTCTCTTAGAGCACTTGGTAGTCCAGCCACGTATTTTTCTTTTGAAGAAAAGTGTCCTTTTCCAAACCCAATGCCCTTTGCCATGAACAATTAATACGTTAACATTTGCTAATAGCTTAGTTGATATTTCAGTCCAATGTTTAGATACTCTGATATAACCTCTTTGGTTCTTCCAGCCTTCTGTGTTATTTTTCACATTTCTCAGCCTGAATCAATGCAAAACTCATCTTAACCTCAATGGTTCTATAGCAGCACCAAATTTACTGCCATAAGTGCTTAATGCTGTATTCCCAAAATTTGCTGTTGAACATTTGATAAGGGCAAGCTTTAGACAAAACCACTTTTTAAAAATGAATAAGCAAATCATATTTTCTATTGAGATACTTAAGCGAATCCCCTGCTTGGGCTTTACTTTTATTACCACCTATGGAGAATATACAGCTTTTATTTTCTAGTTGGAAAGATGTGCTGCGTTAATGACAAACTGCACTAAGACTTTCACATTGACTTTGGACTGTTCCTGAGTTATCAGGGCTCTTGTCTAAGGAAAACAAACACTTTCTTGAAAGGATTTGAAAACTTATTTCAAAACAAAATCACAGGATTCTTTTGTGACCAAAACCACATTCATCTCAATAAGTCAATAAATCTCTAAATCAACAAACTTTTCTAGATTAAATTTTATTTGTTGGAACCAATTTTTCTCTAAGTATTTTAAGAAATACTGACAAAAGATGGCAGCTGTACATATTGTGAACAGTTCATTGGAAAAAAAATGTATCTCTATATTGTTTAAGTATTACTTCCCTGCAGTGGAAGCAAATAAAACTAATAAGAAATAAATGTCTGTAGCAGAAGGAGCCTCACTCAGAGGCTTAAAAGTCTACACAACAGAAAGTAGAGGGAGCTCTGTGTTCCTTAGCTCATGGTATTGCTCTGACACAGCAAAGTTCTCTGACAGTCTAGATCTGTGTCACTTTACTTACCTGCAGAAACCCGGCTGCAACACATGCTGAGTTTCTTAGGCTAGCCACAGCAAAAAAATGTTGGCTTCTATGTTTGTATGTAAATTAATGAAGGTATTCTAATTGCCAGACACTGTGTACTTTTGGAAGCAATTTTCCTGTAGATCAGAGCAAGTTTTCTAGTTTCCCAGGGTACTGGCATATTTTAATATGGTTTTCAGCTAGCCAAAGGGATCATTCTCCTGAGCCGGGAAACAGAAGAGTTGCACCTGCTTGAGAATCAAAACCATGAGCTGGAAGGCTTGGGTATGTGTGATATTGTTGATTTTTCTGAAGTCTCTGAAAAGTTCTGATGTACACTAGACAATAGGTGTCAAAACTTTTTCTGCCCCCATTAACTGAAGTTACAAAAAGACAAATAAAACCAGCCTCTGCTTTTGACTGACAAGGAGCTGTCAACTGCCCAAAGTTGTCTGTGCTATGAGGGTGTACCCTCAGGGGCTGCTTTCTTGGTGCTGGCAGTGCTTCCTAGAGGGATGAGCTAGAGGTTGCAGTCTGTAGAAAATCTGCGCTAAAGAAAAATACTGCGGGTATCAACAGGCTGCTGAAGATGTGATGCAGAGCCTCACAATGGAGCTCTTTTGTACCCAAACGTTTGTAGTATTTCTGTCCACATGGAAAAAATCTGCATGGAAAATCTTCTGCAGATGTTATTTTGCAGTTTACAGTTCATGAAGTGGGAATGTCTTCCCCATGTTGGTCATATGGCCCAGTGGTCTGAATCTAGTGACCTTCTCCTCCATACCCTAAAAACTCACAATGGTGACTGGGATTGAAGAAGACTGGAAAATAGGCATCAAGCTCCTGACTGTTATTCTTCCAGTACATGCTGCCCATCTTGTTTAATAGACAGCAGTAGAGTGTTATTGATCGAGAATAACACATTCTTCCCCTAGATGCAGGAGAGAAATTATATTATCTGGAGAAAGAACAATTTACAACAGCTCCATTTAATTGGTGTTGTCTTTGTGAAATGCCAAAAAGAGATCGGGATGCAAAGCTAGACATGATTTCTAGATGTGCTTGTGGTGGGATCTTGTGTTAGTCCTCTAACTCTTTGAGTTCAGAGATGTAGCTTTTAATGACAGTAGGAAAAGGCTGGCCAGTAGGTCTCCTTTTCTAGCTTTTGTGTTAGGGTTAACTAGCTCTCGTTAATAAAAATTAGAACAGAATTTTAAAGAGTTGCCCATCTGAACTACTGGTTATTCTTTTAAAAATTCCCTAGTCAGTTTTTTCCTAGCTGAGAGAGGGTGCTCCTGTGAATTGTTAGTACAGTGTTTTATTTCTCATTCCTTCTCTCCTTCAAGAGTGAAATGTGTCCCATTTATTGATTCATTCTTCATTAAGCTGTTACAAAAAAACCACTCTGAAATAGTTTTTTTAGTGTTTCCTTTTCTCTTTAAGTTAAAGATTCTTTTAAATAGATTCAGCCTTGTTTAAGGATCTGCAAACTGTAAAAGAATAACACTTTTCAAACGTTATCTGTGTACTAGTGAATGGGCATATCTTAAGGAATCAGTTTAAAAATGATGCATACAGGAAATCCATCTGAGATCTATCATGTATTCCAGCCAGTAAAAATGGGCCTAGAAAAAGTGATCCATCCTTTTAACACAGTGTGTAACTAGCCAGGTTATATTTTATTGGTATTCTAGTCCTAGGAAAATGCTGTGATGATTCCATAGCACTAACCTGCTGAAGTTAAATTGACTCCCAAGATTTAGCTGGATGAGTGAAACATGAACATTAAAGTTAAGCAGATGCCTGCGCAAAGAGTGACCTAATTATGCTGGATGCTGTTCTTGTCTTAGAGCAAACTGTTTTCAGCTTTTCAGTCAAACCAGTGAAAAGGATGAGTTTTCTTTGATCAGCCTAGTGTTTGTATACATAGGCAAATCTAGATCATATGCAGTTAAGCATGTTACTGCTTTCCCAAATCCAGACTTTAATGCAAAAAACATTACCTACTTTAGAACCCTAGGAAAAGCTTGAGAAGTCAGTAAAAGATCCCGGAAGTGCAGTGTTACAGAGTGACCCTTTTAAAAGCATTGGTAAACTGCATTGTATTGTTTGCAGCACTAGCAAAACCTTAAAAAAAACCCTTAAATTATTATTCTTTCATTATCTTCATTTACTTTTTTCAAAAAGTGAGTCAGTTCTTAAACCTCATAATTTATTATTCAATTTATCTTTTGGTCCTCTCTTTTTTTTTTTTTTTTAATGTAGGATTTCCGTCACTGCTTAGTAGCAGAATAGAAGCAGGTTGGTTTTCTTTGGTTTTCAGTTATGTGATGTTCCTCTCCTGATCAGGAAGATAAAAAATTAATCCTTGAAAGATTTTTTCTATCTGTTTTCATTGGAGGTTTTTTGAGTGCCAGTTGTGTTGGGGAGGATGAAAGTTTGGTAGGAAAGTTTCACAGGTATGTAGGCTTGGCAGAAAGATCTGTGAATGTAGAAACTGGGGATGAGATAGAAATGAAAGCAAGTTTTGATACAGAATAAAAGATGTTTTGCTGAAACAGTGATCGCTGAGTAACTGAGAAGGCAAAGGTTGGAGATGAGTTGGAAAGAGATTTTTAGGAGTAGGACAAAGGTATGTGACTACAAAGACAAATTTTTCACCAAGTAAATAAGTCTCAAGAAGAGCATAAGTAAATAGAAAACATGTCTTTACCAAAAAGAGAGATATGGCAGGCAAACAAGAAATGTTGATGTAGCAAGAAAAAGAGAGGTCTGAGAATTCTCCGTGGTAAGCTTAAATTGTAACTTACTTACTCTTGTGATTGGGTAATAATGACTATAACATGGTGATGGTAGTAGCTATGATAGGCTATAGGCAAATGTAAAGGTATTGTGTATGGTGCTTATTGGTTGTTATGTGTTAAGATACTCTGCAAAGAAAAGTATATAATGCTTTGTAACGTGAACAGAAAGCGGCTTCAGGTATGCCTACAGCTGGAGCTGACAGCTGTAGGGCTGGCTCTGGATACCCACTCCCTGAAATGCTGTAACTTCACCTATGCAATAAACAGCTTTCAAGAGAGCCGCCTGAAGTGCAGACATCCTTCGTGAAACTTTCTCCCATACTGTTGTTTTTTCGCTTTGCTGCTCTATCTAGCCTTTCCTGTACCTGAGTCGTTTTTTGGTCCCTAAGGGGCAAAGAATCCCCTTCTTGAGACTAAATTCAACAGTTCAGTATGTGGTATTCTCCCCTAGAAGAGACAGTTTCTAAAAGCAAAACCTATATAGAGAACTTTGACTGCTCTGTGTGACCACAAACTTCATCATATATGCTATGATTCCAGGAAGAATGAAATGGAAGGCAGGTCCCTAATGTGATAGTTTTTAATTATTTACAGTGCTGAGTGTTTTTAATGGGACTTATGTACCTTTGCTCCAGATCATTTCTCCATCTCTTCCCTTCAAAACTCAACAAATACTGGGGTTGTAGCATTGTTCAGCACTAATACTCCTTCTTCCAGCTCTTAAACACTGATGATACTTACTTGGAAGATGTGATGGATATTCAGAATTGACATCGTTTAGGTTTGTTTTGTTTTTGTTTTGTTTTTTTAATGGACAGTTTTGCTGCCCATTTGGAAATCTATGACTCTTTTATATGTCTCTGCAATTCTAACAACCTTGAAAATTAAAATCACACTTTTCATCATCTAGTAATGATGTATAACTTGGAAAATGAAGAGCACAGCTGTTGTGTATTTTACTCTGGCTTCAGTCGAATATACAATTCCATCCAAAGTGTCAGCCCTAATTTGTAAAGGGTATTGCTCTGCTTTTCAGGGCTTTCTAGACCAAAAGAAATATTCTCCCGTTTCTCAAATTCATACATATCCCTCTCGTATAGATTCTCTTTTTTATAATTTTTTATGCTCAAAGCCCGATAAGGAGTGGAGCAGTATCAACCTCTTACAAATGAGGAAATTGAGGCACAGAGCATAGTAGACACCAGTAATACCTAGCAGGGTATGTACACAGCTACAGGGTCCCATGAAAGTCATCTCAGTAGTGAACCAGTCTGGGAATTCTTCTTAGGAAGAACATTCCAGTTATCTAGTTTATTCCTATGCCTGCACTAGATTCAGCTGGTTTCTTGAAGTATTATTTACACATGGATGTTGCACAGTACCTTTGCTTACAGGAAACAATAACTTAGGACTTGATATGGTGTGTTCTGCCAGTTTGGGACAAACATGAATTCATGCAAATATCTATGGAGAAAGCATATTTAAAAAAAAAAAAAAAAAAAAAAACGGAAAGGGATTTCAGTGTGTCTTCCCATGTGGAAATTAGCCCGTTCCCCATGCTGCTGCACAGTATCCTTGTTGGCTTTGTATTGCAAGACATTGAATGTTGTTTCTTTTCCCTGACTCACTGATACTTGGGGAGAGCAATTACAGTAATATATTTACGTTTTTAGAAAATTACAAATGTGTGTCAAACACAAATATTTCACCTGATTGTTAATGTTTCAAACAGTAGAGAGTGCAAAACAGTCTTGACAAGAAATCTGTGTGGCTAATGCGAGATGAGCTTTATGGATTTGTGAAAATAAATAAATAAATCTCAACAGAGCAAAACACATCAATAAATAAAAACAAATACTAGAACATAACTCAGGAGGTGTCCCCATATGCAGCTAGTGTGACTTGTGCAATAAGCACCCCTTATTTATAGCTGGCTCTGATTGTGGTTCAGAATGTCTGCTGTTTCGAGTGTGTCCTCACTTTTGTATATCCCAGTACGGCCACTTCTAGCTAAGTCCAACAATAGGAAATACTCCTCATTCCTTGTAAAAAAAGCAGCACATGTTTGAATTTCCCTTCATAAAAGTCAATAATCAAATAATATAAATACAAATCTGGGAAGAGAATAAATACAGCCCAGAGCAATCAAGCTTATCTTTACAGCTAAACTGCAGGCACTAGGATGCTCAACAGGCTGTTATTTTGTACCAGAACATTCGGGAAGCAGAACAGCAGACCTGAAATGCTTATTCTCTTTCAGGAGACTGAAAGTGACTTATTCTCTTTCAGGACTATTATTTGGACAAGGAAATTTTCTCCTTGTGCAAATGCTAACGACTGCATGCTTGAATTTTGTACCTGATTGACAAGGATGATGCTTTCAAAGTATTATCATTCCCTGGTGTATTTTCTACATGTTAATTGAGCACTGGAATAAAGGAGAAGAATCTGTATACAGTACAGAGTTGTTATTTTGACTAGGTGTAAGCCTATAATTTTTCAGCTGTGTCTATGCAGTACTTTCAAATATATCCTTAAATGCCTTGTGGGGGACTACAAGCCTGTAGTCTAAAATCTTAGTTCTTTTGAGATATTTTGCTAAAAATGGGCATAGAGCTACTATGAAGCAAAAAGAGTAATTGAATGAACAACACTTCGTTAAACTAAAGAGGTTGTGTCAGTGTTTTAATTATTGTGGGCAAAACTGATTAACTTAGTCTCATACTCTGGACACGTACTTATGCAAATTGCAAGAAAAGGAGAAAAGAATCCTTTCTCTGCAATGAACTCATCTGTGCAGGGAAGCTCTCAGTGGTGGATTAGTCTGGAAAAATTAGGAGTCAAACTTGGCTGTATTCTTTAATGGAAATATAATCAGCAATACATCTTGATGAAATGTGCACTGCCATCACATAATACCCACTTGGAAGTGAGGTAAGGGCTGGAGGCAGTAGTCCAAAATCATTAACATCCCCCAGGGTGAATATAATAGGATGATAAATGCTCACTGGGAAAGGATTCATTTCAGTTTTCAAATAATTTTGAAAGTAGAACAGAAAGTCAGTAATTTTATATCAATTTTGTCAGCCCATACTTTAATTCAGTAATGAAAGACTTTATGTCCATCCAACCTCAGTGTATCTGTAACGCCTGAGTTAGGTGTCGGCATTATTTGTTACCTCAGTTTCACAGAGGAAGGTAGCAGGGTAGGAATCCTTCCGGTGTACATCTTGATTCATTCTTCCACAGCACAGTATCAATTGACTGAGTTTCTTTAATGGAACAGAATAGACAGGCCCAGTCCCTGGACAGATATTTGGGTCAATAGACTTGCCCTGACAGCATCCTTTCTTTTTATTTCTGCCAGGAGTGATAGGGGCTGGGATGGATCAGAAGCAAATGTTCATCCTGGGTGTTTTAAAACCCTTTAGAGAATGAAAAAAATGGCTTGGCTATTTTGGTTTCTATATGAGGAGACAGTGCTTTAGCAACTGGTTTTTCAATGAAAAAAAATAATTATGCAAGATATTTGGAGGTGGTATAGATTTTGGGGAATCTTTGTGCTTTAATTTATCTACTCTCGCTACAGCAATAGGCACCTTGTGGATGATGGCAGAACAAACATTTGATTTTAATTGGATCTCTAAAGTGTCATTAACCCCAAAGGATTTTCTAGAATATGAACTGCATAGGTCATAACATAGAGAACAATGTAATTGTGCCATTTGATTTTAAACCTTCATACTTTTGAAATCATCCTTCCCATTTTAAGGGATATGAAAGCAGAAAAAGCACTGCTTCTCTGCTTCTGAATGGATATAAGAAAATGTTATTGCTTTGTCTGAAGTATTGGGCTTTGAGAGAGATAATAAAAAGAAAATTACCTTCTCATGAGCTATCTCTCTAATAAATCAGAGTCTGGTATCTACACTATTCATAACTGAAAAAAATGGAGCATTTTTTGACCTCTGCTTATTAAAAATATCTGCTGCAAATGGATCCAAATTGATAAATATTTATGTGTATACGATTAGTCACTTAGATTTCACCTTTCCTTCATTGCCATATTTATTGAGGAGTTTAGTTCTGCTGGGCAAGTGCATCATGGACTTTGCAGTGTCTCAGCACACCTGCATCCTTATAAGAGCAGATATATCTAGCACACTGTTATTAAAATAGCAGCAAACAATTATCCCTTAAAAAAGGCAGTCCTTACCTTTGATTTAGTACAAAATAGAGAAGCCACTTGAAATAAGATATGTAGGGGAAATGGCACTTGTACTACTCTCTACCTCTTTAGTTTACTGTCACCCTGAAGACAGTAAAAGAAGTACAGTAATATTGCTGGTACATAATATTTGGATCTTACTGCTACTAAAATAGTGTTCTCTTATCAAAATTTAAGCACAACCATTCCCACAAGCTCAGATTCTCTCTTAATGGTTTTCTCATGCATCTGGAAAATATTCAGCTTTTATGAGAGATTTAGGAATCCTTTAGCATCCGTCTAGGTATGGTATGAACTAGAACTCTAAGAGAAACAGTAATGAAATCTTTTTGTATTCAGAGTGAGCATCAAGTGTTGACTCCTAATATCTGTCATTATGGTACTGGAGATAAATGCTAATAATGAGATAGGTTGGAAGCAAACAAGTGGGTTGAATATAGTAGCTTCCTATAGGAATACTAAAGGCTTTTTGTATTTGCATACTTGGAGGATAAATGAGAATCCTTCTTAACGTTGTATGTTTGTGTTGCTCACGTAGCGAAATGTTTTGTAGACTGTCAGGGAGTGAACAACACTGCATGGTTTGGAAAAGATCAGTGAACTGCAGGCTGTGTGCCAGGCAGGCACAAAAACATCAGTGTCTGAGGCATGCAGAAAAAAGGTGTGTGGTATGTCTCATCTGTAGGAAAGGCAAGTCTTGCTGGTAGAAAAATCCACAAAGACAAACATTACCTGAAAAGCCACTAGGTTGAACCCTAGCTGACTGCAATTCACCTAAAATATACAAATACCTGGGTTACTTCTGGAGTCTGAGAGCTGAGCCCAAGTAGCACAGGAATGAATAATCTGAGTGGTAAATCCAGGTGTGCTGCATATTTCTTTTGCTTGCATTGCAATTGTGCCTCCTTCTGCTGACATTGTTGGCAGGAATGGTTTTGCTTTTGTAACTTTTGCACTCACCTCTTGAGCTTCCAGAGATTTGAGGGAAAATGGTTGCAGAATAAAATGTATTATTATTCCTTCATGAGGAAGGAATTTTCTTAGTTATATATGTCTCCGCTAAAGCCTTTTCAGGAGAAGCCTACTGAAGAGATTCAGGATACTAGCTGGCATCCATTTCAAAGGATTTGCTTATGCCCTGGATCCTGCTATATGACATCCTTTAGTATGGCTACACAGGTTTCCCAACAACTGGACTAAATACTTGTCTGTGATATGTCAGAGGTGCCTGACACACTGTCACTGCTAAATTACTCGAGGCAGGTACCTACAATGACCATTCTTTCTGTTCAATAATACAGGGAATGTGTTATCCCTAACTGAGAAAAATGTCAGACCTGTGGGACAAGCAGACTCAATTGCCTACAGGTAACCTGTCTTTCATTGAAGAAGCTGTGAAAGGAATTCAGTCTCCCTTCAGAAATTCTCCACCACCATTTGCTATTAAGCCTCTTACACTAGAGACAATCCTCTGGGAGGACTAATTGTGTATAGATGTAATGGACTATAAATCATTCCATTTTTAGAATGGTAGATGAGTTGTAAGTGTAGTGCTAAGCAAGCCTTTGTGCTTGCAAAGGACCAGACTAGCCTTCTCCTGCTCACTTTTCCCAAATTTGGGATATCCAGAATTATAATTCAAATTTTTGGGGGACATCAGTGCATATGGTGATAGTATTTCATTAATCATTACAGGAGCATAAAAATGGTGTGAGGTTGTCTATGATCTGCCTCTGAAGGTAAGGGTAACTTAGGTCCTTGTTAATCCGTTACTTGGGGTGGATCAGAATGAAACGACACTGACAGATTGGTGGTCTTACATATATATATATGTGTGTGTGTGTGTGTGTGTGTGTGTGTGTTGGTTGTGAAGGAAAGGAGGTATGTAGCAGTTTTGTTATTATCTACAGAAATATAGTAATATCAAAGCATAAAGATAACATTTAAGAAAATGTATAAGGAAAAGAAAGAAAAAGAAAGGATAAGAGTAGATAATGAAAAGGAAAGATATCACCACTCTGGATCCAGTGACAAGACTTGATGGTTGCAATTTTGATGCCTGTTGGTTGAAGTGATGCTCACAGTCTTTATCTGTCACGGATGGGAGAAGCCCATGAAACACAAAGGTCAATATTACATTCAATAATATACGCTTAGTTTTACATGGGAAAACCCAGCTACCTCCCCTGGGGGGGGCAGTTTTACACTGTCTGATGCAACACTGTGGGTCATGTGGAGTGCTCTGGTGGAAGGCCCCAGAAAGGAGTCTGGGGGCACTTCGGGGGTCTTTGATGGTTTATGACCCCTTCTAAGAGGTGAGAGCTGCCTCACTGAGCCATTTATGCCCCATCAGAAGGGATGAGTACCTTCAGGCCTACATGTGAATGTCCTGGTACTTCCCCAGGGAGAAGTTTTACACCCAAGCCAGGTGTGTAAGGAAGGACATTGGTATGATAAAAACCATTATTCCACGTAGCAGGATCTGCCTTTTACTCTACTGTTCCCTTATCTGGCTCAGAATCCAGCTTGTTGCTAAGCAAAAGTTGGTTTTTTCAGATCATTCTCTGGTGAGGGATGTTCACTTCCTCTGTCTTGCGCAGATCAGAGGTTTTGATACCACGCATAAAAAACTCTCCTCCTCCCCCTCATTTGGGGGGTGCAAACCTGCCCTCAGTAAAGCACCCACTGATTTAGAGGATGGCTGAATTTTTGAGTCTTTAACCATTAACATTTCAGTGTCTCTCAGAGGTTTACTCATTTGACAAGAGACTATAATAAGAATTGTTGGATAGCCAGCAAGTAGAGAAGTGGCTGCTGTGATTAGCTGCTTTTTCAAGTGATTTAGATTATAGAAGTTTGAGAAAGGCATTTTTGCTGCTGTGGTCTAGTTATAAAGACTCTTTCAAATTCTCCTTTATTAAAATAAATAAATTCTGAAGAAGAAATAGCTTAATATATCCTTAAGAGTGTTTGACAGTTTATGCTGATTTTCTCATAATGGCATTTTGCAGCTGTAGTTTTATGGAGCTGGAGATGAGAGCTGGGAGAACTGTGCTGAGGGTCAGGCTATAGAAAATTAAGAGAATGGGATCTTAAAGTAAAACTTCCCTAGGCAGGTTTCATGTATGAAAATGCTTGTTAGCCTAGACCTTAGTATGGGAAAAAGAGAGAAAGTTTTCTTTCAACCAGAGCCACTCTGGTTTGTACATCTCTAGACTAATGGACTGGAGAAAAAAAGAAAGATTACATCAATTTGAGATGGCATCTTAGACTGCAATGGAATTAATATTTTAGCTGTTCTGGTTTTAATGGTGACTTTTAAATCCGAAGATAAGCTATTACTCCAACAAGGCAGTCCATTTCATAGAAGGGGATTTTGTGGAGTATTGCTCTTCTGGATTGCTAAAACCTGTATCATGAGTGCTATTGTAACTTTAATGTTTGAACCAGTCAAGATACCAAGGACTGCTGTCTGCTTTCTCCACAGAATTTACGCTGAATTTTAATTTTTCAACATTCAAAATACCAAGAATTTTAATTAGAGACTCTTAATTTCTCCCTTATTGGTCTTTCTGAATTTGTGAGCTTTAAAAGGTAGCAGGATTTAAGGACATGTTGTTGTTGTTATTATTATTATTATTTTATTATTATTATTATTTTGGTTTTTTATTGGTTCTGTTAAGCCTACAAGTAAACATTCAAAGACCTGTGTTTACAGATGCTGTGTTGAATTATCACTCAGAGTAAGGAAGACAGCTAAATTCCATATGTACATTGCTACCAATTTTTGAATATTGAGGATTAATTTGCTACCACTTGCCTTTATGTTTTAGTCAAGCATTCTTTTTATACAATAGACTGAAGTGTTGTTCTTAAAACAAGAAGCTGTGGAAAAGAGAAAAACATCTCTCAGATTAAGAGCAGAAAAGAGGTATGTGTCACCTCCAACTCACACTTCAGACTTCTGCAGCTCTCCTGTAGTCATGGGCAGGAGTCTAAAATAGAAAAACATCAACTCAGGAGGAACAAAATTTTGCCTTGATGATTCCCCCAAGGATTGTTCGAGCTTTAAGTCAGGGCAAAGAACACTGATTCAAATGCAAGATGCCAAATCTCTCTCCCTTTATTGTGTATTTCTCCTCTGAGGTTGCTCTTGCTTCTGGTTTTTGTAAGTGTGCTGCATTTCTTAGTAAAACTGGGGATAAAGACAAAAAATAAAAGTGGAAGAGCTATGGTATTTTATCATAAGGACCAACATTTGAAGGGAGAATATAGCTGAGAATGAAAATGTGGGGAGCTGGAGCTCATTTCACCCACTGTAAAATACCTTCTGCAAGGTAATAACAAAAATGCTTTTAACTCCCAGGATGAGGCTGTAAGTCAGCTAAACCCTCCTGTTCTGATCTAATAGATCTATCATAACCTTTTCTGTGAGCCAGCTGTTCCATACAGAAGGTGGTCTTTCTGCAAGGCCCAGATTTGTCTTTCTTTAGCAGCTGGGTGCAGCTTGCACAATGGTAACATGGTGTGAGTGAGGGGCCAGTGTGATGATGCAGAACAAATGAGTGCATCCGACTGTTTGGTTTATTTGCTTGAGTTTTTTTCCAAAGGACAGTCACTTTAAAATGTGCTCCATTTCCAATTATGTGGCCTAAAAGATTGAAGCCATGTAATCAAAATATTATCTTAATTACACTAATTACAGACCCTTATACTGCGAGAAATCTCAAGATGTCTCTAATGTGAGCAGCTAATTAAGGTCTAGTAGAATAATGACAGCTTAACTGCTTATGTTTGTGTGGAGGTGTCAATTTAGAAAAAAACTTGTGTATAACCTGCTACAAAATAGTCATATTCTTAAGTGCACTTAAGATAAAATTACAGGTTTTAAATCTGTTTATTAGCATCAGCCATCAAGGGAAGTATCTTAACTTAGGGATTTTTATTGAGAACAACATTTGATATACTGTGATTCTAGATCAATATGAAGTACTTGATTTGTAAAATAGGATAAATAAATTTAGCTGTTTAGTATTACTATTAAGTAAGTGAATACTTTTTATTTATCACTTGAAACCTACTTTGCAGTTTAAAGTTTTGGCTAAAGAATTCATTTTGAAACCTTGGGAAGGCAGTCAGTGAAGACTGACCTCTGATGACTTGTGGTCACCTTCTGACTTTGGGAATTGAATTTAAGCATGTCAGGTCTTTTGAGAGGAAAGTTTGTTAATGTTCTCCTTATGCTGCAGGAGACACAAAAATGTAAAGAGTCAACATAAACCTTGCTGGAAAGGACATATCAAAAGGAACATGTGATAAGGAGATAAGGACTTGGGTTTCCCTCAGACCTCTGCCTTAGGCTTCATACATTTGTCAGGGGCAAGCTTCCTAAATTGGAGGAGGAACTGCTGGGTCATTGCCAGCTGGTCATCATGCCCAAAGATCCTGTTCATGGTTAAACAAAGGCAGAATTAATTCAGAATTTTGGTTAACAAGCCACATGAAAAATTTGCTTTGGTGTAGAGGAGGAGAATCTTGAATTTTATTTTACTTTAATTCAGTTCTTTACCTTTAAGCTGCTTCCCAAATGTAAATTTAGTAAGAGGAGAACTGTAGAGAGTACTGGTTAAAATAAGCTGTTTAAGACCTAGCAGAGTCTGACTGAAATGGTTCATGGCTCCTTTTAGTCATGGCGACAAGCAGTCGCTGGAGTCTTGGCTGCCAGGAACCATTGGGCTCTGAAGCCACCCATAGGCTTTAATTTCTTAGTCCAGACTCTCCTGGGAAGCCCAGGTGAACATTTTGGTTCAGCTGTGGCCCTAATCCTGTCCTGAGCAGAGCCAGGGAGCCCAGCCCATCTGCCTTGGCTGGGGTCCCTGGGCACCAGCTCGGGATCCTCGAGGACTGTGCCTGCCGGGGGGAGGCTCTGCCTGGATGAACCCCTGTGGCAGCCCTGCTCCTCTGCTCTGCACCCTCGCAGCAAAGTGTGTATTGAAAACATCTTTCTGCTTATGGCTTAGGGAGGGCATGTTGGAGCCCGTGGGGAGGAGTCTACTGCGGACCAAACTTGAAGGGAACTTCTTCAGAAAGGGACTGCATTGTCTTGAAGCAAAAGTCTATGCTGTGCCCTCAGCTGCTCAGGCAGTAAGCCATGGCTTAAAAAGAAAAAAAAAAAAAAGGAAGAATTCAAAATCTTAAAAATCTATACCATGAAATAATCTGTTTTCCTGGAAGACTAATACACACAGGCAAAGGCTCCTCCTGCCACAAATTGAGAATATTGCTCTGCTTTCTTATGTCTGTGGGAGATTCTGCCCTTTTCCATTATGAAATGGAATGATGAAATTATCACTCTCATTGTAACAAAGTCATTTTTATCATTGGAAATTGATGGTTACCATTATACTGTCTTATCTGTGAGATTCTTGCAGATTAGCACAAACCTTGAGAATATGTGTGGCAGCTCTTGGGTGCTGTATACGTGGATGAAAATCACCTACAGAAATCACAGAATCATAGAATGGTTTGAGTTCAAAGGGACCTTTGAAGGCCATCTAGTCCAAATTTCCTGCAATGAGCAGGGTCACCTTCCACTAGACCAGGCAGATCAGAGCCCTGTCCAACCTGACCATGAATGTTACCAGGAAAGGGGCATCTTCCACCTCTCTGGGCAACCTGTTTCAGTGTTTCACCACTCTCATTGTAAGAAATCACTTCCTTATATTTAATCTAAATCAACCCTCCTTCAAACCATCACCCCATGTTCCATCACAACAGGCCCTACTAAAAAGTCTGTCCCCATCTTTCCTATAGGACCCCTTCAAGTACTGGAAGGCCCCATAAAGTCTCCTCAGAGCCATCTGTTCTCCAGGCTGAACAACCCCAACTCTCCAAGCCTTTCGTCATCTCTATGAGGTATTAATCTCCCGAACTATTAAGCACTGGTGAGAATGACTGGGTTTTCCCTTTCAAGGGATGTAGCCCTGAAAATCATAGGTAAATTCTTGGCATGTCTTTTGTGTAGGGATGAAGCCAGGAACTAAGATGTTTTTCATGAATTTTTAAATTATATTTCAAAGAGGTCCTTGTTCTATTTGTTTCATGAACAAGTCACCCCCATTTGTGATTGTGAGACTACTGTCCACTCATTATTTCTGAATTAATATTAGTAGGTATCACATGGTTTGGAATAAACATTCACTGTGAAGCCCAGCTGGGCATACAAACTTTCAGGCCAGCAGCAGTAGATGATGAAGCCATTCAGTATCTGTTTGATGACTCAGGGCAGCCATCATGCTGGGAAAGAGTGGGTTCATCATCAGGAGGAGCTCTGCCCACCTAGCCTTCCCAAAGCTTTAGTCTCAGCTCTTTAACACAGAAGTACTCTATTCAACACTACATCTTTCAGGAATACTGTTGTCATCTTTCCCCGCATTTTGAGTGGATTCTCTTGTATTTCTGGCCTTGCAGTTGAACCAAACCTACTCACACACTATCATCATTGATTGCAACATTCCTTTCTAAATACTTCAGAGCCTGATTTCAGGTTCAATTCCGTGTCTCTTGGACATAGACTTATTGAGTGTCATATCTTCCAAACTGAGAACAATTCAAAGCTCAGTCCTTAACTTCAGCTTAATCCTTAGAGTCATCTTTCTTCATTGTCATCATCTCCATCTGTGATATCTCCCTTCCTTCCTACAACACCTTTCATTACTCTCCAAGATCAGAACTGTCTTAAGGGAAAACTGTAGTCATTTTTCTTTGATTTCTTAGACTAACTAGCAATAAAAGCACAAGATGTGAGCTGGATACTTTCAGGCTTGATTAGATTTCAGACATGAGATTTTTTTAGAATAGCAGCTGGAGGAAACAATAGAAGCTGCAGAGGTGAAGGAACAAATTGTTCTGATAACATATTTAAAAGGACGGTGAGAGTGCCTATGAATGTAAAAGCAAACAAAGCCCTGCAGCCTTCTTTTATGTTTAATGTTTACATCAAGTCTTCTTTCTGAGATTGTGTCTTTCAACTATTTGCAGTCCCTCTGTTTATACACAAAACAATCAAAACTGTTCTCAAGCGTAGAGCTTACCTCTATACATAGGGATGTTTTTATTTTGGGACTTCATGGATTTTAGTATTCACAGAAACAGTTTATTCTTCTCAAGCATCTTTCTAGATGAGAAAGTGTGAGTGTAAAATTATCAGTGGATAGAACTTCAGCTGTGAAGCACCTCAAATTCACTTGGATGCTAGGTTACAGTCCAATCTTTCATGCATAATTCAAGCTGTCTTGGTAGTGTGATGGTTCCTTTGAGGATACATCCTTGGTTGTAAATGACACGTGCAGTTATCACTTACACACTTAGATTTTCATGATAGAAATGAGATAGAACATTTTAGAAGTACTCTGGTGCTAATCTCCTCATCTTATTGAGGTTGCATTTTTTCCATGACTGGAATGAACATCAGGAATGTGAAGAGTAGAGTCATTAACTGAGAGTGTTCATGTAACCCTATAGCTCCGTTTGCCATGTACATCCCTCTGCTGTGATTTCACAGGTCCTTGTGGTACCAGATGACACCACAGATGATGCCTGGTCTTGGTCTGATAATCTTGGTCCTTGGGACACTGGTCATCAGGAACCAAACTGCCAGAACTGCTCTTACAGCCACAGCCTACTGCTGTTCACTTCCAAAGGACTGCACAAGAGAGCTGTGATCTGAGTGAGCTTCTTTGCAGGCTGGATCCAGAACATGTTCCCTGAGCATGCACTTTGTACAAAAAATGGGAAAGTTTTTCAGAGCCATGTAGGATATTGTAGTGGCCTTCTGGGCCTCCATCTGGGATCCATGGTCTCTGTTCTGTGGAGTGCTCCTGATAAAGTAAAACAGATAGTGATGCTTTTAGTTGACATTGCTGGTAATTGGAAACCTGGGTAAACCTGCAGCAAATAAAAGTTTAAATAGTGAGCCCCAAATAAAGATAGTTAGGACAGAACTGTTGTTAGTCCACTTTGAATGAGCCTTTTCTCACTTAATAGCATTTCAGGGAGAGGCTCAGAACTACTGGCAATATGCTTTAATACCATGTCTTTTGGCTTTTTTCTTAATACTCTAAATTCATAATTATGACAACTGAAATTTTTCCTCCAATTTAATTATGTCTGTTTTAATACACTGGAGATTTATTATTTGCTTGCCCTCACACTTGTCTAATTTAAAAGTTATAGATAACTGGGTATTTCTGTGTTTATGGTCTCTAATAGTTGGGTGATGTCAGTTCTCACATTCTGTAAAATTTTAATAAAGGAATTTAGGGTGAAGCTTGTTATTAAGTGTGGGATGAATCCTGCTATTAATATCAGTATTATGTTACTTTTGCCAAGAACATTCAAGTCAACAAACCTGAAAAGAACACAGGGAAATGACTAACAGTTAGCATGGAGTTGTTGAAAAAGAAAAATTATGTCAAACAAATCTAATTTTCTTCTCAAATTCTCCCAGGGTAAGAGGCGTTGCACTTAGAAAAGAGATGGTAGGTGTCATGGACCCTGAATTTGCTCAGGCTTTGTACACTGCCCTATATGACAGTCTCATTAGCAGACTTGGGAAACATAACATGGAAGAAATTAATAAGGAGGGTGCAAGGCTGTTTGGAAAATTGTATTTAGAGTACTGTTGGTGATCAACTGTCAAAATGAAAGTAAGAACTGACTGGGATTCTGCAAGGACCTGCCGAGGCTCTAATACAACTCAACATATTTATTAATGTCCTGGATGATGGAATAGCATGTGTGTTACCAGATTTGAAGCTAGGATGAACTGCAAGAATGACAGAAAACAAGGTCAAAACTGAAAATGATCTCTACAAAATGAAGAAACTGGCTGTAACAAGTAAGATGCTACTTAAGAGGGAGGAATGATCAACCCTACAGCATGATCCTGGGTGGGGTCACAAGCTGAAGGCAATTAATGCCTCTCAGGAGAAGGCAAACATCTCCAGTGGTGTGTACTGAGAGTTGCACGTTGTCTGCTCAGCACTGATAGGGTCCTGAAGTGCCAGAAGGTTTCAGGTAGACATTAGGAAAACTACTTTTGCCATCTAGATGTTGTGCACTAAAACAGATTTCCTGCACAAGTTATGGCAGGCAGTAAGAAATTTGGTAAATAGGAAGAAGAGGGAGCTGCCAATAGGGTGAGAGGATGGACTTAACAAGGATCCTGTCATCTGCCCTGCTCTCCTGCCTGTTTCTGGCATCTCTAAGAAAAGCCTGCAAAAATCAGTTAGCTGGATCAGGAGCAAGGCACATCATGCTAGCCATTAATCATAAGCCGGAAGAAACTTATGCCACAATTGCCCCAAATACATATTTTACCTCAGTCTGTTGATCATAGAACTTCCCAAGACTGGAGCAAAAAAGATAATCCAAAGTTATGTAGGAAATACCTTATGCTAATGGTTCATACATTCATGGTGACAAAAACATGACTGAAGAAATTCTCTAGAATTAATTCTGTAATGTTTCAAATGCTTTTTGTAAATGCAGTGAAAGCATAATTGGAGATTCAAGCATTGAAAAGTTGAATTCATGGCAAATTAGGTGTGAGTTCTGTAGTCAAGTAGGTATCTGATGAAAGAGGGATCTTTTCTCCCTAATTCTAAATTAAATACTGATATTATTGGAACACCAAATATCTTTAAATGATATACAGAGGCAGTATATTACCCTTTGAATTTTCTTTGCTTATTGAAAGTCCGGTCTCCTTTACAGTCACTTTTTGTTGCATTATTAGAAAAATGCACCACATGCATTTTCCATAAAAATGTAATTGTAACTATTGTTACCAAAAAAAACTATAACAAAACACAAAAAAAGCAAAGCTCATGCTCTGTGATTTCAGCAGTTGGCTTTGAAGTTGCCTTTGGTAGAGCTATATAAACCATGCGTTCTCGTGATGGTGGCAGACAATACACCCCAGCACCCTCTTACTGCAAATGATAGGACAAGGGAAACATCCCCTTCTTTCTCACACTCAGAATGTCTCTTTGTCTGAAGTGCAAATTACCAGTGGTCTGGCTGTGTTCACCCTTGCTTTGGCATCTTCGAGTGGATTGGGGTTTAGCTGTCTCCTAGAACACAAATAACTCTCCATGACTGCAGGCATGGCAGAATCAAGGGCATTTTTAATGAACTGATAACTAACAAAACCAGAAAAAAACCCAAGCAATGCACTTGAGAAGATGTTGTAGTATAGCAGAATCATAGGATATTTACTAAAGGTGAGAGTGATGAGCAGAGTATCTTTAGTCCTGCAGTTGATAGTTTTAATTGTTGTGGAAAAGGAGAAAATGTGAAGGATTTTTTAGTTTTGCTTTGGAAATTATTAGATCAGGATCTGAGGATAAATTTTTTAATTTAAGATAGAAATAAGAGAGGTTTTGTAAGTTCTTGGCATAAGAGTCTCAAGAAAATAGTGAAGAAAGCTAACTTGGAAAAGCTTCATGGATATATTTATCAATAAAGTTAAGTATTTTAATTCATCAAAATCTATAAATATTATGAACAGTAACCAAAGCTATTTAGTGTAACATACTAAGGCCTAGCAAAACATGACACCCTTTTAAAAAAATTACCGGACTTTCTAGTATGTTGCAGACATAGGTTTAAGAACAGCACATGAAACATGACTGATACATTAGCTAACAAACTGCAAAGACCACAAAAAAGCAGAGCATTTTTCATCACTTAAACCCTCCTGGATGTGTGGATAGGCAGCGTGCCATGATCCCTCCTGGACAGGGCTAGGTGAAGTCCTGTTATGAACGTGCTGCCAGCCAGGCATTGGCAGCTTCCTGAATGCTCTAAGGAAGTCAGCCTTCTGTGTTGATGTTCAGGACAGGTCCTTTGACTCCCCTCTGGGAGACAGAGTCAGGGACAGTGACAACCTTTGCCAGAGCACTGGGAATGTCGTCAGTGCCAGAGCATTGTCAGGGAGCTGGAGACTGGTCCCTGGTAAAACTGCACCCCGATTATAAAACCCTGTTGACTTTTGAGGTTTAAAAATATCATGGTTTGACACTGGCCTAGTGCCAGGCACTCATGAGAGCTGCTCACTCACCCTCCCCTGCCACAGCTGGGCAGAGGAGGGAAAAGGGAAAAAAAATTAACGAACGCTTCGTGAGTGAGATGAGGACCGGGAGAAACACTTAAAGGGCAAAACAGGCTCAACTTAAGTTGCAAAGTGAGTTTACTACTAACAGAATCAGAGGAGGATAATGAGAAGTAAAATAAGCCCTTAGAACACCTTCCCTCCCCAGCCCCTCCCTCCTTCCCAGCGACAGCACAGGGAGACAGGACATGGGGGCTTGGGCAGTTCATCACCGAGATTTCCTTCCACTGCTCCGGGAGAGGAGTCTTCCCGTGGGAGGCCGTGGGGTCCCTCCCAGGGGAGACTGTTCTCCATGAACTTCCCCGGCGTGGGCCCACTCTCATGAGCAGCAGCCACACCGCCCCTGCTGCAGCGTGAGTCCCTCCCACGGGCACACAGCCCTCCCAAACTGCTGCGCTGTGGCTCTCTTTCCACGGGGTGCAGTCCTCCATGGACAGGCTGCTCCAGCCTGGAAGCAGGGGCCCCCTCTCTCCATGGAGTGTTCCACTGGATCGCAGCCTCCTCCAGGCATCCACCCGCTCCGGCACGGGCACCTCCCCCATGGGCTGTGGGTGGATCTCTGCATCCCCCATGGATCCCCGTGGGCTGCAGGGGCACAGCTGCTTCACCATGGTCATCACCACGGCCTGCAGAGGAATCTCGGCTCCAGTGTCTGGAGCACCTGCTGCGCCTCCTTCTCCACTGACCTTGGTGTCGCCATGTTGTTTCCCTCACATATTCTCACCTCCTCTTCTCTGACTAGAATCCAAAATCTTGTAACTTTGTTTCGATTTTCTTCTTAAATGTGTCATGACAGAGGTTACCAACCTCTCTAACTGGCCCAGTTTTGGCCAGCAGCATGTCCATCTTCAGAGCCATCAGCCACTGGCTCTGCTGGACATGGTGGGAAGCTTCCAGCAGCTTCCTCACAGGAGCCATCTTTGTGGCCCCCCTGCTGCCTAAAACCAGGCCGTGCCAAACCAATACAAAAAATTAGCAGAATTTCCTGCAGTTTCTGAACAGGCTGAAACAGTTTTAAATATATACAAAAGATATACTGATTTAAGAAACTAAAATGGTTTTCTCCAGAGCATGTCTTCACCTTTAATCCCGTCTCTTTTTAAGTATTTTTTTAATAATAAATTCTGTTTTCCTTTGAAAAGAAAAAAAGGGGGGTTATTTCAGTACCATCTGAATGGCCTGTCTCTGCCTGGCATATAATGCAGTTAATTTTATATGTGACTAATGAACACCAGTTATTCTCCTGGATACCTGTGACACATATATGGGGAAGACTCTCATGTCTTAATTGCTCGACCCTGAAATTAGCACAAGCAGATGGGCCTGAGCAGATAGTGAGGCTGACATGAGGTAAAAGAGCAGACCACTAACGCAGTCATTAGTATGTAGTGTGTGAGAAACTATTTTTTTGATTGAAATAATTTATTTCTCTTTCCAGTCAATTTCACTCTTTTTAATATCTCGTGGTTGGCTGATGTAAGGAGGATAGCAGCTTAGTTGTTTAACACATGTAATTTGGTAAACTCAAATGATAAGGCTCTAAGGTAAATTACTGTCTAGTATTGAGAATATAGACAAAGATATTGCTTAATTATAAACTTAAGTAGAAACTTTTTTGTGGACTTTCTGCATAGTTATGGATAAACTGTTAATTGCCTATATTCCTGAGTATGCAGGGAAGAAGATAGTGTTTACTTTTAATTTTGGAGTTTAAGTAAATTTTAAGTTGTCTTTGTTTCAAAAATACATTGTGTATTGGTTACATTACCTTCAGCCAACCCAGACAATATCAACGACTTCCAGCCTTGTTTGTGAAGTAATTCAGCACCAAATATAATTTGCAGTCTATGCCATGTGAGGAAGAGGGAGTTGATTGGGGATTTGGGGGAGGGAGGGCAGTTCTGTAATAGCTGTGGCTTTGTAGAGACTGTTACTTGATGCTGGATAGCTGCGTGACTGCTTCGTACTTTCACCTTCTTCTGACAGTTCCTCCAGGAGGTGTGTCACACGAAAAAAGCAGCCGGTTGTTGGCAAAGATAGTCTGACCTCATTACTGGGGCAGACAGGTGTATTCTTTAAGCACAGACTTAAAGCCTCAGGAAACCCTGGACTTTTTCCAAGATCAGCTGGGATTAGCCTAGCCCTTTGATGTTGCTGTAGACGTCCCATGGAGACTCTAGTGGAAGAGGGTGAGGGAATGCTGACAGCTACGGTCCTGGGTTTCTCAGGCGAGACATCTGTGAGAATGATTTGTGTGGGAGAAATTGGACCAAAAAGGAAAACTATTTCATGCTAATTGCAATTTCCAATGGAAAACCTGGAGGTGAGCTGCCACTGATAGGCTCTTAAACTAATTAACCAAACAGTCCAGTACCCCATGCTGTGTAATGCTACACAACTACGCATAAACAACTCTGCTGAAGATTTATTCTGACCCCAAACTTCGAACAGGCTCTGCTGAAGTTAAACAGGCTGTTTGAAGTGTCACGATGATCTGCAGTCCTCCTGTCTGATGCACTACATGCTTGACTCCAATTATCAGTAATCAAATAAGGAAAACCCTAATCAGTATTCAGCAGCTATTACCCTCAGCTTAGCAGAGAGAAAACATAATTTCAGAAGAGAAATAAACACGTGGTATCATGTGGAACTATAATAAATCCTTTAAGTGGCTTTGTGGAAAAAAATGTATTGTTGTAATATGCCACTAAACAGTGAACTAAGGCCATAGGGAATAAAAAGAAAGGGCTGGGGAGGAAGGAAATCCCATGATATCCAGATTCAGTGTTTGCTTCCATTGAGTCCTGTCTTTGGAGTGTAAGGAGAAATTTTCCTCTCTCTTGACTTTGGAAAGTGTCAGTTATCCTGCACTCTTAGCAAATACAGGCAAAATGTTATTTTATAAAGAACTGTCCTCCTCTTTCTTAGAATGCTACTACACATAGCTCATTGTAGTCTATAAGTACTCATGATTTTGTGGTGGAGAGTTAGGAGGAGGGTTCCCAGAGGTATCAGTACCCACCACATCATGATTTGATTTATATGCTCTGCTTCTCACCTTCATAGGAACTTGAGGAGCCTTTTAAAATTTTTCAGGGTGGTAGAAAAGTGGTCTATTAGATAATGTTCATCATGGGATATGAGTTTTGAGCCATAAGTCCCTGTACCTTTTATGCTATACCGTTTCTGGATGAATGAAGGGTGCCCAGAGAAGAGAAAGATTCTCAGGAGAGGTCTATGGTCTTCAGTTACCTGGAAGCTTCCTATGGTCTAGAAGATAAAGATGCTTTCAGGGAATAATTTTCTTCTTTGAATGACTACAGCTGATGAAATTCCTGACCTGCCTGGGCATCCAAAGAACATGGATTGACCATCAGTTGTTCATTCCTTGCCCACAGTTGTATATATTTTTTACTGTTTTGCACAGTGTCTTTCATATCCACTCTGAAAAAGACATTGCAGATGCTTAGCTTCAAGTTTTCTTTCTCCTTTCCCTGTGTTCCCAAGGACACAAATGGATGCTCTGTGACTGAAGGCCTTTATTTCTCCTTAAGTACCATGGGTTTGTGCATAACTGTAAGCAATTTCTCTCGTGACTGTGCAATTTCCCTTGGTGATGTTTAAAGGAACATTTTTAAATTCTATTTTTAAACTGTTAGAAATAGCTCTCCAGAGCTTCCACTGCTGAATACTAAAAACGTTTTATATTAGCATAAAAGGATATCTTTATCAAAGATCACCATTTTAGGGGAAAATGGTAGTATATGCATCTCAAAAGGCATGGGGAAGCTGTTCTTAGACTTATGGAGGTTTTTGTCTTTTTTTTTCAGCTTCCATAGTTTTGTTAGTGCTAAATTAAATTAAATGTGCCAAAGGAGCTGTGGTGAGTTTTTGCTAATGTTCATGCCAGCCTTATCAGAGGGTGTTAGAGAATGCTGATTTTTCCCAGATGCATGTAATTTTAACACCTGCTCATCCTGAAACTTAGATTACTTTCTGCTAGGACTATTTATAACTAAAGCTGTTGTTGGTGTATTTGGTATTTTTACATGAGCTCATATGGCTGCAAGGAATTGCAGAGGGATGTACATAATGGAACAAAGGGCAAATAATGGTCGGGAGAACCCAGACTGCTGTTCAATATGTCTGGAAATTGTGTAGCAGCAGGAAGAGTTCAATTAAATCTTGGGTTTGTGTAGGAAAAGGATTTGCAAGCGCTGACTTGCCCCTCAAAATCAGCTTTCTTGTTTACCTCAAGCATATAACCCATTGAATAAAACCTAAGGTGATCCTGGTAGGCCAATATGTATCCTTCATCAATAAAAGCTGTCATCCTGTCACACAGGAACCCTGAAAGCTCTACTTGCTCTGACCTTCTTCCACACCGTGTTGTGCAAGTGCTGAGAATCTCTGGCTAAACCCAAGTCCGACTGAGTAGGGGGAAATGCATCTGTAATTCAATCCAGCCATTGTTTTCAGGTTTCCTTTAGAAACGTGTTTTGTACAGTGAGCTTCAGAAGTTAGGGGAATGAGTTGAAGCTGCTAATGTATTTGGAATATTTGAAGAAATATTTATTTCACAGGTACATTACAGGCTGGATGTTGTCAAACACTGGATATTTCCAGGAATTTGTAGGACCTAAACACATTCATCACACCACTCAATATTTTGAGATTTTGAAGAAAAGTGAAAACTAATCCACATATACAGCAATATTTTTGGCTTTTTAAATTTCTCCCCCTGCAACCCAGGTGCCTAATGTTTCTAGTCTGCAAGATTTCACTGATATCTAAAATGTATCTGAGGTGTGATATGGTCCCACATAGGAGGGAGGAGCTGAGGCTCTTGTAAGTGCCATCTGCCTGTCATTGGTGGAGTTTTGCTGCCTAGTAGCAGCACAGATTGTCAGTGTCCCCTTGTCTGTTGAGTTCACATCCTGGTTGAAATAGATGGTGTTTGAAGCTAACAGCACCCAGCTATGAAATGTGTTGGCACAGCAGTGGCTGCGCTGCAGGGACTGCTGCATTATCCAGGCGTGCTATGCTGGGGTGGGATGGGGGAAGCAGCTGGATACAGTGACTTCTGCTGCCACCACTGACAAGCTGTCAAAAATCATGAGCCAACACACTGTGCTTCTGATCTGTGAATCCTTTGACTTGAACAAAAAAATGTTCCGTTTCTGCTACCTCTCATCACAAATTTTTATGAAGCAGCATGAGCTTCTAGGCTGGACAGAGCTCAGGAATGAGAAATACTGCATTACGTGTTTTTTCATCTGTTTCTATCTTTTTTCTCCTTTTTGCTGGAGTAATACGTTTCCTCAGAGACAAAATATACAACTGCTCTTTGTGCAGACTTCAAAGTTGAAACATTGAAATTGGTATGTAAATATCATATACTACTGTTGCATCAATTGATGACTAAAATACATCATTTTAGCCAAATTATAGTTTTAATTTTTATGAATGAGGTTTTAAGTGCCTTGATCTGGAAAGCACTTAAACACTACATCAGCCAGATTCCATAGTGCAATATTACCCCTGTGATAATATTTTAATGAATTGAAGTAAATCCAAGACTTCTCTTTGAACACCTTAGCTTTCCTTTCTTTTTCTGTAAGTATTTCATTCTATGGTTTCTAATATTGATAGATTAATATGGGAAAAGGCCTATGACTTTTAACATTAAAAATGAACATGTTTAAGCATATTTCTTAAAAGTCTTTCACTGTTTTCCTCTCTTTATTATCTTTATTCCCTAGTTCTTTTGGTGCACTACAAACATTTAATTGGTCTTTGAGAACTGGGAAAACGTGGAATTGTTTCATTTCCCAATGGAGAAAGAGTGCATGTTTTAATTTTTGCCCTTAATTTTACCTGCCTCTGCTGCTTTTGGCCACAAATAATATTCCATTGTGTTTTATTTTTGTATGCCATGGTCAGTGATAACATGAATTGCTTCCTTCATTGATATTTTAGCATGGCTGTGTGAATCCTTCACGTTTTAAAAAAATTCAATAGCTGCTATTATAATTTATATTTTCTTACAGATTAGAATTATAGGAATACTCTGTTCTTAATTGAATCCTGATCATGCTAACCTTACTTCCTACTGTAGAAATTTTAGGATCATAGATTCCTTAGTCTTTATCCTCTGAAAATCCAGAGAATGAAGCATTTTGGGAGGGTAAATCAATATTTCTGAAATTTTGAATAATTTCCTGGAAATGTTTCTCTAAGCTGTATAACAAGCCTTAAATATCTGCTTCTAAGAAGAAGCTTCTTAAAGCCAAGCCAATTCAGGCACCTGTGCCACTTCTCCCAGCTTTTGTGGGAGTGCTTCTTGTGGTACCTTATACTTCTCATTTTGTTGGAGTCAATGGGCACCAATCCTTATCACTGAGCTTCCATTAATGAAGGTTGATCAGACCCTTCATCCTAGGAGCTGCAGTATTTTGGAGCACACCTCCATGTTTTAGATCTGATAAAGATCAGGTTAAAATAAATCTGCTGCACAGCTTGCTTCTACCCCAGATTCTTCCACAGGGGTGGTATGTTTCTGGCAAAGCAGCATTGAAGTGTCCCTCGCCAATTGTTACAGAGCACAATATTTTCCAGTGTGATAGGGTTATTGTGCACACAGTAGATCTAAACTTCTGCCATGTTTCTTCCACTTTTTTTTTTTTTATACTGGAGAGACTGCCCCTGAGAATAAGGCTGTTGTTTCAGTCTCTTTTCTGCTAAGGCTTGTCACAAGGGTAAAAATATCGTGTGTGATGGACTGTCTCCTGTTCCACAGAGCCTGAGTAAACTTTTTCATGTGTTTCACATGGGCCACTGACATGTTTTAAAATGAAACTGAAATACTGAATTTAAAAAGATTCCACTTAAACAGGTGTGAACCAGTTCTTTTGCATTGGTCTTAAACACATTCCAGACTTTGTTTGGAAGTCAGATTTGATTAAATAATGATATTCCTCTTAACTTTTGTTTGATCTGATGTAAATATATTGGAGCTGGATAAATTCTGTAACTGCTGGTAAAGCTGTGTTTTGATTTTAAAAGCCCAGAAATTTAGATTCCTTGTTTATTTTATTCCTTTTATTTCTCAGTCAAATTCCTTTATCCATAGTAACATCTGATCTCTTAAGAACTTGACAAGGAATTTTTCAGTGAAGGATAAATTCCTACCTTCAACATCATAAGGGAGATTAATTTTTCTTAGCATCACTCTTTAGTTCTGCTAAAAGATGTCAAAATGTCTGCACTTCAGAATGAAAGTGCCTATTTTATCAGCATAACAGATAGTGTACATGCAGTAATGCTTTCAGATTTTTGAAATGTCACTGTATTTTTATTGTGAATTATCATGGGCATTGACAGAATTTGATGTTGAAGGTTAGAAACCAAGGTATTAGAGGGAGAATGTGTCTAAATGAGATGATATAATCTTAAAATGTGAGTAATTACATGGTAAATTGAGAAGACTCCAAGAAATTCAGTTCGAACTGAGACTCTTCCGAACTCTGATTATTTTAGCACTGAGCTAAACACTTTGTTCACTTATTTTAACTCATATTTGTGTGACAGCCTGCCTGCATTTATTACTCTTGGTTGTTGCAGAACAAAGAGCATCAACCATGTTGACACATAGGTACACTTGGGTCATCTAAAATCTCTCAAATGATTTTGTAGTTGTGTATATTGTGTCTGATTTCCACAGAATACAGTACCCAAAGTGTCATATGAGTGCCTCCAGCTGTCATGTTTCCAGAACCACAGCAACAGGGCTGAGCGCCAGGAGAAGTGAACCACCATTCTGTGATCTGCTTTCCTTGTTCTATTTTGCTAGCTTTTGAAATAAAAGCTTTTACCAGAGATCCACTAATTTTTTTGTAGAAAATATATTGTTAAACAATCCTTTTCTGTACAGTTCAGCTCTCCTTTCAAGACATTTCTTAGAAATATAAAATATACTGTATGTTTCAGTTCTATGTGAAATATCATCATAACAGGAAAGCAGACTTACCTACTTCATTCCCAGTGTAATTTTTTTGTTTACAAGGCATGTTTGGATAGTAATCAAAGCTTTGATCAGTAACCTGGATGCTAAGGGATCCAGACAGCAGTGGTTTAATCAAATTCACACTCCGCTGAATCATTTGGAAAACCTAATTGTTTTCTGGGCTTGTGGCCTATTGTGACCCAAAGATCCAGCTTCTGAGAAGACAACTGTTAAGGGAGGAAATGTAGAATGAAGATATAATTTGATTATTTGTTCATCAGAGTAGTCTGCTTTCAAAAAACTATAACAGAGCTGGCTATGAGCTGAAAAACTTTTCTGTCAACTCAAGTCCTAAGGATCAAGAGGGGGAAAAAATGAGGGCGAAGGAGGGAGGGAGGGAATTTTTAAAGCAGACGAGGGATCTAAAATAGAAATGCCATTTTCTCCACCAAAGAGGAATCCCCGCAGAAGAGGGTTGGTGGCATTTGCAATTAAGCCTTTAGGGAATGGATGTTTAGTAGCATCTGATACACTTTAGTTGGCTGCAGCTAATGGCCCTCTGGGCTATACATTTCCCAAAACAATGAAACACAAAATTCTTCAAATAAAACACAGTGTGTGTCACTGGCAGTTTAAGCTCCCTCTTGATAGCAATTCTGAACGTAAAACTCTTCTCGTAGGATTATTTGTATGACAGCTGTCACATGTGCACCTCTAAAACACTAAGTTTAAAACACAGCACCAGGTTTGTCTTTGCCAGAGTACGAACACTTTTTCCATTTCACCTGACCTACAGGTCAGAGAGCAGAGGTGCTTTTTTGTGCTAGATAGGTCTGCCGTACACTGGGGGAATGGCTTCTGTCAAGGAATATGTCTCCCTGAGGTTTTTGCTGGCACACAATGGAAATTTGAGAAGGTAGAACTGCAACAGTAAATTGGCTGAGAAGTCTTACAGAGTAAGACTGTGGGTAACATTTAGGCATGTGACAGAGCTCTTAGACTTCCAAATAATTCCAGAATTTCATTGGCTTCTGTGAAGCATGTGAGCCAGATTGAGAATCACTCTGCTCTGGACCAAAGCATTATCTCAAAAAAGTGGTCCTGATAAAGTGAGTATTGCTAAACTGCTTAACAGAGAGATAGAATCATATTTGTATTCCTCACAGGTTTGCTAAACTCTGGTCTGATTGAACCTTAACAAGTTTATTGAGTTTACTGCAGTTTTATTGAGCTCCAGTTGTTTCCTGCAATAGCTTTCTTCTGTCTTCTTATCATGTGTTTACAAAAAGTTAAAGGAGTTAATTGTGTTCAGGCACTAAAATATTAAGGATGTATCAGTACTCCCCATTTGATTTGCTGAGCACAACAAGACAAATATTACTGGAAGAAACCATAGTCCTTAAAAATATTCTTTTCATCTGGCCTTAGGGAACTGTACGTATCATGTTTGTGTTTACCTAGTTCTGTGTCTTTTCTTTGACACTTGTAATAGCTGATTTTTCAACCCTTGGGATTTTTGCTTAAAGGTAGATCACTGAGAGCCAGGGGGCTGAATTCAGTAAGGTAAATTTGATGTAAATGGGCAGGCAATTCCCTTGGCTTGGCTTTACGGCCTTGCAGCTGTCCTGCCCTCATCCTCCCAGGCTGTGCAGCAGGGCACAGCCAAGCTCTTGGGCAGGACTGTGTTGCCCTGACCCTGCTGTGATACCATGAACCCAGAAGCATCCTCAAGCTCCACTGAGCCTCATGCTTGCTCTCAAGGAGTATCTACACATCATTATCTGAACCCTTTTTAAACAGGAGACTTGGAAACAAGTTATCACATCTGCCTCTGGTTGTTTGGCTGGTTCTGGGTTTTTTTTGCTTGCTGCATGAAGGAAGAGTAATCACAGGATGGCAGGCCTGGCATGCTTGCAGCCTAGTGTATTTTCTCCCAACAGCATATTCTGGATTCTGGATGTGTTCTCAACACTAAATTCTCTTCTACCTAAGGTGCAGTGCCTTGGTGCCATTGGATTGCCTGTCATACAGCCCGTTTCTTACTGCTACTCGGAAAACCTCTCATGCATTATTTTGTTTGTTGTTTTAAAGTTCTGTGGCAACTTAATTATTTAAAAAGAAAGAAAAAACAAAACAGAAAAAAAAACCCCAAACCCAACAACAAACCAAAACCAAAAAGCCCCAGGTTTTCCTAGCACCTGCTACACGGATGTTTTGTTTCTGTGTCAGATTCAGGTCCTGGAACTAACTCCCTGTGTTGATTAGAGCCTTAAAGTCTTTCTGATTATTTTTTTTTCTCTGCTTCATAAAACCTATGATTGATTACAGAAGACTGTGACACACAGAAATAGCTTGAAAAAGTTTAAGTGCTGGTTTTGGAGCCAAATCTAAAACCTCATGTGCTGAGAGTCAGCAGGATTTTCCAGATTTGCAAACTGTAGGATTACCAGAAGGGAAAAAAAAATCTAATGTCTGCATGAAATCAATTGTAGAGATGTTGCAGGCTGCACAAACAGTTTTCAGGGTTACTTTAAAAGAATCTGGAATACATAAAATGGGTAGAACTTTCAAGGAAAAGCTATGTATCAGATGATTGGTACCACATTGCTATCAGTTGTGCTGCAGCCGTTTGAAGAATCACTTTGCTCCTTGAATATCATGATAGTTAACTACTGTGCAATAGCTGTCAAAACACATATTGATGAAAAAGCACACATTCCCCTAGATTGTCAGAGCCCCTCTTGCTTTTTTACAGGAAGTTCATTAATTTTTAATTGATGGTTTAGATTTTTAATCAGTGTGGCACTTAATTATAAGGATGCCACATAGAGTTACCAAGATGCAATTTTTCATGTTCCTTGGCTTGTTCCTTGGCTCTGTTAAACTCCTGCTAGGATTGCTCAGCATGTATTTACAACTACTATGATTGCAAAATGGGCATAATTTTTCATCAGCTTTTGTATCAGTTCTCCCCAAGACAAATTACATGCCAAAATGCAGACCTTGTAGTCTTGCATCCCTGTGAACACAGTGACATGACTTACAAATACTAACGTGCAGAAATTATTCATGTAACAGTGTGTATTTATGTAACAGTCTGATTTTAATAAAGTAGGATAGAAATCTAAATTTTTAAAAATAAATGATCAAAACCAACCAAAAAACATTAGGGATGCTTTATGTGAGTAATGTTTGCTTACCAATGAAACAGGTTTTTGCTAAATGCATATTCTGCTTATTATAAAAACCATGACATTAAATTTCAATGTTTTCTGCAACTAATATATAAGAGAATTTGTCCTGTCTACATGTTTTTCACCACAGCAAAAAGCTGAACTTCCATGTTGGATGCCCTGTGTCAGGTTTCTAGTGGAAGCTTTGCTGAACATATGATGATTTAAGGCAAATGACACAGATAAGCTGTGAAGTTAGAACAGATCACTTTTAAATATGACAAACTACTTTGGAAACAACATACAAGCTATCAGGTGCACAGGCTGCTTGTCAAGTCAGAAAAGGTAGTAACAAGCTCCAAAAGCCAACACATGTTGGGAACAATCTATATGACTTCCACTGGGAAGGCAGTGAGATTGATTGAAATAGAGTAGTGTTTTATACCTGTAGAGCACAGGGTTGTTGGGAAAAGGGATGAAGTGCTTGTCTACGTAGGAAGGATTAAGCCCAGAAGAGCTGTGATTTATCACTCAGAAATGAAAGACCAGCAAATTGAGGGATTGTTTTTTTTCCCTCACTGGCAAGTAGACATTTTTGTCTGTATGGATTTACTCTGTTTTGGAATGGTTGTTCAGATCAAGACACAGAAAATTCATGTTGGGACCAGAGCTTTTACTGAGCTTCTCACACAGTGTTTTGGTGTTTCTTTCAAAATCTGACATAATTCCCCAGATGGGTGCCCTGCTGTGTAATTATCCTCTTGGTTGTACAGGGGGTGTGTTCTTCTCAGAGCAAAACGAAGTCTGAGGGTGTAGTTATATAAAAGGGATTTTCTTTGGGGATGCTTCACATACTTACTGGGTTTTTAGCAGGAATAGATATGCTTACCTTTTAGTGTATATTGCTGCTTCTAAGCAACCATTTTGGTGTCTGGTCATGCTACATGAGAAATTGAAGGTGATAACGGAGTATTGTAAATTTGCTCATTCAGAAGATGAATTTCCAAATTTATGAAATAAATTACTTAGAAGCCAGGCTTTTTGTGAAGATAATCAGAATGTCATCTGATTGTGCTAACTTTACCACCAAAGATGCAAAACTTGTCCTTCAAAGCAGGTGATGTAAAGGTTGCTATATTTGGGGTCTTTCTTGGTAATTCTGTGTCTTACCATATCCGGCTCTATTTTCTGCGTAGGATGTGCCAAAGAAAATGGTTGGAATGATCTTCTAGATGGGATAGGGTGCAGTAATTCTGTGATCAATAAATGTACTTCCTTTTTAAGAGTATGTCTTTCTACCAGTTTGCATTGAGATAGTGACTGACAGTGATTGTGGATGACAGTTAGAGATCAGCACATGTTATGAGTTTTTATTAGTTTCCCTTACTTTTTTAATCTTATGCCAATGGCAGAATTTTCTGTCACAGGAATGAGTGCTTAATGTGATCATGTCATTTAGAATAATGGCTCAAAAGTGTGTATCAACTTGTTCATAGGCAGCCAAAAAGCTCACATAATATGTAGCTCAAAAATATCTCAAAAGCATGCTTGAAAATCTGCAGATTACCTTTTTTCCCACCTGCCTTAAAACATATATTATATATCCATTAAAGACAATCATACAATGAAGACCATCACTGGAACAAGCAGCCAGAACAGAACATTGAGTTCCATTGATTTTCAGTTGCGGGTTGCAAGAAAAATAAATGCAAATAGGGAAGAGAACATGTGTCAGCAGACATGAAGCCAAGTATAATCACATTTAACACTAAAAAAGCTCAGTTTGACTTATTCACAAAATTCCACCTGTGAAAAGCAGTCTTTGCTTGGGTTTCTGGCTCCTCTGACATTTGATTTAAGCTGGAATTAAGCAGCCCTTATTAGAACTTCAGTGGAATGAATTCTACTTAATAAATCTATAGTATGTGTACCTGATATGCATGCCAGCACTGAAAACTCTATTATTAACATCCAATTATGTTGATGAATAGCAACTTAAACTATAATTTCTTAGATCTATAAATTTGCAGTTCTAATATGCTGCCACTTGTAAGTTTGTTGTGTTTGAAAACCAAGGTAGTAATGTGACAACAGTGGCTCACTACCGAACCTGCGACATGCCCAAGGGCAGGGGTGACTCTGGGCCTTGGTGGGAATAGAAGAAATAGTGGAAGGAATGAGAAAGCAAAAACCATCAATACAACATGTTTTAAAGCCTTTTTGTGAATGAAGTGCTTCAACTAAAGCTGTCTGTGGTGTGGCAAGCTCTCAGGATGGATAAATTCTGTCAAAACTGTAGTGCAGCTGGACATACTTGCCACTGAGCTGTTTTTTTGTGTGTTTGGCAGGAAGTATTGATTTAGGTTTCATCTTTATAATACATTTTTATACAGAGTTTCAAATTTAAGTCAGAGTAAAATAAAAGTATACTGGCTTTGATTAACTCATGTTATTTCCTGAGTGTTCCTCTCTGTCTTGAATGATAGAGCAAAATATGAAGTGCCTCTATCAAGGCATTCACAACTCTTTTACATTTCTGTAGGATCATCAATAGCATCCCATACCTATTTCACAAAAATTTTCAAGTCTGATGAGAAGCGGACAGGGCCTTCCAACTGAAGTTGTTACTGTGGACTTCCCTCTGGAGCTGTGGGAAAAAAATCTAGGATGCTTGAGCATGGGCTCTAGTTTTCTCAGTGACTAGGTGTCATTGTCTAAGGAAATAGATGGCCCAAGAGGAGAATTAGAGAAGCTGCCTCTCCTTTTTTTTTTTTTTTCCATATTCCTTCCCTTTGTAAATATGGGTGGTGAATATCTCTTGAAACTTAATTTGTTTAGAAGTAGATGGCACATTGCAGGGAAAAGTATCTGGCTGTTCCCAGGATGAGGGGTCTTGCTGGGTGTTTTTGAATGCATTAACTTGAGAAAATGGGAATTTTTGGCTGACAGATTTTCTGTTGGAAATAAATCTTGGCTATAGAGAACATGATGATGAATAGCATCCCTGTTTTGTGAATTTCATTTAATTCCTGAGCTTTTTTTTTTAATTAAATGAAAAACACTTTTTGGTCTTGTGAATAAATGTGTGCTGACTAAAATAAAATTATGTGTTTTAGCTAAACTACTCAATAACAAATGTTGCCCTGTCCAGTGTGTGATGCCTATTGAAAGCTCACAGGATATGTATAGACTGGAATATAATTTGGGTGTATATCACATTCTTCTGTATACTCATAACCAGGATTTCACCCACAGAAAATCTGAGGGCAAGTGAGAGGGAAAGGTGTTGTCCCTTGATAACATGTAAACCAATTCTACCACTTGCTTTAGTGGAGGGATCACAATTAAGCCCTGTAACACATTGATTCATGGATAAAAAGAAATATCTGCAGAAAGATAGTGTAATAAAATTAGCTTAATTTTTTCAAGATTCACTGTAGAAAGGGAGTATTTCCCACAGAGTTCAAAAAATTTCTGTTATTCTACAATTATTTTTCATAACAAAATGTAAATTATTTTAATGTAGGCTACTAATTCTAATCACTAAAATACTCTTATTTCCTTTAATAGTGTTTTATAAAGCATTCTGAGCCATGTGAAGAGAATGAGATCATTTTGAGTTGCAAATTAATCCCTTTTGATAATTGTTCATCTTTAGAAGTAGAATGTCTCACAGGATACTTTAAAACTGAGAGTATGAGCTAATAATGCTCTTCTCACTAGATGGGGAAGAACAGGTCTGCTGTCTTAACATTAACTCCTTGATTTGTCTAAAAATGTAATAAAGTCTACTTCATGCTGCCCTTACTGGCTTCTGTTTAATCTTAATAGGTTTCTCCATTAGAGATTTATGCCCCAAAGGTATTATAATGTATTTTAGTATTGCACTCTAAAGCAAACAGTTCCAGTACTTGCATACAGCAGTATACTGAGGACAAAGGTAAGTTTTACTATTTTTTGAGCAATAAATGTGAGGCAGAGAACAATGATATATAATCAGGCCTCAGATTAGATCAGTAACTGTGATTCAAAGTTGTGTCGTGTTGGAAATCCTGTGGGGTTATAAATGTTGCCTGGCTTTACTTTTGACATGACTCACTGACACTTTTTATCATGAATTGAAGTGTTAAGTATATTTGCCTTTAGTCTCAGCTAAGTACATCACGGGTCTCGAGTCTCAGGTCTCATTTAAAAACAAGGTTCTAAATGTGATGGGTGCAGGCACTACTTAGGGACACCAAGCCTAAAGCTATGAGTAAACAAAATCAAGCAACAGGAAATAAATGATTTATTTTTCTCTTTTGTTTTCCTTGACAGAATTTTTGGACATCTCTTACTACTATTATTAAGGTTTTTATTAGCTTCAAAATAGTTCACAGTTTTAACTGCTTATTTATTTCTGGTTACAGATTGCAATCACCTTTTGGTGAATTGGAGAACTTTGAGGTTTTGTATCCATGACTGTTGGCAACCCTCTTCAAAAAATGTTAGAATAAAGCCTCAGCTGGAACTGGTTGAGATTAAATGACAGTTGCTGAAACAACTGTGTTTCTAAAATTCCAAATAATTTGGCAGAGTGGTTGTGTTTTGTTGCATTTTGCCAATGTAGAAATTAACTTTTTCATTACTCTCCTATCCTCAGGAGTAGCTGCCCCTCTTCTGTCTGACTTAGTTATCTGCTGTAGCAGTTGGTGAGGACAGTGTGAGTCCTGGTGTGTGATATTCGAACAGGCCTTGCAGGTATTTTGGTCTTTCTCCACTGGAAAGAGAATTTCAAAGTTCAGTGAAAGTTCTTGACGGTTTTGGGAGGGGATGGAGAGGGACTGCTCTAAAATATTGGATGTTTACATTTATATATACACATACACACAGGCAGATGTTTCAAAGCTCTTGCATAAGTACAGTCTTTGTTAGGATTACCTTCTTCTTGCAGTTTGGTAATGAAACTCGTATTTAAAAATAGTTCCCCAGAAGGCTGTCAAGACACTGAGCATGGTCTACTAGTGAAAAATTATTCCTCATTTCCCTCCCAGGGGGAGGCCTTGGAGTTGCATGCAATTTTTAGATTTTTATTTTTATGGCTTATGGTTTACCTGAAACTGAGAAAATCTTTGTCATAAATTAAAAAGACAAATAAACTCTCTACAAAACATAGCAAAGGGTATAATTATATTCTCGTCATTGTACAGGGGAAGCATTTATGAGTACTTGGTGGATAAGTGAGCTGTTATGCTTGCCTCTTTTAAGAGTAGTTACTTTATAGAACAGCTTTAAGCGTGGGTTTCATTTTGTTTTTTAACAGCAAAGTTGTATTTCTGTAATTGTGCCTGTGAACATCTGCAGCTCGTGTCATGGTCTTAAGCTGAAAGGACTGTGACCTGTCCTGTCAAATCAACACAGTATTTTTGGTTATCAGCATGATATTCCAATTAGCTTTTAATTAAATGTGGTGTTGCTCTTGCCTTTCCAGTTTCTGAGGCAGCACTGAGGTCTGTTTCTGTTGCTGAAACTCCAGCTGTTGTCCTTTGAGGCTGCTCATCCTATCTCAGATTATTCTCATATTTTCAGCGTGTCATTTAAGCTACTGCTTTCCCCTGTCTAGATGTTCTGGATCTACTGACTTCCTTTGCTCAGTATTTACTACAGTTAATGGAATGAAATAGAAGCTTCAGCTTTAAGTCCTTGGCTTAAAGTTTGTCCACCACTTTGTCTTCCAGTTTTTTTTCATTTCCACTTTTAAAATACAGATGACATTTTCTTATAACATAAAGTTGTAGGAACATATGATTTTGCTGGTAAAAGTGCATTATGTCTAAATATCTTCTCTGGTATCTGAACAATAACATGGCCCTAAAGTTTCAGCAATGGGTTCTGAATTTGTAGAAAAATAGTTGTCCTGATTTCACCCTATACTACTTGGACTGAGTACAGGATTATCAGTTGCCATGTATTAAACCACACAGAAACAAAGTTGTCTATGTCAGGCTTGCTATCTGTCATAGTGTAGGCAGCAGTGAATTTCTCAGTGGTTAAAAGATTTGGGTGTTAATGAACAGCAATGGCAGGAAACATGCTTTTCATACCAAGTATTTCATAGTGAAAAAAAGCAAAGAAACCATGTATTTTGTTCATAAGATCTTGACTTGAGTTCAACAGAAACAACATGACCAAAATGTTGTGGCAATTTCTGTCACTGGCTGTTTTGATTGTCAAAGTGGCATAGCTATTTAGAGAAGAAGTGTTGAGGAAAAGCAACTGCACACCCTAAGGCAAAGTGGCTGGGTTAAGTTGTTTGGGTTTAAGGGTTTAGATTTTATTCCTACTTGGGATAAACGCAGACACGTAAACAACATCAGGGTAGAGTACAGGGCAGGACAACTTAATGCTGTTTTAAATGCAGTGCAAAACTGGCTGAAGCTGGTGGCCAGGCTAGTTTCTTACAATATGTCATCATGAAACTTTTGATTTGTCTGTTCCTAAAAAAGATAACACACAGACTTGATTTTTTGTGTGTAAATGGGAATTGCACAAGGACTGCTTTGAAAGTTGGATTCTGGATTCAACCACTTTTAGCTAAATAATATAAAACATGGTAGTGGCTTTTCCAAAGATCCTCAAGACCTTGCTTGTCTCAGTGCTTACTGGAAGAAAAGATTACATACTTGAAAGCTTGTCAGCATTTCTGGTATGGGTTTGCCTCTCTGTCTTTCTATATTTTGCACCTTTCAACTCACAGGCTGTCACAGGTCTGACAATGTTCCTGCTCACTCTGAAGGGACAATTGTACTTCAGCACTGGATGAATCAAACCATAGATCAAACTACAGGTTTTCTGTTCAAACTACTGTGGTTTTGAATTCATATTCCTATGACTGAAAAAAAACCCCAAACTAAACTTAATATAAACTTATCCAGTTGCCTGCATGGTTTTTTTTGGTTGTTTTTTTGTTTTTGTTTTTTTTTTAAGTAGTTCAAGGCTGTTTTGTGTTAGCACTTCTTGGTAAATCCCAAGTGTTGTAAATTCCAACTTGTTTGCAGGCAGTTATGATTAAAAATAATGCTGTGAGGCTTTATGCAGCTCTTCATAATAGAAGAGAGAGAACTGAAGAGCCATGATTTAAGACAAAGAGTGTGATTGAGCAGTAAGTGCATTTGAATATGTTCCTGTGGCTGTTAAAGAAATACAGTGATTTGGGAGATGCTTTATTTTAAGAATCTCTTAGCCTTAAAGTCAGTATCCACAGCAGATGCGAAATTACCTAATTTGAAACTGATGGGTGCAACTCAGGGAAGACAGGTCCCAGCAGCCATAGCAGCTCCTCTGGTAGTTTCCAAATTCCATGAGATGTGATAGTTGGGATGTAGAAAGCAGCTCTTCAGTCTGCATTCAAACTGTGGTCTTTCTGCTGGGACTGACAAATGACAAATGAGAAATGTTACACGATTTAAGAAGTGAGCTGAGGCCACCAGTTCTTCCCATATGTTACTGAGCTGCTGCCAGGAGTTAATGACTTTTAGCCATTACTGTTCTGAGCTTGCTTTACAATGAGCAAATAGTGGCAAGCCACCTAGCTCATTAATCCTAGAGCTATGAAAAGTTGTTTTTAGTTCTCTCAGAATTATTCTGTGCCTTTAGCAGAAGCATTTTACTGCTTCCAGAAGGCTGAGGAATGTTTGGGAAGCAGACTCCTGGAAGGATGCTAGACAAGCAGACTTCTGTTCAGTGTGGGTTGGTTTGTTAATATTATAATGTGCAACATAGCTACAAGTGAGGAAACATTAACTCTGGTCAGCATTTGGATTAGTAATTATTTATATTCTCAGTTCTTACTTTTATAAAGGAAGCTAAAATGATTTTAAAGTAAAATTAAAAACAGTCTTCTGGCAATGAGTAGTGGGACTCCTGGTATCACATGGGACAGACAGAGGAAGGGTATATACTTTCAGGTCACAGATATGCTCCAAAAGACATCAAACTTGCAAACCTGAAAGTCATAGACAGGAAAGTATGTAACAGAGTATAGAAACTCATCTACAGTGAAACCAAAATCCAAACTGTTTCTTGCAAGTACTGGAGCTAGCTAATTCCCAGCTGTGTTTCTAGAGCCTCTCCTACTCTTTCCCCACCTTATCTTTCTTTCATTTTGGATGTAATATGAGAGATTTCCTTCCTGTGTGGGAAATACTGATGTGAGCTACTTGTTTGCTCTCAGAAGTTGTCCCAGAAGTCCATTTCCACCTGAGTCTGGGGGGTGACAATGGGAAACAGACTAGAGGATTACACCCTCTTGCCTCATTTAATCCATGTAATGGTCTAGGGCTCATATATGTGTTCCTCTATCAGTCTAGTGTGAATTTGGACTCAAATTCAAAAGGAATGATTAGTGAGAATGCTTCAGGGCAACAGTTTAGTCTCTATATAAGTCCATGGTGTCATTTAATCAACAAGTGCTTGCAGATTGTGCTTTGCAAAAGAGGCAGAGAAACAACACAAACTGTGCCAGTGTGAATCACCACCAGCAGAAACCCATACCCTGTATCAGACTTTACTTGCCCCTCCTGGGTTCTGCTGCTTGGGTGTTTTTTTATTGATTTTCATCCAAATAACTGATATTGCTTTTAAACACAGTGTTAGTAGCTGAACTTCAGTGCTCCCGGCCCCACTGTGTTAGGTCATGTTTGACTTCTGTAATAAGTGGGTCAAAACACAGTTCACTGGAGACAAGATCGTTTCTTACATCTGTTATTAATAGCTGACATTACTGAATGTTTTAGACAAGGTCTCCTTCTCCTACAGGCTCTCACGTGCTTGCTTTCTTGCTCTCACTTGCCCTCACTGTTGCTCTTGCCTGCTCTCATGCATTCCCTCATGCTCTTCCCCACTTGCTCTTGCTCCCTCTTCTTGCTCTCTCTCCCTGTCATCCTGTCTCGCTCACAGTCACTCTTTCTCATGCCCTCTTGCACACTGCCTTTTACACGCACTCTCTTTTTCTCCATTTCCCTATTAAGCTGTCAAAACCAGATTCCTGAATTCCAGCTGCCTAGAAAATCCTTTAAAATATCTTCTCAATTCATAAGCTTTTAGAGATGCATAGTCATACTCACGCTGTAGGCCTGTCTCTCATAGGCACAATTACCTTGTACATACTGTTACTGCAAAATGTTTTTTCTGAGAAGTGAGACACACCTAATTGGATTGTAGACTGACTCACATTTTACAATAAAAGCACCTACACTTTATTCTGTAATTACAGTCCTGGAACACTTTCTCCTTCTTCTTTCTTCTGAAAACTAAAGCTCAGTGTGGACTGTGCATGTGATTTTTGGTTTTAAGTAGCCCCAGTCAACTTTTCATCAGTTTCAGCTGTCTGACATACATAAAATTGAAGACCTACTTTTTGAAAGTTTTTTGGGATTTTTAAGTCCTGAAATTTATTTTCGTTCTTTCTTGTAAGAAACACAAATGTGAAATTACCTGTTATTCATTGTTTTTTCCCCACCTTTTTTCTACCCCAGAATACAAAATGAAAGAACACCAAAGACTGATTTTTCCATTTTGTCAGAAATCAGTTCCCTTCAAAACCAAGCCAATATTATTTGTTAAAATAGTCATACAGCTAGAAGTCACTTGTGTGGGTGTGTTGGTTCAATTTACATCATAAAGTAGGCAGTGTCTAATTTAATTTGTTTTGTAGAATAAGTTTTAGATGTGAAACCGTGTTTGCATTCTCAGAGACATGATACAAGTGACTTCTTACATGACTTTGTTGTTGAGGGAATTCTCAGGACACACAGACTCATATCTGACACAATAAACTATATTTCCTTGAAGTGTCACAGGAAAATAACCCCCTTGTACTAGTGTATATCCATGATTGTTCTGCCTGTGATTGTTCATTTAGTAAGTATGGTTTTGTATGCAAGGGATGTACAAAGAAATGGGGAGGTTAAAAGGGACTTGCAAAGTATAAAGACAATACTTTTCCAGCTGAGGTTAACAATGTGTTCAACTCATGTCATTAAATTAGTCTTAAAGACTAATTTACAAATGTCACTGCTATAAGTTTATACTTGAAGGTCACAAGTTCTAATCCTTATTTAAAATCTGGCTATACTCTATGCATGTGTTTAATTCTAAAGTCTTAGGAATAAATCTTTTGGCTGATTTTTATAGGCTGTGGCTGTATCACTAGTAGAAATAAAGGATGTGTCTTTTGCAATAAATATTGGGAAATATTTTTTTGTGACAAACAAGCTAAACTTGTGTCAGGTTAGGGTGTTTTTTTTCACAAAACAAATGGGCTCATGGGATTTTATATTTTGCAGTTGAGTGCATAGCACTTAAGACTATCAGTCTATAAGCTAAAAATGCCCCACTGTTCTGTTTTTCTTGCTGAATTCCTGAGCACACAGATTTTTTTTCTGCTGGAGACCTGCAGGAGCACAAGATACACACCTCAGCAGGATGTGTTGGCTCACAGAGAGAAATAGATGGGATAAGTTTTTCTGAATGTGACTGATTCAAGACAGGTTGGTGCTGTTTCTAAATCCATATATGCAGTTGCAGACCAGGGCAAAAAACTTTCCTTTCATGCAAACATTGCCTTCAGAATATGTGTACTGAGTTTGTAGTTAGCCAAAACATGTTTGACAGAACCATTCTGACCATCCTTAATGACTAAATGTGGCTATTAACATAAAAGGGATTAAAGAATTACATGCTATAGAACTTTATATGCAATTACCTTCCAGTGACCCTTACCTTTCGGCCCAGGAATGTGTGACAGCTTTGAACAGAGTTGTTTTTATGGATATTTGTAATAACTTGGAAAAATTATTTTGTTACATTCTTGGTACTTGTGCACAAGTTTAAAAGAAGCACAAGAAAATGTGATGTGTTTTTGTTTTATTTATTTTTTCTGAATTATGACAGTTGGGTATTATCAGTATGCTCTCTGTTAACCAATATTGTAACATTCTTAGCAATAATTCATCTAGTGGAAATATTTCACTAAACTCTAACTTACGGTTCTCAAAAGAATTTGAAGCTTCGGGGGTTTTTTTTTCTCTTATTTTTTAAACTGTTGCAGTCCTTTGCTACTCTCATAAACACAACTGGGTACCTTACATTACTACAAACATAAAAGCTAAATTGTCTTGACATCAGATGTTCCAGGGTAGATTTTTGACAAAAATGGAATGTGGACTGTTTTGGTAGCCCTAAAGGGATAACTTAATGAGTGCCTTAGTTTCTGGTATATTTTCTTCAACATCGCAAGCAAGCATACTTTTTTTTTTTTTTTTAATTACTTGATTGAAGACAAGGTAAATCTTTCCAACTATTAAATGAGACTAACATGCACATCCCTTCTTCATAAAAGCAATGAAAACTTGTATTTTCTCATGTGATCAACAGCTTTGCTGGGTTTTTTTAAACCAAACAAAACTATACCAAAACAAAAAAACTCTTCTGCCACATAAAGAGGAATTTCCTAAAGACATCTGGGGGAAAGATAAACAATATTTGAGAGTAAGTTTTAATATCACTCTGCAGTAGTGATCAGTCATACTGGTTTTTTGCCTTTTCTACCAAAAAATGTCTGTGGAACCCTCTTGTTCTTAGAGAGCAGGAGATCATAAATGACCAAATTTCTCCTGCAGTCTGACAACTGTCTGGTTTCATTCCTGAATGACTTTGCTGTTCCTGAAGCAACTCTATAAAATACAACAATAGTCTAGCACACCAATGAGTCTGCTTCCTAAACAAGGCAGCCCCTAGAAATCTGTTTGGCTTTTGTTTTCAGCATAATATTTACTCTAAGCAAATGTAGAATTCACCTGCAATAATGCAGAGTGTATTTAAGATACTACAAATATCAGTGAGCAACCTTTAATAGGACATAACAATTGTCAGGGTGTGTTGGTAAAGGTTTCCCAGAAGGGACTATATTTCAGCTAGAAAAGGGCAAACCTGCCAACTTATTTTGAGATTATAAGCACAATCAGTGGGAATGTTCCACCAACTGCACAAAGAGCTATTGAAAATAATACTTCATCTTCAGATGAAGCATTGCCCTTTCTCCAAAGTAATATCTAATTATTAATGCTTGCCCAAGAATAGCTGTGCTGTTTCATGTGTCTCACCTTTTTAATACCTGCACTTTTAGGCTTGGTCTTTAGGATTGGTAACATCTAGCACAACCTTTAGAGTTTAATTTTTGGTATAAATTATGTAAAGAAAAATCATTTATTAACCACTAACAATAGAGCTAACAGGTCACCCTTGACAGTGACTAATAATCTTCAAAGAGAACTCCATGACGAAAAAACAATTGCTGAGACACTAGTGACAGCATATCAGAAAGTTATTAGCACACATCATATTGTTACAGCTAAAACAGCATGACCAAGTCTTTTTTGAGAGAATAAAGGATTAAAGAAGTTAGGGGAGATGCATTTAAAAAGTTTGGCTTTCTCACTGCAAGTAGGGGGTGTGGATGAAATGGTTACATGCATCAAAGGAAAGAAAGGGCACAATTATCCATCATAAACAAGCTTTAGGAGAGTTTTATCTTCCCTTGATACTGATACTTTCTACTGGTAACTTTTTCTGTACAATGGGACTTGGATGAGCAAAGCACTGACATTTACAGCAGTTATACAGAATAAGAGAAGAACGCGGTAATGTCTATGTTCCTGCAGAACTCCACGCCTCGGCAAGTGTGAGCAGGTGGTGCTTTCAAACATGTGAAGAGGAGTCTCTCCCTCTGTAAGACCAATGATCAGAAAGACTTGGATTCTGGGAGTTTGTGTCCATTGTTTTTGTTTGTGGGAAATCTGTTATTCCTGCTCTTAAGTAGGTGCAGGAGAGCTATAAATGATTTTTCTTGTTGGAATTGTCATGAGGTGTTCAGGTATTTCTATGTGTTTGTAAAAATTGAAGAACTTGGCTAACCTTAAGAATTAGTAAATGGATGAACTCAAACTAGACATATTTCCATTTGGTGTCTCCATCCTACCTTTGCTAGTCCTGTAAAATTTTATGTCTTTCTATTCAGTGTTACAAAAACATACATATTGAAAGTTAACAAAAATGCTCTGATCCTTAGTTAAGCTACAGATGTGCAAGACTCCAGATGTTAGCTTAAGGCTCAGATTCACTGCAATTTCAAGCAGAAGCTCTCAGTTTTGTATAGCAGAAGAAAAAGAAGACTTTTTTTCTTTTCCTCTTAAAGGTCATGCTGTTTTTCAGAAAATGTTCTCAGTATTTCTCCTTTAGTCACATTGGGATATTACCCTCTGAGGGCAGAAACCCAGTGGGCTTCCTTCAATGGTCGAATTGTTCTTCATCCTTATTCAGTGTGATGTGCTGTTTCCTCCAGAACTGAGGAGCAAAATTGACAAGACAACAATGACCAGTCATCTTATTTCAGCACAGCTTATTCATGAGTATTCATGTTACAGTCTGTAAGGATTAGTTGCTTCATCCTCCTAGAAACAGAATTCAATAGAACCTGATTTTTCTGGAGATCCTCATGTCTAAAAAGTGGCCAAGAGTAGACAAACTGGTGAAACAATTCATTAGACAAGTGGACAGGGAGATGGACTGGAAAGACGATGAACTGCTGGCTTCAGTGTGTTGTGATAGTGGCTTGAAGTCTGGCTGGAGGCCAATCACAGGTAGGATACCCCAGGCTCAACACTGGGGCCAATACTATTATTCCTGACCTAGACAACAGGGCAGAGTGCAGCCTGAGCAAGTCCGAAGGAAATGTGAAACTGTGAGGGGTGGTTGATACACCAGCTGTCTGTGCTGCTGTCTGAAAGTGTCTTGGGAAGACGGAGAAACGGACCAAGGAGAAGCTCATGAAGTTCAACAAAGGCATGTGCAGGGTCCAGTGGAGAATAACTTCACGCACCAGTACAGACCAGGGGCTGGGAAGCAGCTTTGCAGAAAAGATGTTGGGGAGCCTGGTGGACCAAAACTGTTGAACATGAGACAGTAATACACCCTTGTGGCAAAGAAGGCTGTATTAGGAAGAACATTGCCAGCAGTTCAAGAGATGTGATCCTTGGCTCTAGTCATGCCTGCCATATCTAGAGTTCTGTGTCCACATCTTTCCTCCTCCGTACAAGAGGAGACATGGATATGCTGGAGCAAAGGGCACAGAGATGCTTAAGGGAGTACATAAAGGGACATATAGAGAAAAGCTGAGAGCTGTGATGGTTTACCCTTGAAGTAAAGGCCCAGCACAAAAAAAGCATTTTGCTACAGGGAGAGTCAGAACACAGGAATAAAGAGAAACTCTACTGCCTGGAGAGGTTGTAGAGTCTCCAGCCTATGAGATATTCAAAACCCAACTGTGAGCTGTCCATGATTCTGGACAACTTGCTGTATTTTGAGCTGAGGGATTTGGACTAGACAGTCACCAGAGATTCCTTCTGAGACAAGCTGTGATTCTGTAAAGTTGGTACAATCCATGAATCCCTGGTACAGTGCTAAATCGAAACTGTTACAGCCTTTTCATGGAGCATGAGGCCAGTGGTTATTTAGCCTGAAGGTAGACACGTTCTGCTTTTGACTCGACTGATCCAAACAAATAGGAAGAGAAATGCAGTTTTATTGTGCCAGATCTGTTTTCTAGCTGTTTCCACAATATTGACCCACTTAAATGGAGATAGAAATTAAGTTTCAAGTGCTGAAAATATCCAATTAATAGAGATTGCTGAGCAACTCTTTTGCAAAGCTCCTAATCTGCACTTTTCTAATCGATAGCTACTTCTGTTCAATATAACCCCAAGGTGACTGTATTCTGTCAGCTGAGAGTGAGACATGGAGATCTTGAAAACCTGGAAAGATTAATGTCTTTGGGAAGAAATTTGATTTTTTTTCCTCATTCTCTTTACTTACTGATATAATCATCTCTTAGTTGCACAAGGTTTTCAAAGCACTCTTTTTCTGCTGTTCATGCTACGATTCAAGGATCATTCCCTGATGGGACATCTGTTGGTGGGTAAATGCTTGCACACCTTCTCCAAATCCTTTGTCTCCTCTACTTCAGTCATTATCTAAGTCCAAGCCAAGAAGTGACATGTCTAGAGAATTTCCAGTGGTGCTGTGAGTGGATTGAGATATACTGGCAAAATTCAACCATGTATATTACAGTGTATTTTTGCTGTAGTAGGTTTTAACCTGCATTTCATGATGAGGAAAGCCTCTTTGGACTCACCTGCAGTGTATAGTGGTCTGATTAATGAATATTCATGCCGAGAAAATGGTGTCTGCTCTGACGGACAGAAGAACAGTAATTGGTTTCAGGATTGATAAATGTGTATGCTGCAGTCTACCTCAGACAGTGCACGCTGGAAACATTAGCATCCTGCTTCCCTTGTCAAAGCTCAAAATGAGTGGAAACAATTTAAATTTTTTTTCTGTGCAAATTGAGTAAGTGACAGTTGCTAATTTTACACCATTTTTCTGCCAAGTCTCTCTCTAGGTGGCAGAAGATTGTTGCACGTGGTGAATTTCTTACTTAGTGTTGTCAGGGCAAAAGTGTCACTGGTTCAGATGATGCTCCTGACTAGCATGGAATTGCTTTTATTTGATTTCAGAGCACATCAGAAGTAGCTGGTTCTCCTCTATGACCCTGATCAGAGAGACACCTGTGCTCAGTGCCTGTCACTCTGCCAGTGAGAGCAGTAAAGCTTGTTCAGCACATTGCTCCAAAAGGAGCCACAGTCACACCAGACCCCCTGAAATCTCTATGCCCATAAGATGCAGATAATCAAACAGAAGAGGAACGCCAAGGAAACAGTCAAATTCACAGATCCTTAGGGAGGAAAAAAAAAAAAAAGGCATAAATTTCATGCTTCCAAATAGCTTCTCTATTACATCTTTCATTTATTGAAGGGAGGGGTCTGTTCAAAAGACAGAGAAAGGAATAAACATTCAGGTGACAACAATATGCTACAGCCTGCAAGACAGAGATATCTGTTACAGCAATGCAGTGGAACTTCAGATTGAAAGACAGGATGAATTCTTGCATTCCAAAACTGAAATGCTGTATATGAAACTTGTTTATTTGCAACGTGTTTTTCACGAAATGTATCAGTATTTCAAGAGCACATACTAAGAAAACCAGATGGATTTACAGATGGAACAAGGCTGTTATGGATTTGATATCGCATTTTTGGTATTTGAGAGAAACTAGGAAAAATTGCTCTGATATGTAAAATTGCTGATTAATATCTAAGCGCTTACACATGACAATCATTGGGTAAATCACTATTTTACTGCAGGGATTACACAGAGAAAATGTAACACCCGAAAAAATTTCTCTCCATTTATCCACATAACAGTGGAGATAAAAAATCTTTAAAAGGGTGAAGATAGACTGCATAAGTCTGTCCTTAGTCAGCTTATTCTAAAATATAGTGGGATCACATTTAAAACCAATTTTAGCCCATTGATCAGGTGGAGGTTGAAAGATGAATAGATTTTTTTTTAATCATTAGAGTAGCAGTCCTTTGTATCTGGCACTTACCCAATGGTCTGCCCTGTGCCTTGTGAACATCATTTCATCACTTCTTGCAGGGCAGCAAAGCTGTATTATAAGATGCTGTTTCTGACGGGCCAGAAAAAAACCAAACACTCAACAAAATCATGTTTCGCAAATTTACATGCAACACAGCCTTTCAGAGCCTGCTTACTTCTCTCAAGTCTGGAATTGAAATGTTTTTCTGCAACTTGGGGATCAGCTTAAGAGCAGACTGCACTCCTGCTTTCTGTGTGTGTACGTGTGCCTGGGTCTCTTATTGTAGGAAAAAGCCTTTTTCCTTTTCATGGCTGCTGAGATTTATGCAGTTGGCAGGCATTTGAAGTTGTAATTGTGAGTTGTTGGATGTTAACCCAAACACTTTCTTTCTTTGCAGGCATGGAATAAGCAATAGGGGGGAAAAACACAAAGGGGCAAAACAGCTTGATTGGTTATGTAAACAAATCAAGTGACTACTGCTGCCCATCAAGTTTTTCACTGCAATAGGGACTCCCTTATCCTGGTGAGTTGCTGGTGCCAAGACTATTACATGTTGTACTTATCATCAAATCAGCTTTCTATACTAATTAAATCTCTTGGAGTTCTCTTTTGGCATCTCTTGTGCAGATTGGCTACAGCTTTGGACATAGGCATAAATACATGCTTGTGTCAGTGTAAATTCTCTGTACTATTTATTTTGATTCCTGGAACGTGAAAGAATAGGGCTTAATATTTTCAGCTTCTTTCTGCTACTTTAATTAAAATCAATAACTGTCACTGTGATAATGGATGGTCTTCCTGGACAAGAGCTATTGGCCTGTTCAGAGAGAATGGAGTGAAGGGAAAGGAGTTGTAAGATTGTGAATTGTCTTACCCACTAGATACGATGTTGAGATCTTGCAAAAACTAATTTTTTGCATTTTCTATTGAAAGAAAAGGATACATGGGAGTGGGTATTATTTAAAAATAAAAAACTAGTCAGGAGCTGTTTGCTTTTTAATACAGTCTCAGAGCTGAATATGGAGGTTCTAAGCATTGACCCTGAGTTTTGCCGATGTTGTATGTCCAACATGAAGGGATTTTCAGAATAAATGGGAATCACATAGAGAACTCTATCACTGCTTAGGCTACATTTTGACAAACAGTCTTCATTCTGGGTACTGACCACTGTATCTCCACAACTCAGTTAAAAATTAATTTTTAAAAGGTGTATTTGAACTACAGGTCTCACTTGGGAATAAATGGACTTTTTATTTTAAGGTATAGTTTATATTGGGTTTTTTTACACCAGGCAAATGCAGAGAGTCTTCCTGCGTGTGGAATTGTTTAATGTGCATGATACACCCCTGATATGATGTATGTAAGAAATGAATATATCAAATATATCCTGTAAACAAAGCAAGATATTCTGTTAGGCTGTGTCTTTCACAAAGATAAAATGCAGTTCAGCAGTGTCAGAAAAATTTTTGGTTTTTCTCTTATGCTATTCCTTTTTAGTTAGGCCAATCTTTTTCCTCTTTCATTTTTCCCACAAAACTCAGCTTATCAGAGTAATTTTTATGGCCACTTTCTTTAAGGCAGCAGAACTTCCATGAGTGAAGAATACTTGCTTTAGGATTTGGGGCTGTAATGTGGGAGTGGTCTAAAACCGTAAAGTAATATAAGTGGGTCTTGGAAGGGTACTAGTTTGCATTCATGGAAAAACAGAACAGTGAAGTTCTCAGTTAGGCTGCCACAAAGCAACACAGCTTTTAGCTTATCAAAGGATGCAGAAGACAGAGAGCATAATTTGGATGGCAATTAAGAAAAATCTACTTGGCTTTGTCTGAAGTCCATTTAAACTTTATATTAGCCACAAAAAGGAAGTTATTATTAAAAATTGAGTTTTTATCAAGAAGTTCTTAAGTGGGAAGCTTGATTTCTCTTTCTGGCTTTCCTGTCATTGTCTGTCTTCTCTGTATTCCACACAAATGTTTTTTATTCCTGCTAAGCCAGTTGGACCATTTAGTGACTAAAGTCTCATGATTCAGTGTGTTCATACCGCCATGTCTATCTTAATACTTACTTGATAGGCAGGGCAGCTTCTGAGAATGGTGCTGTTGACAGAACAATAAATGCAAGGAGAGTGAAAATAAGAAAAAAAAAAAAGTGGGACTGTTGGAATTAGAGCTGTTCGGAAATCCTGGTAGCATATCATTAGAGTTTTCCTTATTTGTTTCATAAAACACCTTGACACCTTTGTCTGCAGGTATACAAAGCTGAGGACAGGTTGCTGTATCCAAATGGCTGAGAATGCTGTTTTTTCTGCTCAGACTGGCCTCTAATGAAACTGAGAGGAAACAGCACGAGTCCTTTTTTGTTACTAAAACAGCAATGCTTGAAGTAACGTTACTGATTCTCACTGGCTATGATGTTGGTGGATGAGATGGAGAATTCAGTCTTATCTCAGAAATAATGTGAATGCGTAAAGAAACTTTAATCAAATATGATAATAGATCTGCTCATGGATCTATGCTCCCATTTGTAAAAAAAAATGGTTTTTTCAATCAGGTGTTATAGCAGGTAGCATTTCATTTGTTAGGATGTAGGCTAGTGAAATCTAGATTAACAGTGAGGTGATTTGTGTTAACATGCAGCAACTGCATGCTGCAGCTACTAAAAGCTGAATCAAAAGTGTTCCATTCTATATATGTTTCTATAGTTTTAAACATTGTAGCTTCTGCTTGACTATGTCTTGTGTCAGAATATCAGTATTTCTTGGACTGGTGTTGAATTAGATTTACTATAGTGTCTCAGAATTAACTATTAGTTCAGGAAGGAGGTGTCTTCTTGTTAGTGACCATCTCCTAAAATATTGGAGGAGGGTGAGCAGAAGACGGAGTCTGGCATTTGTTCTATTTTTTGCTTAAAAACATGCAACTGCATTTTAAAAATTATCCATCATTTTAAAGAAGAATTTTCTCTTTTAACTGAGCACAGCGTGGTGTAGCTAAATCATGTGTTACTGGATATCATTACATGTGGATAAAACATCTTGCCATTATGTTTTGGATCTTGATCATTGTGCTCATGCTGAACTCCTGTCCCTCTGATTTTTGCTAGGTTCTTGTTACAAACTAGGAACCTTTTTGACTTTTGTGTATTATGTGACTGTAATTGAGGTCACATTGCAGATTTCAACTGTGATTTTTTCTTAGAGCCCCAGCATATGCTTGAGCCCCAACTCTCTGGTCACTCATGCAGCAGAATTCATTGTCTTTCTCCAGAGTGAAGTTGTCCAAATGTCTCATTTTGCCCTGTAAAAACTGAGTACTTGAACTTTTACAATTGCCTTTAGCACAGGCATCTGGGATCTTTCTACATGGTTTTTGCAATGTACATGCGAGGCCAGTGATGGGAAAATGGGATTAAGAGAATTATTCATGTTTTTGCTGTTAGGAAATGGAGAAACTGCAGAGTCTCTTGGCAGTTCCCTGACTCTATTCAGACTTGTCCACCACAAAATTCTGTTGTTATGTTGTACCTACAGTGTTATTCAAGTGCTGCTTTAAGAAGCTACCCTGAAACTGGTAGGGATTGAGGTGGGAGCAATCACTGGGTAGGATTAGCACTGCAGGCCACATCAATTTTTCTGACTAGTATGGTGACTTGCGTTTTATCCATGCAATATGTTAGTTATTTATAAACATTCTGTATTCTTGCTAGCAGAATATGAAGAACAATGGAGATGATTTCATGCATCAGAGTGTCTGTGCACACAATAAAATACCAGGAAAGGGAATAAATTTGGGGAGTACGGGAAGGCTGGAGCAGAATCTGATGTGTAACTAGGGCTTACTTTATGAAAAAACCCTCAACCAATCAAACAAATATCTGAAGACTAAAGAATGAAATATCCTTTTGGTTACATGGAAAGAAGTAATTTTCACTAAGACTGGCTGCTTGCTGACCTAGCCAAATACATGTAGAACATAATCTTAAAAATTATTGCAAGTAATGTGTTTTATTTTCCACAAATTATTTTTCTGCCTGGTTCCCATTTTGTTTACTATTAAGGAGATGCCAGGCAAAAACTGAGTTATTGCATCCATGCAAATGGGGTGGCTCATGCTTCTTAGCTGGTATTAAAGCAAGTAGATGATAATTACTTGACATATTGAGCAATAGAGGGTTTATTTCTTAGTCTCTCTAATTTCATTGTTACAGAACACTCTCCTATAATGTAATGAACAATGGCATTCATTGGTTTTTATTATAAATGCAGAAAAAAGTCTTGAAGAATTCAGAAAAGTCCATGTTTTGTGCCTTTATGTGTTCTGGATGCTGGTATTTTTCAAGGGTTTTCTGACAAGGCTTCTTTTCACTTTTTTGTTTTGCACAGTTTTTCCTGAATGAATCTTTGTTTCGTATAGACCTTCCCTGACTGCATTCTGACCATCTCTATTTACAGCTGCTGTAAAGAAAGACACAAATTCTATGGTGATAAGGATTGGACCAAATGTCGACCCCACCTGGAATTGAGATGCTAAATAGTTTTAGGGTTGTTTTGAGAGCTCATACTAATTATTATTTGTCAGCTCCCCATGAATTGGATTAGAATAGTGGTTGCATATAAGTTTGCAAGGTCTCTTTTTGTTGACCCTAAGAGCAGCATGTTGCACCTTTCACAAGAAAGAGCGAACAGAACTCAAAGCTCTTATGAAGTTCACCAAGTCCAAGTGCAAGGTGCTGCACCAGGGCAACCCCAGACATGAGCACAGACTGAAAGATGAACTCATTTGAGAGCAGCCCTGCAGAGGAGGACTTGGGGATTCTCATGGATGAAAAGCTGGACCTGAGCCAACAATGTGTGCTTGAAGCTGAGAAGGCCAAACACATCCTGGGCTGCATCCAAAGCACTGTGGGCAGCAGGGCAAGGGAGAGGATTCTGCCCCTCTGCTCTGTCCTTGTGAGACTTCACCTGGAGAACTGCATGAAGCTCTGGGGTCCCCAGCACAGGAAGGACATGGACCTGCTGGAGAAAGTCCAGAGGAGGGCCATGAACATGGTGAGAGGGCTGGAACACCTCTCCTATGAAAACAGGCTGAGAAAGTTGTGACTGTTCAGCTGTGGAGAAGAGAAGGCTCTGGGGAGAGCTTAGAGCAGCCTTTCAGTACTTAAAAAGCTTTTACAAAAAGAGCAATTTTTTTTACAGTAATAGGACAAGAGGGAATGGTTTTAAACTTAAAGACAAGATTTGGATTAGATGGTAGGAAGAAGCTCTTAACTGTAAGGGAGGTGAGACAGTGGAACTGGTTGCCCAGAGAAGTTGTGGATGTCCCATCCCTGGAAACATTCGAGACCAGATTGGATGCGGCCCTGGTCTACTGGGTGGCATTCCTGCCACCCAGGAAATTGGGAACTGGATGACTTTAAGATCCCTTCAAACCCAAGCCTTTCTATGACATGACTCTATGATTTCCTAAATTCCTAATTCTAGCTGAAAAATGTTTAGCCTCAAACTAATAGTTCTTATGGGTCTTTTTCAAATCAGCAATAACTATAATGTTTTCACAGGATGTTTCTGAGTGCATCTAGTTATGGATGTTCAACAAAAACTCCTTGGATACAGCAATTTCTGAAGCATTGTGATTCCACCTTCTAAATGAATAGCTTTAATGTGCTGTAGTTGTCTATCCCAGTCATCAGGTGCTTTGTAAATCATGGCAGTTGATAGCATACTGGGTTCCTGGAAGGCAATTAGACAAGACTTTTTAAATATTTTTCCCCTCATCTGTCATTCCATCTGAACCTGTCTCTTTTTCATATTAATTTTAATGTAAACCTTTTTTGTTTGTTTTTTTTAAGGCTACGTAGTGTCTGCAGCTCAATGCATTAGCAGTGCCCTGCAATCTGGGGCAGACAAGTTCCATATCAGTAATTTAATAAGGCATACATAAAACAAAACAGCATAGATTTATTTTGTTTTAAAATTGAATAGGGTCAGCTGTGTGAGCAATGTATCTGCCAGCTACTGTCATTGTCCTGCCTAGGCAAGCTCATTTATCTTCTTTAGTAAACAACTTAAAAGCCAAAGAAGGTGGATGGCTTAAGGGAATGTTATTAGGACACAAAATCTCTCATGTCTTGCCTAAATCCAGGCTGAATAACTTATTAGACATGTCCCACCAGTAGGCAGTTAGGGGATGCAGCTAAATATACCACTGTTATTAGCAGGTGACAGTGGAACAGGCAGTTGTCACAGCTGGGAGGTCAGCACAGTTAAATCAATCACAGTCAGGGTGTCTGCAGAGAAAACAATAAAGGTGCAAGCTTGTAAATTCTGACAATCACCAACATTTGAGGTGCATGCATTCAGTTGCAGTCTTAAAATTTAAGGGCCAGTGGCTAGAAATTTTAGGCATAGCTGATGAATCTAAAATTTTTTTCCTTTTTAAACCTAAATTTTTTGGCATGTGGAATGCTTTATGTTCTCTGGTGGGAAACGCTATGATTAGTGATATGTGAAGCAGTTTAAATAAGCCACAATAGTAAAAATTAGTGAAAAGGTTGTTTAGTTTTCCAGTCACTTAATTTCCCCTGCCATCAATTCAGTAGTCCTATGACAATATCACACCAATTTGGGAATGTAGTTTAAGTTTGGATACACAAAAGTGCTGGATGGTGGGGAAGGGCGTTCTCTGCTGAAGAACCACAGTAAAACCACTATAAATTAAAAACATATAATCTGCCTGCATAAAAGCCAGCATGAACTTGCAAAGCCTTTCTGGGGCTATTAAAATGATTGTATTTCCCAGCAGAACTCATTACCCTAAGTGCATCCCTGTGGACTCCAAGAACCCCAGCTATATTTTGAGAAGTGTCTCAAGGGCTGCTGCTTCCACTGTGTCTGAAAGGAGCATTCTTTTGCTCTTTTTCTGGAGACATCATGTACTTGAAATGATGTGTTTAGAGGAGAAAAAGAAGTTATAGAATATACCAGGTGTTATGTCAACACCTGCAAAGCTACTTGTCATGTCAGCTGTAGAACTTGGACAATTCTACTGTGAAGAAGTTTGAAACACTTGAATGATAAAAATTGATACTAGAAAACTCTTACTGGGGTCATGTACGCTTCTCAGTATTCAGACCGCAATAAATCTTTCTAGTGCTATTGTCCCTTTTTTCATTGAAGGAGAAAGTTTCCAACATTCTTCTCTCTTTTGCTCCAGAAGACTGTTTCACAATACACTGTACCTTACTGTTTCCCTAATTTCTGAAAGTTTTTGCTTTGTTGTATATGACTAGAGATAAAGTTGTTTGTTTTATTTTTTTCTTCTGTGAAATTGATAATGATGGGAATGTGCATTTCTTAGATGAAATTAAGTACCTGAATCAGGCCTCAAGTTTGTTCTGTAGAAATGTTCTTCAGCTTTGCACATAAAGGAATGCAGTGAGCTATAATGCTTCTGCTTTCTTCTTATTTATTCTTTGCAACATGGAACACAATGTATGGTAAAAAGTTGATGAAACAGAGGTCAGCAGAGAAGCCTAGGAAGGCAGTGAGAGGTTTTCCTAGGAAGCTGTCAAAGCAAGGAGTACAAAGTGTGGCATGGGCAGATGATACTTGTTTGCTGTCTTGCTAAAGCTGCAGATTTCTCATGAGCAGCAATTTTTTTTCAGTGTTCAAGGCGTCAGAGTGCAGGCACCTTTGTTGGAAGATGGTGGCCTGTGTATATGAATGCATGAGGGCTACTTGCAGAAAACACTAGGAAAGAGTTGAAGATGCACTAACTGGGCATTTGGAAAATCAGAAGCAGCTGAATAGCTGTTTTGACTCTGTGAAGTTGACAACACAGCGTTGGTTAGATCTGTTCTTAAACTTCCCAAGACTCCCTCTCTCACACACCTGAGAAAAGGATGAGAAACAGTGCTGATCTGAGATTGTTCTGCTCACATTAAAGCATTGGGGTTTTTTAAAGATAACTGTGGCTACTGTAAGAGTTGTGCTGTAACTTGGCCTACCAAAAGAGCACAGCTATGCAACCAAGTCTCTGCATGAAGAGACTGGACACAAATTAATATCAAAATTGTGTGGTTTATATTACACAAGACTTAAGCAACTAGGTAAAAATAATTTACAAGAATTTCCCCTATTACAGAAAACAAAGACAAGTGGACTTGCACAAACAGGAAGAAAATAAAATTTAAAATATTGTTTGAAACTTTTTTCCATGAGTTTCACATTGTCTAACATTATATTTTACTTAGTTACTTAAGAAAACCTTTTCTATTGCAGCATTGAAGATTAAAGGACAAAGATCAAATGTGCTGTAATAATATTTTTAAACATATTTTTAAAAATATAAAAATATTTATGAAAGATTGAAATTATTCAAAGGTTGCAAGTATTGCTTCAGTACAGATTTCTGAGATTATTACTAGTAATAATAGTTTTGACTTTATTATTGGATGAGGAACTACATTAACGATATCATCGTTATTCTAAGAGGAAAAAGTAGAGACCTCAGTGCTTTTAGCAGTTCTGATGCTGTTTCAGTATTTCTCATTTTGCTGCTCTGACTTCTTTGTATGAAAACCAAAGAAATATGAAAGAACTGAAACAACAGGATGTTTCTGTTTCAGTGGCTGATGGCATATGTTCGTAACTACTGAATCAGTGGTTACACTGCCAATTTATGAAAGAAGAAGCAGACTTCCTACAAACAAGAGTGAAAAGTGAAAGTCTTTCTTAGGTAAGGATTTATCTGCCAAATTAATAGGCAACTGTTGATGTTGCTGTAGAGTTAAAATAAGTGTATAAAATATTGAAGCCATTGGTTGATAAAGTAGGAAGCTGTGGGAATGAAGGAAAAAAATACAGGGTTTTTATATTACCTGTTATCTCAAAACAAAATGTGAGTGCAATCAAATTGATGAAGGATTGAATAATACTGTTCTCTAAATAATTTCCTTTATTGTTTGTAACAGCGGGGATTACTGCAACAAGCATATTTCAAACCAGGAGTCCCGTGGAAAAGAAGTATATATGGACAGATTCGTGGTAGATGTTTCAGAGATGTTTATTTCTCCAGCCACATGGCCGGGGCTCTGCTCAGGAACTCCGCAGTCACGGGACCCCAGGGTCCTTGGCCACACCAGGGAACCCAAACCAACCAACGGGGAATGAGACTGACCAGGGGCAGGGAAACCCCGTGTCTCCCCCCCAGGGCCCATCTCCCAGGGCTCCATGGCAGGGGGGAGGGACCCCAACATCTCACCCGTTTTATTTTAATAAAAGGAGAATGAAAATAACTGGATAAACATAACAAGAACAGTTTCAAGACAAAACAAGCCACCCTCCTGAGTCTTTGAATGTCCAAACAGATTCTGTGGAACATCTTAGGGCTGACAGAAGGGAGACAGAACTCTCCGGGCATGCTTTGTGGGGAAACTGAGGCAGGAGAGGGTTTAATTTCTTCCCTCCCTCTTTTCATCCCCCCCTTGGCATCGGAGAGGAATTGTAGGGAAATGGAATTGTATAGGGGAGCCATGGGGTGAAAAACGGATTAGGAATAAACTGGGGATAGGGTAAACTTAGGAAGGGGTTCATATTGGGTATAGGGTAAAAGGGGGAAGTAGGCTGTGGGTAGGGAAGTTGCTGGGATGGATATTGTTTATAATTCTGTGCGTAACAGCTGCCTTTGATGGGAATACCTCCAGGCCCAGTAACATTCGCTGCTTGTAAACCTTTCTTTCCTTGCACTATATCAAACTGTACAACTTCCCCATCTCCTACACTTTGCAGGTAATTTTTAGGGTTACTCCTTTTAATGGCAGTTCTATGGATGAATAGATCTTCCCCTGTATCATCTCGTGTTATAAATCCATAGTTGTTTTTTACATTGTACCATTTCACAGTTCCTGTGATTTTCGTGGCTATAACTCCTCCTATCACGTGCTTGTGTGTTCGTCGTGGCTGCTGGTCCCGCGTGGCCGCCGCCTCGCCGGCTCCGACGTCTCGGCCGGGCCCCCGCGTTGTGGCTGCTCCGCGCTCTCCGAGCGGCGCTGCTCCGGCGTGTCTGGGCTCTGCGCGGCCCCGCGTTGCCATCGCCGCCGGCTCCGTGCCCTGTGAGTGGTTCCGCTCCACAAACTCCACGCTGCTTTGAGTGCGGCCCCGTTCCGGCTCGGCGCTGCGCGGCTTCTCGTGTCGCTGTGGGAACCGCCGCTTCTCCCTCCGCAGGGCTCTCCGAGCCGTGTGCTCAGAGCGGGCTGCCACGCCGATGCCGGTTCCTGGCTGCTCGTGGCCCACGGCACCCGCGGCGCCTGCGGCATCGCTCCCTCACTCGCGGCCGCGTGGCCGGGGACCCCGAGACAGGGATGGGGTCCGCGATAAGGAGCGCGCTCCCGAGGGGGCCGGGCGCATCCAGTGCAGGCATCTCCACTGGCACGGCTGCAGTCGTGTGCTCCCGGGATGGCAGCCGCGTGGTCTCGGCCACGGGATAAGTATGATCTTCTGCTTTAGGGGTAATGGGACCATACTAATGCTCCTCAAGAGCTTCCCTGATTATAAGGTACGCACGGAAAGCTTCTCTTTGATCCCATACTTTATCCCAGATCTCGTCCCAGAAACACCCCTCACAAGATTCAGGAGGTTCGATATCAAAAAGTAAGTCTTGAGAAATACAGGGGAACCTTTTGAAAAGCCAGATGAAGAAATGTTCTAGATCTCCCGGTTGCATTACTTTTTTGTTTTGTTGTTCAAGGATTCTTTTTACTTCTAGATACATTTTTCTCTGTGGCTCAGAGAGCCCCATTTCCCACGATTCTTCCATAGTCCAGAGAGAATATCCAAACCAAGATGAGAAGAGTGAGGTCTAGAGTGATTATGTTACTCACGAATCTTCCTCAGGGATGGGTGTCTTGCCCGCATTCCTCCACCAGTTTGTTACAGCAGGGATTACTGCAACAAGTATATTTCAAACCAGGAGTCCCGTGGAAAAGAAGTATATATGGACAGATTCATGGTAGATGTTTCAGAGATGTTTATTTCTCCAGCTGCATGGCCGGGGCTCTGCTCAGGAACTCCGCAGTCACGGGACCCGAGGGTCCTTGGCCGCCCCGGCGAACACAAACCAACCAACGGGGAACAAGGCTGAGCAGGGGCAGGGAAACCCCGTGTCTCCCCCCCAGGGCCCCTCTCCCAGGGCTCCATGGCAGGGGAGGGACCCCAACAATTGTTTTCCTGATAAGCAGTCACTCAAGGAGATCAAGTTAAATGTCTTCATATTCTGACCTTGTTACATGTTGGAAATATGTCAGAAAAAAGGGTCAAAATTTCCTAGTTGTATGTTATTTTCCTCTGGGGTTTTTTGCTTGGGTTTTTTTTTTTTTTTTGGTTGGTTGGTTTTTTGATTTTGGTTTAGTTTTGTTTTGTTTGCTTGGCTGGTTTTGGTTTCAGTTGGGTTTTTTTCTGGTGGTGTGTGGTGGGCTTTTTAATTTTGGAAAGTAGTCGATGGGAAGAGCTAGCCAGAGTTTATCAGTTGTCTGACTACTGTGCTTCTCTTAAGAAAGCATTTAACAAAAAAAAGAAAAAGCTAGGCCTACCATAGATAATTTTGTTATCTGTTAACACATCACTGAAGTGAGCCCTGCAGTCAGAGCAACTCATGGTTCTTAATAACAATATAATTCTGTAATCCTTGTACACTCAGTTAAACTAGCAAGGTACCATCCACTTTGAAACATTCTGCAGGTAGGCCTAATAACTTGAGCTAGAATTAATTAACATTTTAGTGTTAAAAGCTTGATGATAACCTCAGAGCCAACTGTAAAGCTTACCTCTTCATTCTTGCCAGGGGCTGTTTTCCAGCCCACTAGAATCCTGTTAATACAGACGCTATCACAGGGTTTCTGATGAGCAAAAAGAAGGTAATTTTTTCACTAGGAAAGTTTAGATTTTTTTCAGGATTTCCACACACAAGGTATGTTTTAATAAGAAGTGCTATGGCAACAGATATGGCTTTTTAAGCTAGACGCTCTTCTTCTGCTTTAGCCTTCTGAATTGGTAAATTTAAATACTGCAGGAAAACAAAAGGGCTCCCTAATAGCCTGGGAGAGCATCTGGGCTTATTCTTTTGAGAAAACAAAAACCAAAAACCTCTAGTGCTGCTTTCTCACTAAAGGACTTGCAGAGGGGTCCAGCTGAGAAAAGTGTGCTAAGGATAAGAGCATGCTGGAGATAGAGAGGAGACGTGAGAGTTGAGAGCTTTTTTAACCAGCCAGTAGATGTGAAGAAACAGTAAGTTTTCTCCAAAGAAGGACTCCCAGTTTCTTTGCTTAATTACATGGGACTGCCCCTGCTCTCTTGGCATACCTAAAATAAACCAGCTTGAGATAGCAGTTAACCACAGCAATTGCAGTGCATGTCTGCCTGACCTAGAAAACAGGGAAACAATAATGCTCTTTTACTCCCATTCGTGACCAAACCAAAAACAATCCTCCCCAGTCCCAAACACAAGACCTAGAAGGTCTGATCCCCCTCAGATTAAAGAAGCAAATTGTTCAGATAAAATAGTGGACAATTTTCTTGTGTTAATTGTCAAACTACGCTGTATTTTCCCTCAAATATTTGTAGATGTGTGTAGGCATCACAAGGGTATTCCATGGGTACCACTGTGGGGTCAAGAAGGTCAGTCCAAGGCTGAAGTGGCTTTCAAGAGACCATGACTGTCTTCCTGAGATAGTGAGCCCTGAATAGAAGAGCAATGTCTGTCCTCCTCTAGGTGTTTTACCACAAGGGGAGAAAAGTACAATGGCTCCCAAACCTTGAATTCTTAGGGCTTATGAGTTTTGTTTTTTCTGCCTTATTCCTTGGAAGATGTCCAGATCTGCAGATGTTTCTTAGTTCATTGATAGCTGAATTTCATTGTCACTGGTAAATGTGACTTAGAAAATACTCTGCTGCAAATGACAATTTTGTGAAAAGATAACATTCTGCAAACCATATATGTTGACATATCTGACTTTTTTTAATTTTCTTTTTTTCAGAAATAGCAACTTTGGATACAGAAACAAACTTTTGAACAAGTCAGCAAGGCCTTAAGAGGTAAAAAGATACTCTCCATACTATATTTATGGGGAAAATTTCTGTACAAGTGGTCTAAAGTTCGATCATGAGGTTTTGACCCTCAGCTTCTACTCATTCAATATTCAATCATCAGGAAAACTAGAAATTTTGAGCTATCAATGAGTCTTGATTCTAGGAATGTTATGACTCACTAAGGTTTATAGTTGGGTTTCTCAGTGATCATTTTCTTAATTTTTAATAACCAGCTAACTTTTGGTGGGTGGGGGGCGAGTGGGGAGTAAGGAGGAAGCTCATTACAATTTCTGATAATAATAAACTAAGTTGTGTTGCATAAGCATTAGCTGGAGTAAATCTAGTGGCTAAATATACTTGTACGCAAATGTCCTTGGCACCAGGCTCAACACAACCTTTCACAAGCTTGGACAATCATCATGGTGCTGTTTGTACAAAGCCCTTAAAATCAAGAGTAGAATACCAAAGAGACTGCTAAGGCAGCTGTTGAAGATAATAAACTGATTTAATTTCTTAACTATATCACAGCTTCCTACTCCATTTGCTGTAGCACTCAGGTCCTGGGGTTATTCCTGTGAAGGCATCTTCTGTTGTGCTGAGACAAAATGTGGAGTATACAACAATTATCTCTTATTAATACATGCAGTAACAAGCTGGGACTGTCATTTTTGGGTGGAGATTTTTTGTTTACAGTTCTGGTGTTTTCCCTCAACGAGTTTCTACTGGCCAAACATTTTCCAGTCAGATGTGGAAGAGTAAAATTCCATGGCATCTTGGGATGGAATGTCCCACAATTTTGCTGAGCTGCCTTTGTTTTTTATTCTCAGGTTTTTTATTTTGTCACAATGCTGTCACAGTCTTATTTGAAAACTGCTAGTAAAGTTTCAGCTTGCCTCTTTTCTTCCTATGTTCTTTATTTATTTATACTTTTTCTCTTCCATGACTTGGTAACTTTGGTATCTCTTGCTTTCTGACTGATATGAGAGTAGAGCTATGGTTTCATCATTAAATTTTTTCATTTAAACTCACCCGAGACATGTCTTTCCCCTGTCTTCCAATGCATGTTTAAGAAAAAATGCATTAGAAGTAACACTTATACTCATTATGGATATAAAAATTGTGTTTGAAACTGAGCAAAAACTTTTGATTTCTGAAATTTTAATTGGCAGTTGTGATAGCAACAGGGTTTTGCTTATATTTTTTACATTGCAACTGAGAATTCAGTCAAAATTTAGCAATAATAGGCTGTGTAGAGCTAGGAAATCCTAACTTCTTTTCTGCTTAATTTTCTGAAACCTGATTTTATTTGTCACACCTGAAATCTTTTCCACCTTTTGTGTTTCCTCACAGGAAATAGCTTCATCTTTTTTGTCGTCAGACTGAATTAATTTCTTCTTTCAAAGCTATCTGGATTCAAAATCCTTGGCTAATTTAGTAAATGCAATTTGTCAGTGCCCTGTAAAAATGGTCACTCTGCTCCCCAGTTATGATGTTGCTAGGTCATGGAACGATGTGCATTTCAGTTGTGACATGCAAAGGTTTGATACCTTTTAATTTTATCTCTATTGGGGTTGTGAAGTTTTTTCTCTTTCTTTTTTTTTGCTTGGGTTTATTGTTGCTGTAAACAACAAAATGTAGGAATATAATGCCACAGTAGGGAAAAAAAAAAGAGGTTTGCAGAAAAAAGAAAAAATCCTCCACTTGTAATCAGTGTTGGTTTTGCCAAAGACTAATCCTTATAAATCAAGGAAGAAAAAGTCTTAAAACTTTTGCCTTGTGATGTCTTCATCTATGGTTTTTGATTGCCTGCATTTTAATATTAAAAAGCATAAAGTTGTTACATAGGCTGTACAACCCTGAGTTCAAGTTAAGGAAGGAATGGCTAATTTCAATGCTGTCTTCTCAGACCATAAATTTCACAGGTTATGAGTGTGAATAGCTGGAAGCAATGTTCTCTTTCTCTTTAAATTCCGCTGCTGTTCTTTTCATGGTGTCATTCTTGCACTTGTGAAAAGAAAAAAAAGGAATGCTGGCTGTCACAGGAAAATTCTCTAATGCCTCAAAACCGAAACATTCTCTTGTTCTAAGGATAACTAATCTGGTGGCTTTAAACCTTTTTTTTGCATGCTGTTTTCGTCTATTTACAGTTTTATGAGTGCCTTTCTGGTTGCCTTCCTTAAAATGTGATTTTTTTCTGATGATAGCATAAAAGTTTTTCAAACTTTTCCACAATCCATTTGACTGCTGGTTATCTGTTGGCTGTCTAATGTAATGTTCAAAGGACAAGAAATAGAACCATGCAGCACCTTACTTAGTAGAGTGGCGGAAGGCTTATTTACCCCAAATGCTTTGCTCAAGGAAGCAGTGGAAAAATCATCTATTATTTTGAGCAACTTTTTGGAAGCATGTTGTTTTTCAGTCTCTATGTTCTTAATGTTATTTAAGACCATGGCAAAAAAATCTCTTAGCTTGAAAAAGGGATGGTTTCAGCTTTGTCCATTATGCTCATATTCTTCCTCAGTCTGAAAGTCTCACCAGCGATAGTGCTAAAGGGAGGAGCTTGGCAGCATGATGTTGTTTTGCAAGGTGTTCATGAACAGGGAAGCATTCTTTTAGTTTTGTTAAATAAAAAATGATGTGATTCATTAAAAAATTTGCTCTTTGCTGTGTTGATCATACCTGTACAAAACCATAGTCAGGAAGAGCTGATTCCACAGGCACACTTGTCTCAGCTCTGAGATCTCTGGTCACTTAACTCTGTCTCCCAGCTCACTTCAACATTTGTGTCACCTTAGTCTACAAGTATGATCTCCAAATTGGAAGTATTTAAGTATCCCATATTTAAGTTGTTAAAACATGCTGGTTTGACTCCTCAGGAAGTCTGAACCAAAAGCATGACAATGTGATCAGATAAAATCCTGTTTCTATTTGTGCTGTACCCTAAAATGTCTATCAGGTTTTGTGGTAAAGCATTCATATTCTTACTAAGTTATTCTGGACTTCATGATAAGAACGACTGTTATGTTGCAGGCTTTACATAGTCAGAAATGTCTGTGGTTTGGTGCTTTGTCTTCACGTGCTATTTCATCCCTTTTTTCATTCAGACCAGACACATGAATAAACACTTTTCTAATTTATCAGTTTACTGTGCTTGATTTTCTCAGCTTGTTTTTTATCTTCTTCTTGTAGAAAGATGAATCTTTGTGAATCCCTGGCTCCCTTGTAGGAGCTGTTTGCAACTAATATCTTCCCTAATTGTCTTTTCCTTGACATGTATTGGTAAGGGATTTTATTTTTTAGACTACTGTCATTTCCTCTTCTGCTCCTCAGTGGATTATTTCTCTTCTTCCCTCTCTCCTTAATATGGCTATTTTAAATATTTCTTTCATGACAGTTCTTTACCCAAGCTTTTTTCAAAATATGAGACTATTACTTTTAAATACTCTCCAAATTACTATTCAGAATGTGCAAAATGTTATATGTCTCCCTTTTGATAATTTTCTTATTGCTTTTCCTCATTTTATTTTCTTCTACGGAGAAGTTGTGTTGTCTGTTCAAGTTTGAAGGAGTTTGAAAGACTATATTTCCTGACCTACTGCCATTGTTTTACTCAGGCCTTGGGAAGACTTGCCTGTTATGTGTGCACATAGACAAGTCTTGGTCCAGATGGAGTTAGATCTCTGATACCTGGCTTTTGAACCATAATGTGGGTTACCATCAGGTGTAGGCTTGCAGAAAAATGGATCGGGGTGTAGCTCAGGGTAAAGTTTGTATCTGCAATTTAGGCATTAATCTTTATCCTTGGTGATTGCTTCATACCACAACTGTAGAAATGTGTGTCCTATTTCATTTGTGTAATTACCTTTCTATTCTGCTGGTTATATTTTGTACTTTAAATAGTAGGGCATACTAAATTGTTACACTTGTTTTTTTCTATCTTTGTAGTTTTAGAAAATACAAACACCTAATTTCTCTCTCTCCTTCTAAATCTGAATGGTAGGTCTGTGGCAACAGCACTAATCAGGGCAAAAATTAACAGCTTTGGTTCATGAATTGGAATGGAAAACTTGTAAAACTGCCTGTAATAGATTCTTCTGATATCTATTCCCTTGCTAGATCTCTGAAAATTCGTTTAATAATCATGTTACCTTCATCTGATATTTTCAGTTATTTTGGGAAAAAGACAAAAAAATTTCCTTGGGGATTTAGTGTCCCCTTCTCAACTACTGCAAAGCAGAGTAATGGGATGCCATAACAAACCTATTTGTATAAATGCCCCTAATAGCCACCAGTAACCCATTTAATGATCTGAAATGATCACTGTTGGTGATGGTTCTTGTAAATCTTAAGGGATCATTTGTGCTGCTCACATTTAAGTGTTAGATGAAGCTGCCAGACCAGATGGGATTCTGAAGAGAGCACAGAATGGATTCCTCCAGAAAACAGGAAGTGGTAGGACTGATTCCTGTTTTCCTGATAATAAAAGATGCCCAGGGGAATCATCCTTATATTTTGGGTGTCTAAAGCAGATATCTAAAGCCAAAGGAACATTCCCAATTTTGTCTTCATTTCCTCATGTTTTCCCCATCATTGTATGCTTAATTTATAGTATGTCAATTTTGTGGATGTATATAGTGGCTTCTTAATTCAAGCATAGCTGGAAGCTTTTAGTGGTAATTTTTGGGCCATCTGGAACATGGACCTTAATCTTCCTAAGCTGTATTTTAAAAGGGCTGATGGACTCATTTGCCAAAGTTTAATTTGACAGAAGAGTGGTTTTATCTGTTCTATCAATTAAAGCATAGTCTATTTGTTATCAGTCAACAATATCATTTATGCTAAGTACTGTAACTGTTAAATGCGTTGTGTTGCCCATACGGTGGCCATCCTGTTGTTGTCTCTCTCGTCAAATACACTTCTTTTTTTTATCAGAGAACCTATTGCTTCTGCTTAAAGCATGTTAATCAGGAATATAACACTGAACTATAACAACCAGGAACTCAGCCCACAGAACTCTGATGAGTGTGGAGGCTAAATGTAGCAGAACAGAAAGCAAAATGGGAATGATGGTATCCTGTCAGAATGACTAAAAACTTTTTCTTTTCAAATTTAACTAAAGAGAGAGAGTTGTTACTGCTATTTCAAATCAATAAAAACATTGTGACCAGTACGTGTTCACTTATCCTGAAAAATCGGTTTCCAGAGAGCAAGATCTTACTTTGTACAACCGTATACCTCAAAAAAATAATTTGGAAGAAATGCATGTATTCTTTAGCATCTTTCATGGTAGGGGGAATATTGCTTTTAAGGTATGTTTATATTTTGTAGTTAGAAGCTCTCCACAGACATTTTGTGGATGTTTATTTTGGTGTCAGTCCTCCAGAAATGCTATGCAGTGAGCTTCCCAACATTACATAAGTAAAATGTAGAGCTGGGAACAGTAACATACTTTTTTCTCTCATTCTTCTGAGTTTTTCCTGAGCCTTAACAATGGCTATTGATAACAGTAGCTACGAAGTCTCTGTAGGTGCTGTATTTTTCCCTTTCTGTTTGTTATCAGTACTTGTTCTGTACTGACTATTCCTAATTGAGATTCAGCCAAGAGTGACTGAGACTTGGCCACTAAAGAGCATGCCCAAAGTACAGGTCTCACAATTTCTGTCTGTGAAGTTGGTACTGATGAAGATATATCAAAAGGGAGAAGGGCACAATTAGATGACTCCTCCCTTCTTGAAAGACTCTGGTTTTTAATAGGTTTTATGAGCTGTGCAGCACACTTCAACTCTGTGTTCAGTAAAATATCTTAATACCCAAAGGAAAAACAGCATTTGCAGTACTGAGCCTTGCAAAGGAATATGGGTGACTTGGAGACTTTCAGGAATATTTCACCCTTTTAATTTAACTCCTATGTTTTCCAAAAGGTGATCAGTATCAGGGAAATTGCACTGGGCTTTGGTGTGCTAAGCACTGTGATTTTTAACCACAGTGTCTCACAGAAAACTGTCAATTGAGTGTACTCAAAAGTTCTAAATATTTGAAGGAGTAAGCTATTGACAAATTAAAATGAAATAGTAATTGTAATCTTACCTTGATAGCAATTTCTGTACTTTTTTTTGCTCAAGAAATTGTTCCAAAGCACTTTGAGAAAATGAAGGCTACATCAAGTTAACACTTGTTTCAGGCCTTGTGCCTGATTCTCCATCTGGAATCTTATTTTCATGTAGTCTGTCTGGACTTTCCAAATTATTCAGGCAATGAAGTACAAAGACGTGCCTGCACAGCTTCTGTAGAAGTGGGGAGCTGATAGCCCTGTCTGAGGTCAGACACGCTGTAAATGGGCAAGGACCTCCAGAGAGCTCTGCCACTGTACCTTATATAGGAGCTCTCTTCTGCCTTGGCAGTCTTTCAGAGTCATATACTGGATTTTGCGTATGCCAGGCCATTTGTACCATCTGCAGCACAAGACTGTTGAGTGGAAGGAGGATGGGCACTTGGATAATTGATGTCAGTCCTTCATTTGGAAATTAAGATTTTGGCATTTATGTCAACAAGAACAATCACAACTGGTGCTGTGCCCTGAGCCTTAGTAACTCTCATTTAAATGCAGGTACAAGGTGTAGAGTTCATAGGTAATTTCCATGGAAGAGTGATGGTGTCTGTACAGGTACTGCAAGTATCAGTGCAAGGGGACCTCCCATACTGAGATAAGAAACAAATATATGAAATGAAGTATGTGCTGTATTGTCTCAGCTGCTTGGTGTTGGAGTGAGTGGCCCATCTTTTCAGACTGAAGGGAGTACTTCATATATGCATTTGTCAAAATTAATCTTGTATCTACTGCATCTTAAGGTGTTCATTTTTGGATCCTGATAAATGCAGTCCCTAGGGCTGACTGTGGTGGTGGGGAAATGACTGACTGCAGTGCTTATCATCATGGCACAATAGCAAATATTTCAGTCTGGCAGCTGTCATTTTCCTTAACACTTTTGCCAGCAAGTGTAAAATTCAGTCAAAAAAAAAGGGGGAAAAAAAAAGAAAGAAAGAAAAGAAGAAAATAAAAGAGCTCTGTGGCAGTTGTATTGTTACGGCTTGATTCTAGATCCTAAACCTCCATCTCATAGTGCAAAGCATTCCTTCACAGATCCAGATGTGGTCCAGGCAATAAAAGAAAGTCTCAGACAAATAGAAATAATGCTGAAAATAGTTTAGTGTTGACACAGAGGATCTGATTGGACACTACAGAGTAAATTAAGGCCAAAAATTGTGGGTTTGCTCCCAATAAGAAGCAGCAGAACTGTATAGTGCTAGTCCACAGCTTGTTTTAGAGTGAGCCTAAAACTGTAAAATTTGACAATTGCCATGTGCCGTGTTCTTCATGGATTGGGTCCAAGCATAAGCTGAATTAGACCACAGCCACCCAAGTTGTGCTGTATTAAAATCACTGAATTAAGATACTGTGAAGACATTGTGTTGTTTTTGACTTTTATATCAGTCATAAGCTGTTTACAGAAACTTGCCGATTTAGGCTCACATAGAAAGTTATCTTTCAGTGACAGTTTGAGAGGAGGATGATGGTGGTATATTGTCCAAAAATTTCAGAAGCACCTAATTGTAGCAGTGCAAGTAGCTGCAGCCACCCTGAACCCTGAAGATCCAACAGACACCAAGCTGTGGTGGTCAGGCACCGAAGCTTAATGCCTCACTCCGTGGTTAGGGTGAGAGCCCATAATCCCCCGGTTCCGCAGTTTACATATTTTTATGTGATAGGTTCATGTTTTCCTCTCCCTGTCCTATGTATAAGTTTGTTAATATTCATTTCCTCTAAGTTAATATGTATTAATTCTAGAAAGTTCTGTGCCCTCAACACCCCATTGGCTCCTTCCCTAAATGCCTCCTTTGTGTTATTTCCATTGGTTCCCTTCCCTCAACCCTGCCTCCTGTCAAGTATCCCATTTGCTGTATCCCTTATCCCTGCCTTTCCTATCCCCACTATAAAATCCCTGGACGCTGTCAGATATAGAGCTTTCTGTCTTTTTCCCCCATTGTTTCACCTCAATAAACCTCCTGTGTGCCTTCATATCAGCTCAGGGAGGGCTCCCTTGGGTGAGGAGCGCACCCTCGTCTGCCTGCGCTCCTGTGTGTGTCTGTGCCTGCCGTAGTGCAGCAGGGTTGTGGCTAGACCTCCAGGCTCTCTTTGAGCTAGCACGCAAAAACCTGACACCTAATACTTCTTTGGATGATGCCATTAAAATGTTACTAACTCTATACTACCTGGGGAGTTAAATTACCTCTTTTAAGGTAGGAAAAAAAGTAGGGTGGTCACTGAAGCATCGAGATTCATAAAATCTCTCCTCTTACTGTGATTTTTTTTAGTTTCTTTCAGAGATGAGCAAAGCAGCAGCCTTTGCATAATGCCTGCCACCGCCCAGCAGGCCAAAAGGCAGAGGTTGAGCAGATGGGTCTGGAGCCCCAGTGAGGGCCTGGATGTGAGTTCTCAGACCTCCGTTGTGCATCACGTGGACCTCTGAGTGGTGGGTCCCAAACAGGTACAGGTTCCACTGTGGCTGTGTTGTCCTTGCAGCAGCAAGAAAACTGTATGTGAATGTGCAGTGCTTTGACTTAGCTTCTTCAGTTTGCACTTCACCTAAATTGAAGAGAAAAGCACAAACATATATGTATACACAAGCACACTGAGATTAAATTGTACAAACACATTACATAGGTGAATCTGCATCATCAGAAAGTATGGATATCTTACGTTGTGATCAGAATAGACTACTTCAAATTTTCATCCTAGCTGTTATGGAGGAAAGAAATAGAATTAAACTCAGAAAGAGGTGAAGAGTTCTTGTTCAAATGAAGGATCCTGATATGATGGCAATTTTCTGCATCATACTGCTAGTCTAAGGACATCTGTAAAATATCTTCCTATAGAATACCCAAAGATTACATCAGTGCATTTAAAATTTCCCCTAATGAATCCTGATTCTTTCTGTATGAAACCCAAGAGCATTTACAGATAGTTCTATCATATTGCATCCTATGTTTTGGAAAGGAAAAGCTGAAATTCAGCTGGCTGCCTTCTCGTGAACTTACTAAATTATCTATAATTTTGAGCATTTCGTTTGTGAGTGAGGTTGGATAATTAAAGCATATTCCATCACCTGAAATGCATAAGCATTGCTACCTGTACAGTTGCATTCCCAGGAAAGTGGTTTTTCACTTTTGTGGAGAGCTCTTCCTATTGCAGAGGAGTTTTTTAGAAACAACAGCAGCAGAAGAATGTGAATATTTGAATATGCCTATAAATTGTTACTTACCGATTGCAATTTTTTTTTTTTTTTTTCAAATAACTCATCACTTTGCAGTGTTTTAGTTACACTTGCTTCCTGCCTTTGCATGATTTTTTTTCAAGGGTCCGTATTTGAGGAGATAAGGATTTGAGAAAATGAGAAGAGGCACTCTGGCTTTGTGTTTATAAACTGTTTATATAAATATTTTACCTCTTTTTCATTATTCTAAGCATTATTGGAAAGCTGTTTTGTACCATAAAGCTGTCTTGTGCCATTTTTAGCATAAAGACTTCAACAGTTCCTTTAGCAGGTGTTTCTCAAAAGGCAGAGCTGGAAATCCTGTCCCTGTTATCTCCCAATATGGATCAATCCATGGCCCCAGTAAGAGCCAGTAATGTGCTATATGCATTGCTTCCACCCTGAATTAGAAAGCTGTGGAGCTATACGGGAGAAGGTGAAAGAAATTTGCCCTGGAACATTTCTCATATCAGAAGGTAAGAATGATTATCCTTGAAACTGGTTAACACCTTGTGGATGTGTTAACTAAGTAGGGCTCACCAATCTGAGCAAGTGCTAGATGTTTGAAGTATATTGGCTCTTTTTCCCAAGCTACTCCTACATTTTTCCTGCTTTGTTTAGACACAGGATGTTAACAGCAGAGAAAGAAGAACTTTCTTTGCTCCTCAGTGTTCTACTCTCTCTTCTTGTGCTGCTGCTTAAGTCCCTTAAATGTCTCTAGACTGTAAAGTGCAGTCATATTCTTTCAATACAGTCCTGCAAGAATTTAAAACAAACAAACAACAAAAAAAGCCACCAAACAAAATAAATCCCAAACCAAAACAAGAAAAAATAAAAAATCATCACTTGATGACCAGTTCAGTCCTATGGCTTCTCAATGATCCCTGGGCATTTCAACAAGAGGTGAATGGGAACACTGATGGTCTCAGAAAGCTTCCCCATTCCAAGCAGAAAGAAACCAGGGTATTTTAAAGGTTTCTGTTGGGAGATGGAAGCTATACCAGAAGACTTAACAGTTTAGTGTCTGAGTTACTCACGTAGGATGTGGGGTCTAGATTGCTATTAGACACTGGGCTTACCTCCTCCCAGGCAAACACCCTGGTATGACTATGAGGGTCTTCTTCCCCATGTTCAGGCATTTGAGGCATGAGCATTTTTCTAAAGAAAATTTTGTTCTGGAAAGCTGTTGTTCCTGTATGTGTTTAGGTTTGACAGAATGTTATTAAAAATAAAATCTTTCCCTCCCCCGATTTTTCACTTAAAAAAAGAATATAAGGGTTGAATATTTCCACTGAGCATACCAAATACTTGGAGGATCCCACAGTTTGAACTCAGCCCTCAAGAGAGCTAAAACATTGGAGTAGCTCAGGCCAGTGGGCAGCACTGGGTGTATCTTTGTCCTGCACAGGGCAAGGAGAAGCAACACAGCCAGATCAACATGTCACTGCATTTGGGCTGCTTGGTACAGCTCAGTCAATGCCCCTGGGGTGATGGCACTGCTCTGGGGGACTCCTGCACCATCTTCCTCATTAGAGAGAGGCCCATAATTGTTAGTTGAGTCAGTGAAACATTTGAGCCTGGACAGTACTTGGGCATCAGGGCGGAACTGAGCAAAGCATACTGAAGTGCTCACAGATCTCCCAGTTGTTATAAACTTTCCCTTGACCAAAATGACTTGTTCTACTCTTTTGTGATATTTAAAGCAGGTAAAAAAGTGAATTTTTATAACACCATGGAATGGCTCCTAACTCTTTGCTCTGCTTCAAAATTTATAGTAACATATTTTTCTAACTGATGCAATTTGCCACCAACATTTACAAGGATGTAGAATATAAAGCACATATTAAAAATGCGGCTAAATCAATCTCAGATAATTACAAATTATTATGATAACTGTATAAAAGTGTACATTCATATGAGACACTTAAACTGGAAATGTGTAGCAAATTATGCAGGCAAGAAAAATGTCTGAATTCAAATGGCAGTGCAAGTCAAGGGAGCTTCCTCCCTGCGCAGACTTGGTTTAAAAAGGCCTTATATTTTTGAGGGTAGTTGCTATTTACTAGCCCATGGTAACCACAATTACCCCTGGTGTTTGCCAAGAGGAGAATTCTAAAGCAAAATCCTAACTGGTCTGTTGGGGCAAAGCAGTGCTTTGCATTTTCCCTAGTGCAGCTACAGCAGGATCTCTTCTGACAGCTGCCCATCTACCTTCCCAAATTTAGCTTGGCCTCTCTCCATGTCTCCCCCAGTAGCTGGTGGGTTAGAGGCATGACTTGTTTGTACATGTACAAGTGTGTTTAGCTCGGTGCTGCTCTGAACAGGGATTTGCTGCCTCAGTGACTGGCATTTTGGGACCTGTCTGAGCTCCTGCTGCCACCACAGACAAATTTGCTGCCATGTGTCACTTACTGTGTCTGTGACTGCCCAGTGGCTTGGAGGAATTTATGATATCATCAGTTTGCATGACCTCTTCTGTTTCCCTGTGTTTGTCAACAGTGCGCTGACTTTCTTCCTTTACTGTAGGACACAAGGATGTTTTGGTGTTGTACCTTGGAGTAGTTGTAGGTGAATTTCTGATGCAAATGCCTCAGTCATTTGCACTTCTCACACCAGTTTAATTCTCATGAAAAGGAATCAAAGAAAATGCTGTGTGCAAAACACTTCATAAAGAATAGGCAAGGAGCACAGTTAAAATATTTGGTTAATAACAGCAGATCAAATAAACTTAAATATGATCTTCTTGATGCTACAAGGTTAAAATTTTCCTCCCCCCTTCCCCAGTTTCCTTTCCAGAGATGTGTTGTGATTTGACATCTAAAATTTTTTTAATCCTACTTTTGGTAGGGAGGGGTTAGTGAAACACTGTGATGCCTGCTCCCAAAACCCAAATTAGGCTTAGGAAAGGTGGTAAGGGGTGCATATGTGCTCATATACACCCAAAGACATTCCAAGTCTGCTGTTACCTTAACAGGAAAATACAAGTCTTCCAGCTGTGTTTGTTTATTTATCATCCTCCTCTTTAAATAAATAATTTTTTTTTAAAAAAGTAGCTCAGAAATCAAGGCACTCTACTATTGTAGATGACAATTACATAATGGTGAGCAGTGCTTGGTGTGAGAAACTTAGTTTCTTATTAGTATATCCACATTGATATATATCTATCCTTAAGATAAGATAAGAGGTGGTTTAGAAAGGTATTTATTTTTAGTTCATAGGATTTACTGTGGACTTGGTGAGCCAGTGTCTGCTTTGGATTTATTTGAAGCAGATGTTAAGCAGAGAGGAGACTGACATGTCTGTAGTGGTTCCATAGCGGTCTGAATTATTGTTAAAATCCCCGCACTGGCACATCTCTAATTTAATACACGTTTCAACAATGACTGTGGTAATAAAATCTGAAATGCCTCATTCTTCTTTCATTAAAGTCAGGAGAAAAAAAGAGATCTGTATCAATATGAACAGAGGTGTTCCTGACCAACATGAAAGCATCCTTTTAAGTAACAAAAAGAGACTAATCTTGTTGTTCTAACAAGCTATCTATTGCAGGCTGTGTTTCTTTTCAAGCAAATGTGATGCTATGACATAATTCTTCATGCACTCAAATGGTAATTGTAAAGTTGAGTTTCCAAAGCACCACGCCTCATTTCGGAACTGAACAGCTGAATTCACAAGAGAGAGACAAGAGATGAAAACGGCTTGGATCTGGAATTTAGGACATTAATAAAAACAGGATCAAAATCATGAGTTGCAGACTGCAAAACCTATCTGGGTTTCAAGGACATAGAGGCCTACCCTGCACTTCAGTGAACAGCAGGCATCGTGTCTGGTTGGGGCAGGCGGGTGGGACTGCAGTGGGCAGATAGGATCAAGGGGTGGGGCACAGAAAAGCCCCCAGCATGGATTCTGCCTCAAGCAGGGGCTAGTTCAGCTCAGCATCTTGATCTCTGAGATGGGGTTGCCTTTCCCAAAGCTGACTTGTAGTAATAAAAAGGTCTAATGCCACCTCCCTGTGCTGCCCTTTTTTAACAGGTATTGCAGATTGTTTCAGCTGCTTGCCAGACAAGCATTTTCATTTAGTTTAAATGTACCTCCTGAAACAATGGGGTTGAGCTGACTTTCACAGAAGACAGCTTTGAAATCAGTGGGAGATAGAGGCTCTTTGTAAGTCTGCAGAAGCTAAAAGTTAATTTTCTTCCCAGTATCTAAACAGGGATTGTACCACTATGTTTTATAGTAGAACCTTCAGCAGGGGATCAAACATCTGCTCAGTAGAGCAACCCAGCACCAGGAGTGTGTCTGATTAATCCTGCTGTGCTGTGAAGGGGCATCAATCCTATCAACCCCTTTGGACAGTCTTGCACTTGTTTCAACAATTATCTGCTGCTAAGTTACTGTAGTAAGAGTTGATAAAACAATAGGGTTGAAAATAAATGGGTTTTTTTAGCACATACATATTTGTGATTTTGCTACCTTTTACGATTCACCTAACTTCAGATTATACTGCAGGATGGGAAGTCATAATTTTGATGAGCTCTAATTACACAGGTAGAGTAATGATGGTGCAGTTATCCATTTATGAATGCTTTGATCACTTGACACAAAATAATGCTCAGATTTAATGCTTCATGCACTACAATAAAACTCCTTCTCTTGATATAAGAATATGCACTTCAAGAAGGTTAAGTTAATTGCTTTCAGAAACAATAGAAAATTTAAACTTTGGGGCTAATTAAATTCTCATCTGCAGTTACAAATTATTTTAACTACACTATACAGAATGTAAGTAGAGTTTATCTGCTTTGCATTAGGAAATAGTATCATATAAGCACACTAGAATCTTCCAGTGAGACCTTTTCCCATTAACAATAAAAATAATCCATCGAACCTTGTTATGTTTAATATTATTTACTATAGTGGGAGCCTGTGCACAAGTCAGAATTATAAATAAGCACAACTGCCCAAGCAAAGAATGATAACATAGCTAGAGAAGCATTCATGGTTATTTTGTTTCTCTTAAACACATCTCTAAAAAAAGTGCTTCATCAAAAATCTAGGGGATTTATTATTGGCTCGACTCTGACAAAATGATTGTGTTCATCTGGGACAGTAAGGAAACACATTGCCTTAAAAACACTCTTCTATAATGCCTTTTAAAATTTCTAAGTAATCCTGCCAATTTAGAGACTCAAATAGTTAAAAGGTGTCTTTTTTTCCTAAGGAAGATAAAAGGAAGGAAACATCTATGATGACTCACATACAGTAAACCTAATTTAAAAAGAAATAAAACAGACAGAAACAAATGCACAGCGCACTCTGTGATGTCCTGCTCTATTGCAGTAGAAGATTAAGTCTCTCTCCAAATTGCTTTGAGCTCTTCTAGAGGGAGAACGCATACACATGTCGATGTTTTGGTGAGTCACTTCCTAGAGGTAGGCTATATTCTCATCACATGGTCTGTCATTAGCTGGCAGAGTTGGAAAATGCTAACAATTTTGAGACATGACTGTCTAGTTTGGCTGCTTGCAGGAATTTTAAGTCTGACTTTCCCCTTTAGGTTGAACCAAACTTGCACAGCTGTTTAACTTACAAAAGGGGTGTTTTCATTCCAGAAGGAGAATGGCTTGTGGAAATGGGTAGCTTTTGGAAAGGCTTTGTCAGAAAGCACTTTAATAGAAGACTATAACTAGGTCTTTGGATACAGAGCAAAATTACTCATTACTGGTACTAGGAAATATTTGGTGTGAAGATTTTTTTGCCCTTGCTTATTGTTTATATTCTTTCCCTTAGCATTTTTTGGTTTTGGTTTATTTGATGGATTTTTTCGGTCAAAGGTCTGAGAAGTTTCATTGCTCAAAAGATTGGAAGTATGTAGTTCTGAAGTTTTATCACAATCATTCCCATCAAGTTGTCTTTTTTAATTTTCCCTCTTCAGAAACTTAACTTTAAAAGTTTTAGTAGAATTCACAATGAAAAAAAATTCTAGTCATCACAGTTGTGAAAGGAAACTATAAAATATGAGTGAAGAATATTGTTAAACTCAGAACAAGGTAAAAATCTAATTTAAGGCATTTTTGTAATTTGGAGATTTTTGAAGTATGCATTTTGAAGTTCTTCATTGTCAAAGCATCTTTTGTGAAGTTGTGCTTAGTAAGAAACAAAGCAAAACAAAAATGCTGGTAAAACATACCTGCTGTATTTTCACGTAAATGGACACCTGCTGCTGCTGAAATTTTTGTTGAAGGGTTTTTTTAATTCCACTCATGAAAATAATGGGTATTGAATATATTTTCAACATTAGAAAGACACAATTCTTGACACTCCTGATGTCCAGTAGAGAACTCTCTCGCCTACAAGGACCTGTGCCTATAATGGAAAGAGCTTCTCCCTATATTCTTGTAATTTAAATTGTGCATATACAATTTTAAGGGTCTTTATGGGAAGGAAAGGTGACTAACATTTTTTTTCATTCTACAGCCCAATATGTTGCACTGTCAAAATTTTAAATGTGTGTGGGCTTTGCCTTTTTCTACATGTGGCTTTTCAGGAGTCTGGCTTTTTCATATTTTCAGGTATAAAAAGCAAAGCTGCCATAAATGACAAACACATGGTGGGACAGAAATAATAAAAATGCTGCCAAGGCAACACACATTTTTCATGGCAAAACATTAACGTTTTAGTATACAATAGTAACATTTGTGATTATATTTTTATGTACATGTTGTGAGATTAATTACCTTTGCAGAGAGGAGCCGAACTGTGAGCACAAGAATAGTCAGCGATATTTGATTTGAATCTAGAAAGGCAGTTAAGTTAGATTTACATTTCTGTAGAAATTTCTGTGTTCATCGTTTGCTCTAATATATGAGAATATTCAAACATTTATGTATAAATCCACATTATAGCCTTCTGATGCAAGAAATTAGTATCGTTTTGCCTGAAGAAGGGCAACTGGCAAATGGAAAGATTTAAGTGTTTTACTTAAGGGCCTCATCAAGATTAATTCTGCTTTACCTAGGAGGAACTGTTGGTGCAGATACAAGTATTTATTAGATTGAGTAAAACTGTATACTTGACAGATCTTCTCCTTGGATGAACCTTTGCACAAGGGCCTGTCCATGAAGATGAAGTACTGGCAAGGAAGTGCAAGGAGCTGTGGACAGCCATACATTACATAGGTATAGTTTCAGGCTACATAGATGTAATTGGGAATAATTTAGCTTTATTTGGTTTTTTATAAATTTTAACTTATTTTTGTTGATAGAGCAATGTGTTGGTGCATTGAAATAGCTGGTGACCTGGAACTTGGTGTCACAAAAAGGTCAAAAAGGAATTTTTCTCCTTGTTGGTATATAGAATAAGCTAATGGTTTTGTCTAGCATCTTCCTTACTGACCTGCTTGGTGGCTATGACCAAGTCACGTATCAGGAAAACGTTGATGTCTGTCACATTTTCTTCTTTAAGTTATATACACGTGGCTTAGAATGCCTGTCTGGTTAGCTGTCAAATTTCAGATCCCATGTTTCACCTCCAAGTGCCCCAGTAAATCCACTTGAGTAATTGGAATAAAAGATGAAGGCAGTACTCACAGGGACAGGAGTCTTCTCTGTTTGACACAGCCTGTAGCTGAGTGTTCACTCTGCGCAGCGACACTGAGCAGCTAGATATTCTCATTCTCTCCTTCCCTTCTGTTTCACAGTGAAATGTGGTGGCCAGGAAGCCACAGTGAAAGGGCTGCTGACCTAATGAAAAGCTTTCAGAAATGTCCCTATGCTAAATCAGGAGGAAGTCAAGACCTTTCAGCTTGTTTTGAGAAATTGGAGGCAACAGTCTAGTGGAAGAACTATTACCTGAGACTGGGAAGAAGAAGAGTTAAATTAATTGCTTGAGAGTCAGAACTTGGCTAATGTCACCTGAGTGACAGTAAAGTAATAAAGAGTGATAAGGTAATGCCCTTCATACAGGGTCATTGGCTATCTGAGGACAACATGCAGTGCCTGATTCATTCCTACCCATGCTTAAGATTTTTTTCAATGCAAATTTCCATCTAAAAACAACATAAACCCTTTTTTTGGCATAAAATTTTCTCTAAATATTCCAGTGGAAATTTTTCATCTGTTATTCTCTACTTTCTGTAAAAAGACTCTCCTAGTACAAGACCTCTCCCCCAAGAAAATTGGTTTTATTTTCATCTCAAAGGACTAGAATCCAGTGTGTGACTTTTCTTTTCCCTGGTTAGTTTGATGTACAGTTTTTAATGTGTCCACTATTTGGCTGATCTTGAAGTGGCCGCAGAACGATTTGCTCATCACACAGATGTCCATGGAGGCTCAGTAGTCTGACTGTGATCACATACTGTAATATGTTACCTCAGCTATAGACTGGGGATTGTGGAGTTTCCCTTTTACTCTGAAAAATTAATTAAGCAAGAGGAGGGAGGCAGCCTAATCTTTTAATAATAGTCCTCTTAGGCTCTGTTACAGACAAACTCTATTAGTAAGAAATGCTTATGATGAGCATGAGGCATAATCTGATCAGAGACCAAAGCTTGTTCTCTGTGCTGAACCCTGGGTGTCCCCAAGATGTGCTAGGGCCTCCTCCTTACAGTGTTATGTTGAAATAGTGACTGTGCTTCTGAATTGCATGTTTCCTTATGATTACAGTCTGGCTAGTTGTCTCTCTTCTCTTAATGTGTTTCTCTTGTTTATTTCTTACCTCTCAGATCAGACTCCCAGCTCAAATGGACCAGGTATAACTTCACTTAACAGGGTGAATGTGTTAATAGACATTCCATAAAAGTAATGCCTGACACAATAGACTCAAATACCAATATGAGAATCAAGAATCAATTAATAATCTCCTTTTCACTTGATTTGTAGCTTGATTAGTGTTACTGGCAGTGCCAATATTTTACTTCAGTTTAGTTGAGGTTCTAAGGAGCAGGATGTGAAGCAGAAGTAATTTTTTTTTTTTTTCAGAATAACAAATAAAGGATTTTAGAACTTACAGAAATCCCCTTTTTCTTTTCATCCATGCTTTTAAAAATTATTTTAAGTTTTCTTCCCTTGAGTGTGGCACAGGAAAATCATCTCCATAATTACTGTATGTTCATCAGTGTTTGCACCTGTGCATGCTACCAGGTGCTGTTTAAAGCACATTTAAAGTATTCCTACCCACAAATATCAGACTCCTACGTAGAGTTGACATCCTGCTGTGAATCCTGGCTCCTTTGTCCCTCTGAGGGGACTTATGACTCCAAGAGCGCAGTCAGAGCAGAGGAAGCGTTCCAGCCTGTGCACTGGGAATGCGAGCGGGAGCAGCAGAGGACACGGGGAAGCCGGCGGCTTGGCCCCGGAGAGAGGCAGGGCAGAGTGAGAAGCAGCAGGAGAAGTGCCAGCAGCACACTTGAAAGCAGAATACAGTTATGTTTGTACGTGCCTTCCTGACTTCTGTCTCCTGAACTTCCTTTCCCCATCTACCCATGCTGGAATTATCACAACCCACTTTCAGGGCAGACAGTTCCCTTCTCCAACTGGCTAGTCATTTCAGGAGAGCTTCATTGTATGAATACAAAGTTAGTAAAACTCTTCCTTATTTCCACTTTCCCCTCCATTTGCCTCCCAGCTCCTGTTCTAAAACTTGGCAGCCCTAAAATTGTGACACCTTTTCCCTAGCCATATTGTGCTCCCTTTCACAGCTTTTATTTCTTCTATGGTGCTGCACTCAGAAAGCAAACAAGTTTTTCTTAGAGCTTTCTTTTTTAAAAGCTAAAATTGTCACCACCAGTTTATCAGGTCATGCCTTCAATAGCTCTAGCCTTCATGATTCACAGAGGTTCAGTTCTAAGAAGGAAATATATTGGTAGTATAGAGCAATTACTGTGTTTTTCAAATATTTATTTATGGCAAGCATTGTAAGATCATGTGTGCTCTGTGCCTCTGTTTAAGGATGCTAATCTCTTCCCTTCCCCAGTTATTTCTATTTCATTAGCATCTAGAAGCCTCAGCCATGGCCCAGGATCCTTTAGTTGTATATACTGAGAAAAAAAAAGGTACCCTTTGAGTAAATAAACATGAGCACAGCAGAATTCTGAAAACTTTTTACTTGTTATCATTTGGTTTTCTGGATGTGTATTAAAGGGAGTATGAATGTCAGCTGTTGGAAGTACATATTGGAATTTTTCGTCTTGTAAGACTTCTGATCTAATTTTTATTACTAACCTCAATTCTGAGGGAATGTAAATGTTTAGATGATGCAGACTGGAATCCTTTTTCCCTTAACTAGAGACATTACTGAGGTAGCAGCTGCTGTACAATTTTTTGTGGCAAAATGCATGCAGAAATGTACAACATATTAACTAGACTATTTCAGTGCTGACATGGAAGTACAGAGGTTTTTGCTGAAGACAGATAAGTCTTAAAATAAAATTATACACACACACGTATATATGTACAAATGTTCACAGCAAAATAGTTAGAAGCAAGAGCAGTTGTGGGATTTCCATTTCCAAAGTAGAATTAGATTCTATAAGTAAATAAACTTGGCCTTATAGGTGCTACTTTTGAAGTAGCCCAGCAACTTAGTAAATAGGGGAAACATGAGTGTAGAAAATGTAAGGAAATAAGACATAACTGCCCAAAATTAAAAAACAAAACACTTTTTCTTTGGAGGGTGTCTTGGGGTGGCTTTATGATGTGTATCCCATATCGCTGCCCTATGCCCAGAAATTAATTTTTGTGCCTTTCTATGCCTTCAAACTGAGCCTGAGGGGGGGAGGAAAAACTGAGCAAAACTTCTTCAAAGCAGTTTGCAGCTTGTTCAAGGTCCCACAGAGATAGAGACGGCTCTCTGTGTTCAGCTGCGGCTGGAGAGTGAGAGCGGAGGGATGCACCCGGCTTGCTTTCTTTCCAAACAGCTTTTGGCCAGTTTTTCAGCTCCTTTTCCTCCGGAGACTTGAACTTTTGTTTTCCTGGGACTTCGGGTTTTTTTCCCTTTTCTCTGCTGGACAGTTTCAACATCAGAATACATTGGGAGGACTTTCCACTGAGGCCTTGGCCCTGGAGGTGGGCCCACCACCCTGTCCCAACTCCAAGGAGGGAGAGAGAGAGAGACTACGGAGGGACTCTGAGGTTTTCCCAAGTTTCTCTCAGCAGGGCAAGAGGTTTTATTATTTACCATTCTTATCCTTTTCCCATGTGTTTGTTAATTGAATAGGTTTTATCTCTTTCACTTTCCTTAGAGGAAAATTTATTTTTTCGCAAACCTGGTGGGGGAGGGGTGGTTATAACCTGCCTTCTCTCAGAGGATATATTTCGAGATTTGCCCAAACTGGCACAGAGGGCAAGCACTGACCCTTAGGAGTAACATTAACAATTTTATATCATGCTCAGAACTGTTATCTCAGTGGCAGAACATCACAAGTAACTGTGCGCAATATGTTTGCCCTCCAATAAATAAATCAATGAGAGAATAAATAGTGTGGCAGGAAAAAACAGAGTGAGGCACATTTCCTCCTGAGATGCAAGCTCATCCTTTCTATAAATTAAGAGAGGGTTAGGGTAGGAGAAGTAAGTGGAACATCCTACTGCTGAAAAAATGCCTTAAATGTTTGTTACAAACAATGCAAAAGCAATCACAGGAAATGTGAGGTTCAGACTGAGGTATTCATCTCTCCAGATGTATACCTAAGAGGAATTTTTATTAATTATATGGTTGTGTTTGGGGTTTTAAGTCTAATGTAAAGGACCTATATTGGCTTATCAAAAGTGGCCTGAGGTTTACCCTTAAAAAAAACTACATAAAAAGTAAAATTAAAGCTCTCATAAACTGCAGTTAACTTGAGGACTTTATCTGCTATTTGCTAGAGCATAAGCTGAGGGAAACAGCAGGTACTCAGCGTTTAATCAAAACTTAAGTATAGGGTGTTAAGTTGGCACATCTGTTTTGAAATTAAACTAGACAGACAGTCATGTATTTTTGTTTATCCTTTGTTGATTTCTAGGCATTCCATCTGTATTTCTAATCAGACTCACATTGATGATGAATATATAAAAGTTGGTTGTCTTGTATCTGTGACAATGGCCTGAAGATGCAACAGCATCCCAAAAAAGAAACAGTTAATATCTCTTATTTAGACCATCCAAAGGAAAAAAACCCACACCAGTATTTGGCCTCAACAGAAAAGCAGTATAACTAAACCTTAAAACAGGGGACGAATGCCTTTGTTTAACCTGTGTTTTGCAGATTTTTAATTGTCAGATCTCCTGGTGAGTAGATCTGCTCGAGCCTGAGAGCATGCCTGTTTTTTCCGGCTGGTCCCATTGATGCACACTATCTCTGGCTCACCAAGTTAGTCTCCTTTGATAAAAATATTTAAAGGGCAAAGATATTTTTCTCTGACATTTTATTAATAACGACATAGCACTTGTATATTGTCCTCAAGATGCTAGAAAAACATGAATCCTCTCAGCTGTCAGCAGCAGCTGGATTTAAGGTCAGAAAATGCAAAGAGAAGGGGAAAAGTGTGCTACCACAGGCTCAGTGAATTGAATATCATTGATTCTTGGTTCCAATCTGTCCTTAGTTTATTGCACACAGCCCAAGTCAGCAAACAGTGAAGAACCAGTTTCCTAAGAAAAATAACACAGCCAAAAATATCAATGAACAAAATACAGTTGGACTATGTACTTGAAGAGGGTAAAAGAGTCTGTGTTATATCTATAGGATGAGGTCTTGATCATATTCCAGAGTACATATAGGAGATTTAGGTTCCTAATAAAGGCAGTTCTTCACAAGTTTCCTTTACATAGTAGGCATCCCTCAGATCAGTAATGGTAAACCTAAATCAGGAAAAAGAAGAGCTAAAATCTAGAATCTGTGTTCATCTACTTAAAGCTCTATTCTGCACACAGTATTCCAAGTTATTTCATATATTTCTTATTTTAATGATAAATAGATTATAAATTGTGTTAACATTTGTCTTCTTTAATTTGTGTATTTACTAGGTTCTGATTCCTATCACAAGGATTCCCATTCCTTTCTCAGCTTACCATTAAATGCTTTTAAAAATGTTCAGGTGACCTGCTGGGAAGCTGCTCAAGATGGTCTCTTGAGGAAGAAAGTAGGTGCTCTCTAATTTTCCAGGAGATAGTGGGGATAAGTCATCAAGACAAGCTAGATGCTGGGGGTTTTCTGCCAGTTACTTCCGTTTGACTGTCATCACAAGACACTTAATATCTTGGTATTTGTTAATTATTGTTTAAATGTATTGTTTAACTGCAAGTGTTACTGGGGTTGTTGCAGAGCTTTGTACTTCTCCTGGGCCATGAGAATTCTGGTAAGGGTGCTTTGAAATTGCCAGGCAGTGTTTGGTGAATGTGGTAAAGGAGTGATGAATCCAGGGAATGGTTCTCATTTGGGAGACAAGGGTGCAGTGAGACATTTCTCTCTTCAGTTATGGGGCTGCAAACAAGCATAATTGAGTGGAATATTCCTGGCTAGCCCAGAACGTCAGGCTGGCGCCACATCTTTCCTTAGACATTACAGTACATTACTACTTTGGTCAGATAGTACATTCTACATGAATGTAGGAAAGGAAATATTCCTAGAAGTCAGGAACTAGTTTTCTGATCTGTTTCCATCATCAAAAACAAATGACAATAAAGAAGTGAACAATCTCAGTGACATAGGAAGGCTTTTTCGAGCCTATAACCACGTCACAACACAAGTGTTAGCTGCGTATTCTCTAACTCGTAACTATGCACTCAGCAAACATTTTCTAAACCTTGGGACAGCTATTCATTAAGCTCAACTTTGGACCATCTTCAAGTGAATTATACATATTTCTGTGGCTATTTGTTGTTTATCACAAGTTGTACGCTCTCAAGTCGTGACCCTTTTTTCATCCTTTCATCTTTAAAGAAGTTATACTGGATCAGAGCAGGTGGATAACAGCAGATCAAGTCTTTTCTCTCAACAAGTTTGATGAACTAGAAAAGCATTCAGGATGGAGATGAGGGAGACCATGCTTACCACTGCGAGTTTGACAAAAGGATGAAAACCCTCTTTAAAATGAAATAATCAGTTCCTTAAAACATACTGTGTGTCTTCATATAGAAACATTTGCTTTATATATGTAAATAATTAAAAAAACACTTCCTGCCTGCTATTAAAAAAACCCGACACAGCAAGAATGACAGAAAAAAAGCCCCCAAAACCTCACAAACCTGTAAAGGATAAGGATTGTGCCTCAAACAGCTGTCATTATATTGGAATTGCCATACCATGGAATAGTTCTAACATCTTGGAGAGCAAAGCAGCTTTTTTACGTCATGCTTCTGTTTATACATCAGTTTTTCATCAAATTTTCTTTCTTCCTTAATTCCTCATATACAGCTGTCTACCACCACTAGAAAACCTGAACATCATCATCTGTTCAAATCCTCTTCTCTCCCCTCAAAGAAAACCTCTCAAAGTCTATTCTTTTTACTGGAAACCTTCTTGCCCAAATGAACAGTCAATCGTAAGAAATAAGTACTTCCTGGGAGTAAAAGAAAAGTGGTTTCTGGTCCCTCTTAACTCTGTCAGAATGTAACAAATTCCTTGCTGTGAAACAGGTTAAAAAGGTTGTACTAGTAAAATGGTTTCATGTGCACATATTTAAATGTTTGAAGCCTTCTACTTTTATCACTTCTTTTTGCTCTGAATGTTTATTTCTTGATTATGATTTTACCTATTAGATAGCACTGATGGTCCATCAATTCTAATATCTTGTCTCTCACAAACATCTGAGCTTAGTGCTTCAGAGAAAAGTGAAAAGTCTATGGTTTGAGAGGCTGAGATATACTGAGGGAACAGGCATTTTGCTTCTGGAGTCTACAGTTCTCAGCCAGCTTTGTGAAATTTCAGTTGGGATTTCTCTTGCCTTAGTACAACTAATATGCATCAAAAGTTCTGAGAGTAATCCGTCACCTTGTAAATTCATAACAAGTTGGATAAAAAAACAAAATATAAGCTGACTTTTAGGGGATGAAGGTGTAAAATACCTTCATGTTTCAAATTTGAATGCAATAGAAGCTGGGGTTTGTGGAGTTTATGAATTTATAGTTGATTTTTGTACTTTATATTATTTGTAAGTGCTCTCAAGTGCTGCAAATCTGTAATCTGTTTTCCTTAGTTTACAAAGAATTTGAAATGCAACCTTTGCTTTGTGAAGGATTTTCTATGAACTACATTTAACCTGTACTGTATTCAGAAATTCAGAAATTCAGAGATAAGGGAATTACCACTTGCAGAGTTACAAGTACTGACTCTCTCTTTTGGAAAGCACAAATTCATAAAGAGTACCACATATATAGAGAATTTTGGGGGTATTTAAATATCTGAATTTGATGTAGCATGATGTTCAGAAACATTGCATTATTACCTGGATTAATTTTTCATAGGAGACTATTTTAAATAACATTCATTCTGAAATTATTTGGTAAACTGTAGTGTGGCTGCAGCAAAATCCATGGTTAGTACAAAAAAATTGCTTTTTTTAAGCTCTTGTTGCCCAGTGAACTTTTTCATACATAAAAGTCTAAATAAATTGCTAAAAGCTTGATCTTGTGGATTTCAGTTTAAGAAAGAAATGCTACCAGTATTATTTTTGTGTCTGCTCAAAAATTACACAGATGTTTTCAACTCCAGGAGTGGTTACCCACTATGCTTTACAAAGGAAATGAAAGTTATATGAATCTCTTTATTTTGGATGAACTCTCTTCCAATATGACTCTCCTACCTCAGGTCAATGACAGGTCAGTGATAATGCTAACACTGCACTGAAAACCAGCACCTGCTTTAGTACTGATTTTCATTGAATGTGTAGCTGGGTGGTCAGTTAGCAGTGTGCTTTTGGAGAACCCTCTGCTGCTATAACCATATCAACCGCTACACAAACTCTCAGAGATATTTGACCTCAGATAAAACTTTACAGTGTTTATTTATAGCTAGCACCAGAGTTAAATGGGTTTTAAAATGGATTTGTGTAGTCATGCTAGGCTGCTTCTGAGGTTATCAGTTTAACAGCTCAGGTTGTTTACTTGTTATTATTGTGAGCAAGAGTTATGAGCTTCAGTTAAAGATAGAGCCATTCTGGTCATTCAGCAGACCTGCTGTCCTCTTCCTCTGTGCATTAATAATGGTTTCTTTGTGTCAAGCAGGCATGTTGTTTCTCAAGACAAGGATCAGAAAACAAGGATCAGAAAATCAGAGCTTCTTAAAACAAGACATTTTCTTGTGGTAGCACAGACTGTCTTTTAAAAATACAGCAAAGTTGTTGCATGTGTGGTGTCACTTTCAAAGTATTGTTATATATTTTCTTCTTTAAGATGGCATCTATGCTGAGAAAAAAAACATTTCATTCTGTAAATGAAATTGCCTTTTTCCCACCCTCAAATTCAGACACAGGGCTAAAACCTGTTTTATCTGCATGGCAAAAGCAAAGGTGTGTTCTGCTTTCCTACATTTCCTGCCAGTTAGCCTCAGTCGGGCAACAAACATGCTGGCATCCTGGTGCCTAATTCTTCTACATCATCTGGTCAGCCTAGACATTAAATCACTCTTCTTTCATGGTTGCAGAGATCTCAGAAAGGCACAGAGCATGTCCAGCATACAGACTGAATCTAAAACTATCACAAGGACTCTATGGCATATGCAAGTATCTTGAATCAATTGATCTTAATGCAAATGTTCTGCTAGTTTACTCCAGAGACGATGCTGTCTGGCCAAAGCAAAAAGGAGTGCCATGCTAGTGTGCTTGACTTGCATTTCCCTGTAAGTACATGGAGAATTCAAGTCCTGGATTTCTTTCATGATCCTTCTATTTAATTTCTTGACTGGTTTTTTTCCCCAAAATTTCTTTGATCAAAATCCAAAATATCTGCATCACATCTATTGGTTATTTATTTCCCTTTGAGTATGTATCACTGAAAACCTCCATTGTGGAGTCTGTGATGCAAGCACATGCACAAAGCTAAGAAATTTTGGGGTGGGAACATCCTAGGAAGAACAATGTTGATGAGAGATGGCTGCAGTGAAATGCTGATGCATGAAACCTTAATGTTACAAGCTCTGGCAAGTGCATTGTGCTTGGCAAACTGTGATGTGATGACCCAAGGGTCATGCAGACAAAAAGTTAAACTGCTCATTTCAGTGAAAGTAATGGGAATAGGCAGGTTACAAATAAAAGGATGCCATCAAGCTGCCTTTCTAGCACAATCTACATGTCAATAGGACAGGTTTACACGACAGTAACCTTCAGAACATTATTCCTTTCTATTGGTATATAGATCTTAGAAATAGTTCAATCATAGTATTAGGAATTACTTGGACTGGTCACCAGATAATTAAATGTATGTATGTGGAGATTTCTTTACCTGGCTCCTCTTTGTAATGGGATAGAGTAGTTAGCTCTTGATACTTCTTTTCCTTCAAAGTGTGAAGGATAGCCTAGAATATGGAATTCCTGCATGGTTAAGACTCGCTCCTTGGAGGTACGAGAGAAAGATTTATACTCTAGAATTACTCAAATTCCTGGAGGTGGGAAAACTGGTTCAAATAACTACTCTAACCACTGGCTGTTTATTTGAGCCCCTCTCCTCTCTGCACCTCTGAATTCTGAAATCATGATAACAGTTTTACTGGAGCTGATACATCACCACTAAAAGAGAAGAGGCTTATTTTTTCCACTTTTGGTATGAAAAAAGTTATGACCAAGTATGTGACATATGCATATAAACCAGATCTTTAATGCAACACAGTGCTTATACTATGATTATGTTCATTTACATCACTAAAAAAAGACAGAGCCACTTACATAAAAATAGAAAAAAATGCTAAGTCACTCACAGTGTAAATTTATGGCCATCATATTACATGGTGACAGCCCAATATGTCTTGTTTTGTCTAGTGACTTTCAGTACATGTAGAAAATCCTAGAAATTAAAGCTGCAAAATTCATTGGTTACAAAGTATCCTGCTACATGTTGATATGTAAATATTTTATGTCATGGATGTGCCAGTGGTCTTCAAAATGCAGTAAGGTATTCAATACAAATTGAGGTGTTGTACAGAGGATGTTCAATATCTTTAAGGAAAAGTCTGGGGACTTCTAGTCAGCAATTTCAATTAAAATGTGTTCTTTGCTAATGCCTTTGTGTAATGATATTAAGCAATCCATCCATTGAGAACCAACAAGATAAGGGTTTGATAAAGCTACTTATTTAACTTTGTGTAACTGTGTATAAGACAGGAGTGCTGTTGTGAAAGAGATGATGTTTGTCAAGTAACACCTATTTGTGGAGTGTGGCAGATGTATTTGGTTGCTTAAACCAGTGAATTGAAATACAATTTAGCTATCACTCATCTAGAAATGACATGTCCCTTTCAGCAGTCTCCTGTTCAAATCCTAGAATCATAGAATAATGTGGGTCAGAAGGGACATTTAAAGGCCATCTAGTCCAACCTCTGCAATAAGAAGGGGCATTTTCCACTAGACCAGTTTCCTCAGAGCCCTGTCCAACCTGGCCTTGAATGTTTCAGAGGATGGAGCATCTACCACCTCTCTGGGCAATGTGTTATTTAATACAAACTTTGGAAATGGGATAATTCAATGCCTATGTGCAATGTTGCCTGTCATGGCTTGCCTTTGGTATATCCTTATTGAAGCTTCTATATATTAATTGTATGCATGTCTAAGTGAAGAACAAAAAAATACTTTGTTATCTGTGCTGTGAAAGAAGGAATCTGTGCAGGGATCTGGTAACAGGATTAATTTAAGAAATGAATTGCTGCCAAAATTATCAAACTAGACGCATGTATATGATTTCATTATAATATTGCTGGGAGGAGGGGCTTCTGTGACAGCCAGTAGGTAGTTCTGTGTTTAGGTTGTCCTCTCGCTTGTGGATGTCTTTTACCTTTCTATAAACAAATGTAAATCGCAAATTATGCATGCATGGAAAAAATATCATGAAACAGTACCTAATGATTGGTATTAACTTCTTCCTCCTCTTCAGTTTCTTATGTCCCAGCATGCCCTAGCTGACATTTCTAGTTTGGGAGCCACAGTTATTCAATGTATTCTTGCTAAATTGTGTGAGACATTTCTATGCATAAAGACTTTTGGGGTGAAGACTTTCCTAAATGGGTCTGATTGGGCTGATCAGCTACATCTGATCCAGACTGGGTGGCATAAAAGACTTCCAGCTGTTATTAATTCAAATTCAGCAGCTCCCAGAATCAGGCACAGTGTTTAATGTATGTTTTCCAGAAGTACTTGTATAAAGCTATTAATTGAAACTATTTGTAGGATCTATTCAGAGTGAGACTTGGTACTGATGATGAATGCCTTCATTGTGCTAGGTCATTATGGTCCTAAGTAATTTTGTTGGTTAGTACTTTTCATTTTATACCTAAAAATCAAATAATAATGAAGAATTGCAGAGAAATGAAAAAAGATATAATTGGCAAAATAGATTGTTACACCCTGTGATTGGAGGTAATGACTTGCAGTAGGAATTAAAGACAAAGCTTTACCAGTTAAACTGAATTTAATCTGTCTAAGAGTGAAATAGATATTTCTGTAAAGCCATAATCTTCTTGGGTTATCTAAAGGTAATACGAAGTCCACAGCTCATACATCTTTAAGTAATGCTCAAGGGGGCTTAACCCTACAGGTTTGATTAATACCAAGTATTAGGTCATGACCAGTGTGGTTAGGTGCAAAATCAAACCAGAACCAAAATCAGGCCCTGCCCAAACCTGCTAAACAGCCTTTTGTCATTCCCTGTTTGTGCACAGCCTACCTCCAAAGACTCATCTGGCAAAAAAAAAAGTCCTATTCAGAACAGAGAAATGGCCTGATGATCAATGCTCAGCATCGCTTAGTGGCAATCAGAACTGCACAAGTAGGAGTCAGTAAACTGGTAGACATTTGATGTGGCCATAGTTCAGACCAAACTCTATATGCAAGGAATGTGTGTACTCTTCCTGCCCCTCAGCATCCCCCCCTTTTTCAGTAAATGCATTGAGGTTTAAGCCTGTGCTCTGTAAAATCCCAATACATACAGCTGGCGAAGAAGGACCCATTTGATATATCTTTGTGAATTGTTGACTTATTCAGTGATACAATAGTATCAGAAATGCTTGGTTTGCATCTTTTCAATGTTTTATCACATTCTTGTCAACATGTGTTTATAAGGAAAAGAGCTAAAGAATTCTAGAAGCAGAAAAATAATAAAATTCTTTTAAAAAATAGTCACAAAAATAATTTATTTTTATTTTTTGCCAAGGGAGGTAAATTGTGCTTCTTTCATTAATAGTTGGGAGGACTTGCTACATAGGAGATTTCTTCAGTATGGATGCTTTGTTCATTCTGACTTTCTCCTTGCAAATGTATTCATCTGCAGTCTAACAAAGATTTAAGAATGATCTTGTGGCTTGAAAATATTAGTCTTTTAGCTCTCTAAACATGCTTTAGAAATAATTCCATGCATTTCTTAGCAAGGAGCCTGTTAGCTAGCTTTCATTTAGATTGTGTGTCCTTTACTTTTCAATTTCTTTTATCCATTAAAAATAATAAAAATACCCCAGCAATAGAGTTCTTTGAATAAAATCATTCTAGGAGGTGTAAAAGTTTGAATTCACAGTACAAAAGGGAATGTTTCCCATGCAGGGATTGTGGAATGCTAATAAGCCTGGCACATCAACTTGCTGCAGCTCCTTACAAGTCCTGTAATTCAAAAAGTTCACCTTGAAGTTTGCATATAATTTTGCCATTCATAGTACATGTAACTCTCATTGTTAATACTGGCATTCTTTTTCATACCAAGAACAAGACAATCAGGTTTCAGTAGCAACCTTTTCAACACATTAATTTCTTCTGGTAATTTCTTTTTTCCCCATGTCACTTTCCCTCCCTCTAACTTCAGTTACTGTGATATAATCTTATTTTATTTTCTTTCTTCCGTAACTTCTGTTATTGCCAACACACATCGATTTTCCAGTTAAACACACTGCTTTCTGAGCTTTTTGTATTTCAGTCCAATTGGACCAATCTTCTTTCTTTTACAGCACTTATAATAGTATAAATTTAATGGGGGGGGGGGGGGGTTGTTGGTGGGGTTTTTTGTTGTTGTTGTTTGGTTTGGTTTGGTTTGGTTGTTGGTTGGGCTTTTTTATGGACAGCAGGTAAAGGCAGGAGATTCTGACCCTCTACATTGCTCTCATGAGACCCCAGCGGAGACTGCATCCAGCTCTGGGGTCCCCAGCACAGGAAGGGCATTGATCTGTTGGAGCAAGTCCAGAGGAGGGCCATGAAGATCATTGGAGGGAAGGAATACTCCTCCTATGAGAAGAGTTTGAGAGAGTTAGGGTTGGTCAGCCTGGAGAAGAGAAGGATCCAGGGACACCTAGTAGCACCTTCCAGTAGCTAAAGGGAGCCTACAAGAAAGGTGGAGAGAGAGAGTTTTGACAAGGGCAGGTAGTGAAAGGACAAGGGGGAGTGGCTTCAAACTGAAAGAGGGCAGGTTTAGATTGGGTATTTGGAAGAAATTCTTTCCTGTCAGGCGGGGTAAGGCACTGGAATATGTTGCCCACAGAAGTTGTGGATGCCTCATCCCTGGAAATGTTCAAGGCCAGGTTGGATGCAACTTTGAGTAATCTGATCTCGTGGAAGGTGTCCCTGGCCATGGCCAGGGGGTTGTAACCGGAGGGTCTTTAAGTTGCCTTCCAGCCCAAATCATTCCATGATTCACTATTGCTATCTACCCACTGTCTCCTCATCTCCTGTGCTAGGATCCTGAATGTTTCAGATCAGTTACTATGAAGCTGAAGGTTTATTGAATCTTTGGGATATTCTATGTAGGCATTTGCCATTAAAAAGAAGAATGGAAAGAAAATACACAGATAATGCAGCAAAAAATCATAATTAAGCATTAAAATATTTTTGTGCCTCTTTTATTGTTCTACTGGATGACGAATACATATATTATTTGAGAAAATAAACCAGGAAATTTGGAAAAGGGTTTCCTCGTGAATTTAAATTGAATGTGTGTAATATTTCTAGGGACCCCAAAGGAATAACCTTTACATTTCTTATTCTTTATTTCTTATTACATTCTTGTTATGCATTTTAACTGTGTGTATGAAGAAGTATAAAATACAAAATCATAGAATCATAGAATATGCTGAGTTGGAAAGGACTCACAAGGATCATTGAATCCAACTCCTGGCCCTGCACAGGACACCCCAAGAGTCACACCCTGTGCCTGAGAGCATTGTCCAAATGCTTCTTGAACTCTTTCAGGCTTGGTGCTGAGACCACTTCCCTGGGGAGCTTGCTCCAGTGCCCATCCACCCTCTGGGTGGGTGAAAAACCTATTCCTGATATCCAATCTAAACCTCCCCTGGCTCAGCTTCATGCCAATCCCTTGAGTCCTGTCACTGGTCACAAGGCTGAAGAGATGAATGTCTTCTCTTCCCCTCACGAGGATGCTGAAGATCACAATGAGAGCTCCCCTCTGTCTTCTCTAGGCACACAAATACCTAGCAAATGATGAGCAAACAAATAAATCAAATTCTTAGGCAATGAAATATTTATTTAATTGGTATTTAAAGACAATTTGTGAGGCTAAGATATCTTAGTCTGATTTGGAAATGAGTGTGCATCCAAGTAAAGTGTAATGTCATGCACAAAATAATGTTTCACAAGTGTTAAAAGACTGGAAAGTAAATAATTGGGGTCTAGCTTCTGTGGAAACATAAATGAGATTTCTGCAATTTTAGTTTCCTTCCTTCTTCTCCCCCCTGCCCCTGTCTGTTAGGCTGTCTTGCCTGTAAATGGTAGAATTTTCACATGACACCTGCAATAACAATCTTAAATTTTGAAAAATGTGTATATCTCCCTGCAAACATGGTGTGAGACATAAGCATATAAAAAGAATTTGAAGCAAAATGAATTCACCTGACTAACTTCTGTCTGAAAAGCATTTAATCTCTATTTGCTCCTCCCCAGAAGACTGGGTACAGGGAGGGAAGATAAACACCCCTGTTTTTACTTCTCAGCAAAACATCTCAACCATGACCAAGAGGGATTGCCTAGAGGCATGAAAGAAATGGCACAAAATATCTATTCAATCTTTGTCTCTTCTACCATCACCACTTAGTGCAAATTTATAGTATGAAGCATTTAATGAAGATGGCTTTTCAGGTGAGAACTGGGCTGAGACTGATTTGCCTTTCTCAGCCCACTGGACAGGCATCTGTCAGAAGGTAACAATACTTGGTGGTTGTTGTTGCAGTGTTGAACTGCATAGTCTAATGCTTTGTGACTCTATGTCCACTGTCATGAAATTTAAGAACCTTAACATGTAAAAGCCGTATTGTATTACAAATTAGTCTCCTACTTCATCGATGTGTTTTTCTCAACCAGCATCAACTTTGGTGCTAAGAAAAATCTCCTCAGCCCCCACTAGCTGCAGCAGTTCCTCAGCTTTGGATGCTTTTGAGCACAGACTTCTTTCTCTCACCAGAGCTGGGCTTTGTATTCTGGTTGTAGTTACAACACACACAGGAGACAGTTACACCCAAGCTGGGTCCATGGAAAGGCCTCATGTATCAGGCGAAACACTTCCAAAAGACTAACAGAGTCATTAATACCTTTCTGCCTGGCCATGGAGAAGACTACATTTGGGATACACTATAAAGTCCTCATCCTCTGCAATCATGGAAGGTGAACTGTAAAACAAAAGAGGTGGAGAGGTGATTTGGAAGGAGTGTCTCTCTTTAAAAGAAAGTCCCCTCTTTCTATCACTTGATGTAGGAGAAAGAGAATGAAAGGAGTGAAAAGAATAAAACCAAAGGCTTAAGGGAAAGGATTATATACAAGAAATAGTAGATTTTTCAGTGGCTCTGAGTACAGCTGGACTGGAGAGAAGAACATGTTGTAAGCCTCAGGTATGCCTTTCCGTGATAATGGGGGATTTAAAATAAAAAGAAAATCTCTGTAAAATGAAATAGGATATATTTATGAGCAAGATTGTATGTCAACCTTGTTTATAATAGTGGGAGACCAGATTTACTACAACTGAAAATCTCATATTAGTCCTCTGCTTTTAAGCTACCATTAATTTAGCCATCAAAAGTATAATTCATATTTGGACAAATCCTCAAAGGTGTATTTAACTACTACTGTCAAAATCACTGGGAATGTAAAAAGTTAGTTTGCTAGTCTGTCCAGAAATTCATATGGTAGAAAAGTGTGTTTCATGAGAGAATATTACACCACTGTAGATGGGATAGCATTGAGCGGCTCACTTGTTGTTAGGGTGCTGTATCTGACACAGGTCAGGTATGAATGCCTTGACGGCCCCTGGAAAGAAAGCTTGCAGGAATGCAGATTGTGTTCTTGTCAGCAGAAGATGAAGAAGAATAATGTACATGTGTTTGATATAATGGGAACGGCAAAACTGTCTAAAATATTCTCAGCAAGGCTGCACTCCAGGGGTTTATTAAAAAGGAGGTAAAATAAACAAATCTGGTTTTACAATAGCTGCACATTGCTAGAGCTAAAGTTGTCGAAAGGAAGCTAGTGGAAAAAAATGATAAAGCATCAAAAAAGTGAGGTAATTGTGTTGTGATGATAGCATGATTGTGTTAAGGGAGTGATAAATAGTGATGTTTTAGGTAGGTGATCCAGTGAAGGATAGCAATACAGAAATTAAGAAAGAGAGAGAGGAACTTGTGCTTTAACTGAAGACAATCACAAATGCTGATTTTCTCTTTAATTAAATATACTGTCTTCTCATTTATTCTTTTTAAATAGGAAGAAGTAACTCAGTTGTCACATCAGATGATGAAATTAAGTTTTTTATTCCCTGACTAAATCTTCCATCTGGCAGCAATGTAAGTACATCATGATAATAAATATATTCTTTCTAAAAGGTCTCTGACATCTCTCTACAGGAACTCTCTGTCAGATAAAGTTCAAATTTTGATAATTTAGCTTAGTAAATCTTTTGGGTAGGATTTAAAAGCATAAGTTGTCATTCTTTCTTGCGTAAATACTACCTAACAATTTCTGCAGTTATTTTAAGACTTTGAGCAGTTCAAAATATGTCTTGGCAGGACCACCAAGTTGCAACCAGGACCATGAAGCCCAGCTGAAGACTGCTCATTACTGGAGTACTGCTGAGGGCAGCAATCCTTCTCCACTCTTTGGCACTGGAGAGGCTGCACCTGGAGCACTGTGCCCAGTTTGGGGCTCCTCAGTAGAAGAGAGAGGCTAAGGTACTGGATGGAGCCCAGCAGTGGGACACAGGCTGGTCAGGGGGGCAGGAGCACAGAGTGTGCAAAGAAAGGCTGTGAGAGCTGGGATTGTTCAGCCTGGGGAAGGGGCGTCTGATGGGAAGGAGCCCCGATTGCTGCCTGATGGAAGTGTGTAGGGGAGACAGAGACAGATTGTTTTTCACAGTGACAGGATAAGAGAATGGATGCAAGCTGCAATGCAAGAAATTCTCATTTGTAATTGGAGAAAATAAATGTTCATAAAGAATTAGGACAGGTTCAAGTATCACCACTGTAGATACTTGAAGCTTGACTGGGTAAGGTCCAGAGCAAACTGATTTCATCCTGAAGTTGAATCTAAGATCTTCAAAGTAGGTCCTGCTCTGGGCAGATAGAGAAGACAATAACCTCAAAAGTCCCTTCTGTTATAAGCTGTTCTACCTTCCCAGGAAAATTCAAATATTATTCAAATAAGGAGACATTTTCTCATACTTCAAATGGGTAAGCAGCGGTTAAGTAGGCTGCCTAAGGTAACAAAGCTATTTAGTGGCATCAGATTTCAGTAAATATTTGCTTTAAACCTTCTTGTTTCTCATTTGAAATATGCATTCATATTTTTTCTTAGAATCTGTGTTTATCCTAACTTACTGGGCCAACTCTTTTTTTCACAGACTACTGCAATACTGAATATACAATTGCTCATGTACTCTTCAGATTCTTTTTTTAATTTACCCTTGCACATTTTCATTTATTGCAATGTCAGGAAGGCATGACAGTTTCATTGCATGTGTGGATGAAACAAAATACGAAGGATAAGCATTGCCTTTAAGCAGACAAAAGAAAGACATGTGAGTATGCATTCATTGATTCCAGATGACATCTAATTTTTAAAAATTTTTATTGTTCAAATACATCTTAGGAAAAAAGTAAGCTGACCTTATATACATACATAAATATGTATATATAGATACACACACTGGACTGATTTGTTAAAAAAACCACCAGCATATAGGTAATTGATAATGCTGGCTTTAGGGAGCTCCTGGGAGAATTTGTGTTCACTGCTCCTCAACCAGGCTGTGTGCTGACGCAGAATTTCTGATGTATCAGTCAGCTCCTGAGAAGCAGGTGCTGCAGCCTGCTTTGTAGGTGCTATTTAGTGCCTTCTGCTGCCTTACAAGTGTGTGAGGATCGCCTACACCAATTCAGCAAAACAGTGGGTTAGAGCCTTCATGTTTATATTTAAAGTCTTTCTAAAGCCTCTAGTAACAGTAACTGACAGGCATGTTACCTGAATATAAACTAATTATCGTGTTCATGTGAGTCTTGAAGATTTTGCTTTGCTTCATACCTCATGTAGCAGTGCTAAATATTTCCGAATTTAAAGACGTTGAAAGTGTATTTGCAAGTCCTTCACTCCCACAAGTCTGTTAAACTGCAGGCCAGGGTCTCTCCATAAAAAGTCAGTCAGTTTCTGTCTCATCCCACTTCTATTCTTAATTGAAAAATTGTGGCTCAAAGCAGAGATGAAAGAGTCAAATTGTAGTCTATTTACTAAAAAAAAAGCTCATGCTAGTTATGACATTAAATTTTTCTTTAAAATACAAGAAAAAGCTTCCTCTAAGTGCTTGCATATAGCACAGCTGTAAGCTCTTGTTTATCTGCTGTGCTGCAGTTTGTGTGCCTGTGTTTCTTGTCTTGTTGTGATTATTGAAGAATGTTTTTTTCTTTATTTTTCGGAGCTCTACAGTGCTGGCATTTATCAAGAGAAGACACACAGCACAGCCTTGCATAAATAATGGCACTGGGCCAAGTACAGCTGAGGTGGTTGCCAGCACAACTCCATTGAAGTCAAAGGAATTGCACCACGGGTGAGTTTGGCCCTTGGCTCAGGTCATGGAGGACTTTAACATGACAATTTTCAGTAATGCTTCAGCTGTTTGAGGTAGTCAAGTCTGGGTTTGCTTTTTGGTTGAGTACTGTATTTTGTTTCAAACAAAGGAGCTGAACTTCTGCTCAATGGGGTGAATGGGGTTTTTGTTAGTGGACTACTTCTGGAGTTTCTGTTCTCACTTAATCCGCTGTGAGTGCTAAATAACTCAGTTTCATAAGATGTCATGACAATAGTACTGAGGTCTAGTGAATTCCTGGGAAGATGCACTGTGCTGAATATTTTGTGGGGTTTGCTCTAGTCTTGTACTTAATATACTGTATTTTAAGTGACAAGATGTTGCCAGCACTCTTTTACACCAGTTAGAGACCTGCAAACAGCACTGATTTTTAATGGTGCCTGGTTTGGCTTGTCTTCTTGGCTGTCCTATGATTCCACTAGTAGTAATCATCTTCAAAAATAAAGAATGAATTAATAAATAACTTCCATTGTGCAAGGATGGAATAAATTGTGCTAAGCATGCATTAGTAGGGCAGGTCAGTAAGTTTATAACAGTATTATAAACACACTAAAAAGCCAGCGACTTACCAGAGGAAGCTAAAACAAATTTGGATGTTAAATTTGGGGGTGTATGAAAGTATGGCAAACCAATCCAGACGTCAGGTTTGTATTGCTAAGCAGTGCTGAGTCAGTATCTCAGCATTAAACAGAGGTGCCTGTCACTTGAAATTCATTAGAATTCAGGCCTGGGTTTAATCGATCATTGCTAGATCATGATAGCATCACATCTTTTTTAATAGTAGGTGTTTTTCTTAGAGTCAAATGTCAGGGTCATGTAGTGAAGTGGAAATTGTGGCATATGTTTTAATCAAGTGGCCACAGAGATATGTCTTTGGACTTGAAGAAGTTAAGTGCCCACAAAAAGAGGCTAGTGAGCAAATGTGAAGGATCCCAATGACATTTCAGAGGTTTTTCTTTTTAAATAATAGATTTTATGTCAATATTTTCAAGCTTTTGGGGGGAGTAGAGAAGACAAAGCTAAGTTATCATGATAGTAAAAACAAATTGTAGAAAACATTGCATGAAGAGACATTTAAAATGCAATCAAATGAACAGTTCAAGCTTGTGAAGCTTTGTGTCATATTTTACATGCCATAAAATAATTTTGCCTCCTCAATTGGTGGAAAAAAACCTATGCCTTTGGCAATAAAGTGCCATTTAAAATAATAAATCTGTTTACAAGTTTATTATGTTACATGCAAAATTTGTATTTCATTTATTGTAAATTTTAAATATAATAGTCTTGCTTGCCAGTAGAAAAATGTTATATATTATCCTGAAGAAGAATGTCTACCTCTTAAGTGTAGATGTAGCTAGTTTTTGTAGTCTAACTAATAATTTGGAATCAATAGATAACTCTAGAAGAAAAGCCTCTAATCATAACATTGGAGAAATTGAGGTAAAAGTTTGAAGAAAAAAATTACCTCTTTTACAGGAACAACAACAACAAAAAAATCAGAACAATGTTTTTTAAAAAGTATGCCATTAGATAAGAAAGACTGGAAAGCCTGGTTTTATTTATTGTTTTATTAGTATAATGTTCTCAAACTTTTGCTATGAATATTCTCAATAGAGATTTTTTGGGAGAAAAATCCCCACAACAACAAGAAACAAACCTGCATCTCCTTTTATGTAAGGAGGAGTAAAAAAGTTATTACATCAATGTATTATTCAATGAATGGATAAGAAGAACATTAAGGATTAGTCCTGGGGAAATCACATCCCCATACCTGTTCATTTCCCTGAATCAAGCTGCCTTCACACTGTGTACTTCCATGCTAAGAGACGCTCCGAGCAGCAGCCCCAGTGCTCCTCTGCCATACGGGCTGTGCTTTGTACAGGCTCTGAGGGTCTCACAGCAACATCTGGCTTTATTCAGCTTTCCTGCGAGCCGTAGCCTGGAACTGCTGTTTGCTCTCACCTGCAGTTTGTTCCATTGGCTGCTGTTAGCCAAACAAATCAGATTGGTGGATAGAAGTGAACAGGAGCTGTGACTGTCTCTTCCTTAGAGGCAAGTTTCACTGCAAGCAGTTGGGGTGTAAAGCCTTCCTTCTACTTGGCTTCCAGATCTTCAGCAGTTACGTGCTAGGGGTAGCAAGGACACATTTTAACCTCCACGGCCATGCTCTTGACTCTGTCAGGGGTTAAAACAAATGCTAGGTAGATGACTAAGCAGAAATGTACCATGTCCTGTAGTGACAATTTTTAATGAGGTTTGCCAAGTTATTAAATTTCTGACTAATATAAATGTTCCACTGGAAAATCAACCCTGCTATTATTAATGGACAAATTACAGGAAAAAAAAAACCTATGTGAACAGTATATAATGTGTCTGTGACGAACTGTAGTAGGTAAGACCTCCAAACAGGAGAAACTAGGTGGTCCTTTCTTTGACTGAAGCCACTGTTGCCAATCTGCTAAGCTAAACACACATTTCACAGCTTGTTGCCTCTTGAATACATTCAAGTGAGTTCACTTTGTGTGCCAAGTACTTGTTCAGAATACACTGAACATAACATCTAATTTTTCTGCCAAAACGGCCTCTGTCAAGCTTCCCTCCTGCATTTAGCCAGCTACAAGAGCTGTTCCTTGCTAGTGAATTCCAGTACCATCAGTGTTTTCCCTGAATCATTATAGTAAGTGCCCTTCTTTCATTGCTTTATAATGTGAATGTTCAGCTCCCCAGTTTTCCAGAGGAGACAACAAGGCTACTCCTGCCTTGGCAAAGAGAAGTCTTGGAAAGGATGCACAGGCTAATACTTTGCTTGCCTTCTGTTGCCTCTCTTCTTTAATATACTCAGGTTTGTGTCAAACAATTCATTAAAGCATGTCCTTAAAGTCTTTCCAGGGAAGTGGGGAGATTCCTTCTGTTTGTGTGCTGCCTTAAAGCAGCTTCCTTTTCAGGCAAGTCTGCACCTGCTTGTCTGTCATCTCCCTGGACAGTCTGGAATTATACTTGCAAATAGAATTGTCAACTTTTGCAGGGATTTGAACACAGTGACATGCATGCTAATTCTCCTGTTGCTTCTCAGCCTCAGGATAAATAACATCAATTTCCCTTGAATTTTTCAGAGGAACACTCAGTATAGGGCATAAAGTTGGGTTTGGTCACTCAGGGTTAGAACAATGAACACTTTTATTAATAACTTTGCAGAGTGTGGTTATGGCATGCAACAGGAGACACTTTGGGGGGTTCTAGTATAAATGAGAAAGTGATGCAGCTTGGATAAGCCCTGTAAAAAAAAGCCTTAGACTAGATCAGGACAACAATTATATTAACTCTTTCATTGCAAATATGAGGCAAGTGTATATTCTGGCAGCAAGGAGCAATCTGAAATCATGCGCTCATCTTTGCCAAAGCTGTATTTCTAGGGTCCCTTCATACTTAGCTGCAAAACCATACCAGCAATGCACTAACCTTCAAGTCACAAGTAGATCCCATTAGTAAATTTTTTTTTTCTTTAAATATTGAGTCTTGGATTACATTCCAAATATATGCAGTTCCCTGACTTACATAGGCAGCAGAGGTTTGGCTCCACAAAACAGCCTTGCCACGTTAGAGATGACATCAGCTCCCCTGGATCCAGCGCTATTGTGTGAGGGTGGGTGGCTGCATGCAACTGCATTGGGTCTGGTGATCCCAAGAGGGCTGTGATGGCACCGTTGCACAGGGCCACTGAGCTCCAGGGGCTCTTCTGAAGAAACAAACTCATTCCCAGCTCCACCAGACACTCACATTTCTTCCCTTGTGCTGGCACTAATGCTGGGCTGGCACTTGGGAAGATAGTTCAAGGAATTAAAGCAGCAGAAAATTAATCCTACCAAAAAGAAATAAAATAGTCTTCTGTTTTAATAAGTGTTTGAGTCTGCAAGAATAAATCATCACATCTCAATTTCACATTGCAGTTAAATCTGCTCAGCTGTATTGTAAAAAAGCATTGTTAAGTAATTTGTGATGAAATTTTGGGCATTGTGGCTAGCAGGTTCAAATTTATTGGGTTCCAAGTCTATAATCATCATTAAAAAAAAATTAAGACACAATGGGCCCTGCTTTGGCTGCTAGTAGTTACCTCATCTTAGTTTTTGAGTCTGGATGAGGCAAGCAAGACAGAATTTTTTTATCAGCAATGTATGGATGTCTGGCCGTGATAAAACTGGTTGTCATTCTTCTGCATCTTTCTTCTGCTTTCTGAGGATGTTAAATATCTCCAATTATTTATCTTAACCTTTTCTTCCCTGTCAGGGAGGCACATTTCAGTTATGACTTTTAGAGCATCTTTTCAGTAATAAGTTTGGGTTAGAACAGCTCTGAAAACTCTGATGCTTCTGAGAAAGATCCCCACATCTTGACACCTTTGTACTTCTGTTATGGCTTAGACACGGTTCAATGGTGAAGCTGTAATAAGCCAGATAAAAGTTTTGGAGGAATGGTACATTCCTAATTAGTTTCTAATGTATGAAAGCACTGTTTTAGAAGAGCATAAGGCTCCAAGTTTGTCGGGTTTTCCCCAGCTGCATCAGTTGTATTAATAGGATGCTACCTTGTCAATGGGATTCTTCACACGTTTTGCAAACAGTGGCTTCATAACCTTGTTAAGGCCTGATGAACTAATAAACAGACACCTTGCTTATGGTGAATCAGGCAAATTTACTGACGAGCAGATTTAGAGAACAGTTCTGCTTCAAGGAACTTCTTTTGTCTTCATGTCTCAAATCAAGAAAAACCTTATTACAACTAAGTCAACATCTCATTTCATTGTAACTAGTTTAGCCTATTCTGTGAAAATATTACCAGAGTCATTAAATTAAATGGAAGAAGGAGAGGATATTGCATGATCTGGCATCTATGTTTGCATATCCACAAGGTGGGAGTCATCTCCTTGCTGGGTGAACTCTCTTGAAGGTTGTAGCCCTCTCTGAGCATCACAGCTATTTGTTACTTTGAAATAGAAGAGAGGTTAATCAGATGTTTTTTAAAATGCATTTCAAAAGGATTTTTTATCTCACTCAGAAAAAGTTCAATAAATTTATTAGAGAACACCAGGAATGAAAACAGTGCAAGAACCTCTGCCATTTGCCTACCACAATGAATTCAGTTACAAAGATCTGAAGGCCTTTCCCGCTCTGGGAATACTGTTGAAGTGGCTCAGCCTGCAACACAAGGATGCTGTTGCTGGCTCAGCTCCACTGTCTGCCCCAACCGTCACGTACAGAGATTTTGTCTGAGCTGTTCTACACATGCATTTTGAAACACTGATATGAGTCTCAGCCACAGACAAGTAGGCCTGGTATCACACAAGTGGAATACACAGCATACTGGTTTCCTCATCTGTAACTCCTTTATTCCCCTCTGGATTTTACTCCGTTGGCTGTAAGAAGCTTGTGTTTTTGCTTTTGGAAGAGGGTTTTTGTCTACCTCAATTTTATGTTATTTGGGGTATTCATATGTTAATGGGTGCATTTAACACACACATATTTATATCTATAGACACGTACACGGAAGACACATACAAAAGTTTCTAGCATGTATAAAAGCTTAAACTCTTTTTTTTTGTTGTTTTTTTTCCTTTTTAATATAAACAGTTATTTATGTTGGAAATCATAGCACTGTAGTGTTCATTGCCAGAGCACCTGACATGAGTTTTTGGTTGCCCCATATTATTTTCCTTTTTATATTGCATTTCCGCCTCTCACATTAACTGGTTCCAAGAGACTTTGATTGCCACAATCTTCTTCAGTGCAGCTCTGTTTGACAGCAGGTACTACGTGTGTGTTCATAAGCACTGCCAGCTCTGCCTTCCAATTCAGGGCTCACCACTGGCTGTTTAAAATGCATGTACATTGACACCGATATGCTCACGTTACCACGTCTTGTCTCTCTTACTTGGTTTGTTTCTTCAGGTGTTCCCTTCTGCCCCATGTCGCCCTTTCCCTTCAAGACTACAAAGGTGCCTGTGTCAAAGAAGAGGGAGCACATAATGAGTCCTGCTCTGTCATGGAGAAGCAAAGAAGGCCACTGTTCTTGCATGTCTTGTATACTTTTTCTTTGGCAAGTTATCAGATTTTCTTGATGTCTTTACTTGTTCTTTGCAATGGAGATGTCTACTGGCTGCTTAATGAGGCTTTGAATGACAGTCTCTGCATCCAAAACAATGGGTCTAAGTATTACAGTATTTGAATCAATATTCAGCAGATAAGAAATAACTAGGGGTGGAGAAAGGTGTTCTCTTTCTCACACACATACACTGTTAATCTCGTCTTGTCTGAGACCTAGAAATGTGTTTATGCTCAGATCTTCATGTTTCTCACTCCAAAGCACTTATTTTACCAATGTTAAGAAGAGGCAACAGAGTCTGACTTACTAAACTTGACTGCATAACTCAGCCAGTGGTGACCTTTGAACACATTATGGTGAATTTTGCTTTGAAAGGTAGCCACAGGTAATGGAATCACAGAGATTTTGCTGTTTGCTAGAGCAAGAGTAAGCTTGTGACAAAATTAAGCCTTTTATTTCTTCATCTTCCTGCCCTTTCTTTTGTTTCTTTCACTCACCCCCCATCCCAATGAATTCGTACATGACAAGAAACAGTGATCTGAACTGCAAATTTCACATCATTTATTGAATATAGGCCAATGTTGGTGTTATGATTTGCATCTTGCTCAAGTCAAAGTTCTGCTGGCTGAAAACAGCTTTCCCTTAACCATATTAGCTGTCATCTCCCAGCAGCAACAACAAATGGCAGCAAAAAAGAAACTTCAGAGTGCTTTTTCATCTGCTGATTCCTATTTCCAGGTAGTCAGGTATTGTGAACGCGACTGAAAGCAGAATATTTTTTCATGGTTTTTAGTCTTTCAGCCCCTGACTAATAAGCCTTCTTCATTGTCAAAGGGGAGGGAGCTGATGAACCTGTTGTACATTGAGCCTCGTATTTCTAGCCCAAGAAGGTAGGTTTTCCAGCTTGGTTATACCAGTTCTTTAGGATAGAACAGAGAAGGATCAACCAGGTCATTGTCATCTTGGGGCAAAGCTAGCGTTTGCAAAGCTCAAATAATTTGATCACTGTGGTGCTGGAAGGGAATTATTTTCCCAGGGCAGCCAGAAATCAACTGCTATGTGGTCAGTTTAACCTAATAACTCTGCTGGGATTTCAGACAATTTTAAGAATTATTCAGTATTTAAATGGCGGGGTTTTTGGTATTGTATGAAGGAAAGACATTTTGATTTCAAGAAATTGAACAGGAGCTAAACTGAAACTACATTATTCAACTTTTTTTTTGAGCATGGTATTTTTAAAGAGTAAATAAGTAAATTTTAAATAGACAAAGAGCACCCTCCTGAAGTAGTGGCAGCTGCCCTAGAAAACAGGTGCTAGAGCCAGAGGAGAGTGAAAACTCCCTTATGCTCACAAGGGAAATGATTTATCAGTGACATAGATTATACCATGGGCAGGTTATCCTTCTAAGTAAAATCCTCCTTTTTTTCTGGGAAATGGGGGCAAATGTGGAAAAGAAGGAAATAAACCTATTGTGTCAGAGATAGCTTCCTGGGATCAGATGTCCCCCTGCATGAACCTTTGCATGCATTTATATAATGGTATTTTTCTTTGACAGGGCACAAATGAACTCAGCAACTCAGTTATTACTATGCCAGAGTTTTATAACATTCTTTATGTGCTTCTCAATATGATTATGTATTTCCTGTCTTTATACATCCTCTCTATGTGTAAGTGTTGAAACGTTATTCTTCTGCTATTGTGGCCAATATCAGCTGGAATTTTGTCATTTCTTTGAGGAAGAGAGGTCAAATTGATATTTGTTACTGAGAAATGTTTCTTCACATAATGTGAGACCCTGTGCATCACTCAGTGCTCCTGTGAAGGAAGAAGCATCCCCAAAATCACACATAGTCAAAGGCAGTTGAAAGAAACTCACTTTGTAAGGTTATGGTCTTTTCTACATCCCACCGTGGATCTTGATGTCTTTTCTGCTCTAAAATCATGTTACTAAAGGACATATATGAGACAGCAGGTCAAATTGGAAGAAATGCACCATTTAAATCTGAAAAGAGCCTCTAGCTACAATGGGGTCAACACCTCAGAATACAAGAAAAAACATTTTTATAGCAACACTCAATAGAATTTATCATTTCTTTTTAATTCAAACCAGAACAAGCCCAAAAGTAAGGGGTAGAAGGGAAAGTAGAGTAACAAATGTGAGGGGAAAAGAAACAGCAGGAAAGCTATAGAGGACACAAGGTGAAATAGTGTTGCACAGAAAAAAACAAATATGCTTCTCTGCAACAAATACAGCAGGAAGCCTAACAAAAAACCCCACAAAAGCTTAAATGAGCACAGCTGCAGTACAGGGACTGTGCATGATAAAGTGTGATGGGACAAGGAGACTAGATACAATGACTCAAAAGATTACTACCTATTCTTAAACCTTCTAGTAGTTTTCTTGTTCATGTGGTGTTGTCAGAATTTTGCTCTGAAAAGGCTTGGTTTTCCCATTATTTATCTGTTTCAGCTTGAGAGAGTTTTGTTTTACTAATTGTAAGAGATGTTTGTAGTGGTGATCTTTTAGTACAAGCCCAATTTTGTTATAGTGGTAATGGCATTAAGAGCACCCCCAGCTTTTGGGGGCATCATGTGGCTCTTTTCAAGGAACAGAGCAGTGGAGGCTGAAGGAGGTTATATAAAGAATCATGCAATACATAGGTGTGGCAGAAATAGCCCCGTGTGCCTCATTCCCTTTCTGCAGGTCTACCAGAGCCAGGCAGGCCAGCTGCAGGGATTCTTTCACCTTTTGTATGCCTAATTTTATCCATCAGCTAAATACTTCCCTTAAAACTAAAATTATTTTTAAATCCTCAGGTAGTAAATGTAACATATTCACATGCTAAACATAATTGAAGTCCGTAGTTGGCACCGTTGTAAAAACCACAGCACCTGGTGATCCTTTTTTTCCAAATGCATAGCCATTCCTACTGGATTCCCCCCAGCAAGGGGCTCTTAGAGTGGTGTTTTCCAGACGTCCTTCCAATTGGTTGGTAACTGCCTGGGATGCTGAGTGCTCCCTGCAGCCACTTAATACTGATGTTAGGGGCAAGATGCTTAAAAATGCATGGCAGATGGCTCACAGCAATGATGTGAGAGGATTTATCCTCCAGGAGACAACAGCTTATTCCTGTTCTTTTGCTGGTGTCTTTTGTCATATTGAGCAAGACAGCAAAAGCTAGGGCAGAATGAAATATGATGTCTCTCCCATGAACATTTCAAAACACACTTGAAAAGGTTTTTGTTTTGAAAATGAATTATTCAGTTTTGCAATGTACGATGGAGGTATTTTATTCATTTGGATTGAAAATGGGAAGCATTAATTTTATTCTTTTACTTTTCAAGACTGGTTTTTGAGTTACCTGAAAAAATTAACTAGGGAGTAGCTGTAGTCTGCCTAGAACCTACTGAATTGAAATGTGCATATGTGTATATATGGTGTGTGTAAATGCATATGTATAAATTTATACAAATATGTATAGTGCATGCAAATATACATATAAAAACTATAGGAGTATGAATGCATGTAGATATAAGAATTTGCTTGAAAAAAAAGGGAATTACCCCAAGTTCAGCTTCTCTCTTTTGAGAGATTCTGAAGTGTTAGAGAAGGCCTGGATTTATCAGGTGTGATAACCGTGCCTTGCCATATATAAAGTTTGCCTGTGTATCAGTGTCTCCTGTGACCTTTGATTAAGAATGTTACAAGATTTCAGATGGGAAGGAAAGATGTGAGAAGTCAAGTGGATTAATTGGAGAGAGCTCCTGTACACCATGTCATATTATTACTCTCCCACCCAAATACCAAGACAGTAACTACTAAAGCAGAACTGTGCAAACAGTCTTTCTGGTGGCATGATTCCAGTTCAGCTTAAATTTTCAGCTGAGAGTAATAAATTTTCCTTCTGAGGTCTCTGGTGACAAAGGACAATTGTCATCCATGGAGGCTGAACTTTCCACCTCACCTTAAAAGCTGTCAGTGCTTTAATAGGTCATACCTTAAAGTCCTTTCTTTCTGCAGACCTAGTGTAGAGACCCAGAGTGCAAATAATTTCTTTTCTGTCTGCACCGTTTGGTGGATTTTTATTAAGATTAAGAAAACAGGTGCCCTCTCTGCAGTATGGCTTTCCATGCAAATGCCTGAGTGGTCCCTTCCTGCTTTTTCCTGAAGCAGCAGTCCCATGCCATGAGTGCAGCCACTACTCTTTCACACACGTGTGCCTAAGGCACTCTCTGATAGAGGCATCAGATTCCACTTTTTCCAGGTACCAAATCTGAGCCGCTTAGAAAGTGAGTTCTCAGAGTGCCTTACTGTTGGTAAGGCTCAGAGATGATTCATGTCAGCTTGACTTTGTCAGCCGGTCTTTGAAGTTCTCATCAGTTTTAAATATCAAACCTAAGGTATCCAGACAAGGGATTACTTGAAATTTAGTAAGTGTCAATGAAAGTTGTGCTTTAGGCAAATAATGTGTCATTAAACTCATGTTAGCAGAGCCAGGGTATTGCAATATAATATAATAGTAAGCCACTGAGCTGGTCCTTCTGTTGCTTTGGAGTGCACCCAAGCCAACACATCATTCAGAGAAAACTTCTGCTGCTCTTGATGTAACACTGTATGGAGCCATCTGAGACTGAGTCACCCGTTTGTTGACATCTGCATCTTCCTGTTTCAGTTGCAGGCTGAACAAAGTTCAGCTATCTAGGCAATTTCACACAGGATTACAAAAGGCAAATGTCAGTTTAGAATGACTTCTTCAGCTGTGATATATGATCTCACAGTGAAATAGAAAGTCTGACTGTGGCTTAAACAAGAAGACAAATCCACTGAGTTTAGAACTGAAAGGTGTAAAACAAGTAAATTCACCTGGAATTAATACAGTTCTTTTATATTAAAACACAAATGATCAAAAAAATGGAAATTTTGCCACTCAAAAAAATTGGGAAACTGATCTCTGTGAGAAACAACACAACCCCAGCTGCCTAGTGTTTTAGCACAAATGGCATATGAATAAGAACATCAAGAAGAACTCTATCCTTTGCACTTCAAATACACAGTAAGCATTATAAAAGTAAATGTGTTAAGGTTGCAGCTGGATTAGGGAAATGTGAAAAAGGCATGTATTTCTCTCTTTTTTTTTTTTTTAAGTTTTTGCTTGTGGTCTCAGGTTGCTTCACTTCCCTTTGATATAGTCTCAGTGAAATTCAGTTGTTCTCAGGTCAAGAACGGGTCTCTCCAAATTTAAGGGGGGACCTTGTGTTTACTGGCATCTTTAGCATGAGTTCAGTAGGAAAAGAACTCCCCAGGCAGAATATTTGCCACTGGGTGATTACACTGGGAATGGATTGTGCACTTATAGCAAACAACTAATTAAAACCCAGAAGATAATGTGCAGGGGTCTCTGGCAGCCAGCTGGCAAACCAGGGCAGTGTTTGGATCTCTGCCTAGAGCCAAGGGGAGCTGTGTATGGCCAAAGCATCTGCAGTAGTGGGAAAGATGGGTGTCTGCAGGTGTGTGGCACCAGCCTGTGCCAGAGGCTGATGTCCCACCATCGAGGTCTGTGAACAGAGCTTGGCATGTCAGTGTCAAAGGCCTGGTGGGAGAGGAGGAGTAGGACTTGGCACCTGGGTGCCTGAGGAATGCTCTGGGGTTTTCTTAGCCCAGTTTTGGTGATAGAGTGGTAAAAAGCAGCATGAGGTAGGAACAGGAACAATTTAAAACAGCAGAGCTCTTGTGGAGAGGAGCCAGAGAAGATGTCATGGTTTGGCCCATCAGCATCATGAGAGTGAAAAGAAGGAAGAGTATAGGAAAAATGATTTGGCCTAAGCTTTCTGTGGCTAACTATGTATGTGAAAAAATTTGGTTTTGAAAAGAATGGAAGGATTGGGTTTTTTTTAAATATATTGTTAATATTTAAACTATTTTCTATTTTGGGCTAGCCAGATTATTAAATTTCCATTTTCTAATTCTGAAGTCAAAGTCCCTAACTGACTATGAAAGTGTATCCCAGAAGCAGACTGCAAAGCTCAGTCTCCACATGGAAGGCAATAATTTCAGATGCCAGATTTACCTTCTATTAGCATTTGGGAGCATCAGAACCTGCAATAATATAAAGAGTTATCAATGGATAAAATTAGTCTGTACTCAGTTCTGATACTGCCCAAGTCTTGAAGCCTGTATATACAATGTGTGTGATATCTCTTCATCAGAGTTTAGTGTGAGGAGTTTTGAATGCTGCACCTGAATGATCCCAAAGACTCAGAGGAAGCTGAAGCATTTGTCAGTTCCTAATTTGGGAGAAACAGGAAAACAGAAGAGGTTGGTAGTTTTCATGAATAGTGGCAACATATACAGCTTAACAATTCTCAGCCTCCCAGAAAATGCCTTTTCACCTCTACATAAATTAGATTAACAATTCCTAAAATTAAATCTCTTTTTATTTCTTTTTAATTTGCTTTTGATTTCTGCTTCACTAGTAAGGACAGCTACAAAACTTTCCTTGGCTACTTCTTTCCCCAGTAGAGCAGGAACTGCTTTTGGGGATCTGAAGGAAAATATTCTGGTTTTGGCTAGCAAAGCCTCCCTTCACAGGCATGTTTTCCTGGGACACCAGTCTTTCTTAAGACTTTCAGGAAGCGAAGCAATTAAGGGACATTATAAAAAAGAGGGGAAAAAAGCGAAAACTGAACTGTCTTTTAACTCCATGCCCCATTAAACTTCTAGCAATTACACGTTCAAGGCCATTGTTCCCTTGTTCCCATTTTTCTCCCCATGCACAGCCACATGTGGCTGTAGGCTGCGAAGTGCTGTACTCCACAGCCAGTATCATTTCCACAGACTGTCATGGTCTGTGGTTCTTCTGACTGCCCAGAGATGCTTTTAAAGTGAAAAATACTCTGTTGCAATGAAAATTAATGATATTCTAAAAAGTAAGTCTGACTGTCTGAGTTGAAATGAAATAGTAGGAAGGCCAGGACAAAAGGAGTGAGAAGATGAGATCTAAAGATGGACCTATTACTGCACCCAGGGGCCCATGGACCCAGTGGAGCTGTGGGTCAATGCAGGATGGCTCACTTTTGGCTAGTTAGAAATCATGTAAAAAAACTTACTTAAAAGCAATGCCTTCTGTAAGCCTGAAGACTGTGGCCTATGCTGGGGATGGGGGAGTCCAGAGACTGAGATGGGTTTTGGACATCTAATTGAGAGGAAGTGTGAGTCATTTAAATTAAGCATTGAGCAGGCCTGAAATATAATTATTTTGAAATTTTTTTTCTTTATTTTAATGGCTATTTCTGAAAGAAAAAAGCAAGAGGATAAATGGATGAGGGAAATAATTGGCCATATTGGCTAGCAGAGGAAGGAGGAGTAGAGCATGAAGGGCAGCCAGTAGGGGGTAAGGGAGAGAGTGGAAGCAAGGGATAGGAGCGAGTGGAAGGGGCAGGGAGCAGCTTACCGGCAGGGCTAGCAGCACCTGGACCTGCATTAGCAAATCCTGCTGCTTAGCAAATCCTGCCAGCTCTGCCAGAGAGCAGAGCATTACAGTGCCATTCTCTCACTGGGGGAGTAGACGCACAACCTCCTCCTGCTTCAGCACTTGCTTCACCAGAAAAACAAAGGTCTTTTTTTTTTTGACTGAAAATAATTTTGATGATTACATACTGCAACTTGATCACATGCCTTGCTTGAGTATTCCTGCTTTTCTTAAAATCCCAGTTCTTGATTGATGCCTTCATGCAATAAAAATGAGCTGGTGAAGCAGCAGAAAGGTCACTGTAATTTCCATCCGTTTCTGGGTGAGGCTGGGGCAGGTGTTTTATAGTGAACTTTTCCCTATCAAACCCAGTCCTTGAAACTGCAGTTAATTCTTGACAGAATATCTTCACTCGTGTTTTAAAAATAGTTGGAAAGTTCAAGTTTATGTTGCAAGCTGACAAGAATGCCGTACCCTGTGGCTTTGCACTATCACGCTTACTTGCACTAAGAAATTTAACAGGTTACAGTTGAAATACAGTTGGAGCCTTCACCAAAAGCTTCCATAGCCTTCCTGCTGTGAGTCTTGCTGAGCAGGTAAGGATCTAAGCTGGTGTCCTTTCTTAGTTAGAACTGGTTTTAGATTTCTTCTGAATATCATATTTGTCCTACTGGGTAAACTGAGGCATAAGTCTGGGAAAGCCTTTTACACAAAGGGTCATTTTCTCCCTGTTAGAAAAGATTACTGGAGAGTATGTCATGTTCTCCCAGCAGGTACTGTCAAAAGCTGATGTCTGCCTCTTCACAGGAGGCACAAAACAGTGTTAGATCACAGCTGCCTGAAAGCTTAAGCTAAGGAAAGGGAAAATAATCACAAAGTACCTTTTTAAATGCTGCAACAGCACTTGCTGGAAAGCAAAAACAACCCTGTCCTGCAGAGCTGACATTTGAGGGGGATGTTTTGTTATTGGTTCTCAGTGGGTTTTATGGTAAGAAGAAGTGTTCCTCTGCCCTGTGTTTTCTACCTACCTGTCAATTGCCAAGGTACCTGCACCCTGCCTGCCTTCTTCTGAGCCTTCTTCTGCTGAACATTTTCACAAACATTTGGGTATCTAGCTTGAGGGATCTTTTAAAGTGGCCTGCAATTTAAGATGCTCCTGGAAAGGCAGACCTTTTCAATTTGGCAACACCTATTTGACTGTAGCATGCCAGTATCACCTGGAATGAATTTTCACCTCCTACTTCCACCACCTTCTTTTAAACACTGCCATCCAAAGGTCTCTCACCCTTTTCCCTTGAGTCTCCGTATTTCAATATGCAGTAGTGCCATGTAGGCTATGTATTGGCCTGGTAAAAATTTCTTCCCTGTATTTGGGAATCCAATAACAGATTGTCTTGGGAGGACCCACCTATTTACTTGACGCCCAAAACAGAGTAATGAATCTGAAGCATTCTGCACTGCAAATGATGCTTCACTTCAAAAGTTGGAGTGACCTGAGAGCAAAAGTAACATTGGGAAGAAAGGAACAGGCAGGTAACATCCCAAGTCAGCAGTTCGTGCTGCTGTTGCCTCCACTTCCCTGGGGTATTTTCTGCACATCATTAATGCAATACCTGCCTGCTCTGCAAATGCAACAATTGCAATTGAGAATGTGTGGGGCTAAGACCTTGTTTTCCTGCTGAGTCCACAACATGTGCAGGTACTGAGTCCACATCCATTCGTTTGCTGGCACTGGGTGGGTTTGGACATGTGAGCACCTTCTGACACACCTCCATGGTCCTTGAAATGCCAGAGAGAGGGGGGCTGCACAACAAAGAGCAGGGTGAGTGCAGTTAGCTGCTGCATCACCACTGCAATGCCAATGCCTGTACATGTAGAGTTAGTATTCTGATTTCAGTAGTTAAAAATTTTTTTTGCTTTTTTCATTTATTTTATGTTTTAATGTTTCATTTATGTTTACATTTTTTTTATTTTATTTTGCACTGAGAAATACAGCAACGCTTACAGGACTGCATGGCTAATCAATATCATAAAAATTAGGTGAAAAATATTGCCTTCTTCTGTGGCTTTATTTTGTTTTTATTAGTAATGCTAGATGAAGTGCAGTCATTAAGATACATATATACATGGATTGAGTATGAACCAGGTGAGGGAGAGAACTTGGAAAGGACTTGACATTTGTAAGGTTTTATATCAATGGCAAAGCTCTTGACTTTTGTGGGAGTAGAGTTTGGCTGCTGTTAGGTGCTCTTTTTTTTTGAATCCTTTAGAAGAGAATGGAACCAATTTTGTGCTGACTGTTCTCAAATGCATCAAAATAGCTACTGTTTAAGGCCTTTTCACTCCTTGACCTCCTTGCTGAGAGTACCAATGTCTGCCTGTCTATTTGGAACTACTTTGAATTCACCAATGTATCAAGGGAGACTTGAGAAAAATCTTCATTATTTCAGAGAACCTTACACTTAATAAGTGTCTGGCTGTGCAGAAAAACAAGTCTCTTATTTCCGAAGAGCTCACAGCCTAAGCAGACATGGCAGCAAGTGGAGCTGACAAAGTAAAATGCCAAAGCTAAGTGACAAAGGAGGGAAGTGGGAAGGCAGTGATTTACTAAGACAATTGGTGAAAATGTGTGCCTGTCAAATTAGTCTTGATATTTTATGGAAAAACCTTATAGCTGCACACACGATTTATGTCCTTCGTGGACTGATTTTCTGGTGATTAATGGAGAAAAAGTCACAGCAGCAAGGAACAGCTGAGGAGGGAGGCATGAAGAAGGGTAAATGCATGCGTGTTTGCAGGACAGGTAAGTTAAGCACCATCAGCAGAGGGGAGGAAAACCAGGAGATAGTGCATGGAAGTGAGAAAAGGGTCAGTCATAAGGAAGTCCAGGGTGAAGAGACTGGCACTGCAAAACCTGGCATGGCACACTGGAAATAGCCAGACTGGTTGGGAACAAATTATTTCCTTTATATAACCATCACTGTAGACATTTCTGCTAGGACAGTATTTGTCACCTGGTTTTATGATTCTCCAAAGTGACTATTATTGTCACCAGACAGATAATAAAGAAAATGTTCCTGGGGAAGCTCTGCATGTGAGTAGGGTATTTGCTGCCAAAAAAAAATCCTAAAAATCCTTTTCTGGTATCTAAGTATTGGTCTGACCTGATGGTGTCTGACTGCCCTCATGACTGTGTCACCGATACCACTTTTACTGAGGATCGCAAGGGGCCATGGCTGAGGAGTCTAAACTGTCTGAGTAAGCTCCTGTCAACCACGAAATTCATTTCCCTAATCTCAGAAAAGCACAAATTAGAAAATGTGGTGCATGGCTCATGGCTTCCAGCCCTTGCCTGAATACTAAGTGTAATTTATAGATCTGTGATTAGTTTCAGATTTTCTTTCTCTTTGTTTTGCTGGCACAATCTTTTCTGCTGGAGTACATGCGTGCTTCATCCTTTAACTTGTATGGTCCCAGGACACATTTAGTAAGCAAAAAAATTCTTTTTATCATTACATAGATGAGAAATGAATGTACAGAAAACCCTCAGCAGTCTGCCCAGATTCACAGAGGAAATCTGTGACTAAATACTGCACTGACAACAGATCAGTGTAAACGCAGTGACCAGATGTGGAAGGCTGTTTAATGTGAAGAGGTCTATGTCAAGTATGTTCTTGCAGGCTGCTCTGTTGATTGCTACTGGACTCAGCAGAGGTGTTTTTAAAGAAGAATTGTTGGAATTGGGTAGGCCAGAACAGTAGAAACATTTATTTTGCACATTCAGATTAGCCTAGGCATGGATTAGTGTAGGCTGTTCTTGGGTTTTCAGTACATAACACTGTACTGATAGACATGAGAAAAGAGACTTTTTTTGTATTTTTATGCATTACAGCAGAGTCCTTTATACACTTATTTGCCTAAAAATTTTGAGTTTGCATCACAATTTGTCATGAAAGTCTCCAGTGTCCTATTAAAATCTGACAGATAAATGAAAAATGATTTAGAAGTCTTACATTTTCTGGTCTAGCACATAGAAATGTTTAATTTGAACAAAAGTTTGTTAAACTGAATTTTCAAGGAGATAAAATTCACAGTTTTTGACTAACACTGTTTCAACTATTTTTTTTTTTACCTTCTGCTCTATTATTCTATCAGGGTTTTTGTCTTTTTTTAGATTCCTGTTTGCCATAAAAGTCTCTCAAGAGCTTCGTTTTGTGAACGGTGTTCTATTAAATGTGTCATTGAATTCAGTGAGATATGCTTGCACTTTGAGAAGAGTTCTTCTGTCTTCCTTGTAGTTCTAAACTGTCTCTACTGCAGTGATCAATACTGATCATGGCTGGTGGGGTAGTTCAGGTCAATGTGTAACCAGAAGTTATTCCTTGCCTGTGGCTGAGGCAGGTGGAAAGTCCCCAGGTGGATCACTGAAGCTGAGTGATCTTTAGCCTTATAGTGCATTACTTCAGAACCAGAGCTAACCTATTTTGCTTAAGAAACAGGTGGGTATAGAGACTCTCAGAGTGGCTATTTGACCAGAGAGAAAGACAAACTTCAGATCTTTTAAATTATTCTTAAGCAGACTGTGTGATTCTTGCATTCTGAAGAGAGAAAAGGATGTGGCTGGATAAAAAAAAAAGTTATGTTACAATAATCTTTAATATTTTCAGTTATTTTTCCACGATTTACAGTTCTTTTCACTTCTACATTGTTACTGTCTTAATCAGTTTTTACTTTAGGACTGGAAAAGTTGGTATATATACTTTCAGTAAAAAAAATATGCATGGGCATATGGTCCCTTGGCTATGAAAGCTATGTTTTGAAGAAGTCTATTTAGGATAAACTTCTTGACCAACTCTACATCTTCCTCCTTCCTATATGCATTTAGCTAGCCCAGAATGCATTTCTGAGACAAGGGATTTTCCTTGCTGCTTCTTTTAATATAACATTACTGTCTTTGCCAAAATAAACTCCAGCAGAAGGACAGAAACTGTAGAGTGATACTGGAAATTTCTTGAGTTAGATGTGAAAGCAGCATCTCTCTCTGACATGGGGGAATTTTGTGCAAGTGACTTGAATGTGCTAGTTTGTAATGAATTTAAGAGAGCCCCTAGCCAAGCAATGTACAGTGTGCAAAAACAGTCCAGACACTACCAGAATAACCATTTTGAATGCAAAAGAGACTGAGCCAGACAGCAATGTACAGCTGCCCATATCCAGATTTAGAAGGTACCAGAAGGGATACCTTCCCTACTCCCATCACATTTACATTAACCATGGGAAAAGCTATTCCCTTACTGAAAACATATCAGCACTGCATAAAATCAGTCTGAAAAAAATATGCCCTTATCAAAATAAAGCCTGCTATTAGAGATTAAATTTTAATGGGACTCTCATTTTTTCAAGCAAACCAGATCAAGCATTTGCCCTTTTATTAAAGCAGTAACTCCAATTATGAGAGCTGCAATTAAAGGCATGTCAGTGGCCCAAACACTGCTCATGTGGTAGATTATCTAGACCTTTTACTAATGGACTGAGAGTAAAATAACTTCCTAAGGTGTTTCTCCTCTCCCTCCCCACATGAGCCAACTTTGGTCTCAACTAAGCTGGTGCTTGTGGTGTTTACCAAAGGTTTATTATCACGCTGATATGGGAAGGTCAATATCCATCTTCAGGTGAGGAGAGGGGTCAACACAAGAGTTGTGACTGTGTGGGTCTTGCCTTTCAAATGCCTTGTGCATTTTCACTTTGACTGAATTGGAGCTGCCGTAAAGGTTTGAAGCAGTCAGTGAAAGTTGCTCGCTAAGGTACCTCTTATTACAGAAAGGGGGAACCCTGGAACAACATGCAGAGGTGAGGCTGGATAGTCCCGATGTGCCTGGAATGACTTACAGAGGGTAGGAGTATTAAATTGTTCCATTGCTGGGGAAGGAATTCTGCATGATGGAGGAAAATCTTCCATCTTTGGGATGTGGCGGCCTAATTGTGGCTGGTTACTGGTTATTTTTTTAAAATAAAAACCTTCACTTATTCCTTTGTCTTCTCCCATTCTATTACTGTTAGCTTTGATTCAAATTTTGGTTCTAGCAGACAAACTGGTTTCCTACTATATTCTTTCCTCAAATGTACCCTTGAACACTACCATATAGCTATTTAGACCATCTTTTCATGAAAACTAAATTGTATGATGCCATCTTTGGCTTTCTTACCCAATTCTCTCCCAAAATCATGCTGATTTCCCATGTTCTCTTCTTGATTTGTAACAAACTGTCATAATTTGAAGGGGAATCACCAGGAAAGTGTCTCAGCAAACAATGCAGCCAACTCAGTAGCTGATGTGCTTGAAACAAACATTTCTGGAGTTATCAAAACTGACAGAAATTGTATGAGTGCTAAAGCAGCAGGCAAAGAATTTCAGGGACACTTGAGCAATTCTGTTTCACTCTTTAAAGATTTGCTTCTGTTGTGATTTACAACATCATTTTGTTTTCCCTACAGCGATAGTTAAAGTGCGATCTTTGCCACAAAAAGGTGTCTCATCTGTCAGGTCTTGGAGTGTGCAACACTAGAAGTGGAACAACGAAAATTCCTTTAATAAAGATGTCTCCCAAATACCTGTGTCATACCTGTGTGGGTAGCTTCTCAGGCTCCCTTAGCAGCCAATGCTGTTTAAAGATTAATCTTTCACTAATTCAAAGCAATGCTTAAAAAATTAAGAAGCATCTTCCATCTACTTAATAGGTTGACTATGGTACAGTTAATGGAAAAAATATTTGGCATTTTAAGAGTCTTCAAAGACTCAAGAGAGAGATGAGTTTAATTCTTCCCAAGCCATATTGATTCTTACCTCACACTCAGTTTGGATTGATCTGTTTAGAATGAAGGTTTGGCACTAAAGACAATTTTAAAATGCCAGAGAACTGGTGGAAAAAAAGAGCGAGAAAATGCACATAGAGAAAACTGTCATCAGTATTGAAAAACATTGCCTTTCTTTTTTGTACTGACTAGGCTTTGATATTTTCAAAAATTGGTTATCCGCATTTGTTTGGAAAAACGTCTCATGAGCAGCAGAGGGGAAAGATTCCCAGTTACCACCACCAAGTGAGGATTTTCTGGCAGCTGCTGAAAGATCACTTTAATCCAGATGCAGGAAAAGGGACTTACTCCCTTTATTAGAGAAATAAACCCTCAATATGTTCAGCTCATGACCTACAGCAATCTGACAGGGCTCAAATGGTGCACTCCACTAGAGAGGGCTACAGTAGTTTCTTTTTAAAGGTTGTCTCTTTGGCAACATTGGTTTTACACTGCCACATTACTGGGATTTGCAGGCTGCCTTGATATTTCTCTGTGGCCCTTTAGAACAAAGGGATAAGTTTTAGTCCTTTGCAAAATCTTTTCTTCTCTCCCTTTCTTTCCCAACAACACACATACTCAAAATACATGTTGTTTTCTTACATGCCTCCATAAATAGACCTGATTGCTATTAACCTCCTGACATTTCTGAAATGGTCAGTAAATATTTCTGTGTATCTGTTTGCAAGACTGTCTAAGTGTGACTTTGGCCTTTCTCCTGAGGAGACCTCTCTTCTGACTGCTTTGAATTAGGACTGGGATGCACACCACATAAGGATTAGGAGAGAAGTTCCTTCATGCAGGAGTGCCTGAAAAATTGTGCCAGTGAAACAGGTAGCAAAAGCAAACAGCCTGTGAAGAATGCAGAGCAAAGAGAGAATCAAGGGTAATTTCACCAGGGGCTTTGCAGTTGGGCCTAGAAGGACATTTGCAGTTTTCTTGCAAAACTATTTATAAAGTAAAAGTAAAGAAAGGGAGAGTGTGAAGAGATTAAGAGAAGAGGGTAGGAGAGAAACCAGAAGCAGAGACTGGGACATGAAACAGTTGTTTCAGGTGCAGACACCAGCAGCCAAAGCAAAGGAACTATCCTCCAAAGCATGTGCAGCCTGGTGGAGGAAATGGAGAGAATGGATGTGCAAATATGCAGTCTGAAGGAATTAATGTGCATCTCATCCTTCAAAGGGCTGCTTTAGACCACAGCAAATGGCCATCACCACCAGGCTGAGGTGACTTGTGTGGTCATTATGCAAAGTTCCTAGCTGAAAAAATATTGAGTTGAATGCAATGTCTCTTTGTGTCTTAAACAAATCAACAACACCTTTGCACACATCTCTGAAAAAAACACCTGAAAACCCACCACTGGTGTGTTTTGGAAAGGTGGGTACAAGAAACAGCAGAGAATGGCTGTTCCATAGCACAATCTCCTCTTTTCATGACTTCAGCCTGAACTTGCAGCAGTTGTTTCCAGAAGAGCTGCTGCTGCTCAACAGAAACTGGCAACGGTATTGAATCATTTGGCTATGCAATTGTTTACACCAGAAACTCTGAGCAATACAGGATTAGGAAAATACACTGGTGAATGATGGGGGGGAAATCAAGTCTTCATTTTACAGTCTGTCAAGATTCCCTTGTTTCTCTTTGTTTTTTCCTCATACCATATGGTAATGAGATTATTTTATTATCCCAGTGCAAATGTTGAAAATGGAAAGGGTTGGAAAAACTACCTTAGTGTTTCTGGAAAGCGAGATGGGATTTATTCATTAACAAGTTCATCCTTTTTATTAGTATTGTATTTTTCCCATCAGAACAATCAGGCTTGGTTCTAAAACCAAATTTCTTTAAATGAGAACCCTCCCTAGGAAATGGAAATGGTGATTTTTATATCTATTCATTAGGATTTTTTATTTTCATTTTGCTTTCAGCGGTTGAGGACACTTGAAAATCTGAGGCGGGCTCCTTGAGCAGGTGGCAGTGCTGGTGCCGGGAGGCAGCGGTGTGTGTGCTCCCTCTAGTGAGCTCTGATCCTGAGCATCTGGGATCTGGCTGCCTGGGGCCTCTGGGCAGCTCCCAGGGCATTAGTCACAAAGCGCTTTCTTCCACAGGTAACATTCATACCAATTCTGCTGTTCAGTCTGCGGAACCCACTTATACAGGCTGAGTCACTGCAGGAGCAGGGGAATGTGGGGGCGTCTTCTAGGTCTGCCACAGATTCGCTGAGCAAGTCACTCGTGCTCTCTTTTCTACACCTGTGTACAGTGTTTCTGAAAATCCTTTTCTTACTTAGCTCTTTAAACCTTCTTTCAATGAACAGCAAGTTTAAAAGAGGAAGGAAGAGAGCACTGACTGACTTCATTCTTATTAACACTTTGAGATGCTCAGGTAGAAGGAAGTCTTTGTGGGAAATGGTCTCTGAAAGAAAACGGTCAGTGGTGGAGCACACTGGCAGTGCAGTGCAACTCCAATCTGATGGCAAATTGCTCACATGTAACCTGCGTCTCTACCATTTGGTCATAATGACTCTATAGTAACACTTGTTTAATATATTAATAATGAAGGGGGAGGGAAAAGTGTGCAAAGCCCAGCTTTTACTGGGCATTTCTATATTTGAGTGGTGTAGAGACAAGCATGTTCTCTTAAGGAGAGCCTGGCATATAAATACCACATATCAAGTAAGAATTCAAATGAGAAGTAATAAAACCTTCATGTTATATTTCAGACAGGGTTCTCTCTAATTTCATGGTCAGTAGGAAGGGTATAAATGGGAAGGAAGGGAAATTAATGTTGGTTTTATCCTAGTTTATTCTCCAGCATGACATGACAGAGGATCAAATTATTTAAGAGCTGTGTGTGACTATTCACCAGGGTTAGAGATAAAAGGGCCTGGGTTTGCAAGGAAGGATAAGGATTCTACTGAAATGGTTTCCTTCTTTTCTTGGACAGAAAGGTACCTTCTGATTGTTCTCATTGCAAATGTCAGTCTTGAATAAGATAGCATGAGAAATACAGGCATAAGAGGAAAAGGAGTGAAATATTTGTTTGGAATGTCATATGAAAGCCCCTGGGAAATCTGGATTTGGATAATCAAGTTATGATTCAAGTCAGGGAAGTAGAACATGACTTTTATTTAAAACATATCAGTGACAAAGCTGTTCCATAATGCACACAAATCATTAAACTCCCAATGCATCTTGAGCTCTGAGCTGGAGGCCAACCAATAGATTTCACTGCCTTCCCTTTTGGCTTCTGAAAAGGGCAAAAATTGTGTAGCCTGCAGAGGAAACATCAGTCTTGGCAGCTCTGCATCACCTATTTCTGTTCAAACGGTAGTGAATGGAAAAGATGTTGACCTATAAGCACAAATTGTCCATTCATCATAATGCAATAGAAATACCTGAAGGTAGGTCAATAGTCACTAGAGTGTGAGTTGTCTAAATACGTATATATGTTTATATCCTTATTTAAAGTCTATAAAACACTTTGGTTATGGGCATATTTTCAAATAATTTTGCTGCAGACCAGACAAAACCCTTAATTGTTTATGGATATTGGAGATTATGAAACAGTTGTGACCACTGGACTGGGTCTCTTTTAAAGTAAAGTAGATGTCAAGGTCTATTAGCATTTTTACACCTGTTGTTTATCAACAGAAATTCTGCTGCCATGTATAGCTTCATACAAAAATCAAGCATTTAATAAACTCTCAAGTCTTCTGCACTATCCCTAATCAGAAATAATTTACAGAGAAGGAAAGTGTAAAAAAAAAGCCAAAAATCTTACTAGGCAAAACTTTCCCAAATTTCAGGAGATATTTCATTCATGTACTAGATAGCTTGATGCCAAGAGAACTTGTTTCCCCCCCCTCCATTTTTACTGGCACGCAGTATCACGAAAAAGGTTGAAGCTCATTAAGTTTTCCCCTCTCAGAAATCTTTACTACAAGGCATAAGATATGTATGAATGGCATTAGAGTACAAAGACTTCATGATTCCGACCGCTGACAGTACTTCCATAGAAGAAACTAGGCTTATCCATGGAAACCAAGTATTCTCCAGAAGAACTCCCTCCTTCCCCACCCCCTTTTGGCCATACAAGGACTAATTGTGGTGTCAGCTGCCACAGGAATGCAAGGCATGTATCTAGTGTATGAAAAGAATAGCAACTGCTGTCAGCAGCATTCCTGTTCCTCAGCCACGGTTGATGGCACTGGGAGCAGTTTACACAATCTTTGTCCTGCTTACAGGGAGGGGAGGGGTGTAACTTTTTTTATGTTTTTTTGAAAGTTTTCTTTCAAATACATATATGTACACAAACATATATGGCAACCACACTTATTTTTTTAAGAAATATACTATTTGTGTTTGCCTACTGTTGGCTACATTCTCTAAGCATGTTAGAAACTTAATATATTTGGGGTTACAATGCTGCTATTTCCTTTTTACTAACAGTAGCTCAAAATTTCTTGTAATGATGTGAATGTTCTGGTCCACTAAACAGAAGATGACTACTGTGTTTGAAGTGGGAATATTTTCTCTGCTCCCTTAGCTGAAGTGCCTCTCTTTGAAGTGTAATAAGCTAGGCATAAGTCCAGCATTTTATCTCAATTCTCAGATCAAACTTTTCATTAACTTGTAAGAGAGTTGCATGTCTGGAAGGCCACCAAAATTGGGCCCTGAAGCTTCAAGCCAGCTGCAAACCAAGACAGTGGTATAAATCGACTTTTGTAGTTCAGGTACTCTAAATAGAGCCATCTAACATGTAGAAAAGAAAACCTGTGAATATAGAGCTCCTGTTGTCTGCACCTCTGTTTCATGCAAAGTATGCACAAATTGAAATGAGACAAAGTTTGTAAATAACATTAAGCATGAAGAAACGAGTCCCTGCTATTCTACATGGTTCATTTTGATGCTGTGGTTGAAAAAAAACAAACCAAAAAAAACCCAAAAAACAAAACCAAAACCAAACCAACAAACAAACAAAACCTGTAGTTTTTTCTTATTCAGAATGCTCACAGAGCTGAATTTTAGTGCCCTGTGTAGATATATAACCATGAAAGAGCATCCTTGTTGCCTTTCCAGCAGGCTAGAACTGATTTAAGAAGATGGGAGAAGCAACCAAAAAAATATTTTTTTTAGGTCGTGATATTCATTTTTATGAGGTTTTTTTTTTAAAACTGCTGAGTCTTACTCAACTATATTGTATAAGTGAATGCACTCAGAGCTGTAGGTAAGACAACCGAGTTCACATATATCTTCACAGAACAGCTTGTAAGAACATACCTTTTTATTTCTCTTTCCCTGATTTAGATGATTGAAGATGTCTGTTCCTACAAGCATTTCAAGAGGCCCAACAGTCCTTCAGGCAATTGCTGAGACTTTGAAGTTAAGAAAGTAGCTTATGCTATAATTTTATTTACATATACACAACATGATGGATTTCTTTCTGGAGCTGGTTCTACGGTAGACAAAACTCCGTAACAAAAGAGCCTTGTCCTACCTTGCTTGTGTATAGGCTGCCTCCATTTCCTCTTTTTGAGGGAGAAAAACATGTATGTGGTGATGGGGTAGTAATTCTTATGCACACGCATTCTGACAACTAATATTTGTAAAATATCGAGGTCATGGATAAAAGTTGCTCTGACAATTTTAAAATGGCAGCCCTGGGATTCAGCATCTCAGATTTCAAAAAGTGACCATTCAGTCACACAGGAATGGAATTCATGTTATTCTAAACCAGTAGGTGTTTTTTATATCCATGTACTTTTTCAGTAGTCATTCTAGGTTCATAGTGTTATAAATCAGAATAGTACTTTCCTTCTTTCTTAAGCTGGGACCTGCTTTCTCACAAGTTACTACCTGAGCTGAAGATATGTGCTAAATGAAGCCAGAGGTCCTGTTGTAAAAAAACCCACAACAAAACATAAGAAAAATCAACAAACGCCACCACCATCACTGCTCACAGCAAAGCTCTGTTCCATTGCAAACAGTCTATAGATTGTTGCTTAGATGACAGGTGCAGGTTACATTCATAACAGTAAAGAAACAAAGCAGATAAATAAATACACTCTGGCCATTAAGCTTTGCATAACTGTTGGTACTATCCTGGGGCTGCTTAACAACATTTAGAGTAGTAACAGTTGACTCATTTTATCACTTTAATGAGGAAAAAAACATCAGAAATTAGAGACCCTAGTAAAAATTTTGAAAAGTAATAATTAAGTATAGAGATGAAATTAAGTACACTGTAAGGACTGCTAAAGGGTCCAGTCCATAACCTCTGTGGTTTTTAGCATATGTTTCTGTTTCTGGAAAACAGATACAATCTTTATAGCCTACACACAACATTGAATAGGATGTTTAGAAAATACTATTGAGACTAAAAAGCATATTATTTCTTTGTTGATTATATTATTTAAGGTATTTTGTATTAATTATTTAATCCTGACATAATCTATAGAGGGAAATGTTTTCATTTGTCTTCAATTCAGATCATGTTGCCTCAGAACATAGCATGAAGGAAAACATTATCAAGTCGTAATTTTACCAGATTTGTGCCAAAATACTGAGTTATGAGCTGTAAGAATGATCTTGATAGGTTTTAAGTTTCTTGTTGTACATAATAAATGTGATAATCCAATGCATAAATCTAAATTAATATTTAAAATTTATTTCTCCTCCAGGGCAACAGTGAAACAATGTCTGAAACACTGTGTGCAGTGCTAGTCATCCAGGCCCAAGGAAGCTGAACTCTAATTATAGTGGGACAGGAGACACTATAGGAAAAAGTTATGTAGAAAGGCATTTTCTTTTCAAATGAAAAATTAAAAAGGTTGACTTGTTTATCTAGCAAAATCATGACAGCAAGAAGATATTTCCTAGAATACATGGAGCAATGCGGGAAAAGAGCCATTAAAGAAAAAGGGCGGTGTTGTTATGAGGATAAATCAACTATGAATTAATTTGGGATGAATATTACACAAATTTCCAGCAAGTTGCAGAGCACTGGGGTCACAAAGCTTTGCCCTTACTTGATGAGTAAAGCAGGGAATTTTGATGAGACTGCGTGAAATGAAAAGAACCAGCAACAACTTTGCCCTTGTCTTCCTGTAAACAGAATGAAAACTACCTGGGGATTTATTCTGAATTCAAGGATTCTTAATTCAGTTCACCTTCCCTACTTTTAATTGGGTTAAGGCCATTTGACTTCTGAAAGAGACTTTTCATGTGGGAATTCTATAGTGCAGTGAAGCCAAACCACACCACTCTCATTGGTTTAAAGTCTGTTGTTCTGGGTTGCCTTGTGTCAGTAGAGACAGTGGTGTCTGCAGGAACAACATGGGAGCTCTTCTCTCATCCAGACTGTTGTCCTAATAATTTAGTTATGCTATCATCCTGTAACTATATTTTTTCCCTTTTTGCTGAGAAAACCTTAAGCTAAATCTTGAACTGAATTGCCCTGAATATTAAGTTGCAGCTTTGTTGCAGTTTGAATGTGTGGTGTCTTCTAGGCTGTTTCTGGCAGGGCTTCTCAGTGCTTTAACACAGGTGGGCGAAGGGTTTCTCCTGTTGAGACGTGTTTCTCTATGAGCAGTCACAAGTGTGAGCTCTTGGTAAGGATGGCAAAGTCAGTTCAAGTACTTTCTGCCCTCTTCTATTTTAATACTTGGAAAAGCTTTTACAAATTTATATTTCTATTCTGTCTGACCTCCCCATGCCTTTTTCCTTCCTGGAGAGGAAGACACTGCAATGTAGGAAGTTTTCCTGGTTTGTTTTTTACTCTGGTAACTTCAGCAGTCTCACCAAGAGCACAGCACCTCAGAGTCACGCTGGTACAGTGAAGAAATGCTGAAGCAAAAGCTGGACCAAGCAGCAGAAGAACTTCTTGATCCAGATTTGATGTCAGAAAAATGTAACTATACCATTAACATGGTGTTTAATCCCATGTTGTACAAGACTAATTGGATAGCTGACAGGTGATAAAGCGAGCTGCTTAAAAGTCTCGGGACTGGGCATGTTTCCCAAATCCAGAGATTGGGCTATTCTGGGAACTTGCTGGAATCTACCTCTGATGGGTATATCCAACCATTAAAAAGCAGTTGTGTACATTTACGTGGTTTTGGTTTGTTCTTGTAGCTCAGGTGGAGGATTTCTAGGTACAGCTTACGATATCCACAATTGATGGAATGGGTGTGATCGTAACTCCATTAATTTTCAGTGCCACTAACAGCCCTCTGAGAATGACCTGGGAGCAGGAGACTGCTGGCAGGCAAGGCATCTGTCTCATTCCTGGTGTTTCTCATATGCTGGTGACAGGCCGGATGGGATCACTCAGATTTGGCTCTGAAAATTAAGGAGAGCCTTTCAACATGTTTACACTTGATGTTTTTGGAAGATCCCGGTGGAAGACAGACCTGAGCCTGGTTTAAGATAACTTTCTCCACAGATGAAGTTGCAACTGACCAGGTTTATTTTCACAGCTGTTCAGCTGTGATTAGGCAGCACTTTTTGGCTGCTGGATAACAGCAAACCTTGGTCACAGTGTCTGTAGATGTTTCCTTTTGTAGTAGAGCTCCCTGGGTGGTGGTTTCGTGACAGTCCGTACTGACCCACCTTAGTGCTGGTGTGGCTCTGCCCTGGGGGGGTGTACACACTCCTTGAAAGGCAGAGAATGATTCTGCCTTTGGTGGCCAGAATGGCCATATGGTCTTCTCACACATCTCCACTTCCTTCCTCTTCAGCTACACAAACTAGGTAAAGAAGTAAGGACAGTTTCTAGGAATCTGTCTTAAGCCATAAAAGAAGGACTGAGTGGGACCACTCAGACTGTGAAGCCTTGTCCGTATACTTGGAGGCAGGTGGACCGTGGACACCGGGTGAGATGTCATAAGCCCATGCTGGTACGTGGGAGAGGAGAAAGTCTTACACTGAGCTTCGCCCATGTCTTCCTTCAGCACAAGAGGAGAGATTCCCTTAGACGAAAATATCTGGGTAGTCCCCAGTAAGAACAGCATACGTAACACCATAAAGAGAGACGGCTAAAATGGTCTCCTCCAGTCTTGCCAAGGGAGCAGAAAATATCCTTCCTATTTTCAATGAAGGAAATATTACATAAGAAATAATTGAAAGATTTTGAAAAATATAATCCTGTGAGCAGTTATTAGTGAAGGGAGATACTCTTAAATGGAAGCTGTGCAGAGGTCAGCACTGAATTCAGTATTTAACATATTCAGCAGTGAATGTTAAATTCCTGCTCCCAACATTTGCAAGTGTATTGGAGATGTGGTCTGCCAGACTGTAGAAGCAGTCCCTCAGAGATATTGGGAATACTAATCAGCACATGAAATGAAATTTAATATGCATTTTAATATGAGAAGAAACCAAATAATGTGTCTAGAAACATAGAACAACATAAAATAGGGAGGAAGAAAAGTTGTGACTCTGAAAAAGAGATTAGAGGAGGCATTGGATCAGTGTGACAGTCCCTGCAATGACAGGAAAGGTGGCGTGTACCTTGGAATAGGGAAAGAGTATGGAAGTATCAATGTAATTTTATGTGTGAGTACAAGTTAGAACCTGGAAATGGTTTCCATTTCATACTTTCTAAAAGGATATAAAAAACTGTAGAGTCTGAAGAAAGCAATAATAATTACTGAAGAGGAAGAGAAAAAGCTGTATAATGAGATACTTGCAAATCAAGTTGTTCTTTATACTAGAGCAGACTGAGAAATTACTTGATTTGTATACAAATGTTTCAAGGGAAGAACAAATGGATACAAAAGTGCTCCTAATTTAGCAGAGAAATACAGAACAAGAACCAGTAGCTGGAAACTCAATGAGACAGGCTCAAAATTAACTATTAGGCAGGGAGTTATTATTATATTTATTTAGCTGTTATTAACCACTGGCAAAATGAACACAAATCAACAAAAGCAAGGGAGGGATGTCTTCAAATTAAGAGCCAACTTTGAGCTAGTCTGCTTAATAGAGGGAAAATACAAATACAGGTTACAAACAGAGATTCTTTCTATCCAAAACTTTGTTTTAATAATTGTGTTGTATTTAAAATAATGTAAGCAGTGAGGAAATATTCTTTCACTCCTTTGGCAATATCCTGGAACACATTACCTGCACCATTTTTTCAATTGTTTTCCATGCGTTTAGCATGGCTACATCTAGTTACAAATTATTTTAATCTGAGTGTGGTGTTTTATTATTATTATTATTATTATTATTATTGATCTTAAACTGAGATCAGGCTCTCTTATTACCTCATGTAGTACACTGACCTTCCTCCAAGCCAGACTCTTCCTAAATCAGTAGCGTACTGGATCACAGTCCATCTGGTTTTGTGGCTGTTTTTTACAAGGCAGTAGGAGTAAATGTAAAAAACGCCAGAAAAAAATAAAGATGTTAGAGTTTTTTGTAACAATGGAGTAAAGAAATCCAGAGACACTTGTTCCTCAGGATGTGAGAGTTGCAGAATCACTAAGGACTCCAGAGCTGCCCAAATGCTGTGTCATCTCTCTGTTTCTATGAAGTAGCATAAGCATCAGTTCTTCTATGTAAAAGACTCAGGGGACTGCAGTCTGTATTGATTTTGGCTGGGATAGAGTTAATTTTCTTCCTGGTAGCTCCTGTGGTTCTGTGTTTCGGATCTGTGCTGATAACTGTGAGAGGTTTTCATTATTGCTGAGAAGCACTTGCACATCATCAAGGCCTTTTCTGTTTCTCTCACCACCCCAACAGCATCTGGGCTGGGGGGCACAAGGAGCTGTGAGGGGACAGAGCCAGGGCAACTGACCCCGGGATGTCCCACACCATATGGCATCATGCTCTGCATATAAAGCTGGGGGAGGAAGGAGGAAGGTGGGGACGCTGCTGCTTGTTTTCCTGAGCCATCTGATCCATCATCCTGATACATGATGGAGACCAGCCTTCCTGGAGATGGCTGAACAAATGCCTGCCCAGGGAAAGAGGTGAGCAAATTCCTTGATTTTCTTTCTTTGTTTGTAGGGCTTTTGCTTTACCTACTAAACTGTCTTTATCTCAATCTGTTACTTTTTACCTTTTATTCTTCCTTTTATCTTCCCCATCCAACTGAGGGGGAGTGAGCAAGCAGCTGTGTGAGGCCTGGTTGTTGGCTGAGGTTAAACCACAATACAGATTTAGTTATTGAAATGAAATTGTCCAATATTTGTACCCATAAGCAAAATCATGTGGTAGTGGATAAGCAGAGCTCCATCTGGTCTTAGAGATGGGCAAAATTTAAAGCACTGGTATAACATAATGACAAAAATCTCAGTTACTCAGCCTTCTTCCTCGCCTTTGAGTGCTCTAGTCTGCAATGCATTATTTTTCTGTCTTTACATTAGCAGGCCCAGTTCTCCATCATATCCATCATTTTGACTTGAACAGTTTCTGTGCTTGAGGTTTTTTTGTTTTCTTCTGGTTCTAGCTGCAGTTTGAGCATCTGTCTGGACAGCTTTGGATCTGCAGTAGTTAAACATCCTGTGACTTGTCTTCAGTTGTCACATTCCAGGTCCTTCCAAAAGGCACATATGTGCTACTTTAAACTTCCGTTTAGCTCATCAGTAATTTCAGTGTAGCTTGATGGTATGCCAGATGCTCTCCAGTTCAGAGAAATATGCCCATCTGAATGTGACTCTCTCCGATGAAATCTGCTTTCTGCAGCAAATTTCCTTAGACAGATCCAAGTGCTTCATGGCCCTGAAGAACTGATTCAACCTCCCCTTTTTTCCAGTTTGCAGAGCTAAATTGCTGCTTTGTGCTCTGCTCCCAGCCTCAGCCTAAGCCATGCTGGAGGGTGAGTACTGGGGCACGTTGGTGTGGCCACTGAGATCACGTTGCTACAGAGATCCCTTAGGAGGCTCTTAGGAGCTTTGGGGAAGATGGATGAAATACAGCTGCAAAGCACACTCTTGAAAGGGAGAGTCTTTTAGCTTTAAAGTGCATGGACAATATCAACTGTGCTAGATACTGATTTCACTGAACATTCTTTGTCCTTAGCAACATCACCATTGTGATACACCAAGTATGCTATTTGTGAATGGCATAATTAGTGCTATTTTTCCTTCAGCCCTTAACCAAAAAAGTGGCTTTCCCCATATGCTTTCCCCACCAGAGAGGAAAATCTTGTATTTGTAGATTGATCTACTTAAGGAAATGTGGTGCTGCTTCTTTTTTCTAAAGATTCAGAGCTCTTCTAGACTGTTTCTTCCATGTAAATTTCTGGGGGAATGAGACAGAAAAAGAAATGGAGGACAGAAGGGATATTTTAGGCAGCTCTTTGGCAATCTGTGAAATAATCTGAGATCTTAGCCCCACAGGTGTCCGTCTGACATACTCCCCATCACTATTTATAACCTTTTTCCTTTACAAGCAAAGAGGGCAGGAATGTGCAGGGAGATTAAGCCAGCTATTTTCCCATGCCTAGATGTGGTATTCCAGTTGATGGGCAAAGATCCTGGGAAAGAATATTGTGAAGGCTGTGCATAGGGAGCTGGTGCCTACACTGCACCTAATTTTTGGAAGAAAGGTGGGGGAAGGACTTTCAGACTCCAGATTGATTGCCACAGACCCTTTCATGAGAACTGTAATCAATTCTGAAAATTCTTCTTTCCAAAAGCCTTCAGAGATAATTTTTTTTTAATCATATACAACAATAAAATGAATGTATAAAGAATTCATATATGGGGCTTCACATTGGGTTTTAAACCTAAAGCAGTGTCAGGCTTGGTGTGAAAGTGATTTCATTAATTTTATTCAGTAAATGATCAGTTACAGCTTTAATATATGCATCAAGATTGGTGAACGGTAACCTTATGTGGCAAATTGGTGAGGTAGTACCTTTTAAATTATGAAAAAACAGCATTAGCTGCAGTGCCCAGTATAAGTCTGCTCATTGTAGGCAGCTGAATAGTAGCTATGCTATTTTCAACCATAGCTGCCATTTTCAACCAGGTGGCTATGCTGAAGAGATGATTGTATTTTGTTCACATGGAAATTTGCCAACATGTTCAGCTATTTACAAGATGTATTGCTGATGGAAACCATCATAACCAGTGTGATCAAAATTGGGAAGTATAACAGTGGTGCTTGGGAATACATATCTTTTTGGTATCTATTTTCTGTTTACTGCATCTTTATTTTTTTCTCTACATGGCCTGTCATTTACCCAGAGTCCACTGCCCACCCTGAAAGATTGCTGTTCCTTGACTTTTTTAGCCTCTATCTCAAAAGAAGGATGTTATAGCTAAAACCAGGGTAGACACCTCAGTTACTCCAGACTCACAGAGTCTTTAAAAGGAGGAGGAGGTAGGTTCATCAGAGTGTAAATCCAGGGAATTCTATTCCAGGTGTATGTATGTGTATGCTACTTCAGGCTGAACTGTGTAAGAAGGCCAGGTAAGTTTTGTGTGACTGTGGTGTCTTATGAGCAAGAAGAAAGCCCAGAGAGAAAGGTAAACATAAAAAGGCACTCATCTCTAATAAAATGGCTTTTAAGCCCTCCTCTCACTTCCTCCTCAGATGAAGGTATGCACAGCAAGAAAAACCGATAATGGATTTTGAATGATTCTGCATTAAATTTTACTTCCCTGTGATTTGTGGCTACCTGCTGGGTTACTTAAATGCTTTAGAGAAAGTGCCCTGCAGACATCAGCTGTATTCACTGGTTCAGGTGGTTTGTAACACAGCTTAGATAAATGTAAGAAAATCGCCTTGCTCAACAGAAGCCAGGTCTTTTTGGTTTTTTCTCAGGAGCTGTCTAAGTCTTGCTTGGGGAAGACTGAGTGTCCCCAGCGATATCCCCAGATTGCTACTGCAATCTGCTGTGACAGTGACACTCCTGCCTCTCTCCCAGGCTACAGCACTACAGAGCATCATGATGCTGTTCTGGCGGGCATTTTGCTGGGCTGGCTGGGGTTTGTGGAGCCCAGGAAGAGAAAGGTTCTTAGCAAGAGGAGGAATCTCAGCTCACTTCTGCAGAAAGTAGAAGCTGGTTAATTTTCTTTCCTGTGCCCTTCAAGTATGGGACTTCCTTGCAGATGGCAGTTCCCTTCAAGAGCTCGGCTTGTTCTCCCAACCAGCAGCTGTGCTGTGCCTTTTTTGGACACAAATCCAGCGTGGGCATTTGATAGAAAGGCAGAAAGAAGAAGTGAGAACTTGGTGCGTCTCTAGCACCCCCTGCTCCCCTTTCTCAGAAGAGCAAGGCTGTGCGGTGCTAATGCCCATGTGCCAGCAGACTGGAAGCAAAGATAAAGCATGCAGGGCAAATACTACTGTCACCATCATTGCAGAAATCATGGCCATGAAGCACATGGATGGCTAAGTGCACCATTATCCTTGTTCTGCTACACTCTATGTCGTGTCCCTGTACAGCAACACATTGAACATCCACATTTGTTTGGATCAGGTGTTCCTGATCACCTCTTTGAGGTGAATGACTTTATCATCCCTCCCTGCCAGGCTTTGCTTCCCCTTGCCAAGTGGTGTGACAGCTGAAACTGAACTCCTGTCAGCTGAAACCTAGCTGGAAGATGCTCTCCAGCAATTAGTGTGTGTTTTGTCCACAGATGCAAACTAGAGCAAACTAAAATACCACAAAACATGCACAGTCTGAATTTTGAGTCCTTAGCAGCAGTTATTTTCCCTTTTGTTCTCTTCTATTAGGATGATTTACGTGCAGGTGTCAGGAACATATACTAGAAATTAACTGTGTTTACCCAGTTTTCCTCAGAGAACTATCTATGATTTACTGACCAGCTTTCTGCTGTTTCCAACTTGCTTTTGCCCTTCTAATTGTCTTCCACTATTACTTTGACTAATAGAGTCCAGTCAGGATAGGAGTTAAAAAATTTATGGTCATTATGTGACTGTACGCAGGTGAAAGTTGAATCTTATTAGAACGTCAGTCAGTAAAAATAACCAATTGCTTCTCCCCAGATAATGTGATTTCTCTGGCCTTGCAAAATGTGTACACACTTCCTGACTTGATACACCTTGTATTTTATGCCTCAGTGTGCAATGATCATTTGATTCTAACAATTAAACTAGGGATAATCTCTATCAATCTTCATAATAATCTTCTATTATATCTTAACAAATGAGACGAGAAATTATACACCCTTACTCTTGTATTAGTCCTGTGCAGATGTCTTTTTAAAGTTCTAAATTGCAGGATGCAGCCTAATAACACTAACTGCCTACCAGTGCATGCTAAGGAATAAGTACGTGAAAGTAGAAGCACTCATGTCAGCTCACAAGTTTTTTGAAACAGGAGGAAACAAAGCCCTTCTGTTAAAGTGTGGAAAACCAGCTTGTTGAAGTGTTATAATCCATTCGTGGAAGGATTGGGAAGGATGATTTACTTGAATCCTCTGTACAGGCATACTGTAGTTCTTACCAACTGTTATCAAATTAACCATAGCAGTGAGAAATGGTTACAGCTCAGGCAACACAGATAAGGCATGAACACAAAGAGATAGGCTGCCTCTGAAGAGATGATAATGCTATAGCCACAGTTACATTGTTCTCTAACTCCTGTCAAGCTGCCTCAAGAGGGGGGGAGCCAATAAAACATTCCTATCATAGACTAAAGGCTCATTTGTATTACCCGGAAAAATCAATCAAAACGAAAATTTCATTTGCTACTGGTCTTGATGTAGGTTACTCAATCATTTTCTCATTAGATATTTCTTGGATAAGTTGTGATGTTCACTGGGGAATGACTAAGATATTTTACACATGATGTTAAAAGATTTTCTCCTAGTACTATCAGGGAATATTAGGACTTTCTAGGCTCTGAAACATGGAAGCTATTAAAGCGTCAGGAATCTGGAGATCCTATCTTTGGCACTGTAGTAAATATATCAAAATGCTGTGCCTAATGCTGAAGTCATTAAAAAGCAGGAGTGATTTCTTCAGTGAAAGCACACATTTCTAGGTAATAAATTGCCTTTTGAAACCTAATGCCTGTCAAACTCATGGAAGTTTTCCATTACTCCAAGATCTTCCAGAAAGTGATTGATAAATATTTTTAACTTCATTTCCCATTGCACCATTTAATGAACTCACTTGTGCTTGGTTGCTCCCCATTAAGTTTTGTAGGAGTGTGTCACCTGATTAGGTTCTTGTTTTACTTAGATGGTTCCAAAGATGTAGCCAAATTACAGGTTTATGGATGGCTAAACTTAGCCACTTGCCAGGTTTATTTTCTCAATCATTTGTCATTTAAAGAAGCCAGCGTATTTTTCCCACATCATGCAACAGTGAAGATAATAAGTAGATAAAATTGCTTCCTCTTCACACTGCACAAGAGACTTGATTCTAATAGGACCTGTAAAATTGACTCAGAAAGCTTTAAGGAGACTTGAAAATCTGGGGGTTATACTTAGGGTTAAAGTTGAAGTAGAAAATTTGTTCTTTCTAGCCCATTACATCTCTGAAGGAAGCTTCATGAAGATGATACTCAGGAGGGTTACTTTATAAGTGAGAAAAAGAACATACCAGGAAAGACTGGATCTAAGAGCTGTCACAAGGACCTTAGGTGTCAAACCTGGATTAACGGTTGTGTCCGCCCTTACCTGTTGCAAGGGCTTCCGGGGCAAATTGTGTGTGAGGGCCTCATGCCTCTGTTTTTGATAGTAGCAAACAATGGGAAATTATAGCAAAAGGAGATAATTTAGGTAGGTGGTCTCTGGGAAATTGATCTTCACTGACCACCTTGGTAGTGGGAACTGAGACAGTTTCTTGAGGCTGCCTCAGCTCTGGACCAAGAGCAGTGTAAGGGGAGAACTAAGATCCCGGATGGACTGTGATGCTGCATTAGCTCCAGACTACATATAGTACTGCCCTTGTCTCTATACCCCCAGCCTCAAAAAGTGGCAACAGGAAAATGCTGCAGCTCATGAGCTGCTCGTACAAATGCCAGAGGATAGAGCTTGAGCTGCTGATGGGGACAACTGAAATTGTGACAGTGAGCTCTGATCTAACTGAAAGCAGGCATGGCTTCAGAAGGGTGCAGTCTGGAACAGTCTTGGCTATGCTGCAGCTGATTCAGAGAGACTTTTGGGGGAGACTCAAGTGTTTATTTGTGACCAGAATAGGATCATTTTTGTAACAACCCTTTAAAAACATTTCTTGCCGATTTTCCCCTTTCATCCACTGAAAGGATTCTGTTCTCATCCGCATGCATCTCCTTGTAAAAGGCTGTCTCTGTTTAATGGCTCTGTTCCGCTTCATCTAAAGATTAATAGCAGCACAATTATTAATTGTGAATCTATAGCCTTTTGCCAAGGTAGGGAGAGTGTAACTACTCATAAACATTAGCTCCAGATGAAATGCCATGTTCAAGGTCTCAGCTGTGAAGCTGTGCTTGTAATTAATTTTCATATTTTTCATTCGTTCTCAGAGATATCACAAGACTCTGCAAACACTCATTTGATCTCCATGGGCTGAATCTTGCTTTCATCCTCCTGGTGATGGTTTGTTTGCATAGATGACTGCATTCTTGAGCCCATTGGCACAAAAGTGTCAAAGGCCTTTGAAAACTCCAGGAGCCGTTTCCACAAAACCAGAGGTCAGAGGGACCTGCCACCTAGCAGCAGGATTTGACTGCAAAGACTCCCAGCCTAAGGAGATGCAGTAAGGAACACGGCTCAGAAAAAAACCAAACCAACATCTAGACACGTTCATGCTGAGAGCATCCTTTAGCCCATGTTGTTAGCTTTTCCATTGTTTTTTTATTCATGCTAGAAATTGTTACAGAATAAAAATCTGCAGACTGTCAGATAATTTTTCCACAGTAATCAACATTTCTGAGTTGATCTTCAACAAACTGTGTTTTTGACACTGAATGTTGCAGGGTTTTCCAACCCCAGAATTTTCTTTTTCTTGGCAGTACTCCCATCTCTTGGAAGTGTTCCAGTTTTCCATGATTGATTATAATATAAATAATTTATAAATGGTAATGAATTGGAGAACCCTTCAGCTAAGCAATTTTAGGCATTGTGGGACTGCAAGTAAGTTGCCCAGACTTGTTGATTACTTATGCCCGTGCTTAATCTTGGCAGATGTGGCCTTTTTAAACTATTTTACAATGTTTTGTATTATATAAAATAGATTCATTCTCATTTTATAATTCTCTTTATAGAATGTAAATATCTAGTGAACATTTTAAAGTTTCTCTGGTGTTATTCATCATATCTCTCTCTACCTTGAAATCTATTTAATCCTTGGTCAGGCATTTCTTATTAAAAATTCCATCTTATTGTTCTTAATTATTTTGCCTGTTGAGATTTCACTGAGTTTTTAAATTGCTGTACATTGCTCACATGACTTAGCTGCTTCTCCAATTTTTCCTTTCTTTAAATATTCATTTCCTCTATATTCTTGCTACTAGGTCTCCCTGTCAGTAGGATAGGGGTTTTTTTGCTGGTAATGCTTTTTTATTTCCTTTTTCCTCTATATATAAAATGGTGGGCCTTGGAGGTTTCCAGTAGCATTATCAGTAATTCCAAGTTTGTAGCTCTTTAAGTTTTTAGTAGTTCTGGTAGCAACTATTGTGAGTGAGAAAGAAATGGCTTTCTAAGTTCTCCCCAGGGTATAGACTATGATTAACTGTATATTCTGGATGCACAGTGTAGGTACATGTTGACTATGATTCTCTTTAATGGGTGAAGACAAATTTTGGTTAATGCTTATTTCCTTTTTGCCCCTTAAGGTGAAATTCAGATTTGAGTCAACTTATATTAAAAAAACAGGCCCCTTTAGTATGAAATTTCTCTGTTCCTTTTTTCTTTTCTCTTTTGAAACTCAAATATTGAATTCCAGCTTTTTGAGATGTGAAATACAATCTTTCAGCTTAAAATAAGCTACAACTTATTCGTTCTGCACATTGTAATTGGAAGATAAAGGAATAGTTTGTTTTGATTTCCAGTGGGATTTTTCTCATCTGAAATAAAGCTCATCTATCTCTTAATTTTATTTTAATGAGTTACAACTTTAAACCTCAAATGTTTTAAATTCATTAATCTGATTCAAATTAAACAGGTAAGTGCTAAGTATGGTGGGCCCCAGCTTGCAATGTTGCATTGGAAAGTGGAGATACCATGTGCCAACTTAGTAATATGTACTGTTGGTTTATTTTAAAGTGTGTGGTCTTTGTAGAAACACAGCATCTTAATGATAGTGGTTTCTCTGACATATTTATAAATTGTAATCAGGTTACAAAAAATACAGTGAAAGTTATGGTGCCTGGGACAAAGAAAATCAGGCAGATTTCAGCTCAGTTCTCTCTCCATTGTAGCATGAGAAATCAGTATGTCAAGTTTTTGTGAACCCTCAGACAGGCCTGAAAAATATTTCTCTTTGCAAATTCACAGGCTCATCACAATTGGTATTACACTCTCATAAAATTAAATAGTAAGGGGAATGTGCTTGAAAATTATTTTGTGTTGAAATTCTGGTCATATTCAGATGATGTTGAAGAGTTCCCTTTAGCCTGATTCCAGTCTGATATGGAGGTCTGTATCTCACAGATGCCTCTGTGGCGCCAGTCTTGACTGCCTTCAGCATACCACAGCTCTCTAAGCCTTGGTAGCAGACAGGAGTTAAGGATAGCCTAGTAATTTGTACTTCCCTGCCTTTTTTTTCTTTGTCTGTAACTATTTCAGCATAAACCCTTTGCTTCACTGAGATTAACTTGTTTTGCATTTTTAAGCATCTCAAAATGAAGCCTAACAGGCGCTAGGGCCCCCTATTTTCTTCAAAACAATAGATTTAAATTAATTAGAGTTTCAAACAAACCCATCAGGGTGTCAGCAGTCCCAGATGAATCTGGGCATCCCAGAAGCTGGAATGTGTTTCCTTGACACATTTCAAGAACCAGGGGAAGGCTCGTAGCGTGACATGCCAAAGGGCTGCGAGGGTGAGGCTGCATAGCTCATTCCCTGGCATACAACAGAGCAGGGCAACTGCAAAAATAACCTTCTTCTTGTGGCAGGCAGTTAGAAGTAATCAGGATGCTGTAACAGGTAAAACATCAAGACTCTTCCCTCACATTATATAGTATGGGTGAGCCATTCATTTTTATCTTCCCATTACTCCAGCAAATTTTTCTTAAATCTGGTCAGGTTTTTTCCTTCATATATAAACACTGCTAGCCCCTTTTGTTTATTGTCTGGCCTCAAGCCTATGTATACATTTGTGTGTCTGCATGTGTATATATATATGCACACAGGCAAGCATATATATGTATATGCACACACATATTAGAAAAACATGTTCCTTTGTGCTAAAAGTTACTGTAATGTTGTGGGTCTGACACATCTTGTGTGGCTGGACCAGTGCTGCTGCAACTACATCTTTTCCTTTTATTTTAATGAAGTTAAACAATTGTTTCTGGGTCTAGGCAGCCATATCTCCCTTACAGTGCCCCAAAGAGCTGTGCCACCTTACCACCTCCCTAGATTTGTGTCAATTGTTCTCACATGTTAGATGAATACTTACAAACTGTGGCAAAAGTGGGCACAAATTCTGCGTTCCTTCTTGTTGCAGTCAGAGCCAAACAGCATTCTGAGGGATCAAGGTGTATGTGAGGTCATTTCGTCCTGTGTAATGCCAAGGAAGTGAAGCAGTTTTCATCTATGCTTTAGGGCAGGGTGGCAGTGTCTATCCAAGATTTTTCCCACAGTTTGCAGGGTCAGAGACAAAGTTGAAATAAAAGCACAGTATGGATATTCCTTTGTTTGTCTCCCAGTCCTAGAAAAGCTCTTGGGGAGGGAAAATAGGTTTAAAAGAGAGTGCTAAGATGTCTGCTTCTGAGACCAGATAATGATCTATGTGTTTAAGCTTTTGCTTCTGGAAAAAAGAAGCAAACTTTGAGGGTTTAGCAGTTTTACAAATGGTAACTGAGATCCTGTCCTTGCACCCTCAGTAGCAGACAAGGTCGTGATGTTATAGTGTTCATATTTCACCCTATTCTGGAAGCACAGGGTTCTTTTATTGAAGATGAGTGATACTACAAAGGGTTTTCTCTGAAAGGGCTGACAGCATCTGCTGATGTTACACTGAATCCCTTCCCTTTTGGACAGTAAGGTTGGGCGTGTGTTAGTGGTGGCAGCTTGATGTTAAAACCCAGTTGTGTGCCTGTGCAATCACTTTAATGTCCAAGCATGGTTTGGCACAGTCTCCTGCTCTCTCTCTGTGCTAGGGAGGCAGTGAATACCAGCAAGGTGGAAAGCAGAATGCTGGGCATTAAAATCTGCTCAGCCAGCACATTTGTCTGGCCCTGCATAGTGGAGCTGCTGGTGTACAGACAGTGAACCACTTTCCAGAGCTGTTCCTCTTCTCTCCTGTACCCATGCCCTACGTGGGCACTCACTAAACCAGGAGCTGAAGGAGGTGTTTGATTTTCTTGTGAGAAATTAAAGAATACATTCAACTGAGTCTGATCCCTCCCCAGTGAGGAAGTTTTTTTTTTTCACAGAGCTGTCAGCAGAAAGCAAGAGTGTTACATTCAGTTCATGAGCAGTGAGCCTGTTGTATCAATTATCCAGTGTTTTTGGTGGTGGAGTGCCAAGATTATGCATCTTGGTTTGCACGGGTGTGACCAGCCTTCCTGTTTGTGCCACCCTGAGCTTTGGACAACTCATTTTGCTTTCAAATTCAAGCTTCCTTTAAGCCACCATGAGCAAGAAAGATGACAGCTGCATCAGTGTCTGTCATTAAAATCTGAGAAGTTGAGTAGTGTGTTGATGGCGGCAGGGTTATTTTCTATTTTTCAACAATGTGAAAGAAAAGGCAGATCAATTATGCATCTCACTCCTACACTACTAATGGATGGACAGACATGGGTTTTTTTCAGCTGACACCTAGCGTGCTAAGTAAAGAGATTATTCCCCTCAGTTTGATTCCTTCATGTAATGAATGATAAGTAGATGGATCAGTGGGGTAAAATGTGTGGCAGATAACAAATAAGTTACACACTTTATAATTTTGCGTGGATGCCCTGACACAGGGAAGTAGGCATGTGCTGGTGAGCAGACTTGCAGTCACTTCTGATTGTGCCTTGATGTTTAAATAACTTGTACTTCCAACTGATTTCCCAGATGCTCCTAAAATTTTAGGATCATTTCAGGGCACAGAAATCCCTTGATAAAGCTTCTTAATGAGCTTTAGAACTGAATTCAGTGGGCTTTTGTTTGGTTTTTTTTTTCAAGGAATAACACTCTATTACAAATTGTGATATTTGTAGTTATCTCCTAAACTTCAAGCACTGCTTTGCCTTGTGGCAAACTGCTCTCAGGTGACACAGAGGACAGGCAGGTGTCATGCAAACACTACTTTTGGTCACTGGCTGTAACACTGAGGCAGCAGCAGAGTCAAGGCTTTGCTTCACTGCAAGTTAATATTACACTCAAATCAATAAATGACTGGCTTTTTACTTACACCATGAGTGGTGAGGATGAAAGGTAATAACTTAATTTTTTTTTTTCTGATGGAGTGTCATAGGTTAGTTAGCAAGCATAGTCCCAGAAGGGATGTCCTTGCTAAGGGGTGCTTACAGTTTCCTCTGGGAACTGATAGAACCTATCAGCTGGCCAGTTTGAATATGGACAATTCTCTAAGCCACTTAAAGTTGTGAACACCTCTGTGATCCACATTTAAGAACAGACAAACTCCCCCTCCAAGCTCTCTCTCCTTTCCGGTGCTGGCACAGGTGGCTGCGGGCCCCGTGTGGGGGCCAGCGGGCCCGGCCAGGCCCTGCTTGGGCCAGGCTGGGCCGGGCCACGGCCATCCTGAAGCCATGGACCTGTTCCACCCATGGAACCCCCCCACTGCCTTGCCGTGGGCAGCCGGAGCGGCTCGGCTCTCCCCCCTCTCCACTGCGATAAGAAAAATTCAACATTCCAGCTGCAAAGCTGCAAGGCCGAGGTGAGATTAACTCTTTTACTGCTGTGAAGAGCTGAAAACCTGAGGGAAGAGAGAGAGGAGATGCTTAAAGCTGAAATTCTGTTGTGAAGCTATGATATATCAGAGTATCCTGTTGTAATTTCATGAAGATATGGGGGGTGGAGTGTTCAACTCGTAAGCAAAAGCACCTGCACTGAGATAGGCAGATGCTGATGCAGCTGTAATTTCATGAGAAGTTTGGACAGGGAGAGATGAACCAGATGAGGACTTTTGCTCCAAACAGGAAAAGAGAAAACCTCAGTCCCTAGAGATGCTCCCAGAGATAGTCCTAGAGATGAAGATGATGAAGACCCTTTGCTCCCAGGGAAGGAGAAGGACCTCTGTTTTTGTTTCTGAACGGCTCAACCTTAAAATTGTACCCCAAAAACCTTCAAGAGTGGACCCTCGAAAGCAGTTGCGGGAAAAGCTGCAAGTCGGGGGAAAGGACTCACACGCAGGCAGAGAGACTCCTCTTCCTAAATGGACTGAACAATATTTGGAAGTGGGCGGCTGGCTCGTTGTGATACTGTTTTCATAGCATGAGCAAGAAGAGTCTTCTCTTTCTAAACGGACTGAACAAGGTTATTATGGCAGTGGTAAACAGACTGAACATCTGAAGGGTTGTCTTTTACATTGTCAGTGGGAAAAGAGAGGAAGGTGGGAGGAGGAGGAGAGTTCTGAAGGTGGTATAATTTTTTTTTCTTTCTTTTAGGTCTGTTAATAAACTTCTTTATATTTTTTCAAGTTTGGTGCCTGCTTTGCATTTCTCCTAATTCTTATCTCACAGAAGATAAACAGTAATGAGTATTTTGGACCAAACCACTACACTAAATGGTGTTTCCACCCGGTTACAAACCCAACCCGCAACATGGAGGCCATGAGCCAAAGATTAATAGCCATTGATTACCAAAGCTCTATTTAGTTCTTTGTTTGTAAATAGCCCCTTCTCAGAGCATTGGTAGATTGATTCTGACCAGTACAAGATCTTTTCTACCATTTTCTTGTTCTCCTTAATTATTCTCTGATGGGATGGTCAATAATTCTGCTAATTAGTCCCTCCACTGACTCTCTTTAGAGCTACAAAAACCATAGTAATATAATTTTTTAAAAATCTCTTTATATGCAGTATTAATTTTTTTTTACTAATCCAAAGGAAGAATAGGTTATAGTCATGGGATGTAATTTTTTTTAAGTCTATGGCTTTCAAAGGATTCTTTAAAAAAAGTAAATAATGTCCATAAGTAACTGCTCTCTTTAAAAATAAATATTTTTCTGATATCAAAACACAGTGCTAAAAGCTTTCAAGTTTCCCATTTGACTGTGCTGGCCAGGTAATGTAAAAGCTGGCTTCCTGCATTCATAAATTGTAATTTAACACATACATAGCTTCTGGTGTTCACTTTCTGTGAATAACTCCTGAAGGATAAAAAAAAAATGGCACAGCAAAAATAATACTTGCAGAAAAGGATGGATTTAAAACATGTAAAAAAGTTAAAATGGGAAGTGTATTCCACTGGTAATTCTGATGTTTTCAATTCTGGAAATATCAAGGTTGGCTCAAAGCTTTATTTTATCATAACCATGTCATAGTGTATTATGAGATGTTTGATATTTTTCATGTAATAAACTGTAACATGTCTATGTATGAAAGGATACTGTCCATCAAAAAAAAGATTTATGGGATTATTATATATCATTCTTTTATTTTCCATTTGTGTTATATTTGCAAATGTTCACTTGTTTTGAAAGATCAAAAATATAGCAAAAGTTCATCATGGTTGTTGTGAAAGGCATTAGTCTTGTTCATGAAGTTACAGGGAATCATTTTTTATTACTGATTAGCTGAAACAATTAGTAACAGGAGAAATAAGTATCAGTGTTCCTAAAAAATAAATGCAAAGATCTTACAAGCTCTGAGTTCCACAGGAACTTTTGATATTAGAAAGAATTTTTAAGTATGTTTGCTTTTGTCTGCATTCTAGGAGACAATGTAATTTTCTGAATTTATTTTTATTGTCTCACTTGTTTTCATCATTTTTTGATCCTATTAGGTCAGCAAAGAGGGGAATGTGTAGCCTAACATCCAGGTCCTACTGGGAGCACCAATCCTTTACATCATGGCTGTCTTTGGCATTGAGAAGTGGGCTGGTATTCTCAGTTTGAGAGTACTCACTCCTGTCTTGGGCACTTTGTCCCCAGGAAGCATTTATTTAGAATATTTCAGAGATACTTTGGCTCTTTTTCTGAGTCCAAGCAAGGAGGAACCTGATGGAGCCCTTCCCCACATACAAGTTTCCTACATCAGATTGCATTTTCTTATCATTGAGTGCCTTTTTGATTGCCACCAGGCTTCCAAGACAACCACAAAATGTTGTCTGATGTGACACAGAGCCTAGAGAAGATCCTTTCTTTCCTGAACCTTTCTTTCCTGAATCAACAGGTGGAGCAGCCATGTTTAGTGTTCTCCATATTGATTATTTATGATTCCACAACTACATGTTGATCCATTTTCCTGTTTAGTTTAATAGGGTCTCATCATGTCTCATATCTTACTTAACTTACTGTGCTTTATTTACTGTATTCTCCTAACCTGCCAACTTTAGAAATATTTATAAAGCAGATGCAGCTGTGGTTTTTTGAGCAACAGTTTTTTAAAGAGAGCAGGTAGAACCATTTGTGTGCATGTGCACATGAATCTTTTACCTAAAGATTTCTTTTCAGGCACAACAGCCTTCCTCAGGTATGAAACAAAGTATGCAGACTTCAAAGCTGAGCAGAAAATGAAAGCAATTGCTCAGTTATATACCAAGCAAGCCATCTCAGAAAGAAAACATCATTAGTATGTGTGGAGTAGAGACAGTTGATAAGGCAGTTACCTTGCTAAGGGAAAGAAAGAAAAAATAATTTATAGTCTGTGGAACATGGAACAGTTAGTGGAAGGGAAAGGAAATTATACTGTGCCATGCAATCAGTATCTCTGTTGAATCCCTGTTTTCTGGTGACCAGTAGTTTAAACTGCTAGCTCTAGGCTTGCCTTTGGAAGGCATTTTGGAGATCCTTAAAGATCATAACTGTGAGATCAAAGATGGCATGGTTGTGAAAAGTGCTCTTTTTATAAAATGGGGATATTAAATCTGTGTCAAGAGTCTATCACAGAGCTGAATCTCAGAAATATTTCATTCAGCACTTCTAGTCCTTTGAGTGTGCCATGCTGAGTCCCAGAGGATGAACTTTTGAGATTGGAAAGGATCTTTTAGGTCAGATGTATGTTTGCTTTTGTCTGCAGTCTAGCAGAGAGCGTAATGTATCTTGTTAAGTGGGATTTACTCTGGCTAAGTCTATTGACATCTCCCTTTCATCTGCAAGATAGCTGTACCTAAGTGCTACTGCTGCTGTGCTCGAATCCTCAAGTCTATACTAAGTTTTTATTGACTCATTTCTGAAATTCCATGTTGTTCTTAAAACTGAAGTCAATCTACTTCACTGTGACAGTACATCACAAGTGGGCAGAGAGGTCCTAGGGCACACACTGCTGCCCCAGATATGGGATCTGCCCCTGGGGTGCTGTTCCCACTCTGGAAATAATATTTTGATTAGAATAAGGACTTTCTGACCCCCTGAAATGATCTGGAAGTTGCAGCCATGCAACCTGGTATTTTCTCATTCCGCAAGGGTCCCTGCTCACCCTGCACCTGTTTCACTAATCTTGACTCCTTAGGCCTGGAGAAATGCCATGGTCAGGAAGATGCTCAGGTTGCTCAGTTTCTCAGGTTGCTCAGGTTGCTCACTAGTTCAGGTTGCTCAGAACCCCATCCAACCTGGCCTTGAACACTTTCAGGGATGGGGCGTCCACAGCTTCTCTGGGCAACCTGTGCCAGGGCCTCACCACCATCACAGTAAAGAATTTTTTCCCACTTGTCCTAGTAAAAAGTCCCTCTCCAGCTCTCTTGCAGGCCCCTTTAGGCACTGGAAGATGCTATAAGTTTTCTCTGGATCCTTCTCTTCTCCAGGCTGGAAAACCCAGTCTCTCTCTGTCAGTCCTTTTAAGAGAGGTGCTGCACCTTCTGATCATCTTCATGGCCCTCCTCTGAAGTCATTCCAGGTACACTTCTTTCTTATGCTGGGGATCCCAGACCTGGATGCAGCAGTCCAGATGGGTTCTCACAAGAGTGGAGTAGAGGGAGAGAGTCACTTCCCTTGCCCTGCTGGCCACATTGCTTTGGATGCAGCCCAGGATGCATTGGCTTTGCTGGGTCATGTTGATCTTCTTGTCAACCAGCATCTCCAGGTTCTTCTCAGCAGGGCTGTTCTCAATCCGTTCTCCTCTCAGCCTGTATCTGAGCTTCATGGGATCTTCTTGTTGCTCAGCTGAGTCCTGGACTCCTCTCCCTTCCAGAAGCCCCATTGTTCCAGTGGCAGGTCTGTTGTCACCACACCTGTCCTGGTTCCGTACATGCAATGAATACTTAGGGAAACAGCCACAGCATCTGTGTATCTTTACCTAAGATAAATGATCTTAGGTATGTCATTACAGCTGGGTGCCAGTTAGTGAAACATCTGGATACCTTTTCTTCACCAACACTCCTTCAGGAATTAGCTGTCAGGAAGGTGGGATGCTAATTCCTTTATTTCTTTTTTTCTTCTCCCTAAGAATCTTCCTGGTCTGTGCTATTATTCAAAAAGGTGTTCTCACCTTAAACTGACATCTTCTCTTTGACAGCAGCCGCTGTGGGGTGTTTCATAGGGATGCATGAAACTCCAAAGGTTGATATCTCAGTGTGTTTCTGTCACTGCCATGTGGGACAGGTGTTTAGCTGAGACAATAGCCAAGGGGCTATTGGCAGGGTGTTTCTCCAAGCAATGGTGAAACAAGACTACTGAAGTAATTAAGAAGTTGTTTTACCACTCTGGTGATCCCTAGAGCATCTATTGCCATTTTCACATTAAATAAAACACATATTAAATAAATAATTTCACATTAAATAAAACACATATATCTCACATATTTTCATTCTTCAGAGTTCCTACCTGAGCTGATGAATAGGAACAAATTAATCCCAGTTTGATCCAGTTTAATTAAACCATCTCAAAGGTGTTGCATTGGCTTAGATGTTTTGATCCTGTTATTATTTTTATTTATTGCAACAATATACCATTCTTTGTCTGCCTTTTGCTAGAAATATGGTTATTTGGTTAAACTTTATATTCCTAAGTAAGAGCCCGGGATACATTAATCGAACAGTATTATTGTGTATGGATGGTGTAATTGAGGCTGGTAGAGATACTTGCAATATAGGTTTGAAAACATTTTCAGTCAGGCTCTTACTGTTCTGTTCCTTGCGAAATTATGATTGTGATAAGAATGTCACACCTGGAACATTTCTTGTTCCTCTCTTCTAGATTTTGTGAGCATACCTGATTATTCTTTCATTACTGCATAACTACTGTTATTACCTATTCTTTAATAAGTTAGATTGAAAGTACAAAATTATTTTATTGAAATATTTTATACAGTTTTGCAAAGATGGAAACCCTAATAATGAACTAATCATTTTGGCACAGTCATGCAGGTTAATAATTCAACAGTGCATTAGTTATGCCCATGTTAAAATAATTCCTTTTCTTTCATTTAGCAGAAAAGGCCTACTCTGGCCAACTTGGTACCTTTATATTTTTTCATATGGTTATTATAAAGCCTGTTGTTATTATAGTACCTTAAGTGGTTATTATAGTGCCCTTGAATGCCTTGAAATCAATACTGCATATTTACTTCAATAAAATTCAATTGGTTTTATTTCCATTTTATAGACAGAAAAGTGAAAAATGTCAAACCTGTAGTTCTGAGGCAGCCCAGCCTCTGCCCATGGATTTTTACCAATCTCAGTCTGTGACTTTGGACCACTCTCAATGCTACAGGACAGAGAAGTCAAAACAGCTTTTTATTTTGTTTAATCCTACTTACATGTCGGACAACACACAGCAAGTGTCCTCCCTGTGTATCGGGTAAGTTACTCACTTGCTGTACAAGCCAAAAGCAGAACTTTGTCATCTCTGAAGACACTGGTTCCTTTATCAGGCTAGTGAAGGTGCAAAGAGCAAAGCTGTACACCAAGAGTTATCCCTGTACCTCAGCTCTGAACAGGTACAGAAGCAGGTTCCTTAATCCTGCTTCTAGATTTTTCCCAGGGGCTGTTGCAGCTCTGTAGTCTGCCTTTTCTCCCTCAGGGCAACACAAGAGCTATGACTCTGAAGTTCATTCCAGTTGGATTTTTTATAGTTATTTTAAATCACTGTATTTCACAACTAAATTTAGGTGGCAAGTGCAAAAAAAGGTAAGGCTGAATTAACAAAACAAGTCCAAATATATTGTTTGATTAGAAACCAAGTATTTTGCTGTGTAATAAAATTCTTTGGTTAATGTTATTTATCCTATTTTTCAATAATATTATTTGACCTCAGCAACAAAACTAAAAATCTCATTTCTAAACACAAAATTGACAATCATAGCACTTGATTCAAAACAATAATTTTTAAATAAACATTTTTATTTAAGTTGGTTTGGGGTTTTTTTGGGTTTTTTTTGCTCCCCAGTTATCTTGTTTCAAAAATATTCCTTGGAATTTAGTTAAACTCATGCAATGTTTTGGTCTGCTCAAAAGTGCATATTTCAGAACACATTATTTACCAGAAAAACTTCACTCAGCTCAAATTATTTGAGGTGGGAGATCTCTTTCTTTGGCCCAGTCTGAACCCAGTAAGTGAATTATTTTGCCTCTTTTGGTACCAGTGATGAAAAAAGTGACAGTAACAATGCATACCTCTGTGGTGGGAGGGCAGTGGCTGATTTCTACAGCCAGTGTACCACCTTCTGCTGAAGCTGTCATCTGCAGGCAAGTGGTTTCTAGATCCATCTGTGCTATTTGTTTCAATCTGTTCTGTAGCTTCTTCACAGTCCCGTGTTTTATAGTACTGCCACAGTAACCTAATAAATCCTCTCTGCCTGCACAAAATCAGAGGATGCTTAAGTTTTAGATGTTGCTACCAACTTACATATTTTCTCATGGCTTTCAAGTTTTTTATTTTCTGAATTTGACAGGTTTTCAGCTCCAGTAGGAGGTAAGTATTCACTGAGGGTATTATAGCTCTATCTTCATTTTTCTGCATTTTCCTACTTCTCATCCTCTGTTCTGATTTTCTGTTTCAAAAATCAAGTCACTTCAGCAATTTCTTTGTAATGTATTCTCTGCAACCCTTGTTCTTCAACCTTTTTAGGAATTCATGCTGCCTTCTTAATTGACCTGTCATTTATGGACTGTATCTGTAATTCCTGGATGATACTTGGTAACCATTCTGAATTCTGATGAACAAAGCAGAAAATTTCAAATCTGCAATACTTCAGAGACAATGAGCTGTCTGCAGGCAGGATGCAATTGTTATTATTCAGGCTAGTTACTAAGCTGTCCTTGCTCATTAAACATGCACACATAACTGTATTTTGAGTATGAGTTTGATTTGGTCATCTCAATCTATTACATCAATGCTAGAGTTAAATTAATCTTTTGACATAGACAACTGCAATTTGAGATAAATTGGAATTGTGTTAGTCAAAGGCAAGATACTAGCATAAAATCCTGGCCTGCCTCATTGCTTAATTAGCTTTATAAATATGTATTTTTACAAAATTAAGATGATGGTTTTGAAGATCTTTGTTCTTTTTCGCTCTATGAAGTTGTAATCCAAGTTTATCTCTCTTTTCCTTCCTTTTTCTCATTCAGAAGTTTTACAAGCAGATCATTCTAAGTGACTGGACTTTAAAACCAGGTATGTAGGTGGGAGTAATTGCTTCTCAGAAGCTGAGATGCTGTGTGTGTTCCTGACATGCGCCATTTCTGTTTGGTACACAACTGTGACAAGTTTTCTGCCAAGCTTTGTATCTTAATGTTGCCTATAGCATCCGTAGTTATAGTATTCTTTGCCTGACTGAAGTTTTCAATAGTAAATAGGGCTGAAAGAATTAACATGTTAGGTTGCAGGCCCAGTTATTTTATTAAAAGCAAAGCTGGATGAAGAACCAACATATCCCTGAAACTCCTTCTCCTTAGTCATTGCACATGATCTATTAATAATAACCTTTGCTAGATCTATCTCTACCAGAATTCTCATTATTTGTCCTTCTCTCTGCCCTCAAAAAGAATATGGTAACTGTGCAAAGAGCAGCCGGTAGAAGATCATGGGAGGCACAGTTAGATCTCCCTTGGCGGCCCTCAAGAAATGGTTTTCTTGCTAGTGTTCAGATATTCCCATTTAAAGGATCATCACAATGCTATAAGGAGTGTCTTGCTGTTAAGCAAAACCCCAGGAATTATCCTTAAGCCAGATCAAGTCCAGATGGATGAGAAGTTTTTTTACAATGTTCATAACAGACAGCACAATTTAAAATATTGACAAAAGAGGCATATGTGGTTAAAAGGAAGTTGTTCTGTTAATCTGTTAACCAAAAAAGAAAACATCCTTCTTCTGTATTACCCAACCTGTTCACATAAGGAGTTTTTTTCTCAAATTCTCAGGAAGGCATTCTTTTCCTGTGTGCTCATGAACACCAGTAGATGCAGGACCTTCCAAGTCAACTGCATTTGTCTTTGAACTTATTTCCTTGGTGTCTCTTGGGTTTTCACTTATATGCAAATCCACCTCTCCTCTCCTTCCCCATTAAGTCTACACTAATGTAATAAAGAAAGAATCTAGCCCTTTATCTAGGAAATTATTACTGAATATCTACCCCCTTTAGAAAGACTAAAGCAACTTCTGGCAGGTCAGGTGCTATCCTCTGAACATGACTGCCTCTATTAAACTCATTAAAGGCATAATACCTTTCCCTGGCTCCCCACTCTCACAGCCTCTCAGCAAGTGCATTTCACTGTGAAACATCTCAGGCCATTGAACATTGCATTTTATTATCAACTACTAAATGGACAGATGTACCCTAGGCAAATAATACTCATTAAATGAGCACATGCCTTCCATTACTGGTTGTTGATTTAGAACAGATACTCTGTAAATCAGCCACTTTAGAATGGCACTCAGTGGGTTTCAGGCAGACAGTCTTGCAGCTGAGGGAACCCATAGCTGATGTTTTTGGGCAGGAGGAGTTATAAAGCCAAAAGACAACTGTTGAGAGGACTTTGGTGCTCTTAAATTGCTCTGTATTCCCTTAACTGAGAGATTGGTCAACATACAGAATTGGAGTATCACAGCAAACTATTCAGATCTATGCAGTTGCAGAGGCTTTAAGTGCAATACCCCATTTGATGGTTGAGGCAGAAATGCCTGTGGCTTTAGGTCCCCTTCCCTCCACAAAAGTAGAATCATACTGACTCACAGAAACATAAAAATAAAAGGATCATTCCAGCAAGGCATGCTATTGAAAAGGTCAACAAAATGAAATAAGTCTCATCTTCATGCTAAACCCTGAAAGATTTCCAGGTTCTCCTGTCTGTGAATTGAAGTCTTGGTTCTGTCTGTGACTCTGCATTTGTAGACAGATGCTTCTAGCAGGTGATTTCATTGTAATTCCTAAATCAAAACAAACTGGGAAATACATTGCTGTTGTGTCAATGTCTAACACTACACAGCATGTGTGAGTGCACAACACTTACTTTGCATGCTGGCATGAGTAGTGGATCAGACTACAGAACAATTACCTTTACTCTAAAATTGTGCCTTCTATTATAGAGTCTCCAGTTTTAATGACGATCAACTGTGACAAAGCTACACGGAGTGACAGAAGTACCAGAGTGAAATTGCTTTTTGAAAACAGAAAGCTTTTTAAAAAATCACAGAAGGACTGGAAGAGCCATGAGTGAGTTTTCTACCCTAACATTTTGGCATTACTCTGTGGAACCTTGTGCTATCAGCAAGGAATGAAAAATTGCAGTTGACATCTACACCTGGCATTTGTCTCCATTAACGATTAATGGAGGGACTCTGTTCTCTTGGCTTAGTCTCCACCTGTCAGGTACTCTTTAGGAGAAAAGAGAGCAGGGAGAAACCAAATAGATTTAGGCTTCCTTATTTTGAACCAGGTTTTCCACTGAAATCTATAGGCAAGTGTTATATTTGCATCCTTAAGGAAACAATTTCCTTGTGGCCCTGCCTTTCTCCCCTCCTTCAGACCTACTGTTTCATTCACTCATCTACTATGGAAATTTTCTGCCTGTCTTTTCACATCAGGAGCTAGAAATCAATTTTTATACTTGGTCCATCATTCAAAGATGATGGAAACCATGTGGCATAGCTGTGTTTTGATAGAGAGAGTACACTTCTATGTCTCTGGCACAGGAGGTAAAATGCTGCTGAAAGACAGAGCCTGAAGAGTCCTTCTATCTGCTGTGGGAATAGCAGCGCCTTGGTGGAGGTTCAGTGAAGCAGGAAAGCTGGAAGGTGGTTCCTCTGCACATCCTAGAGGAATATCCCACAGACTGCCAGCAGTGAGCCTGGTATGGCTGTAATTGGTTCCAGATTCCCCACCTCCTCCACAGCATAATGTCCAAGAGCTTTGTCCTGAAAGGTGGTGGGTTTTTTCTTGCATTGAGCAGGAATTGCTGCAACTTAAGAAGGCAAAGCAGAAGTATCACACCCACTAGCTTTTAAACGCATTGATATGTTATCCATAACATCTTTCTGGCATGTTAGGTGCACAGACTCAATGGCTGCTTGTTGTAGCTCCCAGGAGCACCCCTTAGCTCCTAGAATTGGAGGCACACTACAGCAGTAACCCAGCTCTCGTATTTTTAGGCAATTATCCACACAATGTAAACCTGGGCCAAATTTTTCCAGGAGTGCTGGGGCATGCTATGGTCCTCTTCCATGGCTGAGTTATAATTGTCCAATGAAAGGTGATAGTTTGCTCTTTCAGCATGGTCAGTGGAAATATCTTTGAAAGACAGCATAGAATGCAATAAAAGAAATAACAAGACTTAAGTCTGGTTCAAGGCTGTTGCTGAATAGAAAACCAAGAGAGTTGTTATAGCAACAGATGCAGGAGATTTTTCTTTTTTTAACAAGTGTATGCACCTGAATCTTGAAACCCTAACACAGCTGTAACTGTGAGAAAGTCTAAATGGCCTCTTGGCCTTATGTGTGTTTGCTGCACTTGCACTTCCAGGCTGACCAAAGCTGAGTGCCTGTATTACTGTCATTGTAAACCCAAGCTTTCAAGACTCATTGAGGATCCAAGCCTTGGATATATCAGCCCAGTCCATGGTCTTCTCTAACTGAGATGTGGTTTTTGGAATACAGTCATTTGCACAGTGCTCTGGAGCCCGTGTGGACCAGGCTTCCATCTGCCCATGAGTTGCTGTGCAGGCATGCCCTGGGTGAGTTTGCCTTGTTTTGCTGTCAGCAGCAGCATTCTGAAGATCACAGGGATTTAAAGCGGAGTGGCGGCTGCTGTGCCATCTCTCACCTGGCACAGGGCATGTCTAATCCACTCACTAATAACCAAATATCAGCTGCATGAGCCTGGATTTGAACTAGCATTCCTGCCCCTTGTAATGCTAACATAGCAGCTATTATAAGAGTAGGAGTTTTCCTCACACTGAAAAGAAGGAGAAGGGATTAGCACAAACAAGGCGTTGATGAATACATGTACTGCTAGAAGCCAACCAGATATTTGACCTCAGGTTCATATTTCTGTAAACATGTATCTTGGCAACCTATCATTCAGTTTCTCAATATGATGCAATAAAAGCCTTTTCTCATTCATCTCGGCTGCCTTGTTGTGTTATGTTACAAATGATTACTGTTAATTCTGTGTTTAATTGTGCTTAGAATAATTTATTTGCTATCCAGTGATTTTAACTGTTGGACATAGCAAAATATGATTGTTTTCTTTTTTGCTTCCTTCTGCTTCTCATTTGTGGATGCTGAAAGCAGCTGGACCTGTTCCATGTGAATGGAAATAATTATGGGCATGTACAACAGATTCATTAATCTCAAGAAAGCATCTCAAATGCAGCTACTCTTGGAGTACTCTTCATGGATTGTCTTTCCCGTCCTTACAAAATTCCTTTCTTTTAATTTGCTATCACAAACCTGTTCTCTGAGAATCTACCTCCTTTCTCTTGCTAATGGGGTTTGGAAGCAAAATGCGTTTCAACTAAAATTGGTAATGATAACATGTTTCTTAAACCTAGGCGCCTGTCCCAGACATTCTGGAGAAAAGGGAAGCCCTGAATCTTTCAAATGCAGTTGGAGCACTAGGACCATTTTGTACAATGTGAGCGCAAAAGAGAGCAATTTTGCTCAGTGTCATTGTCCCTTACTTTTTAAATATATTTTTCCTGGGTTCCAAATGCAGAGCAGTCAGGACCCAAATATTTTATTTTGTGAACTTTAATAGTGTGAAAATAATCCATGTTTTTTCTGCTAGACTCATTTTATTTTCCTCTTGGTTTTGCCTTTTTAATTCTTGTGAGCAATTTGTCAGTCAGACTAGCAGTAAACCTTGTTCCATTAGTGCCTAGAGGTTCTGCTTGCCCTTGAAGTCACTGTCAGATGATTCTGTTCAAATCTTACCCTCCAGAGCTCCCAAAGTGCTTGACTAGGAGTCCACATGAAAAACCAGCACAGGCCAGGATGCTGAAGTCAGGCAGCAACTATGAAGTGCACCATGATGGCTTTCAAAGAGGATAAGAACCATGCATCCAGCACAGCAGCAGATGTGTTGGTGTTTCAGCACATACACGTCAGCATACATATTTCAAGCAGTTGGTCATCCATGCCCTTTCAAGTCTGAGCACAGGGACTTGTGTACATAACCCTGTGGTACTGCTAATGAACTTCCCCAGATACACAGATGGAAGTTGCTCCTCCATCTCAAAATCAAAGCCGATAATGCCCGCATCATTGCCTTTTAAAAATACTGGGTTTGATCACATCAGGGAATGTTTCCAGCTTATCCATATTCAATTTATGTTACTTCTATTTCTTATTTACCACAAATACACTTGTCTGTATGAAAAGAAATGAGATCAACACTTAATGGAAGGAAGCTTTTGAGGATGTCTCAGCTATTGTTCACTGTTATCTGCCAAATGGAATAATGACAAAATAGAAGGCAGTGCGTGCATTTTATCCAATGTGATTAGTCTTCTAATGCTAAGGATGTAGGGAAGAACACAGTCAGCAGGTAAAATGCACCTCTGGGTAAATATATAAAGAGTGCAAGGCTACTCTGAAATACAAAAAACATACAAAATTAGCAGGTTTTCACTGTAGATTCTGGTTTTATGTATATATAGTACTTAATTACTTTGAGGGAGGACTGCAGTGAGACTGCATGGAGACGGAGTGTTGGGAGAAGCAATGCGATATGGTAAGTTATGATTGAATCTTTACACCAATTAGATTTTGCAAAGGTGCACTTCAGGCAGTAATCAGAATTATGAGAGGTGAATGGCAGTGGAAATTCAAGAATGTATTTATCTTATAATGCACTGTAGACCTCTCTGCACGACTGTCATGGTTCGAATCTAGTTGGAAATTAAGCACTCACCAGGGGAAAAAAATGCAGCCAAAACAAAAGTGAACTCAGTTAAGAGCTGAGTTGTATCTTCAACCCAGTGTTGAAGGGTGATTTAGTATTTTATCTGATTTCTGAGTTCTTCCCAATTTTCTATGAAGGGTTTGATGGTGGGAAAAAGTGCTTTCTGTTTGCTTTCATGAATAGGTCTCCAGTCTACAAACTGAGCCTCATTAGATGGATAGTGCTTTCACAGGCATGCCTGGGAACCAGACTTCATGATCCAGAAGGTCCATTTGAGGTCTATGAGAGTAAAAAAAAACAAGCCATAATCTACTCTTTGCATGTGCAGATTGATCTTCCTGTCTTCTGTTTCCCAGAGGAAATTTCTTGTATTTTCAATTTGTCACTATAATTAGGGCTGGTCAGAAATGTCTCAATTTTTAAATTATTATAAGTTGCTGAGTTGTTTTTAAAACATTCCTTATTTTTTTTTTCTTTTTGAAACACTCCAGTAGTAGTATTATCGATAATTATCAGCCCACAATGGAATTTTCACTTGAAAGAGAGACAGGCACAATATTAGATGTAACCTGGGAAATCAGCAGAATTGAAGTGTGGTGGAGAGGGGCCTTACACGGTGTGCTATGTATTGCTAGTGATTGGCCCAGGTACCTGCATACAGATTATTTTCAGCTGTGCATACACATAACCCCTATTCCTCCTAGTGCACCTGATCAAACTGAAAAGCTGTGCCAAGTCTTAGTTTCACATGAATTAAAAACCCTGCCCAGCTTGCAAACACTTGAGGACGTAAAAATTCTTGTTTGTTAGCAAACTTCAGCTGCCCTTTTGTGATCTGTAATCTTACCACTGCTTACAACATGTCACTGCAACATTATTTTGATTTGAAAAACTTGTTTAGGAACTGAGGAGTTTTTCTAGTGTCACAGTTCCAAAACTGGGGTATGTTAAAGGACAGTGTCAAAAACACACGGACAAAATTTCGTAGTTGTGTTCTCAACATTTTGAACTTTTCTGGTGTCCTTTGTGAGTAGAGCTCACTAGGAGATCATAAATAAGTTTCATAGAAACATTTGGGTTATTCATTTTCTGTTCTGTATTTTCAGCCTAATCCAAAGAACAGATTTGATCCACAGAGAAGAGAGTAGTGTTGGCATTAATTTCTAAATGAAACCTGAGGATGGCAAACTGTGTGTATATGCATAGATTCACAGTAGGAACTGGGGCAATAGACTATCTTGTAAATGGTCCCTGGTTAATATAATTTTCTTTAAAATGTCCCTTTTTCTCCATAACTTTGTCTAGGTAATATTGTGCAAGCAAGGAAAAAAATCAGCTATTTCAGTAGGGACACTCATTAATTTAATTGCTGTTGTTGCATATTTCCATATCAGCAAAGTGTAATCTGCGTTATTTTTCTGTTGTTGTAATATTCTTTCCAGTTCAATAGCATTCTTCAAGGTGAAAATCTCAGCTGTTTTCTGTTAGTCTCCCACCTAAAAAGAAGCTTTAAAATCAGTTGTATCAGCAGCATATTCTTGCTGGCATTGAGATTATATTTTCTTCCTCCTCCCTAGGTATCCTAATGCCTTTTTCTGTTCCCTGCCACAGCTCTACTCATGAACCGGCCAAGAAAAATTAAAGATTCCAGGCTTTCTAGCAACAGGAGTGTTCTAAACAAAGGAGATTGGGTATCCAAACAACTATGTGTTAGCAACAAAAAATCTTCCAGTCTGATTATGGAGATCTTTGCACAGATTTGGTTATGGCAGGATTTTGCACTAACTGACATGGAGTGAAAAAGTTATGTGGGGAAAAAAAAAGAGTAATTAATTGTTGATGTGAATGTAGCAGACTTCTTTCTGTTTCTTCACTGACTTTGGGACTTGAGAGTGTAGAACTTCATACTGTCCTAATCAGGATGTCAGGGGAAAGAAATTATTTAGATCTTTGTTTAGTATTCTGTAGAAGTGGTAAGTCCTACAAGAGTGTCAGTTAGATCCATGGACCTCTCCAGGGAAGCAGGAGAGCTAGGGAAGCATGATGATTATTTAATCCATACAACTGCTGGACAAGAACAGTTATATCTAATGAAAATGCTGCTGGGGTGATAGGCACTGTTTTCATTTGTCTCCAATTGCAGATGATATGTCCTGTATTTTTCCTCTTTGTGGGTGTTTGTTGCAGTGGGGATACTGCAACATGCATATATCAAACCAGGAGTCCCGTGGAAAGGAAATATATATGGACAGAGAGATTCTTGATAGCTGTTTCAGAGATGTTTATTTCCCCAGCCGCATGGCCAGGGCTCTGCCCAGGAACTGTTCCAGTCACGGGACCAAGGGTCCTTCTGCCCGCGCAGGGAAACACAAACCAGCCAATGGGAACGAGGCTGAGCAGGGGCAGGGAAACCCCGTGCCTGTGCCCTCAGGGCCCCTCTGCCAGGGCTACACGGCGGGGAGAGGAGACCCCAACACCTCACCCGTTTTATTTTAATAAAAGGAGAATGAATACAACTGGATAAACATAACAAGAACAGTTTCAAGACAAAACAAGCCACCCTCCTGAGTCTTTAAATGTCCAAACAGATTCTGTGGAACATCTTAGGGCTGACAGAAGGGAGACAGAACTCTCTGAGCATGCTTTGTGGGGAAACTGAGGCAGGAGAGGGTTTAACTTCTTCCCTCCCCCTTTTCATCCCCCACTCGGCATTGGAAAGGGATTTTTGGGGAAACAATTCGCAAAAGCATGGTTTTGTGAGGGAAGCCATGGATAAAAAAACGGATTGGGAATACACGGGGGGTAATAGGACATAGGGTAAAAGGGAAAGGTGGGATTAGGAAAGGGAGACTGTAGGGGAGGCTTACAATGGACATATTGTCTAACATGACTACGATTTTTTGCATATATACTGCCTTTTACAGGAACACCATCAGGCCCAGTGACCTGCGATGCTTGTAACCCTTTTCTCCCTAGCGCAATTTTGAATTCCACTACCTCTCCATCTCCCAAGCTTGGGATGCATTTTTCAGGGTTATTCTTTTTAATAGCAGTTCTATGCACGAATATGTCTTGCTGGTTGTCACACCTTGTTATAAAACCATAATTTTGCTTAACATTATACCATTTTACTATCCCTAAGATCTTAGGTACTATGATCTTTTCCTTTTTCCGAGTGGCTGCTGTTTTCTGTCTCGCTGCGTCTTTGCTCTCTCCTTCGCTCGCTCCCGTGTTGGAATTGTCGGAGCTGCTGGTGCCTGCGCGCTCTTCCCGGGGTCGCGTTCGGGGCTGCGCGGGCCGGGCCGGGCCGTGCCGCTCAGTTCTCCGTGCGTCGCCTCCTCTGGTTGCAGCTTCGCTGCCGCTGCCAGGCGCTGCATCCACATCTCGGCCGGACCCTGAGCGATGACCCCCCTGTGCCCTGCTCCAGCGTGCGTCTCAGCTGGGCGCGGCTCCGTTCTACCGCCATCGCCGCCAGCCGCTGCCCGCGCACCGCCCCTCTCAGTCGGGCGTTCCCGGGGCTCGCTCCACCACGCTCTGCACGGGGCCGTGTGGGCACCGCCGGGTCCCGCCGCTCCCGCTGCCCCTCGCTCCACCACCGACACTGCGGCTCGCTTGGCTCCACCCGCACGCGGGAACTGCCTCGCTGCTGCTCGCAGAGCGCTCGGTGCATGTGGCCTGGGCCGCACGGTCCCTGCGCCAGGCTTCCCTTCACCAGGACACAGCTGACATTGCTCAACAGTCTCGGTAACTAAATAATATTCACGAAAATATTCTTCCATCGGCATATATTTTGACTCCAATATTAACTGTGTCCAAACGGTTTTCCAAAAGCCCTTCGTAAGAATTAAATCCCAAGAAACATGGAAAAAGTTCTTAAACAACCATGCCAGGAAGTGTTTCAGTTCTTTTTGAGCTTGAATTAAGCTAAAATTTACAAATCGTTGTTCAAGAATCATTTTAAGATAAATGTCCATATGCGGCTCTGAGAGCCAAGAGTCTTCCCACGGTTCCTCCATAGTTTAGATATGGAACAGCAAAACAAAACCAAGAAGAGGAATCCAAAGTTTCCAGGGTTTACTCACACAAATCAGTCGCTTAGGGATCGGGGATCGTTCTGCTCACAATTCTCTACCATTATGTTGCAGTGGGGATACTGCAACATGCATATATCAAACCAGGAGTCCCGTGGAAAGGAAATACATATGGACAGACAGATTATTGATAGATGTTTCAGAGAGATGTTTATTTCTCCAGCAGCATGGCCGGGGCTCTGCCCAGGAACTGTTCCAGTCACCGGACCGAGGGTCCTTCTGCCCGCGCAGGGAACACAAACCAACCCATGGGAACGAGGCTGAGCAGGGGCAGGGAAACCCCGTGCCTGTGCCCTCAGGGCCCCTCTGCCAGGGCTCCATGGCAGGGGAGGGACCCCGACAAGTGTTCTTCTGTGACGTTGTAAATGTATAATTAATGCAGCATAGAAATGTGCACTAGACATACTATTAAAAGTTATCATGGCATTAGCTTTCAAAAATGAGTAACAACTTGAAGTTAAAGCTGTATGAAAGACTTCCCTGTGAGGAACTCCACCATACAAAGCACTGAAATTTATTTCAATATTATTTTATTAGACCTTTTTAATTACTATGGCAGATAAGCAGGTCTGTCCATTATCTTTGCAGAACATTTGTATTAATAATGTCACACAATTTGCAATGATTGCCACAGAATATTCTGTCCCTATTGGGAGCTTAGTTTAAGATGATATGCAAAAGCCAGTCATCTACAGGGCAGAAGGTTCCCCACTCTCTTCCACTGAGCTCCCAACTCACAGCTGTTTTTCTCAGCTGGATGACAGCCCTCCCTTGAGCAGTACAGCCAAAGGAAACACAAAAAATCCCTCCCTGAGCCCATCTGTAATAGTAAGTTCTGAATGCAGGCATGGTAGACAGAACGTTAGTGACCTTTTTTGTTTTAAGGTAATCCTGCTGATTATAAAATGTGAGACAAGGTCATTTGGTAATGCAAAACTGCACTTTCAATTATTTACAGGTACTTTTGTGGGTTAGGTTTTCTCTCTTTTTTTTTTTTTAAGATCCATAATATGAATCCCAGCAATTTATTTCAACGCATAACTTTGCTTCTTAGAGGGATATTTGTAGCTATGATAAGTGATGAAAGAAGAAGATATATTCTAGTTTACCCATCCTCTTCAAAAAAATTAAGCGTCAAGTTCTAACACTGAATTTGAACTTGAAGTAGCGACAGTTTCCTTGTAATGCTACAGAACTCACCGAAGCCCTACATGTAATGTTCCTGGTTTGGAGTGATATCCAGATTTATACATTTCAAGCAGGAGTGATATTTTTAGTGAATGAACTCAGCAAATAATTATTTATGGATATCATTTATGTTACGCTGTTCTGTATTTTATCTGTGGGAGATCCTGCCTCTGTATTCAGAACATGCTTAATGAAACAATGAAGAAATTCAGGGTTTGCAGTAGCACCACAAGAAATACCCATTTCAGCTCGTAATGAGATTTTAAAAGAACTGCTGGAAAGATTTCAGACATCTATATTGGCTGCAAACAAATTTTTGTCCTTGAATTATCTTGACTTCATTTAATTCAGGACAGTTCAATGTTTGCATTATACCTTCACAGCTCTCAGAATCATACATAGAAAAGGGCCATTAAGATCCATTCCACTCCCTCTTCTTTGCAGGTCAAAGCAGTATTGTTCCTTAAATTGCCTTTTTCTGTCATTTGCCTGGCCTTGGTAAAGATTTGTTAGGCTGATTTTTAAAAAGGACAGCTACAGGAAATGAGCCACACAGAGTGAAGATGAGAAGGCTTCCAATTCTGGAAGCTGATAAAATTGGGTTGTGGTATTCATGCCAAAATGTGGCAGGTGTCTCTTGAGAAGTACACTGGGGATGACTCCTCCTGGTAAGTGTAGAGTTGCAAGTAAGGATGTCTACTTGTGTCTTCAGGGCATGAAAACACAAGTATTTTATGAAACAATCAAGTTTATGACCTTAAGATTCTGCAGTTGTGCACTGTGAGGAATGAACAATCTTTTAGGATGCTAGTACAAAAGTGAGAGATTAGATTGAACTGTTAGATGCATCTGTTCAGGTTTTTTCTCTTGATCTCTGAGTCTTAGATACTATTCATACAGTTGAAAAAATGCAAGAGATTGTTCTCCTAATTTTAAAAGTAAAAGAGATTTTGGGTTTTCTATGAAAACTTGTAGGATTTAATTTTTGTCTGCTGACTAAAGGGAATTGCTTTATCTGAAGAAGAAGCTGGTAACTGGACAGCCAGCAGAGGAATGGTGGAAAATGGGATTTATGCAACTAAAGATACCCTTACTTTCTAATTCTATTGCAATTATTAACAAAATATGAAATATGAAGATAAATTAGCATTTACCAGAAATAACTAATATGGTAAGCGTTTTGCTCAAATATCTGTTTTAAAAAGCTCTTTTACAGCTCTTTCTGGCTGCAGTCTGTGGGTCTCATAAATAATTTGCAGGTGGAAACAGCACAGGTGTTAAAAAAAAAAAGAAGTAACAAATATAAGAGCTTGGTGACATTAGATGGTTTACTATGGTATGACTCAAAACAGATTGGATAGTTGCTGGTAAGACTGTCTTTACCTAAAATTCCCTTCTTTCCATGTGTTGTTTTATCATCATCATCATCATCATTTTAAATTTTATGAGCTAATTTTGAAATATTAGCAATGCTCTCCCTGCTGCCCTCCACCTTTTAAAGCCACAGTTCCTTCAATGATATGTTAACTATTGGCATCTTTCATGTGAGCCTTTTATTTTACAGTCTCATCCCATCTTTAAAAACTTTTTTTCCTAGATTTATGCATCCTTTTTCTTCCTCTTATCTGTAAATCAAGTGCCCCTGTAGGTCTTCATGGTCACCTTTTAGTTCTTTGATAAGCACTAGGAATGAGAAAAAACACTTAAAATATTATTTAAAATCATCACTTATGGCAGGCAAGATAGTGGTCCTTGAAATGAGCAGGGCTGCTCGTGGTTGAGAGTTCCAGTCCCTCAGCAAAACCCCAAGGAAAGCTCTCCACAGCTGAAATCCATCTGTGCAACTGGAGCAGTTACAGGCAGTGGGTACCTCATCCTGAGGTAACAGTCCTTGTGCTTACACACAGCGTATGTGCAGTAGGGCCACTTATTTTGAGTTTCTATCATCTGGAGAAACCTGGCTGCACGTTTGCTGAGTTCCTCTGTTTTGTCTTTTTTCTTGACAGAGGGATTGGCTTCCGAGAACAGGATTCACACCAGTCTGTTAGCACAGCACAACATTCCATGTGGCCACACATTCCTCCTCGCTGTTTACAAAAGGGTGCCACAATGAGTGGATGTGCTCATCCACTTCCTCTGAAATGCTGAGAAGAAGAGGAACCCTCACTCAGGTTGGACAGGCAGGAGATACAGCTCCTTGGTGTGCAGCTTCTGGGAAAGGGTTTGGAGCAGGGCAAAGGGTGAAATGAGAACTTGAAATTGAGGTATTGTCACAAATCCAAACCTCAGCACTGTACGGGCTGCTATGAAGGAAATTAACTCCATCTCAGCTAGACCCAGTACACGAACCTGGAATGTTCAGTCCACAAAGAAAATAAATAGATAGCTCATTCCCCTGACCTTGAGGCTATCTGTAGCCAGCTCTACAAACATCCCTGTGAGATCCCAAACCAACTTGTCAGTTTTCTCCAGCATCTAGGCCTGGACATTTTCTGCAGGACAAATTCTGCCCTAATTAGTGACACCTGTACAAACACACTTGACAGTGGGGTTTGGGTGGGACTGATTTCCTCCTGATGTTTATGTAGGTCATGAATGAGCAAGTAGCAACAGCATCTTTCAGTCTGTAGTGTGGTCTCAGTTAACTGGCAAGCTAGAAAAAATCAGGGAGAAATTTCTAGTCATAGCAGTCTGCTACTATGATGGTTAACAGTATATGGATCTGTGCAGTAAAAAGATCTTAAAGCAGCTCTTCGGAGAGGCAGTCTACTTTGAATAATTTTTTCTTCTTTTTTCTCTGTCTCCACAGGATGCCTTATATGAAGAAGCATAAAAATACTAAACACATGTAAACTTGTGAACTGGAAGGCTGCAGTTAGACATATAAGTCAGACCTGAAAATAAACCATTTAAAAAATTAATCCTGTGGGGAAGACAAAACAAGTGTAGAGTGACCACTGTCAGAGCCAATAATTTGCCTATTGTTCATATACCTGAACACCTGCTATATCCTGTTCCTGGGTTTCCATCAGGCCTGCCTTCCGTGTCAGCTTTCTCTCCAATAGACTTCTATGTAAGGGGCCACAGACAGGGGCTACTTAACATGAGGGCTGCTGGCTGTGTGTAGAAGGATGCTCTGTATTTTTTCTTCCCCAACATTTGAGAGGCAGTAAGCACTAGCTAGTATCCTGGAGCTCTTCCCTCAATTAATTACCACTCATTTTAATAAAATAACATCCCTGAGCAGAAAAGAGAACAGGGTTGTGAGGAACATCTTATTCCAGTGGCCTACAATGAGCTTTTTTTTCCTTCTTGTTTTGATATTTTTTAAGTTATCAATACAGCACCAGTAGCTTCATTACACCTCAATTTCAAGCTGCTCTCACTTCCACTGTTTTCTCTAACTCTTGAGGTGGTGTTTGAATAGGGCAGGATGAAGACTTACTCACATGGTTAGTTCTCTTTTTATATGCTTCAGTGTGTCTCCTGCAGAGGAATTAGGCAAGGCTGGAGGGACTGCGAACCAAAGCCAAGTGGTGATTGACCTCTGTTGCCTCTCCTGCTTTTGTCTCATGCTCTACCTGTGTCAAAGCATCTTAACTTCTCCAAAGCCAAGGATAAGCCTCCATCAAGAACAGTATTGCATTACTTTCTTCACCTGTAGCTTTATTATACAGGTGTGTCTAAACACCTACTTTTGAAGTCATATCCCTGACATGTTATGGTTCAGGGAAATGCCTTCTTCAGCCTGCAGTGGACTTGTGTCTGTTGCTTAAAAGATCCTCAGAGCTGGGAAAAAAATATAAGGGCTGGATGGGAGCTCAAAGGTGAAGTGAATTTTCAGAAGAAAGAGAACACTGTGATTATGGTCTGGAAAGCAAATAATTTGAGGTTAGTTCTCTGTATGTTCCTCTGATGTTGTTTAAGACCATCTTTGTGTGAGGAGGTGTGAAGAAGGATTGCTGTTTTTCTGGGATGGAAATGTGGTTTACTGAAGGAATTATGTGTCAGAAGTTTCCATTGTAACTGCACCAGTAAAGGGTGGGGTGAAGAGGTTCTCTGAGTTTGGTGGGTGTTTTGTGTTCCTTTGATCCCTTTGAAACAGTATGGGCTGATTTATTTGTCTGAACTGATACCAGTGGTATTCTATTTATCCATAGAAAAAAGGTGCAGCTGAAGCTGGCAGAGGTATAAAGAAAGCATTTCTGTTTTAAGCACCTGTCCATCAAGTGTCTTACCATAAATTCATTTCAAGTAGAGAGATCACTTAAGTGACACCTTTTCATCACTATCAAATTAGATTTGGACAAAAGATGTTGACATAAGACTCGCTGACTTTGCCATCACTTGTGAAGCACAGATCTTTCCTATCTCTGAACATAATTTAAGGCAATACAGTTGTGGTCTCAAATATAAAATATTTTGCTTTTATTAAAAAAAAAAATCTGAATGTTTGGATGTCAGCTGCTCCTTCTTCTGCTTATCACCTGGAGGAAATAGTTAAAATGGCTCTTGTGGGATGCTGATACTGATCTAAGGTGTCTTATAACTCCTTTTAAAAAAGGCTGGTAAACCTGACTAGTCTATCGATGAGCAATTAGTACTGTGCAGGATTCTTTCTTCACCTCAGACAGGTTTTTTTGACAAAATGATGATGGGACTGTACATAATAACACTTGAACTACAGAAGAAACTATAATTTCCTAAATAGGATGTGGGGACTACAAATGGCAGTCCAGAATAATGAGCAGGGATTAGCTAATTAAATTTTACCTGTGCATGCTGTATTCTGTCTCTTGTTCCTGTTTTATTTAGAAGACTCAGACATGGGTGAGTTGCTTTAGATTAAAATAAAAATTATAGTGCTCTCATCTTCAAACTCAAAAGTCATTACCATTTTTTAAAAACTTTTTCAAGGCAGGGAATTGCAAGATTACACTTTTGCATGTTCTCACAAGTTCCTTTCTCTTGGCATGCAAGCAAGTTGCCAGTCATCGTAAAAAATGTTTTGGCACTACCTTCCTGACACTTCTGTGTGGGAGGTGTAAGAAGAAATAGTGAGTTCGCTCTTTGCTGCAACCATTTTTTCAAGAAGTGATTTCTGAGGTGGAGTTGCTTTCTGAGAGCTAAGCAATGGCAGTTGTCAAAGATTTCCAAAGGAGAGAATAGCAAGAGTTATTAAATGGCCTTTTAAAAAATATTTATTTAAAATTTTTACTACATGATCAATAGCCTGTTGAGAACTGACTTATGTGCTGTGTATGATTCCTCTTCCACCCAACTCCAGCCTCCTAGAACCCAAGTTCTGTGCCTCAGATGCTTTCAGGGAGGCTTTCCTGACTTCTGCTTGGAGCCCCCTTTGGGTGGGGGCAGCAGGGAAGCCAGGAGAAGAGAGGAGTGATGCCCCAATCACAGCTGTCTCCTCCTCAATGACACCTACAAGCCCTCTAGGTTTCTTTGGACTCTGCACAAATCCTGCAAAGTTAAATGAAGAGTGGAGGGTCTCCACTTCTTCTGACCTTGTGGGGCCTCCCAGCTGAGTCTGAACTGCCTCTCCAGAGCCCCCCATCTGGCTTCCCCTCCCTTGTCCAGGCCAGAGGTGACGTACACCACATGATCACAAACACCCTGCCCCTTGTTTAAAAAAACCACCAACCCCCAGTTTGACCCCACTCCAGTCTCCTCTGTCCAAGGAGGTGTGATGCCTGTTTCCACTCCATGCCAGGCCTGTAAATAAGTAAAACCTCATAGCCCTGCCCCAGTTCCACCATTAAGTACAGCTTGGGATGACGCCACTTCCCACTTCATGGTGTGATTTTTGGAGTTATCCTGTGCAGGGCCAGAAGCTGGACTTGATGATCCTTGTGGATGCCTTCCAACTCAGGATATCCTGTGATTCTATGATTTCTTCTTGCTTCCTCCTGCCAGGAAGGCAGATATTTACAGAAACAGCCACGGCCATGCGTGTAACCCAGAGCATGACCTGAGAGCCCTTTTGGGATAAAGGCTGGAGTCTCCTCTGTGGCCTCTTTTCAGCAGGCGTGCCTCCTTACACTAACCCTACGTAAGGAAGGAAGCAGCACAGTGACACATTGTTATCATGGCTTGTGTAATGGTAAATACTCTGCTGTGTGACTAAATTACTCAGTCTTCCACATGGTAGCCTTAAGCAAAAAAAAGTAAAAAAACAATAATAAAAATAATGCAAGTCTCAAGAGGGAGAAGAAAACAAGTCTCTAAGAGGGACAGCATGCAAAACTTATTTCCTGGAAAAGAATGCTCTGTGTGCAAGATTCTTAAAGTATGAAGGTTTTAAAGGCACAGTCCCAGTTCTGGCATTGAGGAGTTGTTGGACTGTGGCAAGTTGCAACCCAGCATCACTCAAAGGAAACTTGGAGCCCTGCTCCAAGCTGGTGTGAAATTAAAAGTCAAAAGCCAGGGCTGTTTCACTATCTTGAAAAGGAATAAATGAAGAGGAGTTTGAATGCAACAAAGTTTGATATTTATGAAACAGTTAGGATGAAAAAGGTATTAGTTCAAAATCCAGACTTTTTTTTTTAAAGAGAAATACATTCCAATCCTTTTAGTTTATTAATTTTTCCTATTTAGTTTCTTCTGTGTCTTGAGGCCACATGAGCTTCCAATTCCCAGACAACAGGATCAGAATCACAGTCTTTTCTGCAACCCTTTCCCCTCCACCTGCACATGACATGTGTCATCTTTTCTCTTTTCTGCCCTCCTGCTCACTGTGCCCTTTTTCATGAGCTGCCTGGACACTTGGTCATTATCTTGCAGTCACTTTCCCAACAAACCACGTTCACCTGAATGAAAGGGTTCATCTGCAGCATCCAAAAGGGGAAACATTGGTACAAATATACATAAAAGCCATTTCCAAGGAAATGCAAGGAAATTGCTGCAGTTCTATTGAAACTAAATCTAAAAGATCACCCTGTGCTTGCACTTCACTATTTCCAGCTGCCTCATGCAGACACTTGCCCTCCTCAGCTGCTCTATGCTCCAGCTCCAGGCTGCATCTGCCAGACATGAGCTCTTCCCAGCCAAACTCACTCCCATGGATGATCTGCTCCCCTGGAAGGAGGTAGGCTTATTTTTCGATTCAGTTTTACTCTTCCAAGCCATATTTCCTCCCAATGTGTTCAGGCAGATGTGTTTCCACTAAATAAAGACTTGCTCTCCTTGATGGAGCTCAGGGAGTACTTCTGTTGCAAATTATGACCCATATTTGGGGTTTAACTATGTTATTTAACTGTTTCTACAGTTACCAAGGAGTTACACCTTCATTTTCCTCTGTTCTTTTCCCAGACATATCAACATTAACCTTTGAATGTGAAGTGTGTTTATATTCCAAAGTTTCTAGTGCATACCAGCTCAAAAATTGACTGAACCCCTCGTCCAAACAGCTAAATCAGAAAAATACATGCAGTTCATTACTAACTCTTACCACTAGGCATGATGGTAAGCAACTGATTTAGGCTGATTATTGTCTGATTTGAGAGGTGTTTGGGGCTTTACAGAAGGTGTTAATATTGAGGCTTGGGCTTTATTCGATGATGTGTTAAATGACTTTCAGGACGGGTATCATCCTGCATGAAGAAATTCTTGAGTCATCCCATGTAGTTTTAAAAATCTGAGGCTCTTTTGGGAAGAAGCTCTCTCTCTCACAGTTATGACAATACTATGCACAGGCAGAAAAAGTCAGAGAATTTAATTCGAACTATCTGGAGCTTTTTGGGACAAAATGAAACCTCTGTTCAGAAGTTGTAGCCTAGAAAATCACTGGTGGTGACTGTAGTTTTAATAAGGCTGTTTCAATAAGCCATTTTGCAGATTTAAATTAATTTCATATCCTTTTGACTGACCTGATGCCCTTTAAAAGTGCTTAAAGTATTTCCTCTGTAAGTGGACACAAGGTTGAGGGTTGGTGCTAAAGAGCATCTCTACTAGAACTGGAAGGGAATTCAGGTAATTCAGATGGTTATCTTTGCTTATGCCAGTAAAATATACATATAAATATACATATAAATATATGTATATATAAAATATAAATATAAATATACATATAAAAATACAAGTAGTCTCTTCATTCAGCTTTCAACTGGAGTTCAAGTGGCATGAGTATCCATCCACGAATATTTGTGGACTGAAAATTTTAATTATTTTTCTTCTGGTCAATAAGGTGAATACCCAGTAGGACCTGTGCTCATTCCTCATAGAAGCAAAGACGGCACAACAGGATCTGATGTAAAAATTGCATCTAGGCATTCAAGATAAAATACGATTCTAAAATCATGTATAAAAGCTGTAAAATTAAAATAAATACATAAACCCCACTGACAAAAATCAAAACTCTGATTTTCTTGAAATTACTCAAACCTTCTTCAGTGACATTGAGCCCAGGTAAGAGATAAAACTAAAAAACTGAGCTTCAGACCCTAAGGACACATTTCTAGCCTATTATTATACCTGTCTATTGTAGCGATCTCTCTATTCTACCCGTGCAATCTTTGCATGGATTCATCACCCTCCAGTGTTTCTGCTGATGAAGTACCTGTACAGCTGCTATTGTTAATTATTTTTGGAGGCATAGTCTGGCACTGCCATACATGCTGGAAAAACCTCAGAGCTCAATATCGCCTAGTAATTCGATGGCACTTTGCAACCTTTTTTGGGAAATCCATGTTCTCATTGTGAACAGTTATGCCATCTTAACAGCCAACTTTTCTGGGTTTGAAAAAGATCTGTGGTATATATTTACTTGTGTTAATTCAAGCTTGGAGAACTCTAAAGCCCACAGTTTAGCAACCACTTATTGGTCCATTCCATCTAGGACACTTGCTTGCTATGGAATCTAGGCAGTGGGGAAAAGAAGAAAATTTATCAGGCATATAAATATATACACACATATATATATATAGCCTGTCCTTGAGGAGACTTTCTTTAAAATTGTTGTTTAGTCACAAGTTAATAACAGTCCTGTCACAAGATAATGAGACAGAAACACTTACAATCCATTATTTGCATTGGACATAATGATTGGTAGTGCTGTTGCACATCGAGTGATCTTGTACTAGAAAGGTAATGAATTCACATCTGTCCTCTTCAGTGCTGTAAGCCATTTTCTGTGAGCCTGAAACACACACAAGTTTCAGGATGTCCAATTTTAGGGGATGGTAAGATCAACTCTCTAATGTGATTGAGTCCTGATGCTGCAGGACTTGTATGAGAAGGCATATCACTTGTACCAGGGTCAAATGCAAAGGACAGATCCAGTCTTTGCCAGACAGTTTATTGACACAGATGAGCTACTTTCAATCTTTGCTCAGAATGAGAACTGACAATTTCAAAGCATTTCTCTATGAGAGTTCCCTTTCTGGACTATTAGGAACAGCAGCCTCAAGCTAGCAGATTTCAGGGCAGATTAGTTCAATCTGAAGAAGATTCAGAGAAAACCTAGATTGCCCAGGCTGTCTAGTGAGCTTCTGAGAAAAATACAGTTATCTATTCCTGGTTCTTCTGAGACTCATTTCTTCTAATCAATTCTGGCTACAATGCTGATGATGCAGTGTTTTTCTGTGTTAATGTCTGCTAACTCATTATTGTTCTTTCAGAAGCTGATTTTAGGAGGGTGTGCCTAAATTTTCAGCATGCATTGGTGACTTCCCCTTCATTTCCAGAGTGCAATTTTACATGTTAGTTAAGACCTGAAAAGGAAGACTCTGTCAAATAAGTTCCTGTCCTCAGTTGTCAGTGCTTCCACTAATAACTTCATAATAAACTTCATAGCTTTCACTGTGGGAAAGAGGGATCCGGCCGACAAGCAATTCTCTGAAAATCCTTCAGCTTCCACTTCTGGTTTCAGGCTAGCATGCTTTAATTACAAAAGCTATCATTTCAAGAGAAAGGACTTTTTTGTAACTCTCTTATTTTGTAATTGCTGCTGTATATGCTGTTTCTGATACAGTTGACTGGATAAATGAAGGTAGCTTGGACATTTTAGTGAGGAACAAAGTAATCCTTGGTTGCTACAAACAGTACCTGTAGTTGCACTTGGGATAGATCTAATCCTTTGGCAATTATTAAGGGAATGAAAATAGACCTTAGCCTGGAGCAGAGAGGATGAGAAAGGAGTAGGGAACTGTGTAGTCCTGAATAACGAGAAGGGAGGTTATTTTCTTATTTGTAGAAAAAATATTTCTGTAGTCCACAAAGTATAATATCTCTGATTGAATAGTTTGTACCCTTAGCAAAAGGTAATTGTTTCAAATGATTTATGAGTAAAAGCATGGGTTTTGTAAAATTTTTATTCCTCTTAATTTCACTATGGTAAATGTTTTAAATAGGCTCTTCCTCATTACTGCAAACTCTTCTAAATTAAAAACCAAAAGTCAGTACATGTAGCTTTGCTATAATGTAGTTGCTTTATGAGGTACAATAGCAAAAATCAGACTGCATCCTACCCACAGTGTAATGTGGGGATGCATAGGTCCCAGGCCATCAGGAAGCTTGTAGTAGATCTTTCAGCACTGAGCTTCCTGCCTGAACTCCACAGCAAGGGTAGCACCATAAATATTTCAACAGAGACACCAAGAGGAAGCAGCACTTTATAGTTCTCAGAGCTGTGTTCAACCAAAGCCAGTTTGAAATTACAAACAAGATGGTTTTTAGGCCATTCTTCTAAATAACTACCAAATCAGTTCTTTTTCAGCGCTAAGCAGCCACCACCAACATCCATGGTTGTCTTTTTAGTTGCTTTCTTTCTGTGGTTGTTTTCTTGCCCTTAGATAGTCCTACCTTCATTTTGAAGACGGCACAATAACTGCTTTCTCTTTGCACCTTGCACAGTCGGGCCTTGAATTTATGATAATAATATTGACAGCAGTTGTAAGGATGTTTTTTAATCCTTCCTCAAGTGAGCTCCCTGCTGCACAGCAGCGTTCAATCACAAGCAGGACACAGTTGAATTATTCAGATCAGATTTCACATGCTTATTCAGTTCTGCCAAGGAGGCAGGGAACGGCATGAAATCACCTTAGCAGTGGCTGCTATGACCAGGAGTAAGGAGCTGAATAGGAAGTGTCACTCCAAGCTGACTATCCTGTAATGCCTCATAGAGAAAGAAGCTATTAGGGGCTGACCCTAGTGGGCTGAAATTCATCAGTCTGTCCCTTCTTCCTTCCCTATCCCTGTCTGGATTGAGACTGGCATAGGGAAAGCTCGCTTCCCTTAGGAGGTTGTGGTTAAAATTGCATTGCAGGTCTCAATGAGTACTTGTTCTATCTCTAATGTAGTCAGCTGCAGCACTCAGCCTGCCTAGGGCTGCGGTGGGATGTGGCTTGGGCTCAAAGGGAACAGATGTTTGCTGTGTTGCCTTGTGTTGATCACCTCTACAGATATCCAGCTTGATACCACTCATCTCTCATAGAAGGACTTGTTCCCCTTTTTTGCAGCTGGTGGAAAGCAGACTCTGCAGGTTTGATGTAATGTTGTTTGAAATACATATCTCTTCAACAGTCTTTGAGGCAGAACAGTAATTATTGATGTTTGTTTGCTTAACATAATAATCACATACAAAGACTGCTTATTTCCTGGCTGAACTTTTTGTTTTTTGGATAACTTTCTATGCTTACATTTTAACAACTGAGCTCATTTTTTCCTATGGATGATGCAAAAGATTAATAATTTATTTTGCACTCTACATGAAGTGGTTATGGCAATATACCTGCCTCAGGTGGGTGGTTTATATACTTAATCAGCCAACATAAATTGCCTTGAACACAGCTCACACTTGCTGGCAGCCAGCAGCAGGTGTAGATTAGATGACTATTTTGTCTCAGCTGTTCTAGTTTAAATTAAGACAATAGAAAATCAAATGTAAAGCAAGGCACAACAGTAGTGTGACGCAAGCTCAAAAGGTTTACACAGTAAAATCATCTGGGACCAGGTTCAATCACGTGAATTACAACAGTGATGAAGTAGTGTGTAGGACTTTCATTGAATACCAGTTGTCACTGTTCTGTTTGAAGAAACCATTTCAGGTCATAAAGTAAATGGTTCTTTCTCGTTACCTCTATATACTCACCTGCTGAGTTTATAGAAAACTGCATCTTAGTACCTATCCCATACTCAACATTTGTAAAGTAGGCTATATATAGGTTACTTGGACTCTACAGCTCTCCCTATTTGCTGTGTTCAGAATGACTGGCTTTTCTTATTAAAAGAAAGCCATGGAGTATTAATCTTTTTCTTCAATTATTATCGGAAAGACAGGTTTTCTTACTTCTCCTGTCATGTCTAACTACACTGAATCCCTCCTCTGTTTCCCTGACAAGGCAGGGCTCCTACAACCACGCTGCCTAAGTAGGTAGATGTTTATCCCCTATGTCTAGCCATTGTAATTTTGTGACTTGTGGGCTGTTTTCAATTCAACTTGACAGAGTAGGAGAGATTGCAAAGGCAGCTTGATTCTTCTAAGATTGGGAAAATTAGGGATACGAGGATCTGGTGGAATAGGCAAGTGCTCCGAGGAAGGATTTGCAGCATGGTTCAGATCTGACTTGGCACTCCCATGGGACAGACACCGTGTAAGGGCCTTGCCTGGCAAAAAGCTGCTGCTGGAGCTGGATATCAACCAAGAGGTACTTGGACATTCTGATTTCTGTCGTTCTGTTGACTTTAGTCACCCTGTTCACATGAGTCAGGAAAGAGTTGGAAACTGACAGATGTTCTGCATCCATCCAGTTAACATCTATACAGAGACAAACCTGACTCCAGTTTCCTGTGATTCCTCTTCCTCTCAGCCCGTTTCCCTAACGCAGGGTTTGGTGCTTGAGGCGCGAGCTCTGGCGTGTCCCAGGTCAGAGAGAGTCCAGCTGCGCTACTTCTGTCCATCGGAGAAGCGACTTCAGCATCAGGAAAAGGGCTGCTGGCTGAGCTAGCTAGCTGGCTTCATTGCAGAGGGAACATGGCAGGAGCCGATGGGATCAGCTCACATTAGCTCGGAGACAAAGGAAGAGAGAGGCTGTTCGGGTCTGGCTTTTAACAGGTTTATTGTCAGAAGTTTTGCAACCCAAACAAGCTGGAATCTGATGTGATGGGATGCGATGGGATCGGATTGATGGGATTGTGATGGGATCTCTCCTTGGAGCCTTGTCTTCAGTTTTATAGGGAATTTGAAAACCGCGGTGAAAGGGGAAAACAACCAATGAGTTACAAGCCAGAGGGAGGACACAATGTAACAACAAACACTGGGGGAAACTGAGAGGCGGGAGTTATAACAGAGAACCAGTGAACAACCGAGTAACCGAGAATTTTCCTGAACCAGGGGAGGCGGCTTGTACCCGGGCACTGCCCGGGGGAGTGCAGCTTAGGCTTCTGAGCCTCCCCTCGACCCACCCTCTGAGTCTGCCCCTTCGGGAAACTCGATCCAGGGAATGGGCTGGGATTGATTGGCATCACACTGCCCCAGCCCCGCAGTGGGCTGGGTCACCCCAACATTTCCCCTCTCTCAGGGAAACTGTGTTCTCTCTTGCCTCAGGGAGCTCTGGTGTTTGTGGGACTTAGGTTTTTTCCTCAAAAAACTTGCATTATTCAGAAACCAATAATAAATACTGCTCTCCATTGCACTAGAAGAAAAGGTCCTGTGCCCTGAGACCTGTTATTCCATTCCCATGACCAGCACAGATGTACTTGAAGTTCTCTTTAGTTTAGCACTATTCTTTGTTTTTGTCATTGCTAAGGTATTGCCTGTGTATCTGTGCTGTGTAGAAAGAGCAAGGAGATTAAACTTGTAGGTGGCAGCATAAAGATGTGTTGGAAAAGTCAGTGAAGAAGGGTCTAGAGTTACATGAGTTAAAGTGCTGAAACAATATGTGAAGATAAATAGGGGGAGCAAATTCACAGGGTAAATATTTTTCCCAGTTATAATTAAATGCAGATGAAGGTGTTTAATATTCAGATGCTGTGAAAGCCATTTGCTCATCGTCATGAATGGCATGTATTTGATAAGACAAAATAAGCACCTCATCCTCCACTGCTACTCACGCGTGCACAATTCTTCCCATTTAATTCAGCAAGACTAATTATCTGAATTACTGACATTAGCTTGAAGCTATGGATTTGCAGATTGAGTATTGAGTCTCTGGCTTTCAGAACAACTTCTTTAAAGGAATTAGTCATGTCTAAGTACAACAGATCTGTCAAATTGCATCCTCTGGCTTTGTCTGATGTTTTGGTTGCAAAGCCAGCCTTGTGCAAGACTGTCCTCATGGCAACAGACAGTGGTTATTCTAATTTTATGGCTCTGACAACCCTAAAATGGCTCATAATGGTTGGGCAGTTACCTCACTAGCTGACAGCAGGTGATAGCTGAGAGTACTTCATTTTGCCTTCCACCTCACTGATGGGCTTTGTCATCCACACTCCAGGGATATCTGCTGTCTATCTGCAAACCAGCTCCTGAACTACCCCCATTTTGGTTTAACTTGCCATGCAGGCATGAAAACTGCAGTTAATGCACAGATAGATCACGAACCCCTGCCTTGGCAGCAACAACATCAGTTGGAGAGATGGGCAGAAAAGAGCAGTGCTTCAGGAACGGGTTCACAAGTGGTGCGGGCATCACTGCCTGCAGAGCTGCAACTTCTCTGGGACCAGCAAGGTGCTCAGCTGGAGCAGGTGCACCCTTGGAATTTTACTGCATATCCATTTAAAATAAAAGGCAATGCTTACCCTTACAGTCCTGCATTTTGCTATAAATTGAAGACTTTCAGTAACTCTTATCGTGTCTGTGCTGCTACTGAGGAAAATAGTGGAATGTTTAGGGTCTGGAGCACTAGCTTATCCAAGGCTGAGCAGCACAGGGAAAGGGGGCAGCAGGGACAGGCCATGACTGTGTTTAACCAGTGAGGTCTTTAGTCTATACATCACTTGTCACCCCTTATCTTTGAATGAACTGTTCATAATTAAATAGTGTGACTAAAGATGTGAAATCCTACATGGCAAATACTGAACTTGCACCTCATTTATCTCTTTCAAGTGTTTAATGAATTTTCAGCTTCAGCTAATGAATAACGGCAATTTCAGGCCCATTGTCCTATGCAGGGAAATTAATAATGACCTAAGGATAGTTTCATACCTAGGAGCATGGTAGAGATTGCCAAAAAGCCAGAATGTGGATTTCTTGCTAGAAGATCCAACATTATCTTTAAATTTGTTCCAGTTAGAGTACAGTCCATATTCAGAAAGAATCCTGAAAGCACAACATGCAGAATCTGCTCTTTGGGAATAAAAAGCGAGCAAAAATTGCCTTCCTTCACCTACCCTGCCATTAGGTTACCATACATTTTGTTTTCCTCAGCGGGTCATCTTTTTTCATGCAGAAACTTTGGCTAAGGTTGAAAAAGCTTTTAATTAGCATTATATTAATAACATATAAAAGAAACATGGAATCCTAATCTTTTCTTCAAAGATGTTCTGCAATAAGGTACATTAATGAATAGGAACCAGGAAACTTCCAAGGTCAAGAACTTGGCATAAAGAACATTTGTCACCACCATTTTCTTTTTAGAGAACGAGCTGTGAATGTTTCCACCATTTCCTTCCTCTGTGGAGTAAGAAAAAACAACATACAGTAGTAGCTGTGGGTTCAGTTGGTTTTGGCACTCAAGACCAAGTACAAAAGCTTAAATGAGGAAAGCAAAGCATAGACATGAATGGATGTGTACCACAACACCTACTACTAGTACTTGAAAGAATGGAAATGCACTTGCACTAGAGAAGTATACCTGAAGCAAATGTGCTCTACTTCTCTCACCCATCCAAAGTGACCAATTTTCATTTCTCACTAGCCTCTCAAAAATGTAGCTAAAGGAAAATACTGAGAAATAAAAGTGTGGTTTTCAGGCACAGAAGCAGGAATGTACATCTTAAAACAATTGTTTAGTCAAAAAAATGTTTTACCTGAAAACACTAGGCGTTTTTAAACCCAACCTGCTAAAAGTTCATGGTTGGTTTTCTTCAACTTCTTATTGAATTTACCATGACCTACATCTCAGTTCTACTTATGAATATAAAATATGCAGTATTTATACAGAGAATTAGTTATTAATTTTGGGTTTAAACCTAAGTGGGATGAGATAAAGTCATCTTATCAAATATGTAATGGCAAATACATAACATGTCATATCCTAACATGGCCAGATACGAGACGTGTAGGATTTAATAGCTTGTTGCTGGAGGTGAGTCCCAGACTGCTGTAGTAGCTCCATGTAAGGTCTGATGTTGTTGCTAGAAAAGATGAAATAAATTTATTTTAGAAAAAAAAAATCACAAAATTAATTTAAAGATCCTGTCAACAACTGCAGTCTTCAGATTTGCCAGCTTTTGCAAATATTTTCTTCTGGAAGTACAGCCCCTGAGCCAGATTCCTGCATAGGTTGTGTAGGCTTTCCATTTCAGAGTTATCACTAATCAGGGACAAAAATGTTGAAAAGAATTGTTCTACTTTATCCACAACAGTTTTTGTAACTTCTAGCTTGATGCTTCTTTGCTACTATATGCCTTCTCAAAAACTCTGGATGTCAATTCCTGTCACATTAGCAATGGGAAGTTTATTTCAGTCTGGGAGTTAACTAGCCTTGCTTTGAAATCATGAACATACTTCAGTGGGAGTGCCTGTAAATGTGTTTATGTAAATGGCTTTAGTCCTGTCATACGACAATCATTAGGATTATCCTTCTGGAAACATAACTCATCCTGGAGTCTGCCTGGCAGCTGCTGTGATCACAGCCATCAGGCACATGGATGCACAACCAATAATTAGAGACAGTTAGGGCTTTTCTCTGTGAGGAATTTTTCTGGTGGGAAAGTCAGTGGGGTTTTTTTCAGAAAACTGAATAAACTATCTTCAGGTAAATTTGTAATAAGGCAGAAGTGATTGCTGCTATCCACCCATATCAGTATTAGAAATTGTGAGGGAATAACTGGGTGCTTCCTTCCAGTTGCCCAAGGGCACTAGCTGAAGGCTCAGCAGGAGGGAAGGTAAATTACGGCTTTTAGCTATTCTCTCCTACTTTGTTTCTGCTCAGAGTGAATGAAACTGATGTCACCTTTCAGGTGGAAGAGTCCTGGAAAACTCACTCTGAGACTCTCCAAGCTAAATTCCTATCTCATAAATAATAAAAGATCTTTTCAAAAGCTGTGTTTCAAAATGAAACTCATTTTCACAAAGAAAGGTACTTTTAAGTCAATAAAATTCAAAGCATATTCAATTCAAAGTATATTGTGAGAAGTTCGCCCATTTTCTTATTGGCGGTTTCAGTCAGACTGACAGATGCTGTCTTAGTAACTATTTTAAGCACTGAAACTGTATGAGTTTAGTTCTACCTGCTCCTGTCCATTTTTAAGGACTGCAGTATCTTCACAGGAGAAGTGTTCCACAGGAATGCATGTATTGTGCTTGTCCAACTGAATCATTTAGTAATTTTTCCCTAAGTTTGACAAAAATTTGTCCAAAAATTGTGTCCAATTTTAGCACAGTCCTAAGCAACTTCTGAGATTGTGACACTTCATTTCATGTACTCCTGTGCTGATCTATAAATACTGCTTTTACCAACTGCTATGTCTCATTCTCTGTTTTGTTCTGCTGAGGCTTTATTCCACACTGGATACAGTTTTGTTACTGAAATAGATGGAGTTTTTTATCTTTTATTTTTCTCCTCAGGAATTGCTTTCTGTCTGCTTTTTAAATCAACTCTATAGGAAGCAGTTTAGCTTCTGTGGACTTTTAAAAGGATATATATTCTTTAAGCTCTTAATGAGCTTTTCCAAAACATACTTAAAAAAGAACCCGACACAATAAAATGACCACATTTAAATAACTGTTAAACTTGGACAGTTAAAACAAATCTTCTCTAATTTTTCAATATATAATTGGGTTTTTTACTGTGTCAGGTTATGACACTATAAACCAATTGTCAGCAGTGTTGTAAGGGTCAGTTTTACTTACTTAGGTACACACATGCTCCAAGTCTACGAAATGCTCTGTTGAGAAACCCCATCGTACACGGCTACCGAGGGATCGAAGGCAAAAGGGTCCAAGTCCATGTAGTATTGTGCTGTTTCTCTAAAAGCTGCCCATGATTTGCTAATCTGAAGTAGATCAAATGAGAAAGGAATATTCTGAGCTTTGATACTGAATAAATACCGTGTGTGACTACTGAGCAGCTTTGCCCATGCTGATAAATCAGAAAAGTTTCCTCCCTTGACCCAAAGGATTTATGTTAATTCCAGACCCGTGCTTTCTTTTTCTCAGTAGATGCTGCTTCCTCTTGAAGGAAGAAAATACCTGTTCAGCCACAGTGTATCCCCACATGTTCTGGCTGCTTTTGGAGTCCCAGTAGCTCGGAGAATATGGTATATGTCGTTTGAGCCGTATGAATTGATTTGCTGATTCTTCTGTCAGAAAGGGTGCTCCAAGGACACTTGAAACAGAAGCTGATAAATATTTGTAATATCAGAAAAATATTTTAGAATGTGCACTTCAAAAATACGCTTATACCCACAGAACATGGTTTTGAACCTGTAGTTTATTTAATAGAAATCAAAGATGGTCCTACCTTAGATTCTCAGAAAGAAACTTTTTTTTTAAGGCCTGAAGTTAATAAAACAGATGCTCTAAATCATTATTTTGCTGTTGAATCTGAAGTAAATAAAGCTACAATGTAATTAAGGCACTAATTTATTTTTAATGCAAAATTTTGTTACAAAAATCCTCTTAGACTGTAATTGCCCTAGTCTCAGGCGTGCTCAGAACCTAAAATTTTTTAAAAGAACGCAAACCCTATGAATTTATCTATGGTTTCTGAACATCCTGGCTTATATGTGATATTTATTCTCATTAGTATCAGCATAGAAATTGCATGCTTGGAAATTATTTTCTGAACAGAAGATACTGCACTTCTAATCTCGCTATTGCATTGATTCAGATAGCTTCTGAGGTCACCACAGATGCAGAAGTAGTCCTTGCAGATCTTGAAATAAATATTCTTCACAAGAAAAAGGTCAGAATTCCTCTTTAGCTTCTTATGAAAGGCTCTGGTACAGAAAAAAATCTTTTCTTTTTAGTCTCGAGTGTTTGAGACATAAATTAATTTTGAGACATTAATTTGAGGCTAAAAGAGTCCAAAATAGTATGTCAGTCCGAATCACACAATTTTTAATGAACCACTTAAGTTGGAGCTCAGATCCATCAGCCAAGCTGAGGCCAGTCTGTAAACAGCTGTGCTCCAATTTAGTGAAGTGGGTTTAAATGGACACCTGAGGGTGACCTGCACATACTTGAAACAGATGGGCCAAGAACTTGAGTCCTTGTCTATTATGTCTTAGAGTAGGAGCTCAGCAGGGCAAGCTATCACTTCACTCACAGGTCTCCAATTCCCTGATTCCTGAACTTCTAGGGGGAAAATCTATCAGTGTTCAGCTGAATCCAGTTCACTTGTAATTATTGCTGACTTTCCTGATCATCCACAATATCGTTGCTCTTTAGTTTTTTAACTAGAAGAAAATGTTTGCTGAATGCATATAGGTGGCAGATATGTGAGCTAGAGTGTTTGTTGCTCCCTTTAACTTTGTTTCTTCTCAGTGCCAAAAGAGCTTAAAAAGAGGATGAGAAAAACCTTGTTTATAGAGTAATGAATAAAAAAAAAAGTGATGGTGGTTGTCATCTTTGCTCTTAATATAGATGCCAAAGAGTACTTTAGAAAAGTTACTTAGCAAGCAATGACAGTCCCAGTAATTGCTTCCTACTTCAGTTTCTTCATATTGCAAATTACTATAATCATAAACTGGAGGTAGAAATTTTAGGGTAGGGAATTTTCAAGGAATACCCTCTTCAAAAAAGTTACCAACTGCATGGAAAAAAGTAAGTTCAGACATTTCGTGAGAAGACTCATGTGTGAACTGCTCTCTCCCTTAGGAAACACAGGAATAGCAATTTCTGTACTTCAGAAAACAAGATTCTGGCCTGGGAAAGAAGAAAATATATTTCATGCATATGTCTATTAAATTGCTATACTTGTATTCTAGAGCTGCACAAGAGAAAACTAAGCTTGTGCCAAATTTCAGTATTTCTCTGGCAATTTACTATTTTCCAATAGAAAAATCTATGAGCTTTTAATTTCTCTTTAGTTAATGTCAGGATTTCTTTTTATACTAAATATTTTGTAAGCTCATGATTACATTTCTGGATGGAGATAACTGAACTGGGATCAGAAACTGACTCATTAACAGGCTACACTTTTCTTTAAATGTATATATAGTTAGTAAGGGCCATCAGACATTAAATTTTACCACCAATATGTGCTCTGGCCCTCCAGATTTAAAGTAAGCTGCAAAAAAAAAGATCATTAAGCAGCTATGTTTCTTGTGGTTTTTTTTCTTGCTGCCAGCATCTTCAAAAATGAGCTTGTCATTCCTCTAGTGGGACAGTGAGGTGTTATCTTGGCTACTGTGGTGCAGAGAGCTCCATCTTCAGGGTATTATATGTCAATTTTAAATATATAGTCTGCTCTGGCTGCATCTGTATCCAGTGAGAAATGCCACCCCTAACTATGCGAGGTATTCACTTTGATTGAAGTGCACTTGCCTGCTCTGAGGAGAGGCAGGTATGCCAGCTCTGCTCTTGGCTTGTCACTGTTGACACCCAGTTCTTATTCTTTTCTAGCTGCTGTTTCATCTCCTGGGAGCTGTCTCTGCAGGACTTGTCCCCAGCTGCTGGGGCACTCCAAAGATGCATAAGTAACAAAAGAAAATCAGGTAAGTGCCTTTATATATCAGCTATTCCTTCAGGCTCTGCTCATTCTCTTTGCCTTGCTGTAAAGATCACTATAAGTCTCTGAACATGGCAAGCTTCATTCACCTCTGGAAAAACTCTAGCGAGATCATTTCTAGCAAAACCAGAATTAGCCCTGTTGGTCTTTCACTGTGGCTGCACAGACAGACAGGGTTGTACATTTGCTTCTGCTCTGGCAGAGCTCAGATGAAGGAAGGTCTTTACTTAGCTCTAATGTAGACCTGGGGTCATCAGACCAGGTGTCTCCATCTAAGTAGCCCCTCTGAATACAACGCAGAGTCTCCATCAAATGAGCAATATCTTACCTCAATTTAAGTTTCTCAGACTGGGTATAATTTTCCCCCTCCTTTCAAACAGCTTAGCAAAATATTGTGGAAGGGTTGGCTTTATAAACACAGACTATTCCTGAAGGGGTGCATCTTGTAGGAGATTAGCATACCAACCAGGAGAATGGAATTTCAGAGCACCTGATGTGAGACTAGATGGAGTTAGGAGCAGATGGGTGATGTTAATAAAATGGCTCACAGTGCATAAAATTGAGCTGCAAAAAGATGAAGTATTTCAAGCTGTACTGAAACAGTTAACCCACTATGAAGAGCAACCAGACACATTTTATGTTAATGGTTTTATTCAATACTGTTTTCCTCTCTTAGATAAATACGTGTTTTGAAAAGCACTGTTAGATGTAAATGTCCCAGTGGGAAAACAGGAGAAATGTGTGTGGAGGGTGAACTATTGCCAAGGTTGTATCAGCTGTTACCACTTAGAGGGTTTCCTTTCATTGTCTCTTTAAGATTCACTCAGTGTTCTCATATGAAAAACAAATTATAGAAAAAAATCATCTGGTTTAACAAGCAGATGCTTGGCTCATGTAGTCATTGCCTTCAGCAGATAGTTTTGTCTGTCCTGTGCACCTAAAGACAGTGTCCAGAGGGAAAACTGATCGTAGTCATTATTGCTACCATGCCTTCTGAGCATCTAATTTTGGATTACTATGATCTGAGACTAAACTTGAGAGGAGATGGTGGTACAGCCTTGTCATCTTTGTCAAAAAAAAGCAAATGTGCAGTTAATCCAGCATGGAGTATATTAAAAAAACCCCAAACCAACAAAAAAAGTCTGATTATGAAAAGGCATATCAAATACCTTGAATGTCGAAGTAATAATAAAAAAGTATCACAGTATAGCAAGCAAACTGCACTCAGAATAGAAAATCAACCTGGATAGATCTTAAGTTACTGTGCTTTAAAATCTCTTCATGCTAGACTTGAATGAAAGCATCTTGTGCAAGGATAGATTACTAGAAAGCAACATATTCAGCTGGCTGCAGCCACAAAATCTTCCCAGGAAGACATCTTTTTCTATCAGCTGAATGTGCAATGATCCACTTCATCACACTATCAAAAACGTAAGTATGGGATTAAGTTTTGACACATTTGCCTGCTTAGGGACCTATTTAATTGATATACATTTTCTTTTGTAAAAGTTAAGTAGCATGAGCCATTGTGAGCTTAGTAGTCTGGGGAGCAGGCTGGCCACCATTTGCACCTCTAATGGCAGAGTTTAATGATAAGGAGACAAATCTTCAAACTTGCCTTAATATAGGGTATGCTTCTCCTTCTCCCATTCTCTACCCCAAAGCCTTTTTTTATCCAGATCATTAGTATTGTATAAGTGGTGAGGAGCAACTTCTAGGCTTAGGACCAAAATTTATCCCTGGTGTGCATCTACCATAGGTCAAAGAGGTTCATCTCTAATTTGCTATGATATTTGCAAAGAAACTGTCAATTATTTAGCAGCACTTCAAACACTCTCTGTGGACACTATTGTTTCTCCCTAGTTTCTGAAGACTTGCAAGTTTCTGACAACCTGAAAACATATTGCTTAAGTTAATATCAATGGAATTTAAATGTCAAAAGTTGGCAATTGCTCTGGCTCCCTTCTTCTAAGTCTAATAACTCTTCTTATTGTCGGCTACGGTGATTCTCTGGTCAAATGTCAGCTCATGGAGAAAAGACTGCCAGCCTTATCAGTTCTTTAGGACAGAGCTCGGACAGAGGCTAAACTTGGACAGAGCTAAACTTCAACCTTGCTGAGGTGGCAGGTGCTGACGTGTTGGGAACTTTGAAAAAGTAAATCAAGTCTGCAGTTCAGTTGTATTTCCTAAGGCTAGAAATGAGCCAGAATGGACCACCTGCCCACCATGTTTCAGCTATCTAACTTTCTACATATAAATTCACATGGTCAGACCACAGGACTCAGTCTGAGGACTCAAAATACCAAAATTACCACAGTGCAACAGTGCAAATGCTGAAAAAAATGTGGCAGCAGCTGCTTCTCTCCTCACTCAAGTATTTCTCTAGATTATGTGGCATTCCATGGAAATCAATATGTGGTTATCTGTCAGTACACTGCATGCATGGCTGAATTGCAGCAAGGATAGACTTGTGGATCCTGCAGGACACCTCTGGCCCACATATCAACTTTTTTTCAGTTGAAATGTGCAATTATATTAAAGTCTAACACCTGCCCATTGCTTTATTCACATTATAAAAAATAATGTTTGTATGTACATAGGCTTTGTATGCTGGAGTGTTTGGATGGTAAGAAGCCTTAGAATAGAATTAAATCAGTCAGATTTGCTGTTGACAGCAAGATTTAAAGTCGCTGATTTTTAAGTGCGTCAACTCTGTCCATATCACCCAGTCTTTGGAATTTTGGTCTCATCTGTTTATTTTTAAAGCTTGAATTAAAGTAGTTTTTATTCTTTGAAAATTCTTAATTTTACATCACAGGACAGAAGAGCTCTCTGGTTCAAGAGATGTCATTAGCAATCCTTAGAGCTACAGCATCAGCCTCATTCCCTCATCAGCAATGGCAGAGAACTTACAGACACTTAATGCAGAATTAGCTATTGAACATATTCAATATGTGTGATGATGCCACGGGTCAGGGCTGTTGTCAGGTATGGGGAAATAGCAAGGTGATTTTGCAAAAATCCTAGATAATCCTAGGGAAGGAACTACTTCCACTGCAGCAAAGTATTAGGAAAAGCACTGGTCAATTGGTCCACTCAGTAGGTCCTGTTGAAATTTGCTTTCTACATCCACATGTGGCTACCAGTTTAAGCTCGAGTGAATGGGCAAAACACCCCCATCAGACACCTGAGAGACTTCAGCAATTATCTCAGTGCCAAGACATCACACTGGTACCCCATCCCTTGCTGCTGCACTCTCCAGAGGCTAAAGGAAAAGGTCCAGAAAGCTTATTCCCAGAGGTGTGACTGTGGTTCTACTATGAGGAGTGATTTATAGCAACTGAGCTGAAGGCATGAAGAAGAATAAGGTTCTCATGAGAACCTTACAGTCTCTGTTTTACTTCACCACCACCTTCATTGTTGCTGAAAGGATTCACAATTAATGGAAAACTGAACTGATTGTGATCAATTAAACGTTTAAGAGCTCATTAAAAATTAGTAATAAGTAGTTCTTCATGTCTTTTGAAGAATAGAAACCTGGGAAAGTGGGTAAAAAAGACAAGAGACATAAAGGAGATGAAAGTAAAGTCTTCTGAAAGGAGGGGCTGCAAGCTGCTCCCAGCTTGGCTTCAGGTGACACTGTGTGTGTTATAATGGCCTTCAGTAGAAAGGAGGTGAAGTTCAAGAAGGTAGGCAAGTACCCAGGAACTGTCCCAGTTCAGGTGCACAGCAGATCAGGAAGGACAAATAAGGGGAAAAGGTTTATAGGTGAGCTCAAACTTGCAGAAGAGACAAAGTCCCTTTCCACCTCCTTATCTCCCTACAGAGTCTCACTGAAGCCAAAACTCAGGTTCATATGTCGTGGAAGTGAATTCAACGCATAAGAGAGATTATGCCTGTCTGTGGTCCCAATTCACAAAACCTTTTTCATTAATCCACAATTAATCATTGGCTAATTATGTCTCCCTTATTTTGCCTTAGCTATTCACATCATGTATTTACTGCATGTGTGTTGGAGCACTCAAATCTAAGAAATGCTTTTAATGCATGCATGTGGATGGAGCATCTTGTCAAGATGCAGGCAATCACTAGGGAAGTCAGCTGTCACTGCCTGCTTCAATTTTGTGAGAAACAAATCAATCTTGCAGCATGTGGATCACTGATCATAGACTGTACCAGTGTGTGCTGCTTTGGGAAGAGCATGTGGTAACCCCGCCCCATCCATTTTCTCTCTTGTCCAGGTTTTACAAGTTGAGTCTTGATTGTAGGTGCCCTGGTTACACAGTACTGTGAAGGATCAGCATTCAGACAACCTGAGAGTTTTAAAACAATCAGTCTCCTAAAGAAATTCAAGTCGGATTCCAAAAATCACTTGTGAAATAGAATACTTTGGGCCCTTATAAATGCATGTGAAATTTTTTCCTGCAAACAATAAATGTTGAGATATGAAAAATATTTAGAGAAGATTTCATAGAAACAGCATCAAGCTCTTTTTACAATTTTAGCAGTTCAGGAAATCATCCTTTAAGAATGCCTTTCAGTCAGAAATGCATCCTTCCTCCTTATTCATGAGCAGTAAAAACCTCAAAAATAGTCATGAGGAGCAGAATCAAACTGTATTTCACAGGATTTGCCATGCAATCTTGTGCTCACCCACTCTCCTGCATGTCTCTGCTGCAGTGATTTCCAGTTAATACTACTCCATCAGGGCTGTTCTGGTGGTAACACAGGGTTTTTGCCAGCTGACTATTTAACAAGCCTGAAGGGAATGACATGAGGTAGGATGCCAGGCACTTACCTGTAAAGAGCAGAGCAGACACCAAAATTTGAAATATTTTCAGAGACATGGCAATTTATTCAGAAAGGGTTTCCTTTGTAAAGTGAAGACAGCGATACAGTTTTATACTTTGTTGTCTTTAGGTTTATAAATCATTTACCAGATACGTGTAAAGGGTTGGTGCAGACAGAGGGCAGGGTACAGTACTTAGTTCAGGTTTCTCCTATATGCCTCTGTTTGTAGACTTTGGACTTTGCAAGCTGAGCCTCTAATGAGCCACAAATGGCTCATTATCGTGTGGATGCATTCAATTCTCCGTAAGTTTTATGATGCAAAATAGTACACTGGGCTTGTTCTATGAGTGCTGAACAGGCAAGGCCCAGTCAGTCAGTCTTTTGCATGATTATTTCCCCCTCATCCTGGTGATAGGCACAAACAGTTTATAGTTTGGTGTGAATATGAATGGTGTTTGAATCCACCTGCTCTGGCACTGAGAGCAGTGCCAGAGTATGCCATATATTTCAGCTGCATACTGGTGGGTTAAGGAAATAAACCTATGATAAAATTGACTGAAAAAGCACTAATCAGGGAAGGCAGGAAGAAATTTGGTTCTGACCTGAACCAGACAGAGGTCCCAGGGTGTCTTGTTGTCTTCTGCTGGTGTTAGGACTCTGTAATGTGGGACACTATGAGTTCATGCTGCCTTACCTGTCCCACCTGTCCAGTTAGCTGTGGCCTTTTTATATACAACTCACCTGTTGGCAGCAGTTGCTGTACTGCAGACCAGCTTATCTTCATAAGCTCACCTCCACTGATGATAACAGACCACAGAAAAGATGAGCTCTGTCACACGTTGGCGCATGTTGATCCACAGTCCATCAGCACAGGCGTGCGTGTACTCCGAGCTATTTATGTCAGGAAATCAGACCCTGCTGACGTTACAGGTCAGGGACCAGACTCCATGCTGATGGGCAGTAGTACTTCATTCTCATACTCACAGGGAGAACCATCAAGTCTAGAGAGTGCATGGAGTAAAGGTTTGTTGGGAAGCAAAAAAGCATTTAGTTATGTAGTTACAAAGCCTAATAGTTTTTTATTACACATGGTTGGGCAGGAGGAGAGACTATTGAACAGCAGGTCTAACACTGCAATTCTTAACCTTGCTGTAGGTCATGTCACAAATTAGTATTATTTTAGCATTGTTCTAAAAAAAAAAATCAATCCATCCACCCCAGGTAGCAAATTAAATATGGAGGCAAGTGTTCTGCATTCTGGTGCCATAGTAACAACAAATATTAATTATCCAAATTTATGATCAGTTTCCCCACCTCTGAGCTACTATATTAAATGTTAGATGTCAGCTTTTTTGTGCACTAGGAAAAAGGGCATAATGACTGGGATATTTGCTAATAGGCAACACAGAGCTCTCAAGAACTGTAGATCCCCCAGAAAAAAATTCCAGAAAAACATACAGATTATCCTTTAATCTCACAAACTTTGTGGATGATCACCACTAGGCTTTTCCACACTTCTCTCTTAAATGGGCCTGTCTTTCTATTGCAGCTTCCCTCCCACAGGCTTTTCCTCACAGTTCCTGATATAATGAGCAGAAGAACATGCTGGTGTGTCATTTTATATTTATTGCAGTTATGTCTTCTTTCATGTGCAGCCCACTCAGAGAGACCACTGCTACTGATATGGCACAGGTGGAGAGATGAGAGCAGCCAGCAAGAACACTGCTACCTGGAAGCAGATCACAGGAAGGTGTGCTAGACTGGCAACAAAGACCTGAGTCACTTACTCCTCCTATTGAAGCAAGAGGAAGAGATGAGGAAGGTTTTTTCAGGAACAGGAGTTGAAAAAATGGTAAAACAGTTAGAGGCCATAGATCCCAAATGATCCTGAGTAACCTAAGTCCAGGCTCCCAGAAGCTAAACACAGCCTTGCTCTCACAATTTGCAAATAAAACCTGTCACAGATTGGAGAATATGACTTGTCTATATCCTTTACTGATGAAGCCTTGACTCTGTTATAGAAAAAAGTCCTCTCTGAGAGGCACAGAGTATCTTCTGGTAGGGTCACAAAACATGGTGGGGATGTTGCAATACCTGGACTCAGGCTCTGAGTTCAGGAGAACACAAGGCTTTCTCTGCTGTAGAGTGGAACAGTGGGCAGCCAGATTAAGCTATGATACAGGATCTGGGAAGTAGCTAAATTACAGATAGCATGTTCCCTAAGACATAGTGATCCATGACACCTGAACACTCCTCCAGTTTTCCTTTGTTTCATCCTCTATCCTGTCATGTTTGCTTCTTGTCTGATTCAGGCCTCGCTCTTGGCCCACACTGTGTCTTGTGTAGGCTGCCCAACTCTGTGTTCTTCCCCTGAGACATGTCTTCCCTCTTGTGCTCTTTGCAATTTCACATAAAATGACGTTATGCCCATAAAACCCAACATCTTTAGATTGAAGAATTTATAGGTCTCTTATGAGGAGAGTAGCTTTCCAGTGTGATTTCCCTTTCCTCCTTTCTTTGGTGTCCTGTTTCCCATATCTACAAGGGGTGTACAGCTCGAGGTTCAATCCCTCCCTACCCCCTACCCCAGTCCTGCTATTGCCAAGTCTCACTTCTGCTCACAACAGCCAGTGTTTTTCCTGAAGCCCTGTAATGTATACGTAGTTTGGGGCTTGCATATGCCCTACTGGCTCACATGCAAAAATTTTCAGAAGACAGATGAGTTCTTAGCAGTTCTTTGAGGGCATTATATAGGCAATCTGGATATCACTAAAAACCCATGAGAAGCATGAATTTATTCAATGAATGTAGAATTTTAGCGGTTAATCACTAACAGATATGCAGGCTGCAATTTTTTGAAAGATTTGTAACTTGGCCCAATGGCTCAAATTTTCATATGGAGGAATGAATCATTGTATCATTCTCATACGATGCCCTCCCTCTTCTGTCAGACTTTTATTTCCTACTTTAAAGCACAGAAATCTTAGTCAAAGGAGTTGTCATTAGAATATTCAGTGCAAATTAAACTTACACACATCCTTATCTCATTTGTAGAAATTATTGAGATATTGGCTAAAGCGGTTCAAAAAATTTCAGCTTGATGCAGACACCTGACATAGTAAAAAAAAAAATGTAAAAAGCTCAGACCAAATTATAAAAGTTTAAACAAGTTATAGGCAAGTGAAAGTAGGATTATCTGAAGGGATAGTTTAGGCAATCTACAATGCTACCAGTCTTATCAATAAGGTAAGGTAGACTTCAAACAGCAAAACTCTGTTAGGGAAAGATCAGACCATTTTTCCTGTTACATTTCCTAACCTTAGACAGTAAATAACTTCAGGGGAAAGATCTGTGTTCTTCCCCGAGTAGTAGAAAGTATTTTTCTTTAAGGAAAAAGAGTAAAACTCCAAACCTTAGCTGATTATAGCTGAAACAGTTTAAGCAAGAAAAGGGAAAAAAGACGTTGGACTCATCTTAAAAGCATCCTGAGGAAGATGACGGTGACTGGCTGTACAATGAGGCCTCCATCTCCTGAATTACTTTTTAATGTATTTTTCACAGGTGGAGTAGTTGTAAAATACCTGAGAGGATAACTGAATATCCATAAGATTTCTTGTTGCTTCAAGTTGATTGGTATCAGATAACATAGAAAGTTATTGGGAAGGAGAAAGCAGGTAGGAAATCTTAGTTCAGTTGGCAATAAAAAGCTGAAGAACTTGAGCTGGAAATCCACATTCTTTCTCTTCTTTGGCACCAGCTTCTCATCTGCCTAGGAAACTTAACTCTTTAGGTTCAATTTCGCCATGTAAGTATAATGCTGATCTCTCAGATTTTGTAAACTCCTATGTAACTGTTGAAAAATGTAATCTTCTGATGTATTTAATATCAAATTCCTCATTTGTTTCAGCTTGTCTAACATTTACCATTTCTCTTTGTTCATCTTTAAGACATCTTTGGTTTAAGTAGATATGACAACACCAGTGTTTAACTTCAGGTTTTGTGTATCTGAAAATGCCTGTTGTGTTGCTGTGGTATCTTTTTGGAATAGTGATGAGACAAGTGTTAGGTAATAAAGGGATATAAAACATATGGAAAAACCTCTCTCAAAAAAAAAGGACTGGGGAGAGGGAGAAGAAAATAGTGACCGTTGCTGTTGTGACCAGTACACCATGATCTGTACAACCACCATGTTGTAGCTCAGGACTTGAAATCAGAGGCAGTATCTTAGTGTTTAGTGTTTCTTGACTGATTCTCAACACCTTAGTTTTGTAACCACTTTTAATATCCATAGATGAACAAGGCGAACCACTGAACTCTGCCCCTGACCATTATTTGAGCAACATTTATTCTGTCACTTCTGTCTCATGGGAAGAGCCTGGCTACATAATTCCACATCCTATTTCTTGCTTGGTGGAAAGGCAGGAAGGCTACAGTTTGACCTGTTATCACTGTGGGTGCTGCTGCAGTTCAGTAGAAAAGATGATCCTTGGCAGTAATTTTGAGAGTGTACTCTGGGATTTTCAGCATTTTAGGTCAGTCACAGAGGCCAGTTAATGTCTTCTATATTCTGTCCTGGAGCCTCTGAGCAGTGTAAGTCTCAAAAGACACCTGTCATCAGCCTTGTGCTGAAGGCACATATCCACACATGAACTTGGGGCAGCACTCTGATTCCAGCAACAGCAAGCAGTGCAGGAGAGGATGCCTCTCTGGAGTCATCATTGCTGACTGACCTACCTTTAGAAAATATTCCTTCCTTACAGAAATTCATTATCTCCTATTTTTCCAAGGTGATGGTGTAATGGCAGTTTGTATAAGTCTATGTGCAATGGAATTGAGCTAAAACCTACAGGGAAGTCTAATGTGAGCAAGTTAACAGATCTTTTATTCAAATACCTGTCATGATTTGAACTAAGCCTACTGGCACATGGTGAGGTATTTAGCACAGCAGGACTGTGCACTTTACACCTTCTGGCTCGGAGGTGTGCTTTAGTTCAGTTTTTTATTCCAACTAGCCATAGCTATTGATAAGCCTGTGTCTGCCTGTGCTGAACAGCACCACCAGTCCCATCCTGCTGCTCTTGTGCTTGAGCATGTCTGTTCTTACATTTACAACTGCCGAGGGCATGAGTAATTCTCTCTTCACGGTGGGAGAAGGCATGAATGCTTCATCTTGTCTTCCCAGAACTGCACTGTACAAAAATCTTACCTTTCAATGGCACGCACTCCTCAGTTTGCCAGTTCCAGGAGCAGACTGTGCTCCAGTATTTGTGCAGCAAACATGTCTCAGGCAGAATCCTCACACTGGCCTGCACTCCCTCTGGGCTTCTGGGTGTAGATAATGGTCTACATCTTTGTTCCTTCCATGACCACAGGCATTTCAAGCCCCCTACAAGTGTTGCCCACAGGCTCAAGTTTGTAGTCCTTTCTGTAACACGTATCAAGTGACTAGCACAACTAGAGATTGTGGCTTCCCTCCTCTTACTGGTGCAAAGTTTAAGAAAGGATGACAACATTCAGATAAGTGGACTAGAAAGCTAATCACTGCTTTAAATGGTCATCTAGTTCCCAAAGTCATGGCTTTCATACCTGACTGTAATGCTTAAGAAGTACATTTCTTGTTGCTGGGATTGTAGTAACTGAACTTCTAACATTCTTCGCAGAACATTTCCTATGGTACAAACAGTGTTTTTCAAGAATTTCAACAGCTTCATTATGCTTCACAGTATTACTGATTTGGTACCTACTGAGTGCCTTATTTTCATGGGATAATGGGTGTCTTCAATGCAGAGTGAAGTTAGAGGAGCTACAAGCCTGTAGATTGCCTAGATTTTTTTTAAACACTGAACTCAAGTACAGGTCCCAAGGTGTAATAGAGTGCCCTGCTTAGTCACCCTCACTGATGACTGACACACTGGCCTTGTTCTCAGTTCACCTGAATGCAGATGTTCCAATGCAACACGAAAATACAGTGGCATCAGAGGGCCCAAGAAACTAGACGAGTGTGCAAAATCTCCAAGAGACTGTCAGTGCTTTATCTTCTGAATGCTTTCTTCCTGTTCTGCAGAGGATTATGCAGTCTGGGTGCCTTTTTTTTATTTAAACTTCAGGTTTCTACTTTAAAACCTCTCATGGTAGCATGACCTGCAGTTCTCATAGCAGCTGCCAGAAATTGCCACAGCATTCCAGAGAGGTTGCTGCTGTCTGATCTTGCTGCAGTGTAGATATTAGCTGACAGCTCTTGGAGCCATTCTAATCCATCACTCCTGATCCACAATAGAACAACTCTGGCTTGCAAAGACAAAACACACACCCCATGATCCTCTTGATGTAGCTTAAAACCACATCCAGAATCTTCTGTGTTTTTCTTGCCTTTCTGCCAGCAGTGATGTAGGAACTGTGGTAGCTGCAACTTGAAACAATTTTAAATGCAGAATCCTTTAAGCCTCCTCCTCTTATAGAAATTTATATATATTGCTTCCCCTGCACAGATTTGGGATGGTGTTTATGAAGTCAAGATGATCTAGGCAGTGCAGGAACTCATGAATTTGCTCCATCTAACATGATCCCTTGGAGGCAGAGCATGCGGATATCATTTCCCAGCTAAAACAATAAAGCTGTTGGGAGTGTCTTGTGCTGTCACCTCCTTTTTACTTACGTAGTGCAGAAATTTTTAACAGCTATAAACAAACAAATGTTTTAGCTTGTCATAGAGTCAATTTTTATTACTCCTTCTTAAAAGCTGAATAACATGCAGCCAGAAGAATTGACTTTGATGTACACAACTGAGCATCAAACCGTAGCCTGTATTCTCATACTCCTGTCATACAACTGGGAAAATTAGTGTCCCAATGTGAAACATGAAAAATTCTATTGCTGGAGCAATATGAGGCATTTTTAGCACTGTCACAGACTGCAGTAGGAATTAACTGCTATTGGTGTGACATGCCACAGGTGTATTTAACACAGTCAAGTTAAATCCTTGTTCTGTGAAGTCCATCTGTTAATCTGGCTTCGATCATCCTGTCACCTGCTGTTGATAAATGTGGGATGAACTGATCCTTATGTGCACTTGGAAGATAAGACTTGGGTTTAAATCTCATTATACTGGTAAAACAGGGATAGATGCCCTAGGAATGGAGCTACACAGGTATGAAACATGGTTAGATCTCCCTAACTACCATACCACAAGTCTGCATAGATCCAGCTCTTCATAGATCATTCTGTCACACTATCACAAAAGGGGTGTTGTACTAGATCCAAAAAACATGTATTAGCCATACAACTCAGTAGAGAACAGCCCTGGAATTGCAGCACTACTTAAAGGGTTGTAAATGGATGTACAGAGTGCAATATTTAAAAAAAAAAAGTTAAAAGGTACTTTGAGATAGGGGATTAGATGCCTTGGTCTGCGCTTTTCTGATTAGAAATCCTTAACAGAACCCTTCACAACTAAGTGTTTGAATCACCACAAAAAGCAGCTTTTACCTGACTCAGTATATGTAAAACTGAGGATACTGCTCCTGTTCATTAACATGGCACAGTTATTTAGTACATCTAATTACTTCTAATTCTTAAAAACATTCACATTTATTTATTTTAGCTCTACTCATTACTTCCTTAGTGACTGCAGAGATGTTAAATAATGCCTAGAAATTATTATGGTTTTAAGGATGATATATTTTTCATATTTGTGGAATCTGCAGTGACCATCGGAGTGAGGAAAATATTAACTGTCAGCTGGTTGGTAAAAGCTTTGACAAAATCAGCCATGCCTAACAAAAGTGGTACAGGAAATGGTAATGATCTGAATGAAGTAATGTAATTCAGAGAGTTTGGGTTTCAGGTTTGGGTTTTCTTTTCATTGTTTCCTAATGAGATAAAGGATTTTATTGGGTCACAACCTCCACGACTGTGTTTCCTTTATTATTTTAGCAGTGACTGGCATCTGTGGCTACTCCATCTCAAGGAAGTACCAGAGATATTTTCTGCATTTCATAGGAAAATAGAGCTTGGAAAAGTAACTGTTGCAATGTTATTATGATTTGTCTGATTGGTTGAAATTACAGTAATTATCAGCACTAAATCTGGGAAGGTATAATCTACTTTGGCATGGTGGAGATGCAGGTTGAAGTCTCTGAGCCTCATATCTTGATTCCCATGTTCCTGTTTATTGTGTGTGTGTGTAGGAAATTTTTATCTATAATCTCTTGCAATTGTTTCACTAAGAAGCAGCCACCAGACATTTCAACTCATGTACAGGAGACACAGCTGTTAGTTGCTACTTAATGTTGACCTAACTTGCCCTTTTAGCACAGTTCCTCAAAGAAGCAGTTCTGTGTAATGTGTTTCCTATCTCCAATGACCAAACAGCATACACCTCTAAAACTCCTTTGCTGTGCATGCCAATTTATTGTTTTCCATTTTGTTATTATATGAGATGAATACTTTAACATAACTACCAAGAGTACATGAAAAATCCCACAGTGTGCAAGTTACTAGCTGAAGTTACTTCATAACATGAGAGTGCAATAGCTCGGTAGCAGTACAGGGGGCAATAGGAATTTGAAAATGATTTTCAGTGTAAGTTAAAAACAACCAAAATAGTTCCAAATTTAATTATATCTGTTTTCTTTTTAATCATTAAACAAGTTCTTTACGTCAGAAAATCTAGAAATTTACTCTTTGTATTTCAACCACCTTGAAAGTGCAAGGTGCCCGGATGCAAGACTGAAATATAGTGTCAAGATAAAAGAAAGTAGCAAGTGTTATTTAACTTTCACAGTAGAGTATCTGTTCTTAAACAGGAGGTGTGAGAGAAATTTCTTATAACTGAGTATTTCCAGAAAATCATTAAGTAAAACGTGCCATGAAAACATGGTAAACAGAAACAGTATGTTGACAAGGTGTTAATTCATCAGTGTGCTCCATGAGCTCAAAGATCGAAAAAATTGTCCATGCCTCATAATGCCTTCCTGGTAAGCTGGAGGCAGGGGAGGGAAACAAGGTTCATTTTAGATGTATTTGTGAAATAAAGGACAGTGTAAGCAATGTTATACTTAAATACCTCTCTGTTTGCAAGAAGCTAGTGTTCTTCAAGTTTCCCCTTGTCAGACTGTGTCTTGAAGTTCATAAGTGAGACCACTGTGGTGTAAAATGGAGAAAATGGAGAGAGTTTCCTGCTGTGCCTTGCCTCTTGTCACTGACAAGTCTACAGAAAACACCTGGGCTTATCTCTGCCTTGTCCCTTTCCTAAGAAATAAATGCCTTGTAAAATTCTTCTACTGTCCACTTTTCCCCCCAGACTACATGGTCTTGATGGTGGTGAGAGGTAAGGGAGAAGATCTGTTAAAACTTATCATTAGAGGATGAGATAGGAAAAAGTAACTGTGATGAATCTGCCTTTGTGAAGTCTCTTCCCATTTTGGATCTCACCAGCTTCTTGCAGTTGGAAGTGTGAAATTCCGTCCACATCAGCAGCATTCAGATGTTAATAAAAATGATCAATAAAATGACGAAGTATCAGCCCTCAAAGGCACCCTCAAATGTCACATCCTTCCTGTGATGCTGTAGACACATCCCTGCAAATTGCCTTGGCACGTGCTGTATGTCACTGATGCACATTTAGTGAAGAACTCGTCTTGGTATGAAAATCAGACTGAAATAGCAGGATCCTAAAAGCTGCATAGCAACATCTGGCAGGCCAAAGGGCTATTTTATTATTTTTAAGTGTCCCTGAGATGTTTAAGTTTTCTGACCTTCCCCTTGCATCAGTGGCATTCTCTCCTTCATTTCTTGTGAAATATTCAGTAGCTTGCCTTCTAAAGCTTTCCAGTTCTTAATCCTCTCATTGTCTCTCTTGATATCAACCTTAGCTGCTGATGTGACAGCTTTTTCTAATATATATGTGAACTAAATGGTTTGGATAAAAGCCAAGAAACATCTCGGCTCTTGGAGAATTGTAGTAAACAGATATTGCATTAAGACCTTGCTACCCAGAGCTAAAAAAAAAAAAAAAAAAAAGCCTAGCAAACTACTGCCTGAACAACAACTTAATTCTATAAATCTTGTGAAGGACACACAGTACTCACAACTCTTGGTCAGTTCCACTTGCTTAAAAGTGGTCAGCATCCCTGAGCTTCCCACAGACAGGTAGTAATGGCTCTGAAGTTTCAATTACATTTCTTCCTTGGAGTGGCTTCATCCCATTCCCGCAGATGACTTGTAAAATGAAAGCTAAATCTTTTTTGCCTTTTTGTTCTTTTAATGAGGACTTTTATTCAGGAATCCTTCCCCACCTGGAGGAGCCAGCCACAGAGTTTTCTGCCACTGCTGGCCTCAGTCAGTGGCTACCAGGTGCTGACAGTGCCATGCTGCAGAGTGGTTTGATGTGCCAGACATCCATGTGCATTCCAGCTGCTCCCTCCTGCTATTGCCCCTGGACAAAGCTGGCCCAATCCCAGCTTTTGTATAAGCGATGCCATCAATTTACTGAGGACAGGCCCAGGATGGTGCACATGGAAAGAAGCCCAACCTGTCTTCACTGCTGCTTCCCTCCTCCTCAAAGGGGAGAGACCCAATCATCAGTATCAGGCTTTAAAGGAGGAAATAGCTCTCTTTCCCCCACTGTTTGCATCTCAGGAGGGAGTGAAAGGGGAAGGAGTTTGTTCTGATTACTCCTGTGTGGGAGAGGTCTTCAGCTCCAATTCCCCTTGCTAACACTCTGTTAGTGTTGACATCTACACAACTCCTCAGTGGTGATGTTTTCCAAAAGAGGGATTTCTAAATGAAAATAATTTTAAATAGTTCTGTGGATTGCTGAGAATTTTAAGACCTTTGAAGCCATGTACCAGCACTGGCTAACAGCTCCCCCAAGCAGCCTGGTGTGATCCTCAGGCACTCTCAGGAATGCAATGAGGAAGGGGCAATTCCTGGTATCTTGCTGGCTGGGGCACCTCAGTGTTGGGTTGTTGCTTTCAGATTCCTCCGGGGAGGCCTCTGTGGCATGGTGCCTGTGTGTTTGCAGGAAAGAGAAACCTTCTGCCCCTGCTTCAATAATCCAGCTGTGCAACAGGAAAGGAGGGCATAGATTAGGCACCCCAAAAGCTGCCTTGAGACACATTTTTGGTTGAATATGTTCTGGTTTTCTTCTCTGGGGATGTCACAAGGGAGCGCAGAGAACTTTCTTTCAAAGGACTATTCAATTAAACTTTTTTTTTTTTTTTTTTTTTTTGAGAATATGTAAGTTAGAGGGATTCATTTTTCAACCTAAAGGTCCTGCCAGTGATTTTGTAGTGTTTATTTTCAGAGTGACCAGACTTGACATATTCACTGGTAAGCACAGTGAGCCCCTTCATAGGGGAAGTGACACTAATTGCCCCAGGGAAACATATGGAGAGTGTACTGGTCTGTGACCAGCTCTTCTATTTAACACTCCTGCCGGCACTCTGTCTCGGGAGTTGAAAGCTCAGCTTCAGAAATGTCAGGTGATGACATTTTCATTTCCCTTTGAAAACTATCCCACAGTCATATGATCTTGACTGTTAGAAAGCTTTTTTTCCCTTTTTGTCCTCTAAACTGTTTTCATGCTTCAAATAGAAAGCATGCAAAACTGCATGTTTTGCATTTGCGTATGAAGACAATTTCTTGTTATTATGGACACAATAAGCCTGTGAAAGTATTTGTTCCAGGTGAGCTGTTTTGCACTAACCTTTCTGCTCTTTGTCAATGGTAGAAAGGAACATCAGGTCCACAGAGCAGAGTGTTCTCAAACATGTTCTGCCAGTTATCTTGCTAGAAACTGCAGTTGAGCTGATCTGATTCCCCTAACAGCACCAGTTTTGTACAATAAAGATCCAACCATAATTTATTATTATTATTATTTTCATTACTACACAGGAGACTTCTAAAATAACTGTTTTTGTAGTGCTGTGGTGTGTCAAAAGCCAGCCTTCACTTGTGCTCCTCCCTTCTTCCACCATGTGTGTCACTTCCTTCGCATGCTGCAGGAGCATCAGATGTGGCCTTGAACACAGGCCAGCATTTGGGTAGCTCTCATCAGGTTTGAAAGGGATTCCACAACAAGTTTCCTTTCTGCACAGCTTGGAACAAAATGAAATATGCCCATATGTAAAACACAAGTGCAGTAAACAGCAAAAATTTGAACTAGAATAGCAGATCAGAACATTTTATCAGCTCTCTTCTGTGGGCGTGAAGGAAAACTTTTAACCAAAAGACCATTAATTTCCTGAATTTTTTTTTTCCCAGTGTCTAGAAGTGAACTAATAGCAATAGATATCATGTGACCACAAGTAAGGTAGTTACATAACTGCTGAGCTGCATAGGTAAATTTCTCTCTGCTGCTGAGAGGTAAATTTCTTTAAATTAATGGAATACCATACCCATAGAGTAATTTATTGTAAAAGGAAAAATATGTCTAGATCAATAACCACTTGTACATTATTTTTATTAGGAAAAAAAAATATTACGAGACTGGGGGGGGGTTGCTTTTTATTGTTTCTAAGATGACTGTGCATTTTTTAAAGGAATTAAATGTCAGATTGATCTTTAGAGAAACCTATCTGACTTGCCTTAAACAGCAGCACCACCACATGTCAGGAAGTGGCCAGAGGTCCAAAATACCATATTAACTCTTAATCCTATGATTAAGAAATAAAAAAAACCCCATAACAGTACGCTACAAGGAATATATTCAGTAGTTTTTGTTAATTCTATAAAAACAGGATATTAGTCCCTATTTGCCAGTAAGGATAATTTTCCAGCTAAATATCCTTCCTATGATTCTTCTTCCTTCTTCACTCAGTGTTAGGTAATTGCTTATAATCTGGCTAAATTGTATAAGGTGGCAGAGAGTCAGTCCTCCCTGGCTGCTGCATTGCCCTGTCTCCAGAATCCATATGTTACTACTTATTTGCTGCAGCCCTTGCTGTGTTGTCCTTTAGGTTTAATTGTGCATGTTGGGATCCTCTGGCAGAAGTAAAGTGAAAATCTAGCCAAAACCCCCAGGTGTGTAAGAGTTAAGTCTGGGACTCTCATGCTCTCTTAGAGAGGTAGCCACAGTAAGAAATCAGAAGAGCACTTGGGAGTGCTTTTTGCTCTGAATTCTCCAACTCTCTCGTGCTGTAGAGTTAGTGCCATGGAAAGCTGACCTGCAGCAGTGCACTTAGAGGATCAAAAATAATTATGGCATAAATGAATGCATATGACCTTTTGCTTTGATGCTAATGAGGGAAGAAGCTTGCAAGGAATTCTCATTTACTTCCTGAAAAATATGTAGAATTTTACTGAAACATGATTTGAGCATTAATTAATGTGCTTTAATTGTTACTGAGGTGTGGCTGGCACCTGAATTCCAGTCCTTGTATTGTGCTTAAACCAGGTAAAGTGTAACCATTGAAGGTCAGTTATCTGGACAAGGCTAGATATGATCTAAATCCAATACTTTAAAGGAAACTGCAAACATCACCATCTCTGTGAGAAAAGAGTCAACACAAACTTGCATCGCTGCATATTATAATTTTCTACGTGGTCCTGCAGAGTTTTGTAAAAATTCTTTATTACAAATGGCTGTCATGGTGGTAACTTTGATTGGTTTGGAGGCTCTGTGGTAAAAATGTGCATAATTTTGCCATTGTGTTTTGCAAGCACACATGAGCATACCATTAAAGTGTTCTGGTATGACAATGCTCTCATTCACAGGTTGCCCCTCTCTAGAAGAAGGTACATGATGTTGTAGGGGGGAGTCCTTAGCTGTCTTAAAAATGTTTTCTGGTTTTCTCTTTCTGTGTCTTTATTTATATGTCTCTTTCTAAGACAACATTTGCCCTTTTTCTAGTAGCCAAATAGTGTTGTAATCAAAAACGTATCTTTATCATTTGATACCTCTGTTGTTTTGTACCATCATCAAGTAGATAATGCAAAATCTGTCTCCCAGTATCTTTAAATTTGACACAGGCTGCAAATAAGCTGTTCCTAAAATGGTGTTTCCAGGTATTCTCACAAGCCAGTTCTTTGTATTTAAGCCTTTGAAAAACATTGAGTATGTAGATTTTCCTGAGTAACACAGCTCTTCATTAGCTTCAGCAGGTACCAGTGCCTCCCAGAGCTCCTGAATCAGCATGCTCGTGTTCCCCTTTCCGTGGGACGGCGAGTCAGGCTAGTCTCTGTGTGGTCACTCAGCTCTCTGATCTCAAGTATAAGAAGACGCTTGCTGTTAACAGTGTTTCTCCTTATGTTATAAATGGGAACACTGCCCTTACTTCTTCTGAATACGGAAGATCAATATACTCATGCTCCTGAAGTATCCAGAGCATTGTGTCAAATATAATGCAAATATTGGCTAACTTGTGATTAAAGCTTAATATTTATGTTTTTATATGAATACAGAGTGGATCCAGCCTTTCAAATTTGGCCTTTTGTCTCTGAAAGTCTTCTCTGGCTTCTGTCTGTGACTTGGGACAGGTGGAAGGGTGCACGTGTTGGCTGTACTGAGTTTGCTGAGCAGGAAGAAAATATGTTAGATTCCCACCAAGCTGAACAGATAATAATATACACTTAAGTTCTGATAGCTGCTTTGTTTTGAAGCATCATGAATGATAATACCACTAAGAAAATTACTTTCTGTTTTTGAACTTCTGTATTGCAAATACTATTTGAGGTATTATCTGATGAATGCCTCATAGGCACAGCTCAGTAAATGAAAAGCCTGTTTGCATTTCAGGTGAAGCAAATTATTTCATTTATCCTGGAAAGCTTTCTAAATGGACTTGAGCCTCCAAGATTATTAGCTACAATTTTCTCTGATCTTAAAAACTTGTTCATTTAGTGACAAATTCCAAAAATCAGGCAGAATGAAATATATGACTGTGAATAGTCAAAAACTAATGAGTTGTCTAACTCAGTGTTTAGATTACAGTTGTTGCTAATAATGCAGATGAAGCTCTGTAGTACTTATTTTCTGGTTATCTCCAAGGAATCTTTCAGAAATGTATTTTTTCTAGTCATCCACCTTCCCATTGTCTCACACGTGTTCAGAAGAATGATGTCAACTGTTATTCATATTCTCGCTTTGTATGGATGGAGTTACTAACTGAGCTAGGTAGGAAAAACAGACAACTTCCTTGGTGCACAAATTCCACAGAGCAGCCTGGGATTAAAATGGTTGTTCCCTTCTCCAGAAACTTTGGTTATCCTTGAGTTATCAGGAACACAACAGCACTAGTACTGCAAATTTAACCTCAACACGTTAGAGTAAATGCATCAGATGTGTTTCCACCTTTTTTGAAAGAGAGTAACATCTTGATAACGAGCTTTTGAGAGTAATCAGATCTTTCCTAATTTTATTGCATGTGACTATTGTTCTTTGAAAAAGAAGAGGCAATGACATAAATACTACCCTTAAATCTTTTCTCAGAAAACAGATCTTAATGAGGCAGTTTGATTTTCTTTAGTTGCCACATAAGCAGTTTGGGTAAAGCTTTCAGTTAACTATCTCTTCAATCTGATCGAACTTAACACTCATGGGTATTTAAGTGAGTGATGTTTCTAAATCAACAGTTTATATTGTTTTGAATAGTGCTCTTACTAATAACCCTTCTTGCTCAAGGGCTGGCTTACTGTCTGTTGTTTGAGGAGGGAAAAACAACTGGATCTAACAGGTTGTGTCTGACCTTTGTGCAAAAGAAGAGAGAAAGGTAGTAGAGATACAGTAGTATAAAGTCTCATACTTTCACAAGAATTTTTTTATATTTCTGGCAAAGACAAGAGAGAGAGGGTCTATGTCCCTGTGAAAACTCCCGTGGAGCAGAAGTCTGACAAATAATTTGGTCTCTCTGTAGATGAGACTCAACATCCTCGCAGTTCATGTGCTGGTGTGTTTAAGTAGTGGCCACCAACAACAGCTGTTGGATATTTTCTCATAAACTCAAGGCCCCAAATAAGAAACCCAAGAAATTTCCAGCATGTGCTCTCCAGCTGTAAATGCAGATTTGCATCTGCTGAGGAGAGAGGAAATCCCAGCACAACAATAAAAAAAAAAAAAAAAAAAGGGCAAACATCTTCATGCTGTAAAAAAAAATAAATAAAAATCTCAAAAAAAATTTCAGATGTGTTAGGGGAAAAAATAATAAGCCAGAAACCCCAAAATAAACATCATACTTCTGTAAAACGGTTACCAAGGGTAGGAAACTGTGACTGCAGAAGAACAATTTCTTTTTAGATGTTCTTTTTTTGCCCTGCTGTATGTCACATGTTGCAATAAACCAAAGTAGGGACTTAAATTTCAGATGTGCTTTTTACGTGTTTTTGTGTTTCCTTTGGTAACTTTCCCACTCCAAATATATAGCTCAGTAATAAGGTTATTGATAAATTCTAATGAGAAAGGACTGTGGACAGCAGCAAGTGTGATCTGGGGCATTCCACAAAATTTTGTTTTATTAATATTTGTAATAACAGTTCTGTTGACAGTGCTGAAAGCCAAAATAGATAAGGAATGTTGTATGAGTTCCATTTGTGGTTGATCTTGTCCTGGAAGCACGCTGTAGTCTTCTTCCTTGTTTTTTTTGTTTTGTTTTGTTTTTATTTTTTCAGTTTTGTTTGGTTTAGCATTTTTTGTAAGAGAAAAAGGTTTTCTTTGTTGGAAAAGTAAATTATCTCTCTCTCAGCTGTTGGTTTAGTCATTTCTCCTTGAAGTAATGAAGTAGTGCAGCAGCTCCAAGCATTCCAGATCTCCTTATCTTAGTTAATGTTTTACAGATTTTGAAAATTTGGCAGTGAAGGCCAAATAGCAGTTAGAGTGTATCAAGAATTTTAGAAGAGCCTTCCAAGACAGCACCCTGTGGGAAGGACAGCGGTGTCAGCTGATCTCTAGTCATGCACTTGATTTCTTATTGGCAGTCATTCAATGAATGTGTGGTAGAAAACAGATCTGAACCCAGTTCTTTAGGCTGCAAGGTTACAATAACAAAGCAATTCAGGCATGTAGCTGATACAGGCTTGTAGCTGGTATCCGTAGGTTGGTATCTGGGTGATCAGCCAATTTTGCTACCTTTTTCAGAGGTATTCCTTGAAAAGATCTCCACAGAAATAGTAGTTGGCAACATATATTTCAGAACTATTAATCACATGTCTTGAAAATTAAATGAAAACTGTTAGCAGATGTCTCTGTTTTTATTTTCTTGAACAAAAACTCATTACAAATGCCACTTTCCTCATCCTTTCTTTTTTGATGTTAATAAATATCTTGATTCTTAATTCTTAATTCTTTCATTTGTGATTTCTCAAAGAAATAAAAAGTTTAAGAACATTTCTTTCCTATTATCAAACCAGTGCATGGAGTACACTTTTAATTATTTTAGATAGCTGTCCTAATGCTTTTAGAGTGACCAAAAGCCAAAGAACCAAATCACAGATTATGTTTCTTCATGTTGTGGAGGTGCCACTCACTTTTAAATAACCTTCTAAATACTGAGGCTAAATTGATGCAATGGTTGGGTGCCTTCTGTGGTGTAAACAGTTAAGTACAAAAAGCTCCCACTTTAATGGTGATAACTTTGTAATTATCTTAAAATATCATTTATGTGCAGCCATTTTAATGTACAGTAACAATGAAGTATCATTTACGATGCCATGTAGTTGTTGCTTTTTATACTGTCCAGTTCCTTAATTTTCTCTTTGGCCAGGTTTACCATTGTTAAAATACTTCCAGCAAAAGCCATGCTAAGTGACTCAGGCCACTACAACAGAAGTCAGCCAGAACTACTACATTTTGAGAAGAATTCAGGTAGACGCTGTGTAGACATTAAAGGATTTTTTTTGTCCTTCACTTGCCTTTGGGGCTGTGCTTTTTTAAAAGTCTTTACATAGGATGCAAGAACCTTCTTTTTTAGCTTGTGCCTTACACAAGTGACAGAAATTATTGGGTTTTCTCCCTGACCTTTACAGTTCTGATTTCACAAACACTTCAAAGTCCTCCATGACTTCTCCCAACTTCTTCTCTCATTGCCTTGGCCTGAATCAACACAGGGTGTTATCTTAGTCATGGTGTTCCAGGCATCTAAAAGAGGCAAGATCTGGAAAGAGAGATTGGAGTGTATCCCCCCCCCCAGCTCTACTTCTGCAGCAGTAAACATGTATTTACACCACTAGTGACTTTCCTAGCAGGACTGGGACCTAAAACTGTGAGCTTAATTTCCACAGTTTTGTCTGAACAGAAGCAGACCTTCGAAAATAACAGCCTTCTTTGCATGTGTTTGAAAAATGATTATTTTTCTCTAGGAGCTTTTATTTCTTTTATTGCTTAAACTTTGGGGCAATGGAGAGCCCAGCTATACACAGAAACACGTTGAATGCTGAGCTTCTGGGCAGGTGGCATGGCTTCATTGGGCTACTGGGATCATTTCTTCAGCAGACACAGCAGGAGCATGGTCTGTTATTACAGCAAGCTAATAACACCTCTGGAGGTGAAAAATAGCACAGAAATTGTGCTACTTTTTAATAAAAAGGAATATGGAGGCTTGGTTGTGAACATGAAATTACGTATGGAGGCAGTAACAAGGCTTTGTTGTGGAAATTAAATGGGACAGCATTATGGCAATACTGTCGTTTTTCACTGGAGCCAGATGAACACTATAGAAAATATTTAAAATAAATAAATCTACTGCCTGTGTAAGCTAGGAATTTTTGACAAGAACTACCTAGAGGATAAAAAAAAGACAAGTTCAGTTTTTAAAAAGGAGGAAGCCACACTGGAAATAGGGAAAGCTTTATTTAGTGATTAATCTTTGTATTTATTTTGGTAGTATTTTTGTGTTTTCAGACCCTTAAGAAATGTAGTTTCAGATAGTTTTTGTAAAGCACCATCATCCATGTTGGATGTTTTTAGAAGAAAGTTCAAAATTGCTGGGAGTTCTTTTCTTTAGAGATCATGTCAGATACGACAATAAATCCTGATTCTCAATTCTTAGAAGGAATTTCTTAGAAATGTTGAGCCTAGAAGGAGAAGAAAAAGACTAAACAGAAAGACTGTACCTGCAGACCAAGGGAAGCTGAGAAAAAATAAAAAGAATTCAGGTTATGAAAGACAAATCTGTGGAAAAGCTGTGGCAGCTGCTGGTACTCCCTGCGCACAGTCTCCATGTTAATCTCCCATGCTTTGTGGCAGGTTTCAGCAGGGAGCACCAGTGAGCACAAAGACGGGGAGAAAAGGGGGGCTGAATCTTTCTTTGGTCCTGGAGCACAGCATCCTGAAAATGGGAGAAGAGCTCCCTGAAGCCATACTCAGTGGGCAGGAAACACAACCTTGTCCTTTGTGGTGAGTCTCCCAAAGCATTTGGCCAGGAACTGTGACCAGGAAAGGGCTAACAAAGCAACACAAGCAGGGCAGAGGAGCAAGTCTGCCTCTGTCTCTCCCAGCAACTCGTGCTTGTTTCCAACTTGCTTTCCACTACAACTCTTTTCACACAGGACAGCAGTTCCTGCTCCATGATTTAGTAAGTCTGCAGGACAGCTATGCTTTGGACCTGCCCATCTATCATTAAATCCCTCCAACCAGTAAATTTCCATCCTGCATAGCCCCAGTATTCCCTTATAGATCTTGTTTCTAGCCAAGTATAGTGAGTGTTTATTTCTGTTAGATTCAACTCTAGTGAAAATGCTCAACTGAAAGGATCTGAGAAACCTACTGCAAGGAAAATTTACAAAATCCTCTAATTTTCTACAAAGCACATGCAGGCCACCTAGGACACTTCAGTCTAATAATTGTGATGATTGTGTCTTCTTTGCTTATTATGCACTTCATATTCGCTATATAATAGAGTTTTCACTTTGTGATCTGCAAATAAACTCATTTACATGTTAAATATTTCAGCCTTCCAGGATGACAATCACTGGAAGACCAGGTAGCTATTAGTGTTTTGACCCACAGATGAGAACATTTCTTCAAGCTAAGAAGGCAGTTGCAAATCACTTGCCTTCTTTTTTTTTCTCTAGACTCAGGTAACTAGATTTGCATTATTGTTGCACTCTTGGATATTTTAATTTTCAAACCAATGCACTTGAAAGCTTAAATAACCTTTTTTGTCATGGTGGGAATTGACTTAGAAGGTGGGGTGACTTATAATTTAAGTAAAGTTCAAATCACATTGGCAGGCAAGTCTGTTTAAGCATAACCATCTGTGACAAAAAAAAAGCTTGGCAGTCACTGCAACCTAAGGCAGCAAACATGGTATAAAATACCACCTTAAGATGGCCCTTTTTTTCCCCCTTCTCTCCAAAGTGTATAAAAGTTGCCACATAAGATTATAGGTCACTTACGCAGACCTTTTAAAAGGGCCCTTAATCTTTAATATGTCATTTACATAGAATTGCTCCTGAAGTAAATCTTTCTATGCCTAATTAGTGGACAGATTCCCACTCCTGCTGGGACCTGATCCAGCTCTCTCAGATACCAGCATAGAGAGACTCTAAGTGTACGAGCTGAAGTAATCCATTATTTAGCAGCTAAGTTGTTAATACAGGTCCTTAATGGAAAGACTGATCATTGGCCCTATCTGTCTTACCACAGCTGATAATATGTAAAATGATGCTGAGCCTTGTAGAAGAGGTCTGAGTAAAAGGGCTCTGCTAAAGCTTCTGCTAATACTTCCTTTGCATGAAATGCAGCTCATCCAAAAGAAGATATTAGAATTTCAAAACCCAGACTAACGGCACAGTGTGGTCCTGGGTTTTCTGGGTGTTCAGCCTATGTCAGATAAATTCAGGTCTAACACACATAGATGCTGCTGGCACAGCTTCTGTAACAGCTTTGAGTAAATCCTTAGGAAGACTTGCTTCCAGTCCTCTTTGTTTGTGATAAATTAAAAGTGTTGACATGCTGTTCCCTGTGTGATGTATGAGCAGACTTGATTTTTATTTTGATCTGGTTGTTCGTTTTTATCAGGATTAAGTTTACTGCTGTTTAGATGCACATTTTCTTGCATCCTTTGTAGCTGTGGAGTCCAGGAGTAAATTTTTCAGAGTGTTTAACCTTGACCTTATTTCTGTCTTTTCAAGTTAATAGTGTCTGGCCAGTGCTCTTTCCCTGCCTGCTGCTTGTAATCTGCCTGTTTGCTGCAGGGTGAGGTGCAGATTGTACCTGTCATATACACAGCTGGATTTCATAAATGATTCACACCTATTTTCAAACAAGTGCACTTTTCATAAAAGTCCTTGTAGTAGGTGTTTTATAAACCCAGCAAGCCAATGAGTCCAACAATATAAATCAGAAAAAAACACGGGTCTGCAGGTTTTTTTGAATGATGACCTTGCCTGTCCTTAAAACTAGATTTCAATTACAAAACCTGCCTTTGCAGCTCAAACTTATAAAAACTGGATCACAAACTCGTGGCTTTCCTCTTTCCCGTCTCATGTTTTCCCAGTGGATTTACGGTCACAAGTAATTCTTGTTCTGTGCCTTCATTTTTGTATCTGCTGAGCTTTACTAAGGGCTCTTTTAAGGAATTCCCTTGCTTGAGATATATATATTTAAATATTTGGGTTAATGATAATGACTTTCTATCTAGCAGTGTTAGCATTTCTCCTACTTCTTTTTCTAATTGTGATAACTACTTATTTATAATAACTGCTTAAGAATAACAAAGTAACTGTTCCTGCTAGGCAAATTTTTCCAATATGAGGTGTAAACAATTTGTACAGTTGCTACCATTATTTGGGTAAATTCACAACTTATCCAAGTATTTGTGTGAATTTTTTAAACATTTAAGCTGCAAATAGATATCTAAAGTCAACTGCTGAGCCCAGTAGAAAGCAGCACACATAAAACTTGAAAGGTACATTTGGTAGGGGGAGCAGTATCAAAGTGTGGGTGACATTTTGGAAAATGCTGAGCACAAACTTATAGGGATAAAGAGGTACATTAAAGACCACTGGCGTGAAGAAAGCGAATGTTCAAGAGTTGTGGTATTAACAAAGTGAAATCTTTAGCTCCTGCCCTGAGGAGTTGCTTTTCATTGCTTGAAGTCTCGAGGTGGCTGCCTGTTAAGTAATGTCAAAAAAATGAGTCGCTGCAGGTTTCCTGCTTTGAATTGGAAAGCACACTGGATCAGAAAGGATTGCAGGAACCTAAGCCTTTCAGTTTCTTCAGCATACAGCAAGTTAATGACTGTCTTCTAGATGACCTCTGAAAGTCACTTGTAATTCTTCAGCAGGCTGGAGCCCCTGCTCAATGCCACCACAGCTCGTGCCGCGTTGTGATCTGAGTCTCCTGGAACAACAATCATCCAGAGCCACCCTTGCTGCAGATGCTAGGTAAATATTAAAATACTTTTTGAGGGACCAAAAAATCACTCCTTCTGAAAATAAACTATTCTTCTAGTCTATATATTTAGAATAGTGACAAAAATAACTTTTCCCATCATTTGAGGAGTCGTATCGGTTTTTAGGGCAGTATTCATTTTGATGCAATGATGATTTTTGCCTTTTCTTTCATACCCCTTTTATATCCTTTTACAACTTCTGTATTCTTAGTGCTTTTTGCCTAAATTCTTGAACTTGTTTCTCAAGCTAGGAGATTAAAATTTTAGAAGCTTCGTAGTTAGGGATCAAAATGCCCACAGACATCAAGGTCCTCTCCAGAACACATTTTGTAAACTAAGATAGAACCATCCAAGGGAAGGTTCCTTGGGGAGGGGGCCTGACATGAGCCTCTCAATGGGGCATCTTTGATAGATATGCTAATTAGTAAGACCTATAATGTTATAACAGATGCTTTAGGGGTGCGCATTGAAGTATACATTGAGGGGCATTCAAACTAGGCATAGTGCACCTAAGGATCCTTAAACTAAATACAAAGGTAAAATTCCTTTCTCCCTTCTAAGCATGTAGTCCTGATTTTAAGACCAACAAAAGGCATGGACGGGACAGGACGGGACGGGACGGGACGGGACGGGACGGGACGGGATGGGGCCTAGCTGGCTGCATCACCCTCCCGCGGCTGCTGAACTGCTCCAGCTCTGCAGGCTGCTGTGCTGGGGCGGCTCCAGGGCCTTCTTCCTCCCCCAAGGCCTGCTTGGGCATGGTCAGGGGCCTCTGCTCCATGACACTGAGTAGACGTGTGGCTACTTGCAGGACAGATGCCCCGGAAAGTTCCGGTTCAGCAGGTCGTGCAGTTCTGCCTTCTGCAGAAGGCACCTGCAAGAGAGAAGCCTCAGGAAGGCTACAGGACAGCAAGTCCTGCACTCTGCTCTCAGAGGGCTCCGCCACAATGACAGGAGACTCCTCGTAAACAATTCAGGTCACCAAATCCCACGGTCTGTCCTCGAGGGCAGCGGCCGCAGGAAAGGGAGACACTTCAGAAAAGCTCCGAGTCACCAAGTCCTGCAGTCTGGCCTCGAGGGCACTGCAGGAGTAACGCCTCGGAAAAGCTCCGGGTCGGCAAGGAACGAGTGGGCTGTGCGGCACCGCTCTGTCCCGTCCTGTCCCGTCGCGTGCTCCGAGCACTGTGGCGTGGCCGCCTCGCCGCCAGCACCTATGTCAGCAGCACGTGTCACAAAGGGCCCTGGGATACCCACGGTGACCGTGCTGCACCGTGTCACAAAGGGCCCTTGCACACAATGCCACCTGCCCTGGGCCGCCCCCAGCCCGCCCCAAGTGGCCCAGCTTGGAAGGAATCCCTTGCCCCGAGTGTCTAAGACAGCCCGACAGGAACTTAAGCAACGGCTCCAACCATAAGCAAACACTCCCCTGCTCTGCGGGCTCGGGGCAGCACCAGGAGCCCCCACGGCTGCCGACGCAGCCGCGGCGGGAAGGGCACGGGGCCTTCCACAGAAGCTGGCGCGGCCTCCTTGGGACACGTCCCGGCCGGTGGCCAACCTAAGCCCGGGGCTGTGACGCAGACGAGGAACGTGTGGGCCAGGGCACGAATGCTGCTCTGAGCCCTGGGGCCCGGGGAGCGCTGCAATCGGCAGGTGTGGCAGAGTCCCTGCCGAAGCAGACCTGCCACCCCCCGAGCCCTGGCAGCACTGGCGCCCGTCTCCTGCCCCAGAGACCTGTGCCCCGGGGGGCTTCTCTGCCCATGGGCAGCCAAAGCCAAGGTGCACTGGGGTCTGTGCTCCTTCCTGCAGGGGGCTGTTGGCAGGAGCAGCTGGAGCGACTGGGGGCAACACTTGGTATCTGACAGGAGATGTTGCTCCTTGCTAGAATGAATGTTTTCATGGAGGAGACTAGCAGTAGAACCAGAACAGCTTCAGCTGCTGAGTTTCACAGAACAAAGATTCTACAGAGACACTGTGACATTTCCTTGTGCTTTTCTGTCTTTCTTGCATTCTGGAAAAAAAGAATCGGCCCAGCCTCTGATATTCTCCGCTCCACTTGCTGCGTGTCTGGCTGTGGCAGCTCACGTCCAAACACAACTGCGTCCTTGCTGAGCACTCCCACAAGCAGGGAGGTTCCCCAGGGAACATCAAGGGAGACACCTGGGGAAGCGCAGAGGATAGGGATAGCTCGGGGAGGAGATGCTGTTGGGTGTCTCTGATGACGGTGCCAGCACCCTGAAGGAGAAGCCAAGACAGGCACTGGAAGCAGACGTGTCCTGCCCTTTTCTGCTCTCACAGGGACATAGGACACGCTTGTTGCCACAGGTCCAGCAGACTTGATCCAGAAAAAATGGAGAGCCATGCATTGGTAGGGAATGGCCTCCAGCAAGAGCAAAGCAGGATCCTCTAGCAGCAATGTAGGTACAAAAATGCTGTTAGTGAGGATCTTCTTGTTATTTTCTAAGTCTGTGAGAGATTTTTCTCTCTCACAGAAGAGGTAGCAGGGAATGTAAACAACCAAGCCACCTGCAACCTTGGAAAGTCTTGTTTATGGTATAGTAGAAAATATTTTGATAATGGATGTTTTAGGATTTTAGCCAATCACCCCCAAGGGGTGGCTGATCCTTTGTCCAATTAGACTATGAAGAAAAAAGTCTATGAAAGAGTTTGTAAAATAATTAAAGAAATCAATCTCGCTGCACAATTCCTGCCTGCTGGATCTTCTCCTCCTCCTCCTCGCTATGGCTGCGGGACACGGTGATATACCGTAGGAACCAGGCCTGCGGTAATACAGCAAAGCCTGAGCTTGTGAACCGGGCCATCTCCTCAGCAGACACCCAAGCGCTTCCCTCCACCCCTGAACGTCTGCCACCATTCCCTGCTTTTCTTCAGCGCCGGCTGCTTCTTCCTTTGTTCCAAGCAAGTCCAAAGTTAGTTTGGAAGCTCATGCATCTATCTTTACGGGTCCTGCATGGAGGAGAGAGGGATGGCAGCTGCAGCGCAGGGCTTGTGTCCCATCAGAGTCTGTCTCTCACAATGGCATCAATGCCGCTGCCTTGGGACGCCTGACTGTGGAAGGCAAGTTTGCCCTCAAGCACCACCACTGAAGGCAGTCAAGGGCACGGGCTGCAACTGAAGCTGCCAAGCGTCGCTGTGAGGCTGGCAAGGCAAGAGAAAGCCATTGTGGCCAATTCTGCTGGAGCCTTTTGCCCAGCCACGTGCAGTTGTGCCCACAGTATCCCCCCGTTTGGCATCCCGGCTGGTGCGGATGCTTTGTTGAGCAGGCGTTCGGGCTGCTGCTGTTCCTGCGCACGCTCTGGTGCTGTTCCTGCGGCGTCCAGAGCCGCTTTGGCAGCAGCGACTCGGCAGCCCTGCTCGAGGCGACATCGCCGGCCTCCCCGTGGAGGCAGCAGCTGTGCGGGCCCCGAGCTCTGTGTCAGGGGGGTCTCGGTCACAGCACCGTGGCCTGGGCAGCCGCGGGGGCCCGGGCTGGCCGCCAGCCCTGCCTCTGCCCGCTGCCCCTTATTGGCAGCGGCCAGTGGCCGTGCCCCGGCATGGCCCCCCTGGCCTTCTTGTCCCCAGCCAGCCCAGCCTGGGCACCTTGGGGTGTTCCCCACCTCCTGCTGAGGCCCGGCCTCGAGGGCTTCTGCCACAGGCCTGGGAGACATGTCGGGGAAGCGCTGGAGCAGCTGGGTGGCAGAAATGAGGCGGCTCCCTGGGGGCTGCTTATGGCCTTTGACACCCGGTTCCTCAGGCCTTCCCACCACCCCGGCCCCTCAGGCTCTCCCCCAGCCCGGCCTGGCAGCACCGCAGCCCCGACGGAGCTCCAGAGGGGCCGGATCGAGAGGCACCTCGGAGCCCTCAGCAGTCCAGCCAGCAACGCACGGGCAGGAGGAGACAGACGGCGGTTCCTGCCTGGGACAGGAGTTGCGGCCATCTCCAGGCACCGGTCTCGCAGCCGTCCCCGCAGCTCCGGCCCCTGCCCAGCCGCTCTGTCGGCAGCGTTAAGGCCTCAGCAGAACCACCAAAGGCCAGGGGGCTTCTGGCCATTTCCCCTTCCACACTGCACGCCCGGGCGACTTGCTGAGCACAAGCACCCTTTTTCCCCTCTTCCCCCGTGCCCTGCAGACACTGGGCACAAAAAGAAAACTCCTGAGAGTCTGTGTATTAGAACACATTCTATGTTTACATACAAAGGAAAAACCAAAAGAACAAAAGAACCATCTTAAAGAAAAGAAAAATGCCCGCTGGCTCAGGTGGCCCCAGCAGAGAGAGCCTCCCAGATCAGGTCGCTGCAGAGCTCCAGCACTGCAGCTAGCCACGGCCCGACAGACGAGGCCGTGTCCTGCATGCCCTGCGGAGTCCATCTCGCAGCACCTGGAAGATGGAGCGCGGAGCTCTCTCCAGTGCCCGCAGGACGTAGGCTGTCTGACGCGCCAGGCTGGAAACGGCAGGGCTGATGTCGTGTGACGCGTCTTCAAGGGCTGCAAAAGAGAGGAACAGAGGCACGGTCAGACTCCGGATCTGCGGGGACCGAGGAGACCCCGCCTGCCAAGGCCATCTCAGCCTGCTCTGGCCATGGCCAAGAGGGAGCAGGAAGCAACGGGATCGAAGGGCTCTGAACAACCAAAGGTGCTGGCCACAAATCCACCACGTGCCACTGAAACCTCTCTGTGCTCTGCCCACGCCGTCCCTCGTCTGCACAGGGAGCAGAGCACTCCGCAGCCGGGGCAGGGATTGCAGCTCCCCCCGCCAGCCCCCGCTGACAGCCGGCTGCACTCACTCACCCTCGCAGATGAGCTGGAGCTCTTCCTGCTGGCCCCTCAGGTGCCGCCCGCCGATGCCTGGCAACACAAAGCCTGTCACGGCCCCAGCGGCACAGCTCCCTCACAGTGGCGCTGCCAGCCCCGGGGCCACACGCTCTCCTCGCCCCGGCAGGGCTCAGCCCGGGCCCTCGCCGCATCCCGACGCCCGAGGGCACGGCTGCCAGAGGGCGGTGGCAGCCCCGAGGGCAGGCGGGGCTCCACGGCCCCGGGCCCGGATCCCGCTGCCGGGGCAGCAGCCGGGGCTGGGGCCGAGCTGCGGCGGGGCGGGGCGGGTCGGGTCGGGTCCCTGGGCTCGTGGCTCACCAAAGAACCTGATGGCCGCCTGTCGCAGGGACTCCTGTGGGCTCCGCAGGTACGGCAGGGTCCGCCACAAGTGCTCGGGCGCTCGGCTCCTGTCCTCTGCCAGCTGGAGAGAGCGCCAGGAGGGAAGGGTTGGCGCGGGCTCAGCCCCTTGGCCGGGCGCTGCCTGCGGCCCGCCCTGGCCTCCCCTGCGCGCACAGCCCTGAGGCCCGGCCAGCGCCGCTGGCGCCGGGCTCTGGAGGGGCCGAGGGCCGGGCGCTGCCCGGGGAGCCGCGGTGCCCCCCCGCCCCACAGCCCAGCGGGGCCGGGGCTCCATGGGCACCCGGCTCGGGGCCACAGGAGCCTGGAGAAGAGCCCGCGCGGCCCAGGGATGGGAGCAGCGTGTGGGGCGCAGGCTGGAGCCCCTGGCTGCAGCACTGGGCGGGGGGCACAGCTGCCAGCCCCACACACGGAGCACCGCAGTCAGGGGGCTTCTCCAGGCTGTCCTTACCAGGCCCTCGCCGAACCTCCATGTCTGATCCACGTCCAGCATGTGTTCGAGACCCCTCCTTTTCAGGAATCTCGCCGCACAATGCAGCGTTTCCCGGGAGGCCTGGAGAGCAGCAGAGAGCGCGAGATGGCACCACAGCCCAGGGCACAGCACCCGTGTCCTTGTGCCGAGGCCAGGAGGATGCTGCAGCCCATGCGGCGCCAGGGCAGGAGGCGGCCGAGCCCCCTCCCAGAGGGACCCCGGCAGCCTCACACTGGCCACGTGCCAGTCCTCGTCATGGCAGTACAAGGAGAGTGGAAGCAGGCTCTGGCGCACGTGTGATTTCAGAACTTTTTTTTCCTCTGACATTAATAAACCATCATCCCTCTTCCCTCTTATCCATGGGCATGTTCCCATGGGACGACATGGTGATGCCATTATTTTTGCCATTTCTTTTTTACCCCTTTTATATCCTTCTACAATTTTTGTGTTCTTAGTGCTTTTTGCCTACACCCTTCAACTTGCTTGTCAAACTAGGTGACTAAATATTTTATAAGCTTCATAGTTAGGGATCAAAATGCCCCAGACCCCAAGGTCCTCTCCAGAACACATTTTTAAACTAAGATAGAATCATCCAGGGACGGTTCCTTCAGGAGGCGGGCTGATTCAACCTCTCATTGGGGAATCTTTGATACATATGCTAATTAGTAAGACCTACATTAGAAATGAGACAACTCTTAGAAAAATTAAAATAATTAAAAGCAGAAAAGTTGAAAAATTACAAAAAATACAAAAATATAAAAATTTGGGATTGTAGTTGCCCAGAAGGTATGCCCCAGGAGCGCAGGGGTTAGAGATCTTCAGGCTTAGACAGCACTGGACCTCTGGTGGAAGAACTTGCAGTGCTGGGCTGACTTTTAGCCAATTCAAGAGTCAAGGAAAAATTATTAAAAGCACCTCAATGGGAGTGAGGCTTTAACACCCAGCACTGCCATCCACTATATCTAACCTGCAGTGATCTGTGCTGCTCTGAAGCTTGCCTCGTTGTTTTCTAGTGCCTTTGCTCCACCCCAGTCCGCCCACAGCCCGCCCACAGCACACCCCTTTGGTCCAAAGTGATTGGTGCTTCCCTTTGACAGATCACCTCTGTCTACCAATAGCTCGTCGTTGTCACGGGGGTAGTAACAGCTGAAATAAGGGTGGTAACATGCCCTCATTAAGATTCAGGTTGCCACGGAGCTTGCCTGCAGAATAACGGCTGTGGGGCTAAAAATAGCTGTTGGCTGTTAGAAACTGGGGTTTTGGAGTTGGTCCTCGGTCTAAGGTGAAAAGTAGAAACCCTTAAAAAATATTAAAATACATCTAATACATCTTAAAACATTTGTAGAAGTTTACAATGAACATGGGAAAAATAACTCTTATAGTGTACAAGTGGCTTAAAGTTTGAAAAGGGTTTTTTAACTGGGAAACTTTTAACTGGGGGATTTTAACTGGGACTGGTGTAAATTGCTTTGAACAAGTGAAAACACTAGTAACAGAACTTGATTTCTGTACCTGGGCTGATGGGTTAATTTTAACATTCAATTAAAACATATTTAACTCAAAATTAACTAATTAAAGCACTTAACATGCAAAGACCAAGCTAATTAGGGATTTCATGTATGACAACCTATAATGTTATACCAGATCTTTTGTGGGTGTGCATTGCGGTGTGCATTCGAGGTGGACTTTGTATTGAGGTGCATTCAAGCTGGACATAGTGCACCTAAGGATCCTTAAAATAAATACAAACGTAAAATCCCTTTTTCCCTTCTAACCGTGTTTGACTCTTGATTTTAAAACCAAGAAAAGGCATCAATTTCATTTGCATGTTCCTTCTTTGTTCAATGAGTTTTTAAATATTAATCCCATTATCTTGGTTCCCAGCCATATTTAATGGCCTTTTCTGAGTTGTTCTATTTTAAGTACCTATTGCCAGTTCTCTTTTTTAATGTATCATATTTGATTTTCCCCTTTTTGCTTTCTTTTACTATGAAATCAGAATCTCTTCAGATCTTATAATGTGCTGCTACATTCTTATATTTGTTACAAATTGAGAAAGCAATATTAGAATTAAATATGGTCTAATCAATTCCATATATTACCTCTCTCACCCAAGACTTTAGAGCTCTGTTCAGGTGGTCTTTACCTGCTCCTTTTTTTCCTCCAACAATATGTGCTATTTCAAAATCTTTTTATTTAGTGGGAAGAGGCAGCTGTGAGACAAAAAACAATCAATCCAGCTGATTCCTGATTGCACTTAATTGATAACTTGTTTCTGTAACTTGCTCAGTAGTGGAAATGTCACAAAGAGTCATGTTTGTTGTTCATGTCAGCTAAATCCAGTCTGCTCTCCACATTCTTCAAGCTCCTCCATGAAACATGTTCATTCAGAAGAGTCTTTGCTGAATGCTGTCATTACTGTTCAACAACTCAAATACTGAGGTTTGAGTTCCTGGCTTTTATATCTCTTTTTCTTCATTTGCTGAGTCCATAAGAATCAAAGATGAGAAAGGGGTGGCTCATGGTATAAATACCTAATTTATAAGTGTTGTTTCTCTGTGTCCATAGGAAATTGCCATCTCCATCCATTCTCCTATTTCAGGACTGGCTTCCTTTGAGCTACGTTCCTCCCACGCCTGACGTTCCTGCTGGCTTGGGATCCAAGTCTGCACTTCAGACTACGTTTGTCAAGAAAATTCCTTCACAGACAAGTGGCAAGCAAAACACGCTATATGCAGGATCAAGATGCTCACAATTGTGTCTACCTTTCAAGGAGTCTGACTCCACATTCCCTACCCACTGATGTAAATGTTTTCTTTTTAGCTATCATCTCTCCAGCACTTAAGTTGTTTAATTACAGCATGAAAACATTAGGCACATGTTCAATTTCCAGTTATTATCAGTGTCATTTCTTGTTTGGTTTATGCTCCACAAAGGTTCTGTTTTTAAAAAATATCATTTTGTTTTGACATTCCAGGTTCCACATGTTTTGTGCTGCGTTGTTGCCAGTGCTCTGTGGGTGTTTGGACTCTGGTAATCCTCTGGATTAAATAAATGCCTCATCATTCACCTATTATATCTGACAGGTTCTTGAACGCTGCATTGCGTCAGGTCCAATATTTAGATCTGCCTGCTTTCAGACTCAGAGAGAGTCATTTTGACTAACTGTAGGAATCTTTCAGGTAGCATGAAACATTTATGCTATTCATACACTTGTTCTGCTGTGCTGCACATTCCTTTGTGCTTTTCTTAGTAAGTGCTAAACACAAGTTATTGATTAAGAACTTCTGCTTCTCTATCTTTACTTATTTCTCCCCTGACAACATGGTCTCAAGATGTAGGAAATATTGGTCTGAACTCCTGTTGTCTTAAAGGTTTCTACAATAACCAGAATTTCTGGCTCTGAGCCACTTTATGAACCCACAAGGCTCATATATATATGCATATATATATATGAAGACTAGCATTCATTGAAATAGCCTATTTAACTCATGCTTACTGTCCTTAGATTAAAGAGATTAATCTTTTGCTAAAAGTGTAGCTACATGATTATATTTCTTTAAAACATTACGTTTTTTTTAACCTCCCTGGTATTCCTCCAGTTCAAAGTGAACTTCGCATTGGCTGATCTTTTCATTAGCTTTTGTCATACATGAAAAAATACGAGCAAATGCTTGTTCACTTCATGGTCCTTGAATAAACAGAGTATCTGTTGCTTCATCAAAAACGCCAGAGTAGCAGCATCCTTCTGAAGTGACAAGCCTTGATTTTTGTGCTAATCAATCACTATAAGAAAAGGCAGGAATGAGCTCTTTAAAATTCCTGGGAGTTTCAAAAACAAGCTGCTGCTTCAAACAGGGCAAGTTGATTGACTTCCACGACTTTGACTTACTGTATCTGATACTCCCTGATACTGAGCAGGAGTACAAGTGCTGATCAGACTGCAGTGTCAGATCTGTTCCAGGGTCTACACAGACCCTCAGCTGCTCCAGTTCATTACACTGACTAATTATACCCCTTCCAATAATTTCTTCTTGGTTCAGTAGGTGGAGCTGTAAGACGTTCAGATTTTCCCTTGGCCAAGGTGTGCCGTGGCTGGTGCACTGACAAGCACAGCTTTCGCTTCCCAGCACTGCACATATTTATCCCTTTTATACAAGTTGGCATTTTGCATCATATTGAAATGGCACATAAAAAGGAAATTCAAGTTCTGCACTCATTCTGTTAGTTGAGAAAAGCAATCAGTCTCTGTTTCTAATATGCAGTCATCAGCTCTTTGATGGCTGTTTTCTGCTGTTCAAAAGAACACAAAACATGTGTAGGCTCAATTTTAATATTCTGGGCTTTGGGGAAAAATAATCTCTAACATAGCATAGTACATTTTGCTTATTTTGCTAGTTACTAGTTTGAAACAGACTCTTTGGAACAATTGAGAATTCATGAAATCATCTCATTATTTTTTTTCAATTTTAGAATCATATCAAATCCACTGACAAAATTTTCATGTTCTCGAGTAGTTTACTCTTTATATTGCCAATGAAAGCTTTTCAAATAAAAGGACACTATTAAATAAACGGACATTTGTGATAATTTTTGCAAAATTGCTCTTAAAAATTCAGTGCTAGGGAAAAAAAGAAGAGGCTGGTAATGAGACTAATTCACTCTTCAAATGTTACAGCATCATTTGAACATTGTCACATCATCTCAAATCATTCTTAATTCTAAAAACCCTTTTTCATTTCAATTTTCTCTGGAAAGCTTTCTGCAAAAGCAATGAGAGTATCCAAATTAATTTTAAAGATCACAAAATTGCTACTTCCTTTTAGAGGAAGAGCTGTCTTGTACAGATCTCCTGTATGCAAAATTATCTTAATGGTATCTTCTTTCATTTTAGTATTCTCCCTTGAGCAGTTTGAGTGCTTTCTAGTTCTCTTTGGCTGCAGCTCAGTATTTCAAGCAGGCATCAGAAACATTACAGATTTTGGCTTCTCTCCTTTGAGTTCCAAGAGCTTCTCTGATGGGGGCTGGTTGTTCACACCTTTTGTCAGTGCACCATATAACCCAGCAGTTCCTAACATTTTTCTGTACATTTTATTTTTCTAGGTGTTTCTAAGGTCCATAACTTTTTCTGCCCTGCCCATGCACTCCCCCATCCCTCGATGCGTGGCGAGGTTGCCGCAATGAATGTCTCCCGCACTGGCCCGTTATCCTTGTCCTGTCTCTTGGGCACACTGTGCTTCCCAGGGGTGGGAGGAATTTAGGGGGTGGGTCAGAGGGATGGAGAGAGGAGGATTTGTTTTCAGGTTTGGTGTCTCTCTTGGCTAGCCTGTGTTGCCACCTCCAGAGTTCATACGCCCAGCAGAGCTCAGCAGCCCTATACATTGACAAGTCTCTTGACTAAAGTGTGCCTCCCCTAGAAACCTCCAGTATAAACAAGGACTAGAAAAGAGACAGTCTTTCATAAAATACCTGCTTTTTCTTGTTAGCTCTTGTACAAGCTTTTTTGTGATCTCTAAGAGCAATTGTACATTCATTTTCAGCTTGAAATATAGCTGTCCCATTTGGAAAATGTAATTATTGACACTGGTGTTATCCAAGACACTTTATTTGTCTAATCAGCTGAGTTGTCAGGTTGAGTTAGCAAATCCATTTGTATGAATCACAGAGAAGCTTGCAGCCCTAGTGTATTTGTTTATGGTATTTCTTAGGTAAGTGTGCTGGATAGTTTGGAGGCAGACATCATGCTTCCTGTGCCACAGTCCGATGAAATTCATCATACACAAATGCTTCTGAAAATCCTTTTGAAAATAGTACTGCAGAGATGAGAAAAGGGTGGATTCTACATTGGAGTTGAGTGGCAGACCACATTTTGAGGAACTTTTTTAACTAGCAGGGGCTGTGCATTGTAAAGCCATGTGTTATTGCTTTGTCAGAAGGTAAATTAGTCAAAACTGTGGTAATCCATTACACAGGCCTTAATGTATTAAGAAACAGCTTGTAACTGTCTTGAGGGGTCTGTAAAATCCACCCTTTGAAGAAAAGGTTATAAAGATTTGCTGTACTCCTTCATAACATGTATCCCTTCACCTCAATCATCAATAAAAAGGCTGCAGTGAATGAAGTTAAAAGGCAGAAACAGCTGAAGATTGATATGCAGTATCAACCTGCTGGCACTGTTTTGCTGCAGTGTGCACTCTCATATTGCTGTTTAATACATGCCTGTGGTTTACTCAGGCAAACTAAGCTTAATTGACATTAAAACTCAGTAACATTTTCTTGTGACTATTCCCACTTTGTTCATAGATCTTCTCTATACTTCCAGAGTTTTTAAAAACATCATCAATAGTGATGAGCAATCACTATTTAGGGATACCTTATTTTAAAGAAGAATCTTGCTTAACAAGCAAGACTGTAGTGATTGCTCTTGGAATTGGTAAGTGCAAGAGGAGAGGAGAGGGAGTGGTTCAATGTAAAGTATAAACAGCAAAATGAAAATTTACTAAATATATCAATTTATTAATGCACAGAGTTCTTCTGTATATTTTCAGTTAAAAAAATAAAAGCAAACTTTTCACTGATTTCTCCGTGGGAATGGACCTGAATTTTAATAGCAGCAGTGAAAAACTGCTTTTTCTGTGGAAGCACATTTATTTTCTTCTCTCTTTCCCCAACACTTTTCTCATCCTTAAAAAAACCAAAAAACTCCAACAAACCAAAACCATAACAAAATCCAAAAGTACCTCTCTTTGAAATGTGTATATCTATATATATATATATGCACATGTGTATGAATTACAAATAAAAAACATGTTATTACTTCATAATTATAGTAAAGAATTTAATTCCAAGTTTCTTAGAAGAAAGAATTGGAAAGCAATAATTCTCAAGGAACCAAAACACACTGTAGTTAATCCCCCACAGTCTGGAAGCCATGAAGTCCCGTCTCTGGGAGGCAGACATCTTTTCATCTGTACATACCCAAGTCTGCCATCCCATTCCCCTGCACTTCCCCTCTTACTTTTGTCCAAAATATTCATTCAGCAGTCAGCATGCTCCTAAGGAATACTTTGGGTTTATTGAACAAGTGTTTCCTGATTGTTGCAGGTTGCATTACTTGGTACTCTTCCTGCATCTCTAGGTCTGCAACCAAAGTGCACTTTCTCACTCAAACTGGAGTTATTGTGAGATATCTTGGAACATGAATGGGGAATACACCACTCAGAAACCTCTGGCTAACTGTTTTTGGGGTTGTGCATATGGCTGGGGCTGGGAGGGTGGCGATGCCCGGGGCTGGGAGGGTGGTGATGCCCCTTCGCCATCTACAGTGGCTGTAGCCACATTCAGCACCAGGCAGCTCACATGGAACAGGTCCCTCCAGGCAGTTTAGCTAGTGCTCCTGGTGGCTGTGCATGCCCAGAGGTGAAAAAGCCCTCAGCATCTCACAGATGCAAAACTAATGACTTTTAAATCTAATATGGCCAAGTTTTCATGCCAATTATCAAATGAATGTTCCTATTTCCTGTAAAGATGTACTTTGTAATACTCTCAGCTACACTTTAACTGGCTACACGATGCAGGTTGTCTGGGCGAACAAGCTGTAAAAGAAGCTAAGTGCCAATTAAAGCTTTGGGAAGCGGCTCTTTAGCATGAACCCAGCGAGGCACTGTAGCGTACATAATGTCCCTTACACAAACCCTGAGCTGCTGCCTCTCATTTCTAACACACTGCAGCAACACCTGCCTTATGGGACCCAGGACATTCCTGTGGAAAATCAACAATGGCAGGCTTTTGGAAAAACACTCTGTTTATTTTTAATCTAATTGTTCCAAACCATATCAAGTGGAAGGAAAGGTTTTTGACATTATCCCTCTGTTGGACTTAAATGATAGAGAAGATCAACAGAGCAGTTTGCTGTTAATTACTTATTTACTGTTACCAAGCTGAAAGTAGCTTTGGGATCAAATTCTGTCAATTCTCCAAGACAAGGTCTTAAGCAATTGGGCTGATAATACTTCCCTAAGTTTACATGCACTGAATTTTTCATACTTCCTTATGTTTAAATCAATTGTATTGTGGGAGAAAACAAATAAATGGGTTTTTTCCCTATTTACTTCTTTCCACAGTCTCCTGTCTGTTTATGTACACAGACTAGAATTCTCTCTGCAGTTTCTCTAGGGGTGATAACAGCAAGGCTTTTTTCCTCTGCAAACATATACGACTTTGCTGAATTAATAGAAACATGGAAAAGAAGGACCAGCAATAGATGCAGGTAGGTAAACAATTGCTAAGCGTTGAACTAAATTACTTTCTAAATTATTTTTTCACAGTATTCACACTTCTCAGTATTTGGAAGGAGTCTGCCATTTCTACCTGTGTTTTACAGTTTATTTTATATTTACTTGTCAAAGTCACTGGTTTTATTTCTTCAATTTTCTTCTCATCTTCTCAGCTCACAGGACTGTTTTTGCTTTTTTCTTTGTGGAGAGAAAATTCCTTCAATATGCCAACATCAATGTATCCTGCTGTTGCTTTCAGCTCCATCTCCTCTACTGAAAGGTGGGAGCAAAGACTTGGCAGCCTTTTAAACTTATTTTGATTCAGCTTCCAGTTTACAAACATTACGAACAAGCACTCAGTCAGCTTTCAGAAAATGGGGTAGCTTTGCAAGCACCATGAGATCCTCATTGTTTTCTCTTTTACAGGAGGATGTAACTTGTTATATTTTACTTGATGCAAAATTACATTTCTTTTCCTTTTTCTTCCCTTGAAAAAATAGCCTGCTCAGCTGTACAGGAAAATGCAGAAAGTATCTGTACAGGAAAATGCAGAAAGAATGTCTCAGGAACTTGAAGAGAAACAAGGACAGGATGCAAAATATTAAAAGATTGGTTCCTCCATCTAAGGGACAGGGGGAAAATGCTCTGGGATAATTGTAATGCATAAAGAAAGCAATGTCTTACATTCTGGTTCCCTTTGTTAGAAGTGTCGCTGAAAATTTTCCCCTGTGCCTGGGAGATTAAATCAAAACTATGTCAAAGTAGGTTCTGGAGCCCCCAGGTGCCGCTACGCCACTTAGGACAGCAAGCATGCAACAGGCAAGGCCGCTGGTACTTTATAAAGCTGGGGGGTTTGAGAGGAATATTCTGCTGTTAGATTCCAGCTGGTATTTTCCTGTACTGGTTTCTGGGTGCAGCCTGTACTTGCTTCTCTGCAACTTTCTGTTAAAAAAACGATTTTTACGATTATGAGCTTGGCTCATAATCCCTAATGTCAGGAATATTTTTATCTGTTTAGTGTATTCTTTTGGAAAGCATGGAGGAAATAGCCTGGATTGTCTTCCTTGGCCAGATCATCTTCAGAGTAGATCTCAGATATCCTTGGGAATACCATGAGGACACCAGTATTCTGTAGGTATGCTGAGCCTTTTTATCTCCTCCTCAGCAGAGCTGTGACTTTGTGTTCTCTGGAAGAACACCTGAAATCTAAAGCTATCTCAGTTATCTGTTAAAAACTCTACTTATCTTCCCTTTCAGCCAAGTGCTTTGATTTTTCATCAAGATTGCAGTAGGAATTCTCTGTATCAGTTACCAGTATTCAGACGCCTCTGACTTTTCTTGCTATCGGAAAGGGTAGATTTGTAATTTTTTTCCTTGCTTTTGCTAATATTTTCTCCTACACATTGACAGCTATTCAATGTCAGTGAACAAATTCTTTCCAAACACAGCTTGGCAATAGCCACTAAACAGGAAATACATTAAAATATTTTTAAAAATTAAAAGTGTTCATTTTTCACTATCTAGAAAATTATGTAAGTCAAAGAAGTGCTATCAAATATTCAGAATAAATGTAGAAAACAGAATTTAGGGTGGATATTTAAATTGTAAAAATATCTGTGTGATCAGAATGCATGAAAAATTACAGCCTGAAAATAAGCCACAATCTTAGCAAGGTTTATATTTGGGGTTTTTTTAATAATAAGACCTTGCTAAAAAACTTACATGTGCTTTCCCAGGAAACAGCAATTTTAGTTGGTGACAAGACATTTACCAATATTTGGAATATCTAAAATTTGGGATATCTAAAATTATACCAGGATAAAATCTATTGTAGGAGAGCTAAAAAAGAACTAACTGGTTCTTGCTTTCTTCCAAGTCATCCTGCCTACAAAGTTGTTACTCCTGATTATGCTGTTTCAAGTTGGGGTTTTTTCCTGGGCAAGACAAAAGCAGAGGTAGCATCTTTGTTACTTCCCCAGGCTCCAGAGACTCTTCCTTTCTCTCATCTGCAACACATTTTCATGTTCTTGCTTTATTCACTGCTCCAAGTGCTTTGGGTTCCAGCTGGTTTTCTTTGGGTTTGGAGCTCCTGTAATAGCTAAGGTGGGTGGGTTTTTGGATGTAATGTGAGCAACTCCTGATACACAGATTTTACTGGCAATTAAGCCCCTCGGTGTCATCCTTGCAATGTATGCAGGTCGAACACTGGGAGGGCACAGTCACAAGCAAGTCTGGTCACTTGGCCCAGGTGAGCAGGGTTTCTTAGGTTCTTGTTTTTCATGTTGTTTGGTTTTTTTCTCTCTGGATGTCATTGCTAATCCATTAAATATACCTGGTAAAGTAGCAGGGAAGCACAGGGAGAGGGCATAAGTCAAAAATTGTACCCGTGGCAATTTCTGGATAATTTTTGAGTGCTGAACATAAATGGTAACCAGATAACCGATGTACTTGCTGTGCAGCTGTCACCTTGCCTGGGAATATATGTAGGAACAAAGACCAGTAAATGCCCTGACACCTCTTAAGAGGCATATATCATGTACAAGGATATTAGCAATTCAAAAGCTAAACTGGGATCTAAGAAAGGTCATTGTCTGGTCAGACAGTTTATTTTTGACCTAAGTAGTGTTTAATTTAAGAAGCAGAAGGACTGGGATAAGCAAATACAAACCTAAATGGGCAGCTGGCTGCTGGGTGATGTTGAAGCTGAGTCACCCTAAAGGGCAACCCATTTGTACCCTTGATCGAGAGAGGAGAAAGGTGCAGACAAGAATGAGAGAAAGAACACCCTCCCTGCTCAATATGATGCTCTGGTATCAGTGAAATCAAGCCATTTCTGTTCCAATAGCAAGGAAAGAAAAAAAGGAAAGGCAAATAGAGAAAGATGTAAATTTTAAATAAAATCTGCCTATATATGCATGCAAATTAGCTGAAACCCTTGGTGTGTCCAAGTAAAAGCAATGTTTAAAAGACTGTAATCTGGTTTTTGTAGTATTTCTTAATTCCAATGTGTATTACAAATTTATGCAGTATGAATAAAACCTGAGCTTTCTCATAACAACTCAGGAGTGAAAGTAATGAACAATCTTAGTATGGCTTTCTTATAAATAAAACATGTTACTAGATTTTGTTTAGGGTCTTAAGTCCTCAGCTCTATGCTCGTGAGTGGAATAATGAGGTTCTGTTTTTAAGGTTGAGGTTTTTTTTCAATATAAGCATGAATTTGTCACTTTTAAAAAGGAACTTTCTTCTGTTTCAGATATTTTTTTCATCATTTGAGCTTCTTGCATCACCCAGCTCTGTTTCTTGCCGAGTCTAGTTTCCTCATCCTTCACTACCATCAAAAGTGTTCTTTTGGGGAGGAGCTTTTGGCTGCCTCAGAAGAGTTCCTGTCTTTTCTATTTCAGCTTAGGTTTCCCTTATAGCCCTCCCTCTTCCACCTTGGGCACAGAGGTGCTGTTGCAATACTTAAAAGCAGTATCTCATAGATCAGGTGTGACAGAACTCCCTGAAACCTCTGTAAAAAGTTTTTTGCCCAGTTCCCTCCTGAAATATCACTGAAGTAGTTGTTTGACAGATTTGTGTAGCTATAAAAGCTCTCAATTGCTATTATTACACAAGTGTCTGAAAATATATTGATAGGCTTAAGTCTCCGTATTTTTGATTCCACCCACTAAACACAGCCCTAGTCTGTTTCTCTGGCTGATTACCTTTTTCCTCTTGTCCACTTTCATCTGTTAATTCGGAGAAAAAAAAAAAAAAGACAATTATCATTGCCATGGCCTCAACAGTAGCTGGCAAAAAAGGGGGAGAGGAATAAAATACTTCCAGTGCTCCAGTGTATAAATCATAAAAGCTGAAGTGAGGTTCCTGCTTACTTCATCCCAGTGCATCAGAATCCACTTCTGGTGCCTTCCCCACAGCTCTGACCTGTGTCTGAGAGTCCGGATGCCTGTGCCAAGCACACCCTGGGATATCAGGGACAGTAATGTGGAGTGGAGAAGAAGGTGCTGCTCATCTTTTTAGGCTGCATTACTAACACTGGGTGCAGCATTATGGCTTGTTTGCTTGTTGCTTATGGGATTTAAAAAACTAGTGAGAGTTGCTGAGTCATATGGATCATCTCAAAAGCAATTTGGCTTTGGTAAAGCACAAAATTAAGCAAAAGTCCCTGCTTCAAAAGATGCACAGAGGCCCATAGCTAACCTGGCCATATGTGCAGCACCCAAGGATGTTTTAAGAGGAGAGGGGCTGGACTGGGGCAATGAACTACCAGTTCTGCTATCACAAGGAGCAAGGGTGGTAACTGCAGGGGAAACAGTCACACCAGGTGTGCTGTCATTAACTTTTCCTGCCTTTGACCCATTATGCTGTACAGCAATTGCAAACTTTTTGTGCAGAACATAAATTGACAGAACTGTCTGGACATCCAGATAACTGGGCAGCCAAGTCCATTCACCTGGGACCAGGACAGAATTTTGAGCAGTTCTCAATGAACTACAAACCTAGAGTAAGAAAACATGTTATACCTGTGTATGCCATACCACTTATCAACACTTCCTGTGCTATGTGCTCCACATCTTCACCAAAGCAAAATTATCTCTTCATTCTTCTGAGACACACTCTCTTGGACACAATGGGAAGATGAGAAAGATATTCTGGAAGTTTACTTGGCTCTGTATTTTTTGACAGTAAATCTTCCCTTGTTTTCTGTGATCTTGAGATTCTCAACAATTAATTTTCCAAACCTAAATGCCAGTGGGTAGGTTTATAAATTTTTTTGAGTTAAAATATGTAGAATTTAAGCCCTAAATTAAATATACAAAGTATTTACATAATTTAGGACTCATTAATTGCTTTGATACAGACATGCCTATTAAATTGATGAGAATGTCTCAAAATTTTATTTTGAATGCCTCAGTAAAGGTTTTCGGAAACTTTCTGAACTGCATTTGGAAACCTTGCCTGGTCTGCCACTGTTTTTCATCACAGGAGACTGGAATATATTTAGCTTCAAGAAAAATGATTTAGTTAAAATGTAGATTGAAAGTTCCCATGGCACTGGAGAGTTTTTAGGGAACATATTTTACAAATTGATACTAAAGTGTCTTCTTTTGCTTACATTTGTGCCTTGGGGTTTGGGCAGGTGGGAATGGCTGTCATTTTGAAAAGAAATAAAAACACATCTCTGGAGAGTGCTCTACTATGCATACATCTCCATTTCTATTTCACACTAGGCACTTAAAGCACATCTTCAAATTATAGGTATGCAGGAGTTCACAACTTACCTAGTGGAGTTTAATGATGAAGAGATGCTTCCTGTGTGTTTAAGGATTTTCAGCAAACTTAGCACAAATGAGATAATCAGTCTTGCTGCAACCCTTACATCAGGTAGGTATTTAACTGAAAAAAAGACAACCCTGATGCTTTTGTAGCTTCTGGAAGAAAGCCCTTGAAGGGCAGCATAATGTCACACAGGCCCGTGTCCTGGCAGCTACTTGCTTTAGTTAGCCTCTTGTCCAGGTGTGCTTCTTCATATGCATAAAATTTGCTTCCCATGTGTACATTCTTCAACCATAATCTCTGAAAACTACTCAAACATGTTCCTCAGGTACAGGATAACTGGCTGGTTTTGGGATTTTGGTTTGTTTGGTTTTTTTAAACCCAAAGGGGGTAGCTTCATTCTGGAACGTGTTTATGGTTTAAGTGACAAATGGTCTGTGAAAGCCTCAGAGGCAACTCGGTATTAATGAGGCCAGGCAGTCCCCATTGTTGCTCATTGTGGTGAGCCAATGTAATTGGAACTATATAAAGTGAAACAGAGATAGAATTTAGCAAGGTAGTACCCCTAAAAATTATAAAAATAAAACATCTTGCTTCTGCTCTTTCCAGCACCTCGAGAATACACTGCTGCTCTCTTGTTTGCTTCTTTCAACATAGGCTATGTTCTATTTCTTAATGCTCTCTTTCTTCATTTTTCATCCCTGCCTAAAAATTTTGTCAACATTTTGTAAAGGCGATTTGCTGATTTCATTTCTGTCAGTTTTTGTTTGTTCTCTTCTGAAGATTCACGAGAGACCACAGCAGTTCAGAGCATTGTAGTGTACCAGGACTCATTACTTCAAGAACAGGAGAATAGAGGCAAAATTTTTAATCTAAGTCTAACCACCTAAATCTAACATTAATCATCATTCTAAATTAACCCTCTAAACTCTTCTTACAAGTATTATTTTGCAAAGTGTGCTCCCATTAAAGTTGTCTCACTCTTCCTTCCTTGCCTACCAGGGGCACGCAAGGATGGACTCTTCATATGAGCAACATACTGTGAACAGAGGTCTTGCCAGTTTTGTTCAGGTTTAATTTTCAACCTCTTTTTTTTACAGCTTCCAGCCATCCCATGGAAATGTTTATTTTGCAGATGGTCAGCTTGACCTCCTGACTTTATAATAGGAAACTATTCCTATATCTCAGTTTATCATAACACAGATAAACAAGTGCAGCCCAAGCCATTCTGAAGAACTGAGGAGACAGGTGTTCCAAGTCAAAAGTTTAATAAGAGGTATCTTCAAGGAAAACCTCCTGTAACAGGGTAGGTATTCTTTCCCCTCAATGTCTCTGAAATACAGTATTTTCTTGGTTAAGTCGTCTGCTTTCATGAAGGAGACTACTGTAATAACAGTAAGAGTGAAGAATGTGACATTTAAATTGCCTTTACAGTTAAAAAGGAAAAAGATACAGATCGTGTATGAAATTTTAAATGTCTCTATCTCATATATGGTCCTCTGCTTCAGTGTAGAGTCAAAAATATAAAATTGTTTTCTTCATCCATTAAATACATATATTTTCATACACGAAAGATTGAAAGTTGTTACAGAAGAAATGAATATTTGACTTGTACTTGCACTTAATGCTCAGCCTGGATCAGTGGCAGAAAGTCTCCACTGTGACACAGAAAAACTATTGATAAACATTAAATGTACAGGGCTCACCAGAATTTGCCTTAGATCATCAGAACCTCACACTGCTCAACCTCAAAGCGGCATGCAAGGTACTCATTTTTCAGATTCAGAAAGACACGGTGACTTGAATAACAAATTACAAGTCCTAAAATTTAATATCTGCCTGATTTTCCCAGGGCACTTGAATTCAAATGTAATTGATCACAAAAATTGATCGCAAAACCAGTGGAACAGGAAGTTAGCCAGAGCTGAAGCTGTTGAGCTGCTGCTTCCACAACAGTAGCACAATTCTTTGTGCATTTCTGTGATTTCTGTGACACTGAGAGTGTTGGAATTCAATGGAGTGGAAATGAAAGCCAGCAATGTGAATTGCAATATGACATTTTGACAGCGGATTTACTGGTTAGTCATTTCTCAAGTATGTTTAAGATGCTGGACTGATAATTAGAAAAATACTGACTTCTGTCACATAGGAAGAAAAATATTAGAAAATATTTTATACTTTATTTTATTTAAATATAATAAAATATTTAGAAAATATTCTGCTCCCTATATTACTGCTTAAGTCACACAAACAGACTGTATGCAACAACAAATTAACTCAGTTTTGACCAAGTAGAAACCAGAAGAGTGTAGGCATTTAAACTACTGCTAGATATCAGTGGACTTACAAAAAATCTACCAGGAAAAAAAATCACATGTTTGAGCAGTTTTGCTTTTAAATTTGGATGGGTGAAGGAAGGAAATTATTATTATTTTGAATAACACATACTAATAATGCAAAATCCTGGCATGGAATCGCCTCTGTAAGCAAAACCATACCTACATATCATTACCCTCACATTTTAATTAAGGGCAAAAGAAGAAGCACATTATGTGTAATGCCAAGAATTTATTTTAAGTCCAAATGGGAAATTACCTGTCTAATTAAATAACGTTTATTATCCCACAGAAGCCCACAGAAGTCATCATGGAAAAAAATAAGTTCTTTAAAAGAAAGAAATTGAATCCTATAGAGCTGTCATACTCCTGCTTCCTAGTATCTGCTACTTCTCTTGGTATTATGCTCAGCCTTCCAGTGCCCCTTGGGCATTGAAGCTTTCAGAAATAAGAGAGAATCATGCAGCTCAAATCTTTAGCCATGAAGAATATGATATTTTTGATTTCTCCCTTCTTATCTTGGGAGCTTCTTGAGGTAATATTTCTGTGTTTGCTAATGTGTCGTGCACCTTGCTTCCTCTTTACTGAGTAGTTCATGGTGCAGCTGAATTTCCTATCCACGGTCCATTTCACACAAGCTGTTGGGGTCACCGAGCCAGCAGCTGTCATGGCTGAGGGGCTGGAGAGCCCCGAGGTAGCAGAGGCCTGCTGGTGGAAAAAGTCAGACGTATGAAATAGCCTTCTTACTTCTGTAAAGAAAGGAAAAGCCTCTCCCACACTGTCTTGGGAATGAATTGTAACCCTACACACCCCAGATCCTGGTTAAAGGAAAAGTCCCTCTCCCAGCGACCTGTGCGGCTGCATGCTTGACCTGGTTCCCGGCTCTGCCCTTTCCCTCCCCTCATTGGTTCCCTTCCCTGGTCCCGCCTTTGTACCGCCCCCGTGCCCTCACATCACTGGCTCTGTAACACTATGTAAGTCTGCTTACGAGCAGCCTCCTTCGGCTTCGTCTCTGGCTTCTTCTGCCGGGGACGGAGTAAACCTCGACCGTGGAATTTACCACGCGGAGAGCCCTCCTGACTCTTTGTCCCTGGTAATATTGAGCTGTCTGGCTTGAGAGAGTGTGTGTGTGATATCAGCGCCTGAACAGCTACACAGGGGAAAGGGAGAAGCTTGCTAGCGTGCTATGTGGCTGCACCTGAAGCGAACTCTTGCCAGAGACGCTCCAGGGAAAAAGCAGTGAACTCCTCTCCACTACTCCAACAAGCTGCATGTTTGTTCTCCACTCTCTTTGTGCCTCTGCATGAGGTTTTGCTCAGCTCTTAGTCTGCATTTCTCCAGCTGAGCACTGGTGAGCTGTGTATAGTGCTGGGGCTCCTGTGTGAGACTGTCCCATCTCTTACCATCCCATGCTTGCACTTCTCTAGACCATCTCCTGTGTCCCTGCTTTCCAAGGTCTCTGCTATCGTGCCATGTCTTTTACAGAGAATATCAGGATAAAACTATTGTGCCATACTAAGATAAGAAAACATAAAGCAAATTCAGCATCACCACTTGGTCATTTGAAGAAATTCTGTTATAGCTAAGCTGGGAAATTGCAGGCAGATCATGAGAAGTTGAGACAAAGTAAACTTGAAAAGCTGCTGTCCTGAGGCCTTGCAAACTCAATAGTGCTGCTAGCATGGCAATACAGTATGTACTGGGCACCAGGGCTACACTGCACCAGCTACGGAATTATATATGTTACCTTCTTTAGTAATGTGATTCCTGTTAGCGACATCACTCTTGGAAGCATTTTGGAACTACTTCAGCTAGTTTTTTATATGTCGTGTCATTTCTATGGCACCATATTTTCTCTCCTCAAAGGATTTGTGGTCCCAGTTCCTGGCTTTTTAATGAGAAGGCTGACAGCAGGTTTCAGTCATTCCTACTCCTGGATGGGCCATCATCATCTCTCATACTTCAAGTCATGGCATTTCATCCACCCTAAATGTTACCCATTGTGGGATGTGGTAGTAGGTCAAGGAATATGAAAAGCAGGCTCCTCTCTGATGGGCTACTCTGGAGCTTTGAATGTAAGCTGTTTGCTTACATTCATCTTGATATGTTAAATTAATACAAAGTCCAAGAAATGATTGGTCATGAAGGATGCAGTTAAGCATGTTATTCAAAAGAAATAAAAAAATGGGGCACAGGGTTAGATATTAGCTCCCACATTTACAATAATTTGGTAACTGCTTTGGTTTGCTCTCTCTGGTTGCCCCCAGATTAATGTCTTACATGGAGAGTTCAAACATACTCCTCTAGTGTAGAAGGCAGAGGTTCTAAGGACTTGTGCAAAAATCCCCAGGGCTTTGGAGGAAATGAATCTTCTAATTCATCACTTGAGTCCTTTTGACATAGCTGTTTCTCCATTGGTTACCTTCAGTGTTGCTACAGTAATAAATCACACCCAGTAAAAGCAGGTGTGGAAGCTGAATGACCTTTTGTGTTTCTGATTTGCTCTGTTAATGCATAAATATACCGTTATAAATAGCTATAGAGAGTAAAATACACAGCATCTTTTGACAAGCCACAGCTGACAGCAAATTCCCTCAGATGAGTTCACTCTCATGACCTAATAATAGGGTGTGGTTTTGTTCCAGCTCAGCAAACATACACCAAATATTGATGGCTGCTGTTGGACCCAGCCTAACAGTGAACTTAAACATTTGAGTCACCCAATTCTTTCTCTCATGTTCATAGTTTCAGTTCCCAGGGCCTCATTCTGCTGAGGGTAAATGGATATGTGACTGAAAACCAGGCAGCTTTGTGGGATCTTATCAAAAACTGTTCTGTGTGGGAAGTGGAGGAGACATACATCCCTGTTTTTTGTCCACGGCGAGAGTTGGGGACCCTTTTCTTTGGGCAGAGGGTACAAAGTCTGGTGGAGACCTGTATGCATGGTGTAGTTCTAGTCTGAAAATTAACTTTGCAAACAAAATTTCAAATGAAACCTTGCTTCTGGTTGCTCTACTAAAAGAAACTAAGTGGCATAGAAAAGCTGTTGTCCCTGTGATGCTCAACCAGTCTCTTCACATCAGTGCTCTATTCTGGCTGTATAATTTTAGCACCATCTTTACAAAAAAGTGACCTTTACCTGCCTTCAGTGCAATTAACAACTAGCCTTTCTTGCAGACCTAGTAACCAGTGGTACTGTGCATGCAGTGCCTGTCTCTGAGAAGCGTATGCTTCCTAGAGCTGACAGCTAAAATTAAAAATGCCTGCTTTATCATTTGATGTTACCAGGAATGATGCGGAGTGCATTCAGAGAAGGATCTATTGTATAAAACAAAGCCTTTCTTCCAGTCACTCTGGAGAACAATACCGTGTGAGAACAGTGCTGTGCTTTAAATCATTAAAGATAACTTCTTGCCAGGTAATGCGAGATAATGATAGCACATAATATTCTTCTCTTGCTGCTTCTTTCTCATGTATTGATTGGCTATATCCTGTAGGTGTGATAGACTGGGGTGCTTACACTCTATTCCTCTGAGCACTTTGAAGAAACTACTACATTTGTCAAATGACAAAAAGAATCATCTTAAGAGAGTCAATTGAGATACATCAAAAGCAACTGGAAAATCTGCAGTCCCAGGTGAGCTGTTACTTGAAGATTATCCCGCTTTCGACTCATCTGTGGTTTGTCATTGAAAAGTTCTGCTGAGTGCAGTCCATATTTGAGAACTGAGCACCAGAATTTTTTTGTTTGTTTTCTGGGCTCCCTTCCCTCCCTATCTCCTGGGAAAAAAAGATAAAAAAGCAGCATGATTAAAGGGATTGTGGGCCACATGGTACTCGTACCATGGCAGCTGTGGGGTTACCATTGCCTAGTTAAAGGTTATTTGTTTGAACACACCTTTTATTAAAATAAAATTTTTTTTAAATTACAAAAAGTTTCTAAATCCATCCACAGAAAATATTCTGATTGTACAAGCATTGAAACAATGATACTACATTTAATGTATGAATGTTTTTTGAAATTTGTCTTAACTCAGGAGTTTTCATATAGGCATTAGGAATGTGCAATCAGCTGCTGTAACCTCTTATCCAAATGCAATGCAGATGCTAATAACATCTGAAATTATTGCCAAACACCAAGTTTGCTGGGAATGAAACAGATGTTGACCAGTTTGAAAGACATAGACCTTCTTCTTCCTAAACCTGAAATACAGAAGTCAATATTTGCTTTAAAGTAGTAATAAGTTTAGGGAATTTAGGTTTTAAGGAATAGGATATATTAGTAGTTTACAGCCAAGCTATTTCCTAAATGCTGTTATGGAATTGTCTTCCTTAGTCTGTGGAAGGAGTGGTCAAAAAAAAGTTCAAATGCAAGTATGTCTTTCAGGATCTTGAGCCTAAGTCCAGCATTTGGTTTCCAAGGAGAATTCTTCCATTAAGAACTGTTGCATTAGATGAAGGGACAAAGGGTAAATAAACATCTGCTGTTCACAGGAATTTGCATCACAAAACTGTACAGCTTAGTGTTTCTTCAGATGACAAAGTTCTTGTTCTCATCAACAAACTTCTAATAATGTGAACAAGGACATCTGCTTGTTTCTGCCATATTTAGGGAACAGAAAATTACTGTTTGGTCAAATTATCATTTTGTGATGCATAATACCATTCTTTTTAATCCTGATTTCTGGATCTGTCTTTTCTTGAGGGAAAAAGAGATCATAAGACTTTCCTTAAATATATTTAATGTCTAATTGCTGTCTTAACAGTTGAAATTTTCCTTATCGACTAGATATGCAGTGGTTGCATAGTTCTAAAAATTACTTAGCATGTTCATTTTTAGACTACCTCATTCCATCTTTCTGTCATGTTATGCTCTGTTTCAAACTATTCTGCTATTTTCCAAGAAGATGCTTGACAGAGTTGGTATTAATAATCAGAGATGAAGACAATGAAGACACAGCACCTCAGGTAATTTCTACCCATTGCTAGGTAGCGATAAAAGGACAGGAAAATATTTCGTATTTTATTTGTCTTTACAGCCTCACAAGCGAATATGAAGCTGATTTAGTTAATCCATATGAAATCAGTTCTCCTGTGTCCATTGCACTGTCTGCTCACAGCTGTGCAGTGTCACACAAACCCTTCTGCCCCCTGCAGCAGCTGGAGCTGCAGTGTTTGTGCCTTGGCACCACCTGCTCTTTAGCTGAACAGGGCTGCACCTCCAGAGCCTGGGTCTCAGTGCCGCAGCCTGCTCTGTGACAGAGGGACACCTATTGGAGCTTCCTTCAGAAAGAGGGACTTCTCTTTCCAGAGCAGTAAGCGCTCTCTTTTCAAGAGCCTTATTCCATTGCTGGGACCCATTTGTGCTTTTATCTCTTTGAACATGTGTAGTTGAAGAAGATGGATTTTGCACACAGTTTCTTAAATGTTTGCTTTCTTTCCAGCTCTTTGGTAAAGTGGGAATTAAAGAGTGCACCGTTCTGCGATTACTCATGACTTGCAGATGTTCTGCAGGGTATGGTTTGGTATCTTCTCACTCTCATTTTCTTTCCCAACTCCACTCACTCCGTTATGCCTCACTTCAGAAGATCAGGCTTTCCTTCTACATCATGGGTGCTTCTCTCTGCTTCACTGTTAACTGCATCTTTGGCTATCCTAAATTTTTGAATTATCCCTTTTCGCCTGTCCTCAGTCTCATAGCCCATGTGTTTTTTATCTCCATAGTGACATCTATCTACCTGTTGCTTCGTCAGATTTTCCATTTCAGGTAAGTTAGTTTGGTTTAGGGTTTCACCACTGCACTCTGGGCAAAATCTGTTTGGTTTATTAAGGATTTCTGACTACAGTTTCTGTAAGAATCAGATTCTTGGACACATCTCAAGTCTTGCAAAAGTTGTCAGCCAGAAACATGCTCACATAAGAATGGTCAAGTAGTTGTGTTGATTGTTTTTGAATCTGTTTCTAATAGAAAAGCTGAAATCACTCCAGCTACAGGAAAGCACATTGACTCCAGCTCTTGTGATGTTCTTTGCAAGGCTGGTAATACTCTTCTCTTTTATCCCTTCTGCTCATCTGTATATTTGATCATTTTTCTGCTTTTCTTAAGGGGTTTACAAACAGGTTCCTCAATATCAAAGTTTCTATTTATATTTCTTTCTTCTCTAGAACAAAGTACATCTCCCTATATAGTTGATACATTGATCAGAAATTACCAATAAATTAAGTTACAAGTCAAATTATTTGTATTTCAGAATTCCTCCTTCAGTTTACCAAATGCACACCTCTTCTGTTCTTAGTATTATTTCCTTAAAATTTCTTTTGGGATTGTTGCTTCTCACCAAGTTAACCAATAGATTACTTTTGTCTTCATCTAGTCTTCTTTTTTGTTCTGAAGTTTGTCTATTCCAGCATTGATTATCTTTGGTTTTGTTGTGCATATCTTCTGTATCTTGGTATTTAATTGCCTGGTAGCATAATCTCTACATTCTATTTAGCCCAATGTTTGCAGCTCTTACTCAATCCTGCTTCATTTATGCCAAGTTGTTAGCTCTCCCAAAAGAATTATGAAAAAAGGATTTAGTAAAGTTAAGAGTTTAGAGCATGTAGAATACAGGAATGCACTGATGGTCCATAAATGAAGCAAATAAAGGTTTCATGAATCACCATGAACCAGCTATCATACAAGTGCTGAAACTTTACTTTAAAATTTAACTTGATACACTTGTGTTACTGCCATACTGAATATTTTTTTCTTAGTACATCTCACATTTATCTAAACTATATAAACTATTGGCTTTTCAGTCTGAGGGCAGTCTCTAGCTCCTAGAACTGCCTCTCCAGAGGGTAGAAAAGGTGCAGGTATTGGAGCCACCTCTGCTGAACTGAAAGCTTCCTGCTATGAAGCTTTTCTTTTTGTTCTTTGGACAGTTCTTTTATTCCATATTCTATTGTACCTTCTTTGATTGAAATCCCTTGCCAATTGCTCTTGAAAAATCTAAATATAACTACATCTTCTGAATTTCCCTTTATCTTGGTGGTAATACCTTCAAAGGACCCTTGCAGTTAAGATAAATGGTTTCTCCACTGTACAAAGGAATAAGGAATAACACTTCAGCTATGCATGGATCCAAAGGAATTTTGACAAACGTGTGCATTTTATCGTGGTGGCTTTATACTACCTCTTTATACCACAGTGTTCCAGTTTGGCCAAATCTAGAAATATATCCTCTGAGAGAAGGCAGGTTACAACCACCCCCTGCCCCGGGTTCGGAAAAAAAAATTTTCCTCGAAGGAAAGTGAAAGAAATAAAAACGATTTATTTAACAAACACACAGGAAAAGGGATTATGATGCTAAATAATAAAACCTCTTGCTCTGCTGAGAGAAACTTGGGAAAATTTCAGAGTCCTTCCGTAGTCTCTCTCTTTCCCCCTCCTTGGAGTTGGGACAGGGTGGTGGGCCCACCTCCAGGGCCAAGGCCTCAGTGGAAAGTCCTCCCAATGTATTCTGATGTTGAAACTGTCCAGCAGAGAGAAAAGGAAAAAAAAACAAAGTCCCAGGAAGACAAAAGTTCAGCTCTCTGGAGGAAAAGGAGCTGAGGAAAAAAAACTGCTGAAAGCTGTCTGGAAAGAAAAGCAAGCCGGGTGCATCCCTCCGCTCTCACTCTCCAGCCGCAGCTGAACACAGAGAGCCGTCTCTATCTCTGTGGGACCTTGAACAAGCTGCAAACTGCTTTGAAAAAATTTTGCTCAGTTTTTCCTCCCCCCTCTCATGCTCAGTTTAAAGGCATAGAAAGGCACAAAAGTTAATTTCTGGGCATAGGGCAGCGATATGGGATATACATCATAAAGTCACCCCAAGACACACAGCCTTTTCAAGTAAAGAATCATTGCTTTTGCTAGAGTCCATTTTTTCTAAATTCTCTCTTGAATGACAAAATCTTTTGAGGATTTTCAAGTGAAGAGGGGTTAAGCTCTTTATTGCATGCTTCTTGGAATTAAATCACTTATCAAAGAATAATAAATGAATTCCTAAAATGTAGTGATAGCACAATACAGAAAAGTGATGCATAATATATACTTTTCAAAATGCAGTGCAAACCTTTATTCTTAGGAAAGAAAAAGATAAAAAAGAAGATACAATAGCCATTGTAGCACATAGTTTAAGTGATACTAACTTTTTTCCAAGAAAGGAAGTATAAATGCATTCACATTTTTGAGAATTTGTGTTTGTTTTCATGTATAAACATACTTTAACTATTTTTTTTTAATGGACAGAAGTTTCACGTAAAAAAATTCAGCTGAAAGTAGCTGAAAGCTGTTACAGCAATGTTACATGTGGTAATATGTTCCTGTTCTCCCTTTAGAATTTTCTTATAGCCCTTCTGGGAACAGACTAGGTGGTGAGAAGGGCCCTTGGGCTGAACCAGATCACAAATTTACCTGTAGTATTTTGGCCTCACACTTACGAAATTGATACATGCATTTGTTCCATCAAGAAAGTCCAAATAGAATTTTATGCTGAGTGACCACTCTTACAAAGCCAGTATTCTTCATGCAAAGAATATTACAGAAATACCTTCTGCACATAACGTGTTTTCTATGTGTGGAAAATGTATGCAAAATAGCTCTTAAGGAATCCCAAGGAGAGATATAATTTAGTGTTGGACTAGTGTGATCTATGAAAATTTACCATTCAAACTGCTCATGTTAAAACATATTCCTATTCCCATTTTTGATAAGTATTTTTATTTGATAAATTTTCATTCTGCTCATCCTCCAGTCTTCTGGAGAGTTTAGTTAACAGCCAACCTCAAGACCTTTGAGAAGAAAAAGTGAAGGGACATTTCATAATCTCATTTCCTATGTTTCCTAAAAACAGAAAATACAGAGTTCAGGTGGTAATGCCGAGGAAATTGTATGCCTGCAGTCTGTATGTTTGCCCTGCATGGGAAAGGTGGTTTGATGTCACCAGAAGAGGCCCAAGGTGAATGATCTCTGAGAAGGCAGGTGTCCACAGCTGAAGTGACCTTTTTTTTTGTAAGGGTAGTTAGACATTTGGAAAGGCGGGTTGCAGCTTATTTCTGTAGTTGTTTCTTTGTGCTGCTACATCAGGGGGCATGCTGAATCTGACCATTAACTTAAAATGTCACTCGCTAACCTTTTGGACAGTCATTCAGTGAGTCTTTACTATTTAACGACAGGCATACATAATTAAGTGCCTAAATTTCGTGCACCTTTTTCCTAGAGGGCTTTTCACTAGGGCCACAAACAGCTAGGTCTTCATTCTGGAGGCAGCACAACCCCATGAACAAATGTCTTTGTTTGGTTTCATGCTTTCTGACAAATACTAACGAAACAGTGCTAGAATAAAAATTAAAATACTCCATGCACACAGTCGGCTTTTGGCTTTACATTGCGCAAAATAGAAACTCGTCCCCAGAAAAAGTCATGCTGTGTCTCACAGGGGCTGTCTGCCTGGGTGGAAACCCATTTAGTGTTAGCAGGGAACTAGAAAAAGTCAAACTTTGCACTTACTCATGAGTTACTCTGTAAAATCAAACATGGATGACTCTTAAGTAGACTAACCAAGCAGAAGTGATGCAGATCTCAGCATAGCTGGCCTCTTCCTTTCTCTGAGGAGTACATGGATGGTCACAAAAGCAAGCACCAAATGAATTTTACTTGAGGGATCAATTCTGTCATTTCTCTGCCCAGAAATGTAAGGGGAAAAGGGCCACATGCAAAAAGTGGGCTCTAAAAGGTGCTGTAGTCAGGATAAAGACTTTCCATCTCCAAAGAAAACTAGATCAGCTGGATGATGAGCATATTGTCTTTTCTTTTTGAACCGTGGGGATCATCCCCTTGCTCCTGAGATACAGTATTGCAGTCCCTCATTCCCCACCTTACCTTTAGCTCTGCACTGGCAAAGTGTTTCTTTTGTAACCAAGCAGTTTGAAACGCGGTTTTGAAACAGTGAAGATTGTGCAAATGCTGTCAAAACTGATTTGCCAGACCTAATCAGAAGTCTGGCAAATTCTTTCTTTGTGAGCCCTGCTCGATGGCTGACACATGCACCTTGTGGAAGAGGCATGCAGGTGAGAGTCACACAGGTCACAGGTCTGCACACCACAGCTGTCTCCTGGGCTGCCACTGAGCTGGGTTTTGTGATGCTCTCAAGGTACTGGGCCACCATGGTAGCTTCACTAAAGCTCCGTGCACTAAACACCGAGAGATTAAGGCAAGGCAGACCTCTAAAAGGCATTTGTGACAAAGCGGGGGCTGATGTAAGGAGGCCCCATGTACTGAATCTTGCTTGTTTCAGACTCATTGAAGAGTAAGTTTCTTGAAGGAGAAATTGTTCTCAGTATTTTTAAAAGGGTTCTTGCACAAACAAAACAAACCCTGGGCTTAAAATGCTGTTTGAGTGTGTATAGTAAATGCTTTTGTGCTTTCCAAGAACATGAGAAACCTCATTTCAAATTCTGAGGTAGTTTTTATGTAATTAAAGAACCACTGATTTTTCCCAGGGGATCGTTTGTGTACACAGGCCAGAGTGTCACTGAAACACAAGTTTTCCCTTTGTCATTTGACACATGGAGGCACATGGAAGAGGAAATACAGTAAAATAAAAATTTTTTTAAATCTGTTCTGTTAAATACCACATAGGGAAGACCAAAAAATCAGATCAAACAAAGAGCAGCCTAAGGTGCAGTTGCAGAAACTTCTGTATTCTGTAAGTGGTATTTGGCATTACAGGAAGAATTAACACATTTAATATTGACCTGGTTTGGTTAGGTTTCAATGTATAAATTATGGCATTTCTTAGCACTTCAATGGACATTAACTTCCCTGGAAAAATATCCAAGTCTCCCAGAAAGAGGTGTGTACTCCTTTTGCTGTTGTTACACACCTGTTTTCATGTATCTCTCTATTGTTTCACTCACATTTGCTGCACATCAAAACACAATTGTCATAGTGGTCATTCAGGGAGCCATTAATATTTTTCCCTCAAGCATGCAGAATTTGGTGTCTATTAGAAAACTGGTCTCCTAGGACCTTTACCCTGTATACTGATCTTAAAATTGCAAATATGGTGATTATATGTTACTGTATCTCATTTCTCAGTGGAAAGTTTTCTTGTAATTATAGATACTGGCTACATGTTTTAACATCTTCATTTTGAAACCAGTTCATAGTTGAGAGCAAGACGTTTACTTTTCTTACTGCTGTTGACAAAGGCTGCGTGAAATACCAAATTCAGGAGCACCTGTATGGCTTATAGAGTATAGTTAGCAAGTGCTTTGGAAAAGGCCATTTGTTTGCTGAAACACAAATATTTCCACTCATCTTTTAGCACACAAATGATGATGAAGCTCATCTTCTGCAATGGTAATTTTATTATGGTGATTGGATCAACTCAGGATTAAAGCTTCTTAGATTTGGCAATAACCTCTTACACTACTGCAGGTCATGCTTTTGACAAGAGGACTAATTGGATTGCATCTGTGAAGGTTTTATTATATTTATGTTTTTCCATTAGAATAGCTCCCAAACCATTTTAGAGACAGCTCATTGTACTTTGCTGCCTTTTTTATTCAAAACAAAAAATTAACTTTTCTTCAATTAGATTGTTCTCACATTCCCTCAAGTGTCAAAAAGATAGAAGTGCTTTTATTTCAGATGGCTGAAAACTCCACCCACACATACATCTTGAACGATTAAAGACAGGGGAAGGGTGTCTGTGTGAACTAAGCAAATGGCTTTGTCTTGGATAGAGACCAGGCCTTTCACTACAGATTTCATTCCTGAAAGAAAGGGATCAGAACGTTAATGTATATACAATTGGGAAAATAATGCGATGTTACAGCTCCTATAATTCACCTTGCCCCACATTTCTGTGTTGTGCTAGAAGAAATAGAATGCCAGAGAGCAGTAAATAAAGCTGTATGTTAATACAAGTCTAAATTATAAGGCAGGGCATGAGTAATGCTTTTAGTTAAACTGGCTGGGGTAAAAACTTATAGATGCTGTTAGTCTTCATGCTTCAGGATGTACATTGATCACTCAAAAAGGTTGAAAAACATTTATCCCCTCGCATTTAATTTATCCTCCTTTCACTGCAACTTTATTCACGATTGTTTGCATTCTGGTTTATTTGTTTTTCCCTATTGTTGACTCCAGCTGAAGATTACGTGAAATATTGATTTAGCCTGATAAAATAATGCCTGGTCATATTAGCAGCAAGTAGTAGAGAGGCATTATGTGGCCACATGTGAACTGATAAGGGTTTTATTGGTTTTCTGATTTCCTGAAAAAGAGGTGTGTCAGATCTGTCTTAGGAAGATTAACCTGTCATTAACCTAAGTGCTACCAAGAAGATAAAGGCTTGCCAGCCAATAAGCTGTTAATTGAAAACTTTTTTTCCGATAGTAGTCAATCAGTGAAATGTAAAAGCATCCAGTTTCACTCAGTGTTTTTCTAGGAAAACTGCAAGCAGGATGTTGCACAAGAAAATGGTGCTTTAAAGAAATGCCTCTCTCCTGAAAGCTTGTCACTTTCAGAACTGTGAACTGGGATTTTTTTTAGCATGGAGATGTGTTCATTCATTACCCAGAAATGTATTTAAGATCTCTATGCACCCCAGGCATAGAAGTAAGTCACATCTGGAATGTCCTCTAGAAATCTCAAGACTTTTTCAAAAAGAAACATATTCTGTAATGTGACACAGAGAAGGAGACATCCCAGGGATTGATTTCAGATTGTGAAGGCAATCAAGATACACGTTTTTTAGGTAAAAATAGCTCCAACCTAGCTTATTTCCTTTGTAATTTTGCAGGTACCTCTTCCCAATCTCAAGGAAATCACCTGTTTTGTGAACCGCGGATGCTGTTAAAATTGATGTGGAAAACAATGATCCACAAATTATCTGTGTGAGGAATTTCTTTAAAATGCCAGAGCTGTTGTATGGTAACAAATTGTATCAGAATTGAACACAGGGGTGATGCTAAACCTCCTGCTGCTTAAAAAAACATTTTTTGAACTGGTGTCTTACAGTGCTGTACTATCATTGCCGGTTGAAAGCATTTGTGCATAAATATGAATTTACCATCGTTCTTGTAAACCATGACAAAAGGCTGTGCTGTGGCAGGAAAAGTAACACGGATGGACTTTGAAAGTCTAAAAGCCAGTAATACTCTTAATATGGTGACTGAGCACTCTAAATCTCTGGCTTGGGATATCATTTGCCTTAATTACTTGTGGATCATCTGTCTTAAAGTGCTGACTTGTTCCTGAAAACATAAGGTTGGTGATGCAGTGAAAGTCAACTGAAAAATCTGATCTATAACTTCAATTAATATTTTCTTACAAGTAATTACACAAATATAAACAACTTAGAAAAATATCAAACCCTCAAAATAGCAGGTTTATCTTTTACTCTCTCTTTACCCCCCTTTCCAAAGGGAAAAAAAAAAAAAAAAAAAGAAAAGCTACTGATACAGTAAATCAGAGATAAAGACATCCAAAATGTATGAACTTTCAGAAATGGAAATTTGATAGCCAGAGGCCAGTTTTCAAAATTATAAAGAAATACTGCAAAAGTAGTTTATTGAAAATATTTAGAACTGAATGCTCCAGAATCAAGAGGACAAAGTGTAGGAAGAAGTTAAATCAGGCAAAGCTTAGACAGTATTAACAGGTTATGTTCATTAATTAGTTGTAGCATTTCACCACAGTACAAAACAGGATTTTTAGAGTACAAAGAGCATAAAAAAATCCTAATGTCATTTTTAATTGAACAAAAGAAATCTGCACCAATTTCTGGCAACTTTGGTGGAGAAAGAGAAGGACATTCAAATCAAGAAGAAGTAGTAGCAGTAGGTTTGCATTAGGAATTAGCAGTTAATTCAAGAGCAGAACATTCCTGAGTTGATGGAAAACAAATTAAATCCATCAAACTAAATGTCAGCAAAGTTCTGAGTGCTTATAGCACACAACTGTTTCTCATAAGGGATACAAAGTTTGGCACTGAGCAAGGCTCCAAGGGTATGTTACATTTATTATCAGACCTTGGAATTCATCCATTTTGGGGTGTTATCACAGGAAGCTGTTTAGGTTGCAGTCCTTTTTGTCAAGATGAACCATAGTTGTGTTACTTTTGTTTACATTTTGTTCCATGTTTTTCCTTCAATTGAATACCTGTCTGTATGCAAATAAACTCATTTTTAAGAGGCAGCATGAATGATAGAATTGCAGCATAAATTAGTATCATCTCACCTGATTTTTGCGGGTCTTACCAAATCATGTTACATATGAAATTCCTCACTTAGCTGTATCCTTTCTGTAATAGATGGGCCCTGTGCCTGCTGATGTGCAAACAAAAGTTGAATCTATACACAGTACTTGGTGCTGCGAAACCAACTACATCCTGAGGACACTTTTTCGTGTTACACTATTTTTTTTTTTTTTTTAATTAAGCATTCACCATAACACAAGTTTTACCCACCCTGTATCATTCAATCCCAGTCTGTCTTTAATTCCTGCTTAGATACTGTTCTGGTTGTACTGTAAGTGGTGAATAGCTATAAACTCATTCCAAATGGTTATGCTTTAAACATTAACTTTTCAAAATTACTGCATAATTCTCTCCAGGTATGCCACCCCCACAATGCTTATGTTTTGTGATTCCATGGGAGTTTCTTTTAGCCCTTTATCACTGCCTCAGTTTGTTTAAAACATAGATACACGTCTTACACTGTGATTTGCTTTTCCTTGCCTGGTTGTCTGCACAGAGTCTTTCTCTCATTTTTATGTTTTAAGCCATGCAAACTCTGACATTTTGGCAGAATAAAATAAGGTAGTAATTTTTACTACTACTAAACCCAGGCTCTTTGTTAAAGCTGGCCTGGGTTTTCTTAAGTTCCTGGATATCTGGCAATTTTGCATGCACTGAGATCAGCCATTTAAACTGTCACATGGAATAATGTAGGATAGCTTTGATGGATAGTTTGCAGAACACATATTATCCCTGTTTCAGAACTAGGTGACATGTCTGATAACCATTATACCATGCTTTACCTCATTTTTATGTGTTCAGATAGGTAGTTCATTACTTTTAACACTTCTCATCATGCCTGAGTGGTGACAGTAATAGCTTCAGTATTGCTTTCTATTTGTAGGAACGTGTTGTTAAGAACTGGAGTAAGTTACATCTGTCCTGATCCTTTCCCTCCTTGGAAAGCATGACATTGCTTCCTCTCCTCATCCCTTTAATCATCTGTTGGGCCTTGTTGGCAATAGCTACATCAACACACTTGGGGAAATGGCATAGCTAAGCCTTGTCAAAACTCACTTGAAAATTCACTGTGGCCACAAGAGAGGAACAAGAGCACTTCATGCTCTTCCTCATGCTGGGCCCTTTGCATCCCCTGACAGCACCCTGCTCTTCAGGAGCTCTTTGTTTTCTTTTCTTTAATTCTGGGGGATTTGAGGGGAGTTTTGGTGTTGGGTTTGGTTTTCTGTTGTTGTGTTTGGGTTTGGTATTCTTTGGTGGGGGAGTGGGGTTTTTTTGTTTGTTTTGATTTTTTTTTTTTGCCTTAAGTTAGAAGCTTGCCTGTCTTGTTTTGTGAACTAATAATTCTTGACTTTACTTGAGTTCTACACCAGACATCTAGCTCCATGATTAACTTTTGTAGCTGGTCTGATTTCATTGTGATTGATAATCAACTTTCTCTTATGGCAAAGAAAGTTACAGTACTGCACAAAGAAACTACATAAAACCATCTTTCTGGGGCATCTGTACTGATAAGCAACAGTGCACATGGACAGAAGATAATCAGTGCCAATTACACTGCGAAAAAGCTTCTGCTATTCTCAGATGGTAACTTCTATCACCTCTATAATAAAGGCCTGCTACAAGGTCTGTTACAAATCCCTGTTCTTCTGAAATATATAACAGTTCTCTAAGATAAAGCTTTGTATAATAAATGTAATATCCAAGAGCAAGTGTGAAATTACCCACTCACTTTCCAGTAGGCAATAAAACAGGGCAGTTGAAGCAGTTATGTGCTATACGTAAATGACAGGAAATTGTAGGTTGGTAGGAATCTGTTCCTCTGGTCAAGCAGGGTTTTCAGTTTCTGTCTCCAGTAGACAGCCTGCGCTCCACTGAGTGCTTTCCCTGCAAAATCAGTCTTGTTTCTGCTTCTTCCTTTTGGACTTAGCATGTCCAAGGGCAGAATGAGCAAAGAGGCTGACCGGGCACTGCCCTGGGAGGCTTAAGCTGCTTCTGTTTCTTCAGATTTTCACAGCAGCTGTGAATAGGGTTCTTCCATTCTCATTAGTTCAGCCATTTCTCTTACAGGTCTCTGTATCTGCTTATGATGTTATTTAGTAACCAGCAGCAGACAGACAATTTAAGATAATTAAGTCAGTCAAAGCAGTTGCAAAAAGTTTAATCTTTTTCACCAGATCTAGTAAAATGCTTTGTGTGTACTTACATATATACATCCCTTTGTTCTATGTTGCATGTTGTAACACACAACAACGCTTGATAGTGTGCCCCAGCCAAACCATTTTTAGTTATTTTTACCAGAGCCCTCAGAGTAGGACCAGGCTGGAATTACTCTCACCGGCTTCACCTGGCCTTTCCACCTTCAGCTGCAGCACATCAGCCCCAAGAGGGTTTTTAAGCTCCAGTTTGAAGGTTTTGGGGGTGGGAGGTGGGATAGTTCTAGTTCTAGTTCTAGTTCTGCGTCGCGTCGGTTTCCTGGACTAACTTGACTGCTGATCACTGGATGGGTTTTGTTGCTGTCATCATCTTGACGCTGCTTGCCTGGCTCAGGAGCCCCACCTGTTAGAGCCCTCAGGAATTCATCAAGGACTGAAAGGTAAACTGTGCTGAATTGGGAAAGAAAAAGCTGAAAAACTAAATACCAAGACAGCAAGGAATAGCTAAAAAGGACTGTGCTCCACTGGATTAAAACCAATCATATTATCAGAAAAGTGTGTGCAGAGCTCAGGGACAAAATAGAGAAACCAATCAAGCAATGTGTGATCTCATGTACAGCAGTTGCAAAATGTACGTGTATTGTATTATGGATAAGTTGTAAAATGTGTAAGTAGTGTATTATGTATAAGGAAGTAAAATGCGTAAGTACTGTGTTACAAAGAAGTTGTAAAAAGTGTAAGTAAGAAAATGTATAAGTAGAGTGATATGTACATGTGTAAGTAGTATAAGATAAGCAAGTGAAATGTATAAGTAAGCAAAGTGTATAAGTAAGGTATTATGTCAAAGTTGTGAGATGTGTGAGTGGAGTATATTTTAAACAATGAGATGCTTCTGCATAATCATATTGATTTGTTGATCAGAAGGCCTGAGTTCCTGCAGTTGCAGCTGGCAACCGGCTACCCACCAGCCACTCTCTCACACCCTCACCGCATCCATCCCCCAGGAGCTGGAGGAAAGAATAGGAAGAGTAAAAGTGAGAAAAATATGTGGTTCAAGAGAAAGACAGTGTCATAATCTGTTTTATAATAACAATGAGCTGCTGTTTGAAAATGTATTGGATTGAAATGAGAAATAAATAATAAGGAAATATTTCTAGCTCAGCTCCACCATTTTAAACCCATTAACATCAGTGGACCTGCTTCTGATGAAAATAGAAGCAAAGGTAAAGTAGGAGACAGTTGCACCTGATGAACCAGTAGCATCTGACACTTGTTAGCTACAGTCTTGTTTTTAATCAAAAGTAGGGTAGATTAACACATGGAAAACCTGAATTTATTGTACATGGCATTTTATAAACTTCAAGATGAGTCTGAAGACTTACTTCAGCATGAGGCTTTTCCTAGATTTGAGTGTGATCTTAACTGAATCTTATGCATGGGATTTTGCCTTCCATACCCACTGAAATGATTATTTTATTATTTTAAAGATTTAAATCGTAAGTGCAGTCAATTTTGAAAAACTAATAATAATTTTACAAGCCACATTTTTCTGCAAATAAATGCCTCTTGATGTAAATTATATCTACAGAATTCTCATTTATTCTTGTTCATCTTCATTTACTGGTAATTTATTTTATAAATATAGGGTTAAGACAATAAATCTGACATTGTTTATGGAAAACAGCCTCAATTATTTTCAGAAAGAAGACTTTAAAAGAAGTGATTAAACACCTATTCTCTAAACTGCCAAAAAAAAAAAAAACCAAAAGAAAGGGTTATTCTAAGACCCTGCTATTCACCCAGTGTATTAAAATCTAGGGTTTGTCCAAGGTTTCAGATCCCTTAATCATGCTAGCTTAGCTTCAGTGGTACATTTTTAGCATGTAGTTAGAACAGTACAATTGCTACTTTATGCAGCTGCAAGAAAATGTAGCTGCTTAACTCCAGTGTGCCAAATACAACACGTAGTCTTGCAAGGCTTGGAGCAACATCTGCTCTCATAAATTTGCTATAATAAGACTCCCTAGGCCGGAGTGTTGGATGTCTGACCCTACTCTTGTCAGGGTGGTTAAATGCAATATAGCATTCCACCAACTGTCTTGTTCTTTTTTGGATGGATGAGTGTAAAGACAGGTAGAGTGTGGCTGTGCAGAGGTGAGATAAATGGAAAAGGCACTTCAGTAACACTAATGCAGGTACTAAAATAATATCAGAATGAGGTAGTATCTGGACAAATAATTTTCCTGCAGTACCTCAATCATTTATGTGGTATCTTGAACTGCCGCTGTGTGCAGCATCAATTTTTGCACTTTAGAGTATGTATGAAAACTGGGAATTGGTGCTTTGAATTTTCTCATGTGCTTCTCTTAAAAGTCATTGAAAGGAAGCCCACCGAATAAAGTTTTTGTTTTAGCAGATTTCTCAAGTAATGTAATATTTCTGAAGATGGCAACAGCCAGCACTGAAATACTCGATATTTTCGTGTAAAATATCCAACTTTTTTTTTAATCCAAAATACAGAACACTACGTGTTTCTTAAAAGTTTTAGTCTGTTTCAATTTTTCCTTATTTTTGTGCAAAAGTGCCTGTTAATTGTTTGATTTTGCATGTTTAAGTTAATTAATTTCTAAAGTTTCACTCCACCAACCACTTCTTATTTGCTCTTTAATAAAATTTGCAACTCTAATTCACTTGTCTCCCTGCTACAAAAGGAATATGTTGAAGGATGACTTCTGTTCATCCCTGGCTGATACTATTGAACTCCAGTGGACAAAACAGATTATTTAATCAACATTTATCTGGCTTGCACTGTGTGTATTACACTCTACCCTACACAGCCAGGCTGTCAAGGATTCCATGCTTTTCCAAGAAACGTATCCTCTTGTTCCCAAAGCACAAGCAGACATTTAATACCCGAGCTGTTTTCACTCCACTTCTTCCAAACTCTTCCAACCCTTTCTCTTCTGGAGAAGTATTAGTACCACCATCATGTGGAAGGGCTCAAACCTACTTGAACTTATTAACAAGTTTTCTGTCAGCTCTTTGCTTTCAATTTGCTGTGATGCCTAATTTTGTTCTGCCTGGCTGAATTGGCTGGGATAGTCATCCATTACTCCCTGCTTTCTGGACCAAGTGGGCTTTAGGATTGTGCTGCAGGGTTGGAGAAAACCAGAGTTCCCCAGTCCAGAGCCCTGTGAACAGTGTCCTCAGCCCACTGGAGCTTTCACCTGCTTTCAGAGCCCTGACTCAAAAGTAAGGACAGTGTGGTCTCCCTGATTTCAAGTTTTAGTTTGACACCTACTGTGGTAGCTTTAGCATGTTAACTGCTAAGAAGCCTTAAGAACTGCTAAGGAAGAGGACTTCTAACTTTCTTTCAGTTCTTAATTTCTTCAAGTTCTTTTTCTGCTCTCTGCTTATTTATGAAGAAGTCCCTGTGCAAGTGTAGGAGAACACTGGAAATGCCAACTTCTCATCCAAGGCAAATTCTATGCAAATGCTTTAGAAATCCTGCTGTGTTCACCTTGTGTACAGATTGGTTTGAATCATTTTTCAGTCTGTTTCAGAGTCTTATGCACAAATATAAACAAAATGTGAGCACTGTGAAAAATACCCAGAACATAATAAACCTCTGACCACTTTTCCACCAGTCTAGGGCACGTGCTGTACAGTTTTACTCTCAGCAGAAATTCTCAGGCACACAGCGATCACTCTGGAATGTGATTTTGTAACACTGTGCTCTGGCGAGAGTTAGTTTTGAGGGCTTGGCTGTCGTTTTTTCCTATAGGGGCAGTGCTGTTCCTCCATGTGAGCAGTGATTTTAATAAGGAAGGGAACTGAGACATTCCTCCCTTAGCACACTGAATTCCTATTTTACAACATTATATAACTCTAATCCCTGTTTCAGCACTTCAGCAGGATGAAAGTGGCGGGTATTTGGCTCTTTTCCTGTCACATAACCACAGTGTAATGGTGGATTTAGCAGGGTGAAGTGAGGATTTTCATCTCTTACTACCTCTTATGCCTGTCTCTGAAGCCAGTAATAGTCGTGCCCCCTGTGGGTGTTCAGGACTGGTGTTTAGGGGCCAAAAGACTGTTCCTTTTTCTGGACAGTGAGTTGAATTAAAAGTGAAGCTGCAAGTAGTTTGTCCTTGGATGAGGGAGGAAATCTTTGGTTTATTGCTGAACTCAGGGCTCAGGAAATGGTGTAAGTTGAATATGTAAGTTTTTGGCAGATGTTGTGTTTCTACCAGATATGGAGGAGGAATAAGGAGTTGAGAATATAACATTGAAACATTGCATTTAGAATTTAAAATGGATGCATTGTGGCAGCAGTGCTATCTAAATTGTCTTTGTAACTCTCTTTCACTTTTTACTGCATTTTTAATTTAGCCTGTGATGCACCACATGTGCATAGGGATAAAATACCAAACTTACTCACTTGGCAGATTGGTCTCATAAGACTGTCTGGTCTGTAGTAAAAAGCAAAGTGTTAGGTTCTGAAAACAGAAGCAATAAGAGTTTTAGATATATTCAGCCCATTTACTCCCTGAGAAAAAAGGGGTGTATACTAAGCAAGTGTCAGAATTAGGGGCATATTCCACACTTCTGTTAACATTGACCATCAAAACTAAGAAGCTCTAAGTCAGGTCTAAAGAGTACCCAGTCTCACAGTAGGTTTCTGCCGTCTGGGAGTCTTTTACATTGAACCACTGGATAAAGTAGAGTTTAGTAGACTCTTCTTGAAGTAAAGAGAAAAACATAGTCAGGAACTAAGATAAAAATGTTAAAACTTAACCAGGTTTTTTATTTAAGGACTATCAACTTATGAAATAAAAAAGTGGAGGTATGAATAAGTTTTAAAGGTAAATAATAGCAAAATGGTGGCAACTACTTCCTTTAGATTGTTAAAATAATTACTCTAAGTTATTTTCTGAGAGAGAAAAACAATTTCTTAATTAGAAGAATGTTGAAGTTGCTCAAAAACATTTTCATAATTTTGACAGAGGAAAAGCTGCTGTGTTTGGTTTTGTTACTCTTTTATTCAGTAAATGCAGTTCGTAGAAGAGCAAGAGCACTCTGCAGTTGAACCATCAGATTTTAGTTCATGCATTAAGCAGTCTCTTCAAATGTGTGTTATAAGCATAGCAGCCCTATCATTATTATGTGTCTGAAACTGAGTAATGTCCAATAAAATTGCCAGAAATACCAGTGGTTCCCTAAAGTGACTTTTCTGCCAAAAGGGAGAAGTGCACTAGACCCAGCCTTTCAACAGAGTTCTGTGGGAAAGGACAACAGCCTTAAGGCCAAAATCACAGGATCTGAGGTGCTACCAGCATCAGACTTGTTGCAGGTAACACTAAGTTGCAAGAAGCTGACTTCCCTTAACTCTGAGTGCAGTGGCATAATAATTCAGTGTGTAAGGCAAGGTGTCACACAAGCTTGCAGTACAGTTTCTAGGTGTGTTTAGCCTCTATCTGTGGCTTTGGTTGCACTTCATTTATTGAAATGACATCCATGATTGCTTTGCTTCCATCTCAAGACATTCAGTAATTCAAGCAGGGTTATTAAGCAATGCAGATTAGGCAACATGAATATTCTGTCTGAAAGAAGTTCCTCCTTCACCCCTTTTCTCTGCTGTTATTCTTACCCTCCTGACTGAACTCACAACCACTGTGCAAGCAGAGCCTTGAGAAAATACAGCCTAAAATGTCCAGTGGGGGCTACTGCAGCCCTGCAGCAGAATGCAGCTCTTCATCACCCCTTCCATGGATGGAGACAGAGTTGTGGGAGGGGATCTCATCCCCAAGATGCCAAGTGACTAAGTCAGGCGTCAGATCTGCACACACTGGCACCAGCGTGGCTTTCCTGCAGCTCTTAGACAAATCCCTTTCTGTGCTGCAGCTTCTTATCTGAAATAAAGGAATTGTTTTTAAAAACATGGAGTCTTTCCCTCATTGAAGTAAAATTAAAATAAAAAAGCTTTCTCTTCCGCTACTGGCACTGTGTGGAAGACACATTGATGGTGTCAGCTAGTACAGACAGAGTGTGAAGACACATGGGATAGCAAAGAAAGTTGGCCTGCAGTCCAGTTCCTTAATTTTAATCACAGCAAATTACACACTATGGTGGCCAGATGGTTTGGTATCACTTTATACAGCTGGTTGAAAAAAAACCCAGAATTAATTATCAGAAAAATTGAGAAGTTTTCAGCTACTTAAAAGTGTACTAAATTAAACACTGCCCATTAAGGAAATTTTCTGCTACTTCTTGTAGTGGAATGGTGTGCACCAAAGTCTTGTAAGCAGACTTTGTATGTATGATTTTAATCCTTCTCTATAAAGGCTCTGACCAAGTTACAAGAAGTTAAAGCCTTGCAGCACTTGAAAGCATTGGTTTCATTTGCTGCATACAGTTTGTTTCCCTCCACTCTACGAGGGGATAGCTGCACTACAAGCTATGGTTCTTAGTAAAGGTGCCCTGAGTGAGCGACCAGGACATGGCCTTGGTGCTTTCAAAATCTTCATCACTGATGTGTATTTGCTTTTATTGTCACTGAACTTCTCAGAGATCTGCCGTTATTGTTTTCCAAACATAGGCTGTTATGAGAACAGTTTGCCTGCACACCTGGAGGGGTTTTACATCTATGTTAACAGTCTGGGAACCTACAGCTGCCTGACTGTATTCACTCAGAATGCAGAGTTCCCATTTCATGGGAAACCATGGTTACCCTGACTGTGGCATTGTCACAACTTTTCCAGTGAGTTTTGTATGGGAAGTGATTGTTTATCCTGTTTTTCCATGCAGACAATGTCTTCTTTTGTCCCAATCCTCAGCTGCACTGAAATTGTGGTTGAAGCAATGTACAGGTGGCGGGGGCTGCAAGGTGGCCTTGATGGGGAGTGGCAGGGACTGTGCTGAGCACAGCCACTTCCAGCTCGCTCCACCAGACCGATCACAAGGCACAGCTGAACCTTGCAGCCACAATGGCAGTGCCCCAGGAAAAGCCCGTGTGCACAGTCAGTGAGGAGTGAGGGGGAGGCTGTGAAAAACAGCCTTGCAGACACCAAAGGCAGAGAACAAGATGTTCCAGGTGCCTGAGCAGAGATTCTCCCTGTAGGAGATCACACTGGAGCAGGCATCCACACTGCAGGAAAAGATCACACCTGGCAAGTGGACACGCCCTGAAGGAACTGTGGCCCGTGGAGAACCCATGCTGGAGCAGGTTGATCCTGAAGTGCTGTAGCCCATGGGAAGGAGCCACCCTGCAGAAGAGGAAAAGAATGCAGAGGAAGGAGAGGCAGAAAGGAGCTGTTATGGCCTTACCACAGCCCCCATTCCCTGCACTGCTTGGAGGGAGGAAGTAGAAGAGTCAGGAATGAACAAGTGAAGTTGAGCATGTCAAAAAGAGGAGCTTTGGGGAAGGTTTTGTTTTGTCTTTCTTTCTCTGCAAGGTACTCTATTTTAATGGAGAATAAACTAAATTAATTTTCTCCAAGTCAAGTCTGTTTTCATCATGACAGTAATTGGTAAGCAAACTCCCTCCCTTAACTCAACCCTTGAGCTTTTTCATCTTCTTTTCTCCCCTGTCCTGCTGAGGAGGAGGAATGGGAGTAGTTGGGTGGGCATCTGGCAGCCAGACACAGACAACCCACCACAATCACTTAGAAATCGTTACGCTTGTGGAGTCACTCTGGGTAAGTACAGCTACTCAGCTTGATTATTTTTACCACTCCACGTTATATGTGCTTACTTGCCATGTTTTCCTCTGTGGCCAAATTGCCACCCAATTTTTTCTACAACTGTGCAGATGTACAATGAACTCAGAAGTCAGGGCTACAGAACCATTCAGAGAAGCTGCAGGTCACTCTGTTCCCATTAATAAGCTGCATTTTTGCAGTTTTTGCAAACTGCTAATTCAATTTAGAAGTAAAAGCTTTCAGATGCCTTTAAGGTGAAAAGTAAAGATCAGACATTTGCATGTGAAGTTTGAATTGCTTCCCCATCAAGGACACAAGAATTTGTTTTCAGGGATCTTTTCATGCTTTGTCCTATGCTGACTTAAAGCATCAGGAAAGTTTACTACCTGTGTGTGCTTACTGGGAGATGCCAGCAGCTGCTTGTCCAAAGTGCACATTCACATTCTTAGAGGTTTTTCACAGAAACAAACTTCAGGCTTTTAAACTTTTCCAGGAACTGATCTACAGTATTAAACACCCTGTTATCCTTCTTCTTTTGAGTTTCCTTTTAGATCAAAGGATAGGAAACTTGTACTCGTACTAGAGGGCATATTTATCTATTGTCCTGGCCTTTTACTCCAATACTGCAGACTTACTATTTTTAAATACTCCAATGTCACCTTTAAGGCATAAGAGGACAAATCAGTTGTCATTATTCACCCACTGATGATAAAGAGTTAATTTGCTCAGCTAGGGCTTCTATACCCTCCTGAATTTAATTACTGTTCTCTCCTTTCTGTATTAGCTTTTGTTCAGTTATTTCTTCTTTACAAACTTCTTTTGATTCCTTTTATACACATGCAACACCTTGTAAATACTAATTATTTTTTCTCTCTGAATAACATTCCTTCTAAACAATTAAAATCATGCTACATCCAGGTAAAATTTTTTCTTTAAAAACATGCTACTAGATAGGTGGTATAATGCTTTGTGGATACTCTTTCCAAGAAAAAGAGCATGATTTTATTTATATTCTTGAATTTATTAACAAAAGTATGTTTAATACTTCAAAGAGCCTTCTTAAATTATGTGAAGTAGACAAACAGGTCAAGCCTAATTCAGAAAACCTGAGCACAGCTTTAGCTTTCAGTTACTGTTGCAAAATATTTTCGTAGTCAAAACTAGCAAAAGATTAATGAAAAATTTAGTTCACTTAACTGGGTTTTGTGATTTTTTTTTTTTTTTTTTTTTTTCGGGGGGGGTGAATACATTAATTTCTTTGCTAACAGCCTGGATAATTTGGTCTCAAACTCATTAATGCAAAAGCAAGGATTAATTTTGAGTAACTCCTCAGACTGAGAGGAAATCCTCTAAGAGGTGTATCTTATGTTTTAGACAAATCATATCAACATGGTGATTTTTAAGAATTGTGATAGAAGAAAAATTAGTCTGTTAAAGGGTCTAAGTCTAATGGCTGTGGGAGCATACCTGGTTTCACAAACAGAATATGAAATTCCTACTTCATAAGCTAAAGAGCACATTTCTTTTCATTAAATAAAACCTCCAGACAGCTTTGGGACCCCAATCTTTTTTCCCTTTAGTTTCTTTTCAAATTTTGATTGGAAGTCTGAGTCAAATTTTCCAGAGCTTAGAGTTCAAGTGATTTACTCTTAATAGTGAATGCTGATATTATGACCTGTTCCATGATGATGAAAACACTTTAAAAACGCAAAAAAGAAGTCTGCAATACATCAGCAAAATAGTCTGGAAACAATGATCTTTGCATTTTAAACTCTAACAGATTTGCTTGCCTTTGTTTTAATTGCATGTGCTGATTAAGCACGTACATTCCTCTTCTAAATACACTGGAGCTGTGCCTTCTTACTCAGAGTGCAGCTTCTCTGTGCAAGTTCTCTAATGTGTATTTTTATCAGTTTTTCAGACTAAAACACAAAGGAATACTCTTTCTTAATACTTGGTTAAAAAACCACTCGAATAAGTGTTGTGCCTACTAGTATTTTTTCATATCTTAAAGCTTGTCAAGAATTACAGCAGCCAGGAACTACCTCGAGATTACTGTGGCAGCATGAGACAACTTTAGAGCACAGTCAGAGCTGCATAGCACAGTGGTGATGAAATTCCTCTTGAGGAATATAAACTATAAAGGGTTGAAAGACCATGATGCATCTTTCTTTTAAATTAAATTCCATGCTGGTTTTATTTTCGTGCATTTCCTCTCAGAATGTTATACCAAATGCTGATAGTAAGATAAAAAGATATTATTTTCCTTTTTGTTTTCTTTGTCCTATCCCATTATTATACCTTGCTCTCAACTATTCAGGGTCCTTCTGACAGACAAAAAACATTAGTAACAAAAGTTACAAGCTTTTTCACTCTGAACTCACTAATGTAAAAAATTGGCATCGTGGCTGGCCAAAGGTTTTGGATATGGTACTAAGTAAGTTACTGGAATTACATGAGTCCATTCTACATCGGTTGCTGCTGACCAGGCATGAACCATGGATGGACCTTACAGGCCACTGTTTGCATGTCCTCTGTCAGGGATTATTAACCATGGTGAGTTATTAGCTAGTAATTCTCTACGTGCCAATGAATATTTAAAGAAGTTCTCAGTAGAAATATATTTTAAAGGGACTTTAGGATTGCCTGTATTCAGGATATAAAATGAAACAGTCTGTTTAGATTGAAAAGACCTCATACTGTTTAAAAATGAAAGAGAAAAATTCTATCCACTGCCATATCTACAAAGCAGACTATGCTTGCAAACTGCAGCAAAGCTGTGAACTGCAAACATAGCTTTTCCAGGAAAACTTAGTCGTCTGAGGGGAAAGATGGCAGAATTACTAAAGTCCCTTCACAGGGTAAATTACATTAAATTACACTTAATTTTCAAGTATTTCTTGTTATTTAACAAAAGAAGAAGAATGTGGCTGGTTCTGGGCTTCCAGAGTTAGTAGCATGTTCATCTATGAGCACAGCTGCACACAGATAGCACAGATATTCACCTATGGATTATTCATAGGGAGACATCCCCTGCTGCACTCTACTTGAATGTGCTCGTGTTTCCCACTGAGTCCCTCTGGGTTCATGAGAGAATCTGGTGCTTTGTGTGCCATGAATTCCTCTGCCTGTTCACACTGCACTAATATTGCCACTTAGATAATCCCAGACTCTATCCCAGGGAGGGACAGACAGATTACATGCAATTACTGGTATCAAACCAAATTATGACTTACTAAATGTCAGAATTCTTTTCAAGACTAGTGGTGTAAGCATGTTATAGATGTTCTTCAAATTGAGTTTATATAATCACTTAGCAAATATTAATTGTTAAATTGTTTCATTAATTCCTTTTGGTGAATTTTATGATATTTACTATCCTTCTGAAGAAGAAATAAGTTTTGTTTATCCTATCTCTTTTTTCTACTAGGTAGGGGAAAGGGCATGGTTGCCTAATTTTTTTTTTTTTTTAATACAGAGGAGTGTGTGTTATGTAAGAGTCCCAGTAAGATTATGGTGTCACCTTAAGACTTCATAAAGGGCTTTAGTAGCATTAGAATATTACTTAAGTAACCTTAAAAACAATTCAGAACCTACTTAGAAAACTAATTTTAAAAGGCATCTAATTAAGTTTGAGAACCACAAAAAATTATTATTAATGATAACTAGAGAAGAGGAAGAATTAAATTTTAATTGCCATCTAATCATCTCCTCAGTGTAGGCTATCACAAAAAATTATTCTCTTATTAGTTGATATCAGTAGAACCTTGTTGTCCCTTTATGTGTCATGACTTTGGTAGCAGACAGATTTCTGCATAAGTATTATTTTGTTACATAAGAAAACAGACACAGGACCTAAGACAATAACAAGGCAGTAAATAACTAATTTACAGGTTTATTATTGTGTATTCAGAGTTGTGTATTGTCACATGCAAGCACACTAAGAAACTTACAAGCAAATTAAATCAGAAAGTGTCCTAATAAAGAAGCATTAAACCTGTGTAAAACAATTATCGGAAGATGCAAATAGAAACTGTACAGAAAATATAATTTACATGAATGCTTTTATGAAAAATATGCAATTTACAAATAAAGTGGATTTGCCTGCATTGTACCCAGACATCCACCTAAGACAGGACCTTCAGAACACCATAATTTTTCCAAAATGACTGATCTTCAGTCAGTCAGTCTGACCACTGGTTGGATAAAGATAAGCCAGTTAAACACTCTCTGAGTCATGTCTGGTATATAAAAATAGCCACACTTCACTAGACAAAGATACTTCAGGCCCACTCTCCTGTCTCCACTCTCCTGTTTCTGGCAAAAGCCAGGAGCATGTGCCTAGGGGACAGGTACCCCTCAGTCACCCTCTCTGCTTCCAGCAGCCTATGGCCAATCATTCAAATAAGTTCAAATAAGAGGTTCAACAAATGGCTTAAATGGGCTTTTCCTCCACAAAATTATCTATTTTTTTTAAACTTAATTTACTTTTAGCCTCCATCAGTGATAATCAGTTCCACCTTATAATCACACATTCTTCTGGTTTGTTTTTTTTTTAAGAAATGTAATTCTTTCTCAGATTATTTTGCAGGAATATTTCAAAGAGTTCCAGAAAGGCTGCCTTGAGGTTAAAGGAAAATAAGACTTTTCATTTCAGGTACCTGTGGTTTTCATGGCTACAGATAAGATCATTGCCTGTCATTGTAGTAAGGGTATCAGATAAAACTTCTAAATGGTGCTGTCTTCCTACATCTTTAAGTCCAAATGTTTTATTCCTGTGGCTTGCAAAGACTGATCATGCTAATATATAACAGTGAGAGAGACTTAGTGAGAATTTTGCTTTGGGGAAAAGCTGGGGTCAGAGTTTAGTCCTTTGAAGCTTCTTCCTAAAAGAGACGTGGATTTCTCTGTTCTGATATTGTTGTCTTCATTGTCTGCAATTCTTAAGTTTCAAATGCTTCATTAAACTTTCCCCTATATTTTATAGCATCATCCATAGAAAACTTGAAATGTCCTAGATACAGTCTGCCATCCCCTCAAAGGTTTATATTTCATAACCTATGTTAATAGCCGTGTGTCCCCACCATCACATATGAAGGTCTAAGTGCAGGTACCATCTGGAACAGTGCTAGGAGGTTCCAGGTGACCTGGGTGGTTCTTTACAATCATATTCAGAGGCAAATAAGCACATGCTTCTTTGATAGAGGCATGCTCAGGCAATAGGTTTCTGTGTGTAACTGTTGATGCTAGATTTAAGTAATTGAAATTAAAATTTTGGTTTTTACTGTAATGCATAAGTTCAGTTTTCTCTTTTCAGGCCTCACATTTATGGCAGGATTTAATATATAATTTTTTCATCCTTTCTTGAAGTGCCTTGCATTCTCAAAGCCCTGTCAGTCCCTCTGATAGGTACTGCTTTTCTTCTTCCATCTGCCTTTCCTCCCTTTTGTATTACTTTGCCTGTAGACCTACAATGTGAGTTCTCTGCTTCTACATTCTCACTCATTCTACTTCTGGACTTTGTTGGAGGGTAATACACATGAAAAAATGTACTCCCCAGCTAACCTGGATGTGGACATGTAATAAATCTGAGAAAATTGTGCTTTAAATAGAAACGTAACTTTTCCTCAGAGTGAAAGTGAGGATATTAAACGGCTAAAAAGAACACTCTTGCCAGCATAGCCCTTCTAATCTGTGTGCACTTCATCACTATAATCCCTCAGTACTCCTAGCAGGAACATGGCCAACAAGAACTCCATGAAAAGCAGCTTCTTCTCCTACTTGCACCTAATTCTAGCTTCCATGTTTCCATTTTACTCTGGGTTTTTGCACTGCTTCTTCAAGTCTTCTGGGCATTTTCTCTTAATTCTTTTTGAATTATGACCTTTGCTGATAAGCATGTCATGCTTGTTCATATGCTTATTTTGTCAAATTCTCCAGTGTAAAAGTTGAGGGTTTTTTTTCAGATTCATCAAATACATAATTTAGAATAGCTTGATGATTATCTTGAATAGTTATTTAAATAAAATGTAGATTTTTCTGACATTTTAACCTTGTCTTCCAGAAGGAAAATGACAACAAGAGTTAGGAGAGTTTTCCATGCCATGGAAAGAAATATGGACATTTTCAAGGACTGAGATGGCTTACTTTTAATATTCCCATTTATGCTGTTGCTTTTTTCAGAAGAAGGTTTGAAAATGAAAATGTACAAAACCAATTGCAGGTCACTTTATTTACTAAAAAAAAATTGTCTACTGCCTCTGAAACCTATGGTTCAAACCTTTGATTTTTTTCCTTTGAATCCTTTGATTTTGAGGGGTGGAGGGAAAGGAAGGCTGAGTAACATTTGAGGTTTTTAGAACTTCTTTTCATTGAACAAGAAATTTGGTAGATATACACTTGGGAAATTCTGTGTCAGCATTTCCAATTCCTAACTACTGAAAATTTAGATTTGATGAAGAACAATAAAATACTGAAGATTGCCGTTTTAAGCTACCTTTCTTTTGCTTGCTGTTGTTTGTTATTAAAAATTTGGCATTCTTTGCCTGCTAGTGATATTTTGAAGTGAAGTATTTCCAAATACCACTTCACATGTTTCAGATTCTGGTTTTATTCAGTATTTCATATAGAAAATCCCTGCTGCTTCTCAGTACTGAAGGTCTTGATCTTGTAACTAACAGGATGTTAGTGGGCAGCTATTTTTGCTCTGGGGAGACCATTAAAAGTGATGCAAGGAATGACTAGAGATTAGGGAAAAAAATCACCTTTTAATAATATATACAGTATATGTCTCTGTTGAAGTTCTCCAGGCATCCCTGTGCACTTTTCTCCCCCATCTCTCCCCCCTCAGCAGCATTGCCCTGACTGGCTGGAGACTCTGGTTTATGCAATGTAGGTGCAAATATGTGCTGAAAGACTGTTCCAACAACAGCCCAGCTTGTTGTTTTTTACAGTGGAGGCTTGTACCCATTTCTGAAAAATACCTTGCAATTCTGATCTTACATGATTAGCACGTCACAGCTTTTTAAGTGCCTAAAGAATGATTTCAAAATACTGGAGGACCACATGAACCTGCATGCCATGGCCCTAAACTTTATGTATCAGGGGCAGCTTGCCCTGCTGGTTCTGCCACCAGTGCACACCCCATGGATGCACCACCATGATGCTCATCGCTCCTGGCACCTGAAAACCAGGTTGCATGACATGTCCAACAGTAGCATTCAGTTCCTTTGCCGTCCTAAAACCAAATTTGTCTCTCCTGACTGTTGACACTGCTTTTGCAACTGAACCAGCAGGAGCCTAGGGCCAGAGGAAAATTCATCTCATGCAGCTGTACAGGACTTGAGAGCAATGGGACTGCACCCTGCTCTGCAGAGCAAAGCTGCTCAGGTGGTGCTCACCTTACTCCTGTGAGACACCACTGCAGTGCCACTGGTGGGACACCACCTTTGCAGTAGGCTTAGGGGTAACAGCTGTATTTTTTTAATTCTACTAGTTTAGTCTTTAACTATTGCATGCTGCTGTAGGGCTTAAATGCTGTAAACCTGTACACTGCTATGTCCTGCAATACAGCACAGACATTATGACACTGCAAGTTTCCACAAGCAATTTGAAGCAGCAGAAGCACCAGTCCTGCACCCCCTGTACTGCTGGCCACCCTTTTCCACCCTCACTTTATCCGTTCTCTTGTACAACCCAGTATTGTGGCACCAGGAAATGCAAAAATGTAAGCAATGTTTTCTAAAGCTAGCTTTATTTTTTGGTATTTGTTCTTATTGCAAGCTTTTGCGTGGATCTGTTCTAACACTTGTTTCCAAGTGCAACCACAAACATTTCTGCTGGCCTAAGGGAAGGGAAATTATGGGATTGAAAGAGCAATGGCAGTAATTTTCAGGGGAAGTGATTTTCAGGACAACATTGGCTTACAGGAGACTCAGATGCTTGTAGAACTGCTGTCTAAAGACAACAAGTTTTTTGTGCTTGGTGTACAGCCGCTTTCAATATTTCAGGTTATCCAAGACAAACTGTGTTGCAGTTTTGACTTGTAAGGTAAGATTTGGATCACTGTATATACAGAAATAATGAAAATGAAAAGTCAGTTACTCCAAGGCAGCTGCACAAAATGTATCCAAGTTTTAAAATGGTCTAAGTTCTAGTAAAAACTTTATAAATTATTAAAATTAAGGTTTAGAAACTAGCCTCAAAGTTCCTGCATGTTTCTTTTTCAATATTCATCCAGTTTAGATGCCTTTAGCACCACAGATGCAAGTTCAAAATGAGAACCAGTATAATCAGTTCACCTGAGACTCTGCAGACTGACTGTGCACAAAGACTGTAATTAGCTGATAAAGCCACGGGGCACTAAAACTGTGTGCCAGTAATCTTGCTAGGGTGCTATATTTACCTAGTCTATCTTGGCAGTGATCTGTAAGAGGTTTAAAGTAGCTCTCAAAGGCAGAGTTGGTGTTTGAATGATCATTGTTGGAAAGCAAGAATCAACATTTGGATGAATAAAAACTGAAAAAGGTTACCTGGTATGTTTGATGCAATGGGTGCTGCTGGATCAGCAGATGACATTAATGCTATGGAAGTTCACCACTGGTACACAAAGTTTATGAAGGAGTGCCCATCTGGACAACTTTGCCTGCATGAATTTAAACATGTCCTGGATCTACACGGACTTAGCCCTGAAGCTAACAACTATGTGGAACAAGTATTTCACACATTTGACATGAATAAGGTAAGAATTCATTCTTGACTTCCCGGCTTTCTTACGGCTGTATCATTTGATGCACTCAGAGACAGGTCTCAGAGAGCTGCAAGCTCCCTACACAGAGGTAATGGAAGTGATTCAGAGGTGATTCAATAGAAAACCCTGAACACATAAACCTGAGAGGAGGTGAGAAATGTTGAATGCTCTGTTCCCAGTACATTTTGCCAATTTGAAAGTTTCATACAGTTATTCTAATACATGCTGACGGTTTCTCATCTTTGAAAGCCAGATCTTTATTATTATTTTCAGTGTGCATTAATAATTGAAATTTTTGTTTATATAGCTGCTTGAAAAATCTTTCTAAAGCAGTAAGTAAGCAAGCAGAAAGTGTTAGGCTGGATCCATAGGTATTAATGCTTTCAGATTATGCAACATGGGCACAATATGTTTTGGCTGTCGCGGGATTAATTCTCAACACCTTCTGTGGCTTAATTCGGTATCAGTCAATCCCCCTTTTACAAAGGCACATCTGTTTGGTTTTGTTCCATCATCCCAGTTTTACTGCTTAACATCCTAGGTCCTCCTAAAGATATGTCCAGCAGCTGTTAGATGCATTGCTGTCTCTGTTATTCCAATGCAGTGTTCATACAGCTTCCTTCTAGCCACGAGACTCAGCCAGTTATTTTCCCCTTAAGCCAAGGCAACACCTTCTACCAAATGTGAAGTGTCATCTGTAATCCCTACAAAAGTGACTGAAATTAGGCTTAGGCTGAATTCTCAATAATACAAATTCAGCTTTCAGATAAGAGAACAGAAGGGCCCATCATGGTATAAAAAAATATTTAAAAAAACAATAAAGCATTTGCGTTCTCTACCCACAGCATTTATCTCAATGAGTTCAGAGATGCAATGAAAAAAGTGTTACTACATTACACAAATTACTTTAACAGCAGGTTAAAATTGGTCCAAATAGTAGCCATAACTACTCCAGACAGTTTCCCATTCTAGAAATAGAGTTTCTGTTCTTCTTTATGGAATTAATTATATTTGTTTCAGAAAATGCTGAGAGTATAAGGTACCACGTGTTTTTACATGCAACAGTACCTCTATTACACTGTTTTCTTGTGTTTCCATACACACCTCCACCCCCAATTCAGCTAGCTTTTTTTGGAATTATGTAATTCTTTCTTCCATTATCCTCAAGGACTCTTCCTATAAAATCAGGCTCATTGCATGCTCTTTTTTTCCCACAGCCAATTACCAGATGGTTAAACATACTGAAATTTGATTAAGTAGCATCACCTAACTCAATAAATGTGCTAATTACAGATGATGAGCAAACTTCCAGTCTACAAACATGAAACCTGACTTGCAGAAATTGTTAATTTGCTATGTTCTTTTCAATTAATAATTTGATGCACACAGACAGTGTCTGAGCTCACCTAAGAGCTATTCCAGTTTAGCATTAATGTGTACTGCAAAAAGCCCTTGACTTCAGTGCGCTTGAAAAGTACAGGGAGCTTTGGCTGTTGAGGATTTTGGCCTTTTTTCTAATGGGAGAACGTCTTTTGGTTTGTCAGCATTTTAAAAATTCCGAATTGCCTTCTCCCACTACAAGTAGCTTATCACCCTTGGAGTAGTCTGCTCAAGTTATCTGAGGAATATTAAGATGTATACCTTAAATTTGTCAGGTTATATACACATCAGAGTTTGACTCTTACTACCAATCTCTCATCCTCTTCTCTGGTATCCCCATAACGTTTTAATCAATTGGTTTATTTCCATCAAATTTCAAAAAGCAGGAATTTCAGTTAATTAGCTCCTAATGTTTTCATAAAATTTGGCAGCTGGGTAGCAGGGACACACCCAGAATGAATGCCCCATTCATGCAGAATTAAGCTTTTTATTCATTGTTTAAGGCAACAGTTGGCAGACAAAATGATCAGGCACTTGTTTCCTTTTGCCTAGAGAAAATACAGGGTGGTGCTGGGGTAACAGGATGTGAGGATTTAGGGGACAAAAGACATAGCTTGTATGGGTCTAGGCTTTTGTTTCGCTGTTCCCAGAAGGGCTTGTTTAATTAATGTTCCATGTTAGACAGAAAAAGATGCTTCAATTTTTTATCAGTTTGGAAGTCTTCCCCCATTTTAATGAAATTTAACAATGATTTGGCCTTTAGGGCTTCATAAAATCCACTATAAAACTGCTTATGCTGGGCTTAAAACCTCATTATTTAATAATGTGCTCCCACTAAATATCTGATATTCATTTCCTGTTCTGCAAGATGTTGTAGCAATCCTCTACTAGCTACTGCTAATCTGAGGCATAGATTTTATTGTGTGTTTTCTTAATTGAGCTGTTGCTCAGCTGCAGCAGTAGGACCAAGCAAAGTTTTTTAGAAGGCAGAACAGGAATAGCACGTTTAGAATTGTCAATTACATAAGATTGTATAGTCTATATTCATTTGGATATGGAAATAAGATGAAGAATGTAGCATCCATTCCAAGATAAAAGGCTGGCAAGTTTTAATCCCTGCCCACTCTATCTGTATAATTTAATGTTTGGAAAGGCTTAAACACTTAGGGAACTGAATCAAGTGAACCATAATGTTTTACCTGAATGTTTTACTTTTTCCCTTTTAATAATTTTTTTTAAAATCTATTTTTGATTAAACAGCAACAGTACCATTTTTAATGAAATGGCAACAGCTACATTATTCAGATACAGCACATAGCATCTAGATAAGCTGTAACTCAGTTTTATTCTTCTCTTGCATTGAATAAAGTCGTGTGGAAGCCTCATTGAAAACCCTGTGGCAAATGAGAACCGGGACCTCTCAAATAATGTGCCAGGATTTCATAAGTTTCCTCTTTGGCATTCACACTGCCTCTGTTTAGTTAGATATGATGTGTATATTTATCTGTTGTAATGTATGTTTCCTGTGAAGTCATTCTGTGGGGCTTCAGGCTGTCTTAGGGGACTGATTTACGTAACAAGCAGAATGAGCTGTGGCCATACCAGCTTGCCAATAGAAATGCATTTGGGAGTTTTATGGCTTGGCATGGCTTTCTCAATAACAGTATCCTCATAGCATTCTTGGTCATTCCCACTGCATCAACCCTTCTAACAAGAGCATGGCTCAGGCAGACTACAATGGAAAAGCACTTCTCGTTTGGATTCTGGTCTTAATGCAGAAATCCAGCTCAAGACTCCTTTCTATGCTTAGCAGAGACAAAGGATCTTATTTCAAGATGACTCAGCTCTTTCCAAGTCAGATGAACCAAGTCTCTCTGCCCTGCCTTATACATCAATGAAATAACAACCTACCTGATTGAGTCAGTGGAAACTAACTGTTTCTTGACAGAAAAAGCAGGTATTTTTTCAATCAGTTTGTGAAAACATCCTACATGTAAATCTAGGTTCTGAAGTGGCATAACACGTACAGATGCAAAAAGCCATAATGCAATTTTATTTTGACATTGAAAATTGAAGCATTAACTTTCTTTTGTTTTCTTCACCCTGTCCCCTCCAAACACAGTCCCGCCTGAATCATGCATATTAATTTTCCTCTGATAGAGGATCAGATTTTCTCTGCTGCCATGGTGGAAAAATCATTGTCAGATCTATGATATTAGTGTATGAGGAAAAGATTTTGGGATTAAATTCCTTGCAGCATGCATGTGTTTAGATTTTAGGAAGTGAGATTCCAAGCAAACAACAGACTTAGGTGTCTGCAAGCTTCTTCCTGAACCTTAAATTGCTGAAGAGGACTCTGTCAGCTTCCAGTTTCTGTGATAATGAAAGTGCTATGCTTTAAATATTCAAATTTCTATCACTTTATTATCTGAAAACTCATCACTGAGCCTGTGAACAGAACATGTGTTTTAAGTGGATTATGCAAATGAAGCAATATGATTGCTTTTTAGTTTCTCCCCATGCCCTTACTGTTTCCTGTTGTAGTCGCTAGATTTAGCTTAGCAGGCTGCAGCTTTCCTGAGAGCTCAGCAGGGATGCTTAGGGCAGTGTGACCATGGTCCCACTCCTGTAGTCCATTTCGGACAGCCCCACCATCTTGCTCCAGCAGCTAGCAGCGCTACAACCAGTGATGGCAAAGGAGGAGAGAAGGGTCTCTCCATGAGGGTTTGAGAGGACTTTAATCACATCTTGTCCCCGTGATCCCCAGAGGCAGAGAGACCTTGTGATCTGGGCACAGGTGGGTTTTCTCAGGGGCTCCAGGGCAGTACATGGGAAGAGTTGGGGTACAGGAACCAATAGGGAGAACCCAAGGGAGTGGCCAGGGCTAGGGGCAAGGAACAGGGAGGGAAGCAATGCGGGATAGGAAAAGCAGGGGGTGAACAGATCGCCACATCTCCCCCCTTTCATTTTAAAATGAAAAGGGAAGGGCTTAATTTTTATACAACAAAAAAAAATGGTAAAACAGTGCAAAATAATTAAATTAAAATGATGAGGTGGCTGGTTGTTGGCTTTGGAGATCGGTGCCAGCTGAGTTCTCACACAACAGCTGCTTTTGTAGCTTCTTCTGCTGGGGCTGCTGGGATGGCATCTTTTTGGTTGCTGCTTGTGGCTTTCAGTCCAGGTGACGTGGCGAACGGGGAAGAGGGATGCAGCTGCTGTTTCTCTGCCGTGCGGAGCTGCCGATACCCTTGGGGCAGGCTGGGTTGCACAGTCCCCACGCCAGGCCCGCCCCACAGGTCTGGTCCAGAAGCGGGGCTTTTCCCCAGCGCAGCCGCTGCTCCCACTGTGATACCACTTGGGGCTGGGCCCTCCCCGCCCAGTCCTGGGGCCGGGGACGGCCTGGCGGGGGCTGGGGCGCCTCTTGCCGAGCCACTGTGGCTTTTTATTTCACTTTCGGTGCGGGTGCTGCTGTCGTGCCACGGTCGGAGCCAGCTGGCGGGGAGGGAGGCGGGGGTGGCTAGGGGCAGGACCACGGCGGGCACATGGCACATGGCTGGAATGGACACGTGGTGACAGGGCGGAGGGAGGCACACGCGCCTGTGGAGCAGGGACTTGGCATAAAGGCACTCCGTGTTTCGGAGGGGGAGAGCCGATGCAGCAACACCGACCAACACAGAGGGCGGGGTTAAGGAGGGACCAAGGGTTCTCGTGCGCGCGGGAAAATAATGGAGTACAAGCAGTAGAAGGCAACATGGCGGAGCCGAATACGCAGTTGCGGCCATCTTGGCTGCTACTTAGAGCCTACACGGCGGGAGTTTTGGGGGGTCGGGATGAGGGTTTAGGGGCAGCTCCTGGGCCGGGGTGATCAGCCCTAGCACAGTAAGGGGACAGGGGAGACACGGAAGGGTCAGAACATTTTCTGATCTCTCCTGAGGGTCGGAGGGAGAGGATCGGAGGTCTCTGTTTCCAGATGACTGAGTGAAACAAAGGTTAGTTCTCTCGCACGCAAGGACACACCCACCCCCCGCCCCGCACCATGAATCTTTAAATTCCCAAACTGGGGGCACTGAACTTGCATCTTCTCTTGTTAGGAATAGGTTTTTTCTTGTCAGGGTTTCACATGAGGCGCGACCTCCTTTACCTCATCAAGAACCCACCCCCAACCCTCCACCCAAACCAAGGCAAAAGGATTAAACTTAAAAGAAAAATGATCCCCCGAACCAGGCAATACCCGGCTCCCTTCTGAGGCGTACCAGCACAAAGAGTGCTGGTACACTCTTTTTACCAGGCCCACCAGGCTCCTCTTCAGGGCTTTCCAGAATGGGGAATCAAATTAGGGCACTTGATGTGGTCCATCACTGGCAGACATCTTTTAAGAGTGCTACTCTTCTCAAGAGGCTGCTGGCTGTCCTTTTGGTCATCTCACTGAAACACAAGTTTCGCGTCAGGGAAATGGCTTCCCAAAGGTGATTAGGCTCTCCAGGGCACCTCTTCTCAGATGCCACACATTGGTGCACCATTTTTGTAGTCGCTAGATTTAGCTTAGCAGGCTGCAGCTTTCCTGAGAGCTCAGCAGGGATGCTTAGGGCAGCGTGACCATAGTCCCACTCCTGTAGCCCATTTCGGACAGCCCCGCAGTTCTTGCTCCAGCAGCTAGCAGCGCTACAACCAGTGATGGCAAAGGAGGAGAGAAGGGTCTCTCCATGAGGGTTTGAGAAGACTTTAATCACATCTTGTCTCCGTGATCTCCAGAGGCAGAGAGACCTCGTGATCTGGGCACAGGGGTCTTTTCTCAGGGGCTCCAGGGCAGTACATGGGAAGAGTTGGGGTACAGGAACCAATAGGGAGAACCCAAGGGAGTGGCCAGGGCTAGGGGCAAGAGACAGGGAGGGAAGCAATGCGGGATACGAAAAGCAATGGGTGAACAGATCGCCACAGTTTCAGAATTATATACATAAAGACATGTTGCTAGTTCTTTTTAACTTTAGGATTGTATTAGGAAAAGTACTTATACCCATGCTTGCCTTAGATGGGGTGTTAATTCAAAGTATGTACTTTTAATTGGAGATTCATGAGGAGTCTGTTTTCAGTAAGAAGTCCCCTTCCTGAATTTCACTAGCTCTGATTTACATCTTTTCTTCGGGTGCTGTCATGTGATTTTCACCCGTGTTTGTATTTAAATAACCTGATCTTCTCTGTGAGAGAGTTCTGTCAGATCTGAACACTTTTCCCCAATTTTAATGATGTGGTATGGTCTATTTGAAGTTTAGCAAGAGTACCAAGGCTGCAAACCTGGCACAAGCTCTTATACAACATGAGCATAAATAACATGTTTTGTCTTCAAGAGAGTCCATGCAAAAGCACCTGAGAACATGTTAAGGTCACTCCAGACAAAGGGAAGGACCCGCCTATTGACAAGCTCTTCAAAAATCTCCTAAATTAGTTTGTTTCCTTGTAGGTGGGGCTGGATGAGAGCCTTAAAACCCTCAGGTTTTCCCCTTTCACTACTGGTAGGTTGTGTGAATATTTTTGTCTTCACTCTCCTTTTTAAAAATTACTTTCCCACCATTTCTAATGTAAATTCTGTTCAGAGCTGCATTGTCAGACAATTACAATTAATCTTTTCTGGTTTTCTTCTTTATTTTATCATTGCCATTTTTATTTTTATTTGTAAAGCTTGTAAAAGAGTTAGACAGCTGTTTTACTTCCCTATCCATCTCTTATAAAAAACAACTTTTAAAGCTAGGTAGTGGAAGGAAGACTTCAATTCTTGCATAGATCAGAAAGAAGATTCTGGTACTTCAAGCAGATAAATAGCAAGAATTGAGAAATGGAGTGGGAAAAGTGCAGTCAAAAACACAGGAACAGACAGGAATAAGTAGATAACAGCTTTTGGGGAGAGGGAAGAAAGAAGTGAAATGTAAAACAAAAAGCAAAATTTAAAAGATCAAAGCACAAGTATAAAGAGATGGAAATAAATGTTCAAGGACTGGAAGGAGAAAATAGTGCCTCATCCGTTCTTTGTACGTTTATTGAAACCCTTATGTAACTGAAATGTCAGTTGTGGAGAAAAAGTGTTGAAAAGATAGTTAAAATCTTAACAAGAGATTCATTCTCCATCAGAAAGAGAGCTGCTAATTGGACAGAAACAACATACGGGAATAAATGTGGTTGTTTGCTCTCTGCAGTGACAGGGAGAGGGGGCTGGCAGTGGCAGCCACAAGATCCCTCAAGGTGTCTCTCCACAAGGCCTCTCCAGTGTCCCAAAAAAGCACTGAAACAGGGATTACTGGACAGAAATATCACCGTGCTCTTTAGCAAGAACGCCAGCCCTTGTCTTGCAAGCCCAGGCCACTAGGAGATGCCAGTGGCTCAGTGTCTGCTCACCTTGGGAAAGATTCAGGCACCAGGAAGGAAAACGTCTCCAATCAAAACAACGGCACTTAATTAGGGAAGTCAGCCTCGTCTTTTAATTAAATGTTTGCTGATGAATCTATTGGCTTGGCTTTCCTTTTTCCAAGGTACTTAGGGGATTTTATTGCTAGTAGAAAAAAAATAAAATAAAATTTCTTCCAAATAGCTGTGCTATGTAGGCAGATAAAAACAGGAAGCCAGGATTTAGAGTTGTTTAAGGATCTATATGTAGCATTATTAACTGGAAAAATCCAATTTGTCTAAGCTGAAATCCTTCATGAAAACAGCCTGTGGCATTAAAATGTTGTTGGGATGAGCATTAATTTGGAACTATTACCATTAACATGGAGATTTCTGGGGATCCTCCCATCAAGTTCATCAGCATGGAAAAGTTCGGTGTTTGCTTTTCTTCTTATTTGTCCTGGTTGGAGCCAGGACGTTTCACTGGCCTCTCAGATTTTCCCTGGATGAGAGAACCCTTTCCCTTCATTTCTAACAAGACCACTGAAATGTAGCGTGTTAGCATTAGCAGGGATTGTTAGTCCACCTTGCAGTTCCCTGATGCCTACCAGAGAAGGTGCAGGCCAAGCTCTTGCCCACCCTGAGTTTAGGAAGATCAGTGAATTCAAAATAGCTACTGAAAGAAAGTATTCCTGATTTATCCTCCTGACAAAGGCAACTAGAAACCCTGACGAAAACAACAGCTTCATCAGTGGGTCCTTGTTGTGTTAAGTCATGAACTCCAAATGCAAAATGTAAAGTTGGTATCTCAGAGCACTTCCCATAATCATTAAAACTAAAGGAACTGCACTACAAATGGTTCTGTGGGAAGGATAAGACTTGTTATTTCATTCTGCATGGTTTGCTGGTTATTTATAGATATGGGTGCACTGTAGCATGTGTGGCTAACAACACCCACAAAATTACATCTGTCATTGGGTTAATGACAAAAAAAAAAGCTCCTAGACCAGGCTCTGCACAACTAAGATAAGCACAGTTGACTTTCTCATCACCAAGACGTGTATCATTGAGTTATACTCATAATCTCCGCGTCAGCAATAATGAAGCAGTAGTACAAAAAGAAATCAGACATAATAAGCTCCTATAGATGTATTGTTTTAATGGTCACTGCCTTCTTTTTCAGTTTTAAGGCTATACAACAACTTAAGGAAGAACTATAGTAGCAGGCACACAAGGAATGTGGCTGTGAACTAGCAAAGTTGGGCCAGTGCTTGATGAGTGTTTTCAGTGAGAGAGTAATTCAGCAATTGTGTGTCCCACAATGGTGCCAGGGTTTAAACACCACAGAAAGCAGCAGTGACCTCTCTTTTCCCCATCTCCATGCTTGAGTTAGCAAGAATTTGTGAGTCCTCTCATGTCAGACAGAGAGATTAGGGGTTGTGTCCTACCAGAAATTTGTCTCATTGGGGCAAAATCTTTCTGGTTTATAAAGGAGAGAAATACAGCCCTTAAAAGCAACCTGCATTCTGATGAAGATTAAAGAAAAAAAGGCCAGCTTGGTCTTCCTCCTTGTATCATGCATAGGAGAAGAAATGCAGAACTGAGAAGCTAAACACTCATTCAAATAGTTAGAAAACTGCAGAGTGGTCCATAGGGAGAAGATGGTGATGGTTGGGACCTAGTAGTTTGGATCTTAAAAAAAAAAAGCAAACAACAAAAAAGCAAAAACCCTAAACACTTAAAGCCTTCATAGATAAATTTTCTGACTGGGATAGGCTGTTCCAGCTCTTCTGGAAAGATAACCTTCTCTTTCCAAAATTTTGTGTCTTGTCCAGATGACTCTCTTTCATTTGGACTGGCTAGGTAGTCTCTCTGAAAACACCTCACCCAGGTCTGCTTGAGCTTGGGAGGTAGGTTGCATCTACCTTCAGAGACATAAATGGATTCTGAAGTTGGCTACAGATGATGAGTGGCCACATGTCTATGGGGAGCTGGCAAGGCAGCTACTAGAGGGAGATGGCAGGATAAGGGGAAGGAAACCATGCTCTAAAGTCAGGGACATGGGAATGCCTGCAACCTTGCTTCCTCTGGTCCTGCCGACACAGCTCCCCTCTGCAACTGAAATGAGCAGTGGCAGATCTCCATGCGCACCCAGCACTGGTAGGATCCAGCATCTGATGGCAACAGGGTGCTGGGAAGAACAGGATGGAGAGAGAGAAATGGGGCAAAGTATAGAAGCATGAACTCAGTAACTCAAGAGAGAAAAGTGGCTGTTTTCGGAGAAAATGGCACACAGAAATTGCTGAGGAAGGAAACAGAAAGTGGGGCTGGATTGAGCTGGAGCAGATACAAAAATTTAATTGGCAAAGATGACATAAATTTAGACAAAAATCTGTAGATAAGCTTTTTATTCAAATACATGTAAAACTTGGCATTTGCCACTTCAAGCGATAGCACTTCTCTTTTTTGTATTACACTTCAAAGAGGTAGCGTTCAGCTGCATCTAGATGCAGCTGAACAAAGATGTGTGGCCTCCTTGTTTCACAACACAGGGCTGCCTGCCTACTGCCAAGGTACCACTGTTTTCACAACACCCAAGAGAAAGAGAATGTCATTTTTATTATTTTATTTTTCTGCTTTTTTATATATCAAGTTAATTCCTGATCACCCTGCTGAGAAATTTTGTTTTGTTGTGATGTGGTTTGTTTTTTTTTTAAAAGGCTCAAGCTCTATTCCCAACCTCCTTCAAAAAACTACCTTTTTTCACTTCTAAAGAAATCTAAATTACATGACCCCTTCTAAAACTAAGAGCTTTTATATCATTTTCAGAGCAGAACTAAGGAAACTGATTTTTTTTCTCATGGTTCCCTACAGAGACAGTTTTGCTTTACCTGCAATGTGCATTTTATGTGTGCCCACGTTGTTGCATTGATTGTCCTTGAACCAGCAATCTTTATTACAGGACTGTCATTTTTGGTGTAAGTGCATAGTCCCACTGTTGCCTGTTTGTATGGGGTTTTCTTATTCCCAGAATATTGTACAGATTCCAGAAAGCTTCTTGGCATCTCAATAGATACTTTTATCTTCAGATAGATAATTTTATCTTCATCTTCTAGAACCAGCTTAGTTTGGTACAGATAGCTCATTAGGAATTGTTTCACTGGGTTTCCTATACACACACTAGTTTCTACAGCCATTTTTTCAGCATTCTTTGAAATGGCTTTCCTATATTAATTTATTCAGTTCAGCTCCACATTGTTATCAATTTTTCTATTTTTATTTATAAATGGAAATGCTCTGACGCCTTTGGCTTCTGCAACGGGTGATTTCTATAGAATTTCTACTATCTCAGCACATGCTTTGTCTGCAGCTCATTAAGTGTCGTCAAACTATGCAGAGGGTTATAAATTTTAGTCTTTTTGTGCCCCATAAAACTCACCTTTCTTTTTATGTCAGGTGTTATATCAACCAATATATACTGTTCTAGTTCCCTTCTAGGGGTGAGAGATGCTGTGAGATTGAGCTATAAATCAGATGATTTTTTACCCAGGCATTTTTGCTGTCTTTACAGGTATTTTAGTTATTCTTATTAAGCTAAAGGGATTCTGAAAATAGGTATTACTTTAAAAGCATTCCAACTTTAACTTAACATTCTCTTATAAGTCTTTTGCTAGAATGTACAAAATCTGACAAAAAGGCCCTTCTTTAAGGCAGTGCAGCAGTCTCTCCTGTGTCTCAATCACTGTGGGTACACTTCCCCAAGACTTGCTATCTGGAAGCAACAAGCAGAAGTAGTGTGTGGATTTTTTGAGGGGGAGAAAAGAGGAGGGAGTGGAGGGGGATCAGTTATGTGTGAGCAACTCCCAAGTTCCCTGTGCCTAAGTGAAATCCTGTGACCAGTGTCTGCACAAGGTCATGTGAAGAGATGGGAGAGAGCTGTCATTGCCCGAGTGAAAGAGAGAAAAGAGGAAGGATGACTAGCACTGGGTGAGTTATTGATGGACAGTTCTTAACCTAACCATATCATGTCAAATTTGCAGCCTGCTTAAGTCTTGTTCCTGGTACTCTGTTGTCTTGTCTTCAGCTGGGATAGAGTTCATTTTCTTCCTAGTATCTGGTACAATGCTGTGTTTTGGATTTAGTAGGAGCAATATTGATAACACACTGATGCTTTGGTTGTTGCTGTGTAGTGTTTATCCTAAGTCAAGGACTTTTCAATGTCTCATGCTCTGCCACTGAGGAGGTGCACAAGAAGCTGGGAGGGAGCACAGCCAGAACAGCTGACCCAAACTAGCCAAAGGGACACTCCATACCATAGAATGTCATGCTCAGTATATAAACTAAGGGGAGCTGGCTGGGAGGGGCTGGGCATCGCTCAGCAGATGGTGAGTAATGGTATTGTACTACACTAGTTTTTGCTGGGTTTTATTCCTCTCTCACTTTATTATTATTAGTAGTAATAGTAGTAGTAGTAGTTATTTATTTTATTTCATTTATATAAATATAAATAAACCATTCTTGTCTAAACTCATGGGTTTTACTAGTTTTTTCCTATTCTCCTCCCCGTCCCACCAGGGGGAGGTTGGGGGTGGTGAGAGTGAGAGCACAGCTGTCTACAGTACTTAGTTGCTGCTTGGGATAAAACCACAACACCTGTCTTTGCTGTTTGACACAATTATTGGTCATTCCTTAAAGAGCAGGGCATGATGGCTGAAGAAGAAAATTCAGGATTATTGTCAGACTGTGCATAGTCAAGAGGTTTGTCTGCTTTCCTTTCACCTCCCTTGTCCTCGCATCCTCTTCATTCACCCTCACTGTTCTAGCCAGCACACACCTGCAGATGAAATGCCTGCACAGGATGTGTTTCCATTCTCCCTCATCACTGCGACCACACAGCATCTCTAGGGCTCAGACGTGGTCTCTGGAGGAAAGGCAACACACTGACAATCCGACTTTGCTCTATGTTCTTTGCCTACTGAACCAAGTTTTGGCTAAACTGATGGCAATGTCTGTGTCTTTCTGTTTGATTTTCAGAGGTTCATGGGCACCTGGAAAGTGTTCAAGCTTTCTTACTTGTATGCCATATTTTGAAGTGTATGATGATAAACTTATTGGTGTCCTTGTGGAGAGAGCTGTAGCAAAGGAGTATGGGAGTCCCTCTCAGAAACTGACCTGATCCTATAAGATATTGATTGCTCTCTGGCTGAAGTCGGGCTGGAGGATGATTGCCATTTTTCATGGGTACTCACCACCTCACAGGACTGTGCTCTTTAACTCCACTGTGTGTGATTATAAATGAAAAGGATGAATGGCAGTGCCTTGTTTCTGAGTCACTAAAATCCTATATGTTTACACTGATATTTATAGCTCCACATTTCTTTGTCCTATAGTAAGGCTCCTGAGCCACTCATCTCCTTGTAGAAAAGGACTTCTGTACTAATCAGTACAGAAGTATTACTGATACCTAACCCCTTCCCTGAGCTTATGAAGGAAGAAGGAATTCAGCTCCTGAAAGCTGTAAAATAAAAAGCAGGCCTACAGCACTGACCAATAGCAACCCTATTTTTAATTTATTTACCAGATTAAGTCAATTCCTCTTAAGGAAGTTACTGTAAAAGATTCCTCTTCCAGTCAAGTTCTGTGACAAGGCTGATGACCAAAACTGTATGTTTTATCTGGAAACCCATGCTGAGAGGGAAGAAATAGGATGCGATTTGCACACAAATACAAGATCCCACACAGCATATTTATGATAAAAAGTACATCAAGGAGGAGTCCAAAGGGCTCAGTTTTTAGAAAGGCTTAATCCACTTACAGCAAAGAGGATGTAATAATAGTCATTTCTGTTTGCACTGACAACCTTTTCCATCCTTATTTGCTGCAAAAATTGTAGCTATTCCTTACAGCTATTCCAGGATTAGACTCTTATATGTTGCTAATGGTTTGTATATAATTCAAAATCAATCACTTTTAGAATATCCTCTTTTTGTAACAGATATGTTTGTAGTCAGTGGGAGAATGGTGAACTATAATTTGACTATGGTGCTCTTTGCTTCTACTTTAGCCACAATTTGAAATCCCTTCTATTTTAGACCTGGGCATTAAAGGTAATCTCATGAGTAGAGATAGGCACTAAATAAAAATAGAGACTTACGTGTAAGATGTTTAACGTGGCCATTTAAAAGCCATATTAACCCGAGTTGTTGTTATGAGCAAGACTTTGAACCTGGGAGATAGAAATGTGAACAGACTAAAAGGGACGCTTACTGTGTAACAACATGGGCTCCCAAGAATCATCACCCTTGCAAGATGCCCCTGCAGAGATGCACCATTATTACAGCAAATTTATGAGAGAATGTCCGTCTGGGCTGCTTAGTCTGCACGAATTCAAGAAGCTTTTGGGCCTTCAAGGGCTGGATCCAGAGGGAGATCTATACATTAAACGAGTGTTTGATATCTTTGATCTGAATCAGGTAAACTTTCTTTTCTTTATTTTTTTTAATCTCATACAACTGCTTTGTTAGTGAGTTGTAGCCTGCAGGCTCTTCTTTGTGCTATGCTCCCAAAACTGCTCTTGTGGACAGGTTTGCCATAAAGGTGCACTAGAGGTAAAGAAGTGGGACTGTGCTTTGAGGGTTTGCATTAGGATTTTTGTTAGTACCTTCTAGAGCACTTAAAAAAAAGTCAAGAAACAATTCTTAAAAAGAGGTGTAATTTGCAGTTCATTGGTTATTCTTCTATTTGTTGCTTATCCTGTGCTTGTATATAAGCATATGAAAACGTTGGTGTACTCAAAGTTAATAAATCCTTACAACAATGTTAGACAAAGGGGAAATACGGTTCACACTTAACTGAAGATGAAGGGCAGTGTATATAAATGGATTTAAATTTATTTTCTCAGAGTACTATACTGAATGTGTGGCAGAGAGGAAAACAACTCAGACGATCAGTTCACACGCAGTGTACAAGTCACAAGACCAAATACTACTGAATGGTCAAGCAGTTTCTCCAGGCTACACTTCTAATTTACCCTCCTTTCTACTGCAATAACTGCTTATGATTGCAGTCAGCTCTCTGTAATGTAGCTGGCTCCCAGACAGACAAGATATATTCTCCTTAGTAGTACAGACAAGGCTGAACACACAGTCATCTGGTACTTCTGTGTAGCACCCTTTTCTAGGTCTGTCTTGAGCACCGCCTCATGCTTGTAAGGTCCTGGATCTGGCCACCTTGAGCCCTCCACTCATTGTGATGCTGTGTAGCCTGGGGCACACACTCTGCAGTACCGTGAAACCTTCAGATTTGTTGAGACCTTCAGATTGTGGATTAATGTAAAAGTGAGGAGAGTGGAATCAAAGCAGGTTACAGAAAGAGCATTTGCTCACTCTTTGCTGTGGCAATGGCCAAAGACACTTAAAATAGGAACCATCAGTTATTTGATGCTTCTCTATCTGGTGTTACAGAGTTGTGTCACCCTGCTCTGCAGGCTGTCATCACCTGTACATGAAGTGGTTAAGCTGCCAGATATTAAAGCAACTGCTTTCATGAGAAGTAGAGGATAGATGCTTGGAGGGACTTAATACGCGTTTTAAATGTAGATGGGCTGTATGTATAGCATCAAGAACAGGGAGGCATGAAGAGCTGCACCAGGATTGTCAGCTGGAGAACACACTGCCTTTTCAGCACAGCTTTCAGAATCACCATCCTCAAAGATCTCAGCTGCCTCATCTCTGTGACTGAACTCCCTCTTTTATCAGGAACTTTTTTGCTGCATCTTTCTGAACTTTTGTCTTCATCCTTGTCTTCCTCAGATGAGCTAAGATCAACACAGGCTAAAGAATGGGAAAGCAGGGTAATGACCAGGAAGTCAGTCTTGCAGGAAAACTGCTTCATTGCCCATCATATTGCTGACCATCACAACTTTCAGGAACACATCCTTGGGGGACTGCAGGGTATGGCTGTAAAGTCAAGACAGGAGAAAGCATTTCCCCCCACTTCCTTCTCCCTTGTCTGTATTTTATAATTCTTGGGGTCACAGATACCAGACCAATGAGGGGTAACCTGTTTGGTTAAACAAACTGGGTGGTTGGAATGCAGTCCCTTTGTCAGAGAAGGCCATATATGTCCAGATGGTGTCTTAGTATGGCACCTCTACCAGTCCCTACAGATATCCCTTTTTTTCAGGTGTTTCATAACTAGTTTTACTGAAAATTTCAGCTTTCCATGTAATGTGGAGTTGAACTGTGGTTACAGCAAGGACATCCCAACCTTTAGATCAGTTCTCAAGCTAAAAGAAAAATGAGGAAATAAAGTCCCAGGAAAACAGAGTAGAGCAATAGGTATTAAACAATAGAGCATCTGGGAATCAAGCCAGAGTGCAGCAAAGCTCAGAAATCTATGCTGATCAATAGCCTGTGAGCATTTGTAAAGGTATGTTAGATAATGAGAAGATCAACCTTGCTACGGAAGGATGTCAGGCAAATGAAACTATCACTGGCATATTCTAGACCAACAGATATTTTTATTCAGAAAAAAATGGGAAGGAGCAATTTAAGATGTAAGATGCAAGATTTAGCTCCTGTGCCCATGGCAACTTTTTACAGAGCTTTACAGATTTGCCATATTTTAATCTCTATTCAGTATAATGATTGTATTCCTTTTCTTTTCCTCGCATTGTTAAAGGCACTCTGTTTTCATAAATTTGAATTTTTTTTTCATTTATTACCAAGACAAATGGCCACTATGTTTAAGGAATACTTTTAGAAACAAGTAGCATCGATCAAACGCATTTCAAGTACCTGGCTGTGATGTTTTTTATGTGATTAAGATGAGAATAAAGTGGCAACAGACAGCTTCTTAGGGCAGGAAAAAAAGACTGTTGCATGTTGTTGATGAGATAAAATAGGAGGATCTTTTTATTCCATATACTCACTTTTTGTTCTATAACCTTTCTACAGATTTTTCTCTACCCCAGGATTTTTGGCAAAAATGTAGGATTTGATCCAGAGAGTTTTTAGTTAAGTACCAATGCGTGAAGAGTGGTCAATGGATGGCTGACTGAGGGTATCACACTGTGGGCTCTGAAATGGCAACTATTATTGTACAAAAAAGGGGCCTGTGACATTATGCAGAACATTTAGGCACTCTGCTGTATTAAACAGATGAGAATCTTTCATCTCCAAGCCACAGAAATTAATGGATGCAAGTGCATAATGCACAAATTCAGAAATAATCTGGTCATTTTTGATTGCATTCAGTTCCTTCAGTACTTTAACAGCTTCTGAGATATGAAGATCAAAATTTTGTTTCCTTTTCTACTGCATTTGTTTCTGGATTTTGCTTTCTAATAAAGGGGTCATTATCCCAGTGAGTGGCAGAGTATACAAAACTTCTTGATGGAAATTATTTCCTTTCTCTTAAAAGTACCCTTCATACAGAAGTGCTGTTATAATTAGATGGTTGGCAAACTTGAACCTTCTCCCATGCTTCCCCCAGCTGACTTTTAATAGATATATGACCTGATTTTTTCCTACTCTAACCATGGTTTAATAGTGGACTTTTACAGTTTAAAATTGTTATGATTTCTATTGCTGAAGCTTTTAAAAACCATGTAGTTTAGGGACTACTTTACAGTTGATCTAAATCTAGAGAAACTCATGGAAAACTTGAGTCATCTAATACGGTCTTCTAAGCATAAAATATATTTTTCACATGTAGGCTTCCGTTGTCTCAAAATAGGAATCTGCTCAGAAAGCTCTGCTAAAGAGTTAGTCCTGTGAGTAATCTACAATTCCAATTATAGCAGCCTAATGCCTCGAGTTAATCTGAGGACATCCACGGTTGCAGGTATATAACCAGATGATAAAACACTCTTGAAAGGTGAAATAGACTTTCCCCTCTGTGTTTCATGTGTACCCAGTTTAAAACCTCTAGCATGTAAGGTGTGGAATACTAACCTCATAGGCTGCCAGTGGGACTGTGGTGAGGGGATGTAATTACAGTTGTGAATTGCATTTCACCTTCTCATTGGCTTTGCTGCTTCCAGCTGAAGCCTGTTACAAACACCCTCCTTCCTCTTAGGATTTCCAGTAAAAAACCCCAAATTTCTAGTAAACTGAAAATAGATAAAAAGGAATAGTAGCAGCATGGTAAGGGTTTTTTTGACAATTTGTGATAGATTGAAAGCCCAGTCAAAACTCATTTCACTCAAGTCATCCATATAAATACCAACAGGAATTCAGTTGCAAACCAAACCTTATCATTCCCTGCCTTTCTTTAAGTTGGACATAATAAAGTAGTTCAGCTCCCCACTCATGGAGGTCACTATGACCAGTGGACGTATGACAGGGAAGGGGACATCTTCACAGACCAATTTAATGCCATGTGGAGATTGAGGTCTCCTCTGGTCCCGGCAGCAGGCAGAACATTTCATGCCAAAGAGGCAATGGTGCTGTGGCTGTTTGGCTTCTTGGGCTCAGTTATCTGACATGCTAATGTGTGTATGGATACAGCTATAAGGTAAGGTACACCTGTATCGTAACAGGTACACCTGTAAGGTACGGGTACACCTATAAAGTAAGGGATACCTGAGGTAATGTACACCTGTAAGGTACAGGTACATCTGTAAGGTACAGGTACACCTGTAAGGTACAGGTACATCTGTAAGGTACAGATACACCTGTAAGGTAAGTTACACCTGTGAGGTACAAGTACGCCTATCAGCACTGTACAGGTATTCGTGACTCCAGCTCAACAGAGCTCACCTGTTCAATGTACAAAGGCCATTTCCAGGCAGGGCCTCTTTCTGTGCGAGGTTAGTGACCAAGACTGTGTCTGAAAAGCTTTCTTCTCAGGAACATACTAAATAAGCACTAACCCTTTCTAGTGTGTATCTTGTGCAGACTACCAGTGGTTTCATAATTAAATGACCTTATACACCAAGAACAGAGTCATCTTTTTAATTTTTTTAAGTTCCTTAAAAACAGGGGCTATAATGTGAAGATTTTCAGCCCTTCCTTGCCCGCTGTGGGATGCTTTGCTAATAATTAAACATACAAACAAGCAAGCAAATAAATATGCTAGTGAAGTTTGAAAGCTGTTTTTCATCATTCTTAACAGCATTGAAAAATAAAGATGCTGAATGTTTGGAACTGTAATTGCAAAGTTCACTTTCCTTGAGATTATCACAAGGACTGCAGAAGGTAGCATTTCAGGAAACGTTTTATTGATGACTCATACATTAACACTTGTAAGCATTACTTATATAATGACATTGGCAGGATAATAAGTGGAAGGTTTATCTTTTGTCACAGCTTCCCAATGAAAACTTCCAAAAATAATGTGTTTATTAAAATATAAGTGCAACCAAGTTCATTTTTTTAAGTATTCCCTTTCTTAGACTTGAAGAGTCCCCTCTTACGGAAAAATTATCTCAGTCTTCTTCGCCCTTAAGCTATTTGTAATACAAAAATTATAAATCTGCAAGCACATACAAATACATTTAATTCTTCCTACTTTTTTTCCTCCCCCTGCATCTCAGTCCACACATAACTGGCAGTCCTAGTTCATGCATCCTAATGATGAATTTTAGAGAGGAAATAGTTATGTTCACCTAAAATACCTCAGTAGTTGCCAAATATACTGATGTATATTTGGTTGTCAGGGAGACTATGTATCATACTTCAGTGCTGTTATATCTGTCAAAACGAGGTTTCACAGATGTTAAAGGAGAAAACATATCTAGAAATATGGAAATAGAAAAATAATGTCTGGTGTATCCATAATACATTGGAAGTGTTATTTGCTCTAGGCAAAAATAAGGAAAAATTCTACAGTTATCACTGCTACTATTTAATACTTATTCTAAAATATTTTCTTTCTTTAAATCAGAAACCCAGATCACTGTCATTCATTTCCTGCTAGTTTGCAGATAGCTTTTGACATCACTAAAAATGAAAATCAAACACATTGATTGATTGATTGGGTTCTTATGACCTCTGCAGGACAAAATTTGCATAGCCATTTGCATACGTGAAGCAATGTACTGAAAATGGGATGCTGCTGTTGTAGTTCTCTTAGTGCTTCTTTTGGCATTAATTGAAACTAGCTACAGGAATAAGTGTCTGTTGCTTTGTAAGAAAATTGGATTTTAAAAGGTAGGATTACTGTGAAGAGTAAAGAAGATTAATAGGAATTGGCACTGAAGGAAAATTACACAAATTCAAGGATTTTCTGTTAAAATTTATAAAGCATTGGACAGACCACGTCAGAGAACACTATTTCCTACTACACTTCTTATGCAGAGATAAAGTTGGTAGATGCACAAAGACAGACACTCCACAGCAGTTTCAGAAATCTTTAGATAAGGAGCCACCAGCTGATGTCAACCTTTAATCATTTTTCTACTTTGTATTTTTCATTTAAAATGTAAAGTAGTTCTTTGATAGAGTTCATCTGACATCATTATGCAGATTAGAATGATAAAAAAAAGATTTTAAAATGAATCCATTTAAAATATAAAGAAGAAAGTTTTAAAAGGATGTTTGATGTAGAACAGATAACAAGAAATGCAAAAATATGTTACTTCAATAGAACTTTGTTGCATGTAGGGATGACTACATAGCAATGTAAACTAAATCTCAAGTTAAATCTTTTTTTTTTATTTTTCCCATTTCTTTTTTTCCTGAAGAGTAACTGATTCCCTTCACTTCTTGTACTTTGAACAAAGCTGATAAGTGCTGGGAGGAAGACCACCTTTTCTTTTTTTCCCATCCTAGCTCCTTCCCCACTGTGTTTCTGTATCTTTATAATTCAAATTTTCATGTAGTCTTTTCAGCATCTGATTTTGTATTCTGGATATAAATAGATGTTATCTTCTTTTGGTTATATGGACATGAATGTGGTTAGCCAAGTACAACATCTTTGGTATTGTAGTAAAAGCAAATGAGACTCATTTGGCCATGAAGTTCTCTATTAAAGCAGTGGTTGCACCTTATATTCCATGAAAAGCGTACAAATGTCCACAGAAAGATGCCATATTTTTCAGAGATCTTTTGCTGATTATTGTAATTTATTCTTCATTTGACTTTCAGTTGGTTTTTTCCTTCTACTCTTTCCGCTTTAAGAATTGTGAGAGAGAGAGGAATATTATTTTCATCTCTATGAAGCAACTAGTCTAGAGATTCTAGTGAAGATATTATTTTGTTAAAGACAGCAGGGCCCAGCTGAGCAATTGTTACCTAGCAAGGTGTGTTAGCTGCCTTCCACATGATCACAGAGGGTATGAAGAGTTCTTAAAGGATGAAAAAAAAAAAAGGGTGCTAGAGAGCAATGCTTCAAAAACTACCTGGAAGCTAAATCTCAATTATTTCCACTTCTTGTGGGATTAACTATAATGGCTCAGGACATCTTTGCTGAGTCCCCTTTCCTGGAAAATATAATCTTAAATTGGCCTTCCTTTCCCAGACTGTCTTGCTCTGTTGACAGTCTTGGGAATAGCGGCTGTGGTATGAATTGTCAGGCTGCCTAAGGAGTTGCTTAGCCCATTTGCTGCATCCGTACATGTTTGCAAGCTTTACCAAAGCTGACACAATAAAATTGAATTAAATAGTTAATAGATAGTAAGGATGATAATCGGAGAAATATTTTCCCAAGCTTTCCTGAACTAGTCCTCTTTTGTGTCGTAAGTCTCTGAATAGTTGTGCAAACATAAGTTCAGCAACACACAACTTTAGGGATGTCTTCAGCCTGAAACGACTCCTTGGACACTTTTCTTAGCCTATTCTAACCAACCAGCTTAGCCAAGGCAAAAAGATTGCAGCAGAAACATCTGCATTACACTGTGGGGCCAAGAACCATATAAAGTGATATTGTATTGAGGCAGGACATTTCACGTTATCCCTTTTCCATGGTTCTTGTATTGGCTCAGCACATGTAGCTAGCACTTCTACTTTGCCCGGAGAAGTCTAACGCTTGCTTTTTTCTGATTTTGAAGGCTTTGTTACTCTCATAAATGTCTCCACAACAAGAAAAGCCGAGAAAACTTATTTTATTTTTATGACAGTCATTGCGATCACATTGTAGTCAGAAATAAAAGCCTGTATGTCAAAAAACTAATCAGCTTCTAAACCAAGGGCTAGAAGAAAATAAGGCTCTAGATACGTCTTAGACAGCAAGTATTCTTCTGTCAGAAGAAAAAAAATCTACAGCTCTTACTTCCTGATATATTTGGACTTTTTGAAGGTAACATATAAAAATCCTGTTCCCATTAGTTTCAGACACAATCCAACAAAAGCAACAAAGCCAAATCATTTGCTTCTCCTTAATTTGGAGTAATGTTGCATAAAATTATCTCAAATGTAAAGTAATTACCCTGATTACTGTAAATACGGAGGTTAAATTATGCTTTGCTGTGTTCAAGGCAGTGTTAGTTACCTAATTTTTCTCAGTATGCGTAAGTGCCTTTGAAAGGTGCAGTGCCCTGATAAAAAATTCCATGTTCTATAAATATTTCACCTGTTTGCAAATACTACTCTATTTATTTACAGACTATACTAAAGAATGCCTTTTTTCTCATTCTAAACTACCTCCCAGATTTTTGCATTCAATTGTATATATTGGTTCCAAAAAAAAGGATTCTGTAATATTATAAGTACTTCCCAGAGTTATTGGTGCAATTTCATAATCTTAGTTTTGTTTTCTAGTGGTTTGCACAGGACACACTGCTGTGATATTACAGACTTATGCTATAATAATGGGTCATTACCAACTAAAAGCCTACATCATCATTAAAATCATCACTTGCTTAATGCAAGTACAGTTGAATTCTTGACTGTAGGATTTAACATTATGAGTTCTGAGTTATGATCTAAAAGTTTTAGACCAAACATAATTCTCCAGTAGTGACCCACACCCAGCAGCAGTCGCTCCTGTGCAGAGGAGGAAGTGTAAGACCAAATCAGTACGCCCAGTTAATGATGATGGGGACCCTGGGGAACCAGCAGGGGGGCCAGAGCCTGAAATCATCACTGAGTCCCTGTCGTACGACAGTCTCCACAATCTGCAAAAAGACATTGTGCGATGGAGGCGAGAGGCTTATACAACCTGGCTGCTTTGGGTTTGGGACCTTATGGGCACAGGTGTGCAACTGGATACTGGTGAGGCAAGGTATTTGGGATTCCTGACCCAGGATGCGGGTATTGATCAGGTATTTGTGAGGGAGCTAGGCCCCCTTTCTCTCTGGGAGCGACTTTTAACAGGTGTAAGATAGACATTTGTTCACAAACACAGAATGCAGGATCACCATCATAGAATGCCCTGGAAGACCATTGAGGAAAGGATCCAACAGCTAAGAGAGGTAGCAGTATTAGAGGTATTCTTTGGGAGGCACAGACAGCATGATAATGACCCCAGCAAGGTCAGGTGCACGGGGCAGATGTCGTGGAACCTGGCAAAGCTAGGGCCATCGCAATACACCACCATCATTGCAATGATTAATGCTGAGGACAACCACAAGACAGTGGGTTCCATCACCAACAGGCTCAGGTACTATGAGAGTATGGTCAGTGGCCCGATGCAGGCCCATGTCTCTGCTGTGGTTAAGGACCTCAAGGAGGAGTTTGAAGAGGAGATTAGGGAGGTGAGGGAGGAGGCGAGGAAGAACAGTGTGGCACCACCGCAAGTCACAGGCCCCAACGTCAGAGCCTGATATCCCCCAGCTTGGGAGAGGGGGTACACCCCATGAGCTGACCTGTGGTTCTTTCTGTGGGACCATGGGGAAGACATGAGAAGGTGGGATGGGAAACCCACTTCTGTCCTGGCAGCACAGGTGCACAAAGTCAAGGAGGAAAACACTAACCGAGGGAGTTCTGCCAAAGTGAAGGTAGCCTCAGCCTCCCGTGACCAAGCTGCCAGGTATTACAGAAGGGAATGTCAGATATGTCAGATCCCCTTGACGGAACCTCTAGTATGTATGCCCGGGGAGGAAATGATAACCCGGGCTAGAGGGGCCCTGCCTCTAGCCAGGTAGAGGCATGGGAAAATCACATCTTTTGGACGGTGTGGATCTGATGGCCTGGCACATGAGAGCCACAAAAATATGAAGCCTTGGTAGATACTGGTGCGCAGTATACCCTAATGCCATCAGGACATGTGGGGGCAGAACCTGTTTCTATCGCTGGGGTGACGTGGGGGTCCCAGCAGTTGACCCTGTTGGAAGCTGAGGTGAGCCTGACTGGGAAGGAGTGGCAGAAACACCTGATTCTGACTGGTCCAGAGGCCCCGTGTATTCTGGGCATAGATTTCCTCTGGAGCAGCTATTTCAAAGACCCAAAAGGACTCAGGTGAGCTTTTGGAATAGCTGCTGTGGAGGCAGAGGGCATTAGGCAATTGAACACCTTGCCTGGACTGTCAGAGAATCCTTCTGCAGTTGGGCTACTGAAGGTGGAAGAGCAATGAGTGCCAATTGCCATCTTGGCAGTGCACCACCGGCAGTACCGGACAAATCAGGATGCTGTGATCCCCATCCACAAGATGATCCGTGAGCTGGAGAGCCAAGGGGTGGTCAGCAAGATCCACTCACCCTTCAACAGCCCCATCTGGCCTGTGCGCAAGTCTGATGGGGAATGGAGACTGACTGTGGACTATCGTGCCCTGAATGAAGTGACTCCACCGCTGAGCGCTGCCGTGCCGGACATGTTGGAGCTCCAGTACGAGCTGGAGTCCCAAAGCAGTGAAGTGGTACGCCACTATTGACATTGCCAATGCGTTTTTCTCCATTCCTCTGGCAGCGGAGTGCAGGCCTCAGTTTGCCTTCACTTGGAGGGGTGTGCAGTACACCTGGAATTGACTGCCCCAGGGGTGGAAGCACAGTCCCACCATTTGTCATGGACAGATCCAGACTGCACTAGAAAAGGGTGAGGCTCCAGAACATCTGCAATACATTGACAACATCATTGTGTGGAGGAACACGATAACGGAAGTATTTGAGAAAGGAGAGAAGATCATCTAAATTCTCCTGGAAGCCGGCTTCGCCATCAAGAAGAGCAAAATCAAGGGGCCTGCCTGAGGTATCCAGTTCCTGGGGGTAAAGTGGCAAGACAGATGGCATCAGATTCCCACCAAGGTCATCAGTAAGATCACCATAATGTTCCCACCAACCAGCAAAAAGGAAACACAAACTTTCCTAGGCACCATAGGTTTCTGGAGGATGCACATTCCTGAGTACAGCCAGATCGTGAGCCCTCTCTACCTTGTCACCCGCAAGAACGATTTCCACTGGGGTCCTGAACAGCAGCAAGCCTTCGCCCAGATCATGCAGGAGATGGCTCATGTGGTAGCCCTTGGCCCAGTCAGGACAGGACTGGAGGTGAAGAACGTGCTCTACTCTGCAGCCGGGAACAATGGTCTGTCCTGGAGCCTTTGGCAGAAGGTGCCTGGTGAGACTTGGAGTTGACCACTGGGATTCTGGAGCTGAAGTTACAGAGGGTCTGAAGCCAACACTGTTGTGGTAGTACAAACTTATGCTACAACAAAGTGTCATTACCAACTAAAAACCTACATTATCATTAAAATCATCACTTGCTTAATGCAAGTACAGTTGAATTCTTGACTGTAGGATTTAACGTTATGAGTTCTGAGTTATGATCTAAAAGTTTTAGACCACGTGAGGGAGACATGTCTGAGCTCGCGCCACAGCGCCCCCTGCAGGCGCGGGGAACCATCGCGCCCGCCCTGCCCGGCCAGGAGCCACCAGCGCCCCCTGCCGGCTGTGAGCGGAACTGCACCGAGGGGAAAGGGCCCGACAGCTGAGAGAGGCTGGCACTGGGTACCTGGTTCTGTTTGTTGTTGCTGCCGGTGGTTGTGTTGTTTGTTTGTTTGCCTTGTTATACATATATGTACTAGTAAAGAACTCTTCTTCCTTTTCCCATATATCTGCCTGAAAGCCCCGTAATTTTGAAGTTATAATAATTCAGACGGAAGTGGGTCATATTTTTTTCCTGCCTTCCTTGACAGACACCTGTCTTTCCAACCAAGCCAACTTTTCCTGGAGGTTTGTCCTGCTACGGTTTTGGATTTGTCAAACAAGATAATTTTGCTAGAATTATCAGCAAGGAATTTGCTGGAAAATGTGTTATGTTGTCATGGCTGTGTGTTTAGTATTTTTCCTTCTTGCCTACTGCTTTAAGTTGAGAAAGATGATCCTAAAAGCACAGGCAAAGGCTCAAAATTAGAAGTGCAGAAAGGTAAACCCCAGCATCCAGGAGAGGATGGCAGAGGGCAGAAGGCTAGGTCTTTTCAGTACAGCCTTCCTGCGTAGAGGGGCCAGCCTGATGCCTTGGTGACTTCCCTGTCTTCTGCAGTAATCTTGAAAGAAAATTGTCAACGATGGCAGGGAGTTAGGGGGTAGTTGTTAACTTTAAAGAAATAAAATTGGTCATCATCTTAATATTTTGGATTTCACCAGGTTTTACCAGGGTAGCCTACAAGTCTGAGAGCCGGGACACATAGCTGGCTCTGCATTTCCAACTCCTCCAACACAAAGGTCCTGGTAATTTCTAAATCCCCAAACCTCGCAGATCCTCTTCATCTGGGCAAAGCAGAACCTTGTGTAACAATCTGGTCAATACAGCCTCATCTCTTTATGTAACAGTGAGAACGCAATGATTACAAAACCCCTTAACAATCTGCAGCTCCTAATTCCCTGCTTTGTTCTTCATCCTTACTTAATAATCTTTGCTTGCTGAGGTCTCCCCTGCCCCATGACAAATGCCAGCTCTGTTTACTTACGAAACTTGTGAGTCGGGCTGTAGCCTGCAGGGTATCTGGAGCTCTGTCCAAGCCCAAACTCTAATATTGGATCCTAGGATGTATCAAAATAACAGAGTTACAAGTAGCTCTTTATTTCTTCAATAATGCATATGCAACCTTTGAGGAACAGCTGAAAGTACTCAGAAGCAAAAACAAACCAAGGATGGTTGGACGTGATGATCTTTGAGGCCTTTTCCAACCTACATGATTCTATTATTCTCTGATTCCATGAAATGGGGGAAGATTAAATGGAGTGAATTGAATCCTCCTTTAGGCTTCTGAGGGCAGATAAAGCAGTGCTATATTTGAAATCAAGGCCAGAGAGAAAGAAAGAAGCACACAGGATTAGATATAAATTTCTCAGTTATTCTGAGCTGTTCGACCCATGCCTCCTCCCCTGCCTTAAGAGGTTTAAGGATTATTCTGAAAGACAGGAGGTTGGGAAGGGAGGTGGCTTAATGACCTAAGCCCTAGGTTTGAAATACCTGGACCATCTATGTTTTCACACATTAATCCCGACAAATAATTTGAGTGATTCCTCTGCTGTCAGATAGTTTAGAGATTTTTCAGGAGCAAATTTTGGAAACAAGACACTGTTTATTGTGTATAGACTCCTGGTAGAGCCCACAGTGGTCCAAGTAAGACAATGAGTTCACTCACCATAGGGTTTTTCAGGGACAGAAACTGTCCCTTTCCACATGCGTGGCCACAGTGTGTGGTGGGAGATGGCTCACTATCCCTGTAGCATTGTCAGTGCCAGGAAATCACTCTCAGGGAAGAGTTAGGCAGCCAAAACACCAAGTTCAGATCACCCTGGCACAACCTTGGATAACCGTGCTGTTTCAGATCAGGTGTGTATTCATAGCTGACAAGTCGCTTTTTAAAAATCTCTATATTTTGAAGTCCTAAGAGGTTTTTAAGGATCTGTGAAGATTAGCAGTGCTGTTCTGGGAGCCAAAGGGTAATGCCCTCCTACAGCTCCATGGCTGGGGTATTAATGGCGTTGTATAATGTGGCAATCCCTCATTGCCCAGCTTTGCCCCAGGGGACACACATTCTGTCCTCACCAAATAATGGTGAGCAGCCTGCAGCAAAGGCACGTAGACTGACAGCCTGAAGTAAAAACCTCTCAGAAAAAGACAAAAATAAATTCCTTTTTCCTCAGGAGATCCAGTAGCTAGTGAAAAACTGAAATGGGCTCTGGGCCCTAGACAGTCACAGTTGGTAGTGCCCTGAGGACCAATTTCATACCATCATCAAGCTCTCCTTCCAATTTTGGAGCCTCCTTTTGTCTTTGTTGTGTGAATCAATCTGTTGCAAGTGACTTAAAAAAATCACTCATCAGCGAAGGCAAAAACAAGTTACAAAAGCACAACATCAAAGGGCACAAACAGATGCATGCCCCTAATGTGTCCTTAAGCTTCTAGTTCATTCAGACAAGCTGTTAAAAGAATAAAAATACATTTTTTAAAAATACTTTTTTATTAAGCCTACTATCTATAAAAGTACAGATGAGTATGGGGCATGTAAAAGAAATTTTGAATCCATTTTTTTGGTATCTCTCCAGCCCACTCCTCATAACTACATTGGGAGATTTCTATCCCTCTGTTTCACACCATATCCAGAAGGGTACCCTGTGAACTGACTTCATGTGCCTCTGTTCACTTGGGCAGGGGAGGGTACAGGACTTCACCATCCCTACAGGTGCCCATGGCAATGTGCTGCAGACAAGAAAGGCAGAGCCAGCACCATACAGACATGGAAAAGAAACCTTCACACAGAACAATCTGTCCATCACCCAAATTTGTCCTGTATCCTAAGCTGATGAATAAGCAGGTTTCATTGGCATTAATTCCATTTAATAGAAATATTACAGATATGCCTTTTGACAATTACAGAGTAAAACAACGAAAGTAAATAATTTATATCTTCCACCACTGGTAATCAGCTCTGCTTATTATGTTGTTAGGCATTTTTAAAAAATTTATTTTATTATTCTTCTGGTAGTCCTCTGTTTGTGAATTAATGACTTCCTAACAGACAACAGATACGTTACTGTGCATGCTGCAGAGAGGTGTTTTACAGAGCCCAGAGACACATAAAGACCTACCTAGATACTTGTATTGAGAATGATTATAGAGCAGCAGATGGGTAAATCAGCACAGCAGTATTCTTTTAATAACATCATAACACATTTATTGCATTATTTGTTGTACTCACAGAACCACAGGATGATCTTCACAGGTTACTGTTATGATGTTTTTCATTGTTTAATGTAGTGTTTTGAGATGCTACTATAAAAAGTGCAGTATTTCTATTTATCTCAGAAAATTCTGTGTATGTGCAACAAGATCCCTGTAGCATTCTGCATTCCATTAATGTTTTCTTTTTTACCTACAATGTATGTTTTTTGGTGTAGAAAGGAAAACAGTACATTTCTCATCAATGCTTTTATGAAATGCTTCTGGTTCCACATCAAGTAGACAAACATGTCTACCTTCTCAGTATTTCTGTTCCTGAGAAATAGAAACTGGCTGCTGGCTACCCTATCACCAGTAGTTTTTGCACGACTGCAGAAAGTGGCAAGGGCTTTCCTGACAATCACAATTTCTCCCAGGTGTTTTTCAGAGGTGCAAGCTTTTTTTGGCCCTGGCCTTCGGTCCTTTCCTGTTTGGGATAGGCCATATAATCCACCAGATCAGAATTACATACCCAAACACATTAGGCTGGTTATTACATTGTCCAAACTTCTGATGTTTTGTCAGAGCAACCATAGTGACACCAAGATGTAGAAAGAAAGCAAACAAAATAATATTTTCCAAAATCCCAAGTGAAATGTAAGGGAGAAAAAAGAAAATTAATCTGGCCATGGACATCTGACAATCCTAAATTTAATCTGTAGTTGCAATAAGCAGTATGAAATGCAGTAAAAAAGCAGCAATGTGAAATGCATTTAACTACATTCTTAATAGAGTTATCAAATCAGATGATGGAAATGTAATCAGCAAAATACATTTTGCCCTCCAGCAAAATACTTTATGAGATCCTTCTTGAAATAATACTTGCAAAATGGAAATTTATGCCAGTGTGCCAAAACAAAGATTATGTTTGTGGTGCACAATATGTCATTTTTGGTTAAGTATCTGCTTTTAATACTGGGCCTAATTTTGTTTGAAAATTATATGTAGTTACTGTCAAATTTCACTTAAACAGTGGTTGAATGGTGTCTTTGCTGCATTTGCTTGTGACTGCAATTTGAGTAAAACAAGCAACCACCGGAGAACCTGCAGAGGGTCTGTGAAGCAATGATCAGTCTGCACAAGTTATGCACACACCATTTCTGGATGAACGCTGAACCCAGTGTGTTTGAATACATTGGATTTATCTCTTAGGTGCCACTCTGCTGATCAGCCTTGCACAGAAATCAAAACAAGCACTACAAGGGGCTCCCAAGAGCTCTGACCCAGATCAGCATCATGAGGGCACAGTCGTGAGGAATATAAAAAGAGAATGAAGAAAAGAAAAACAAGAGGACAGACCCCTATTTAAAATTATATATTCAGTCTTTGAGAACCCACATTCACTTCCACAAACTGCCGTGACTGAATCTAGGCAGGTAGATGTGTGGGGATGGTTTTAGGCATTTTGGGTTTTTTTCAATGGAAGGTTGGTCAGCAGAGCTCTCAAATTCAGTATATTCTAGCCCTTATAAATTCCTGTTTGTCGTCATTCTTTGCATGCTCACATGTTTGGTTCCTTGTCACAAAAATATACTGGTAGTGCCTGGATGTCTTCAAAAGACATGTAAGGTGTGGCACTTACGGACACAGTTTAGTGATGGACTTGGCAGTTGTGGGTTAAGTGTTGGGCCTGATGACCTTAAGGGTCTTTTCCAACCTAAGTGATTTCAGGATTCTGATTTTGGCAATGAGTCAAACCGCATCCTGACAGGTCTTCTTTTCCTTAAGTACAATATTGAGGACTGATTAATGCCTGCTGGTTGTAAACCTCAACTGGCAAGATGTGTGTTGATATATGACAATAAAACTAACATGCTAAACCTACTGGATACTCATCCAACCTTCTCTTTTCAGTCAAAGGCCATCTGAAACTGACAACAGTCTTTCCAAGGTTTTCCAAGCAATTGGATTCTGACCAACGTAAAGTTCACAAGACTAAATTTACCAGCTGTTAATTCTTTTTGTATGCACATGAGAAACAGTTGGAGCAAGTATTCTCCAAATTCAGCAACTATTTCTTCCATCCTAAGCACATTTTTACAGAAACAGAAGAACCTGACTATGGAGGTCTGTCCTTGACAGGCTTCTATCAGTAGCTTGAGTGAAGGAGTCAGAAAATAATGAATTAAATAAATCCAAAATGCTCTCTCCCGGTGAATATCCCTAATCCTCAATATTTAGAGACTAGTTTATGATTTGAAGGCTTTATATCCCATGCAAAATGTTCATCAGAGAGACTTGACGTTTATTTGGATAAACCACAGTACTTAGGGTTCATGCCAGAGTATTGGTTACAATTTTAAAACACTTACTACATGATGTCTCATATGAATTATATCATACTACATGATGTCTCATATGGACCAGTTCTGTGGCACTGGAAATCATTCACAGTTCTGCAGTATAGATGTAAACAACTCCACTGTAGATATCTCATTAGTACCAAATCAGATATCTCAGACTCCTCTTTTTCACATGGCAGTCTGCCACAAAATGTTTCTTTTCCTCTTAAGAACTGTCAATAACAATTGCTCGGAACAGATTTGCCCTTCACCTTCACTACCTCCAGATTTCAGGGGAGAACAAAAATGTCTTTCCTAACACCTCTTCCTAAAGTTCTTCCAGTTGAGTGCACCCTTTTATCCTTTTTTAATACTACAGGAGATTTCTATGCTAAGGTGCTTCATAAATCAATGTGTATTGTAGGGAATTTGATGACCTGTTTCTGTGCAATTGCCAGAAAGAACAGAATACCAATGTTGTTAAATAGGTGTGGTTTTTTCTCTCCTTCTCTCTCTCTTAGGATGGATTTATAGACTTCTTGGAGTTCATAGCTGCAATAAATTTGGTTATACGAGGGAAAATTGACCAAAAATTGAAATGGTATTTCAAGCTGTACGATGCTGATGGAAACGGATGCATTGACAAAAAGGAACTATTAAGCATATTCAGGGTAAGCAAGTTATGACCAATAGCAAGAGCATTTGATATAGTGCATTGCTCCTGAAACAGTGGTTCATCATGTGCTGTAAATGGATTGTCTGTACTTTATCTGTTGTTTTACAGTTGTAAAACCAGAATTAACAGTGGCTAGTAGTGACAGTCCTGACATTAGTTTCTTCCTTATTGAACACATCTAAATAGTATTTTACTTTAAACCACGGCTCTACAGATAAAATACTTTACTGAAAGTGAAATACTGCTGAAACAGTAGAGACATTTCTGTGATAAACTATACTATGAGGCAGGGTAGAACTGTAACAGCATGATGAATAAAACAGATGGTTACAAGTATATGTGCCAGTCTATTGTGGAAAACTGGCTTCTCAAACTGAACTTGCAGCAAGAAAAATATAGATGTCATCAAAATATTATGATATTTTAACTTTTTTGAAGGCTTTTAGATTTGTTTACTACAAATACCATGACCCCTGTTTTAAAATGAAATCATGGGAATATAATTTTACTATTAAATCATGCAGTGACATTTGGATAAAAAGACTTTCAAAATTTTGCAGAAAATGGGTCCCCTTCAAACCCATAAAACCAAAGAAGTGCAATTCTTTCTTTAAAACGATCTTCATAATTTTCAGCTTTCTCTAATGAAATAACGTGCTCTTCGTTAGCTGCTTTCATCCAAGAGGTATGTTAGGGCTCCTTACAAGTATACATGACTCAGTACTGCTCCCTAAATGTACAGGACTCACTACAGATCAAAGTTTTGCTGCAGGGAGCATCAGACCTAAATAGAGTTTTGATGTCATAACAAATAAGGAATGTACTTTTCCTGGATTCTGCATTACTGCTGGTGCCAAGCCAGTCACAGTCAGAGACTTTAAACAGCTGCTGCCAAAACTAAAAAGAACTGGAGCTACCGGGTCAAACAAATAAAGCTATTACCTAAAGAGCAGCTTTCTACAGGTAGAAGGAGAGATTGAATCTTCCAGATTTCTCCTTTGAGACTAATGAAATCTTTCTTTCACAGCTATTCTTCATTAATTTTCACCCAGAGCCAATGAATCAACTATGTTTTGTCTGGGGCTTTATCCAAAATGAGAATTAAAATTAAAATCCTTTCAATGTAAAGAATATTTATTTTTCAACTTATCTGGTTTTAAAACCAGTTTAAAACTCTGTGTGTTTTCATCTCTTTTGGAGCATAAGAACTTTAACTTAAGCCTGCCTAAGTCATTGACCTAGACTAGATTAAAAATGGTGGGCTCTAAAAGAGAACAAACGGGCTTGCAGCCATTAGGGGGTGCCCAGCTTATAATAAGCATCAGTAAACAAGGGCTTGTCCAAAAAGATGTGTCATATCTGAGACATTAATTTAGAAACACAGAAGTCCTATTAAAATTAAATCTGTCTCTACAGCTATGCGCACTATGGACCAGCATATCACTATCAATCATCAGAACTCCTTCCAGACAACTATACACCCTTTCAGTGCCCAGTATTTTACTATTTAAGGGGATTCCGTGGTAGTCAGTGACTCAAATACTTCAGTGTTGCTTTACTCTTAGCACTGCAAAAAATTTAACTGTGGAAGGGCTACAACTTTCTACTGAAGACTGCAGGACGGTCAGACATATAAAACACCAAAAGTACCTAAAGTACAAATTAGTAATAGAAAAAAGTTTATGTAACTATTTTTATAAAATTCTTGCTGCTTTTTGAAACAGATAAGAATTCTGGGCATTGGTGGGGGGGGCATTTTTATGGTCTTATTTGGTGTATTAAGGTTACTTTTATGAAAAGCTGAAAAGCAAAATAAAGACAGTGACGATCAAGAATTTCACATCAGTGCTGAATAGGTATGCTTTACATTGTTTTAAAATATAATGAGGTCTAATATAATATTAGGAAAGAGACACCAAAAGAAACAAGTGGCACATCTTACACAACACAGTTCACCTCAAGATAATTCAAGTGAAGAAAAACAAATTCTCTAGTGTGCCCTTTATATAATGTATATGCATGTTTATACATACACATATTTTCCCAGGCAATGGGATACAATTTTGCACAAACATACATTTATACCTTTACTACAAATATTGAATCCTTTCGCCACCAAAAAAAAAAAAAAAAGCAGAGGGCATTCTTCTGGTTTTCTTAACTTCTCTGGAGGACAAGTAAACTCTTTCAACTTCCAGGACTGCTGGTTTGACTTTATTTGTAATGACTAAGTTAAACATGTCTTAACAGAGAAATGACTTTGGCTTTCTCTGCATGTGCTTTCAGCTGGGAAAAACAATACTGCATTTAAATCACACAGACCATAGGGCACTCTCTGAAGGCAAAGAACTCTCTAGGGCCAGATAAAATGCTGGTGTGGAATCTAAAGTGTATTACAGAGCAGTGATGCCACATGGTTCTTCAGACCTTCAGAGATATGCAAATTATTCTGTAATCTCCAGGCTGTGTTATGTTAATTAAATTTCCAATCCTCATTACTGAAGATTTACTTGAAATAGCTGTTTATTTAGTGATTTTTTGAAAGGGTCGGTGAACTAAAGAGTTGCATTTCAAGTAGTGCTGCTGCCAGTGTATTGTTTTCACAACTTGATGGAAAAAACTCTGAAAGAACTTCCTGTGTTTCCGCTCTCAGGCTATCCAGGCTATTAATGGCTACACCAACATGACTGCTGAAGAGTTCACAAACATGATATTTCAGAAGATAGATGTGAACAATGACGGTAAGGACCTAGGTTCTGTTGGCATTGGCAGGGACTCCTCTGCAAGAAAGGATTTGAAGACACAACTGAAGGACTGACTGGTTCAGATAACTGAAAGTCTGAATCTGTTCTTCTTTGCCCTATTACTTCAGCTTTACAGTGGAGTGTAAATCAACTGACATAGGAATCACATGCAGTAAGGGCTAAAACAGAGGTCTTGCACTGCTCATCCAAAATGCCAGTTCTCTGTTTGCACAGCAAAATGAAAGCATGATTGGTGGTGGGGGTGTAATATATTTGTGTTGGTATAAATCTACTTAAAATAATTTAAGAAAACACATAAGATGCATGGTTGCATATGCTCCAGCATGTTCTAAAGATTGGTCAGCATATTGGATATTCCTTGAGGGCTGACCGTCAACACATGCTAAGACACATGCTCCTGCTTTTTCCTCAAGATACTACATTAAGCCAACTGGACTTGCATTTGGAAACTAAAACTTCATTTCACTGCTTCAGAGTTGTTTCCAATTGAAAACTTGTTGCACATGAATGTGCCCCCGCATACTTCCAATCATGAAGATCCTCCTTCCACCGGCAACTATGTTTTACACCAATTGCTGTGATCATTGATAAATAGGAACATTCGGAAAGCAAAACAGAGTGAAGTCAGGTCACAGACAGGAATTTTCGGCAGTTTGGCAGAGGGAGGGGCATTTTTATGGTCTTATTTAGTATATTGAGGTTACTCTTTTAAAAAGTTGTTTTCTATATATAATCAGAGTATGAACAGTGGTCTTGTGACGCATGTGGAGGATGCACTAGTGGAGGATGTTTTTGACCCACCTCCTTGGCCCAGTCTTTGGGTGAAGACAAATTATGAAAGGAGTCCAAATAACAAAGTCAAAATCTAGCCCAAATTCTATGATTATTCACTGTTTTGGCCATACATTTACTGCAAGTAATAATTGTATCTGAGCTAGACCATCAGCTGAAAAAATAACTTTTGTGTCATATATTTTAGCAAGGGAAAGCCAGAACATGACATATTCAGGATTATCTTCACAGTAGTTCCCTTTCAAACTGTTTCCCATAGTTTCTTAGTTTTTTAAATTGCTGGAAAGCAACAGGACTAGCTCAGCCTGAGGAATGGGCCAAGTTTTACCAAGTCTAGCTTCAACTATGCTACCTCCCTGTAGCTTACTAAAGAAAAGTGCAAACAGACAAATAAATTGCAAAGTCATTCCTTACATTAATATACAATAAATAATCCCATGGGTTGTAAAGAACAATTCTTCAAACAATCTCCTGTTTGTTTTGCAATTTATTTTCATTATCTCACAGAAATCTGCGGCCCATCACAGCAGCAGTGAGTCTGGGCCTGCAGTGTAACAAACATCTGGCAACTGCAGTGTGGTTTGTATGCCTGCAGATGGCTATTGGTACTTCAAAATGTACAGCTTGAGATCAAGAGGAGGGAATCCATAACCAGTTGACCTGAATGAGCAGGAAAATGGTGCAGCATGTCCACATGATGAGTCCAGGAACCTCATCCACCCAAAGACCTGTATCAAAGGCAATACAAAGGGAAGGAGAGGGGAACTAAGAGGAGTGCCTGGGATAGGAGGAGAGTTCAGAGGAAGTGAGTGGATGAGTGCCAAAGCAGGATGATGCATGCAAGTGTACAGAGATGGCTTGTTCTGTCTGTGCTTGTGGAATGATTATTTAAGGCCACTGTTATTGAAAAAAGAAGTACAAACTTCCTCAGGGCTCTGTAGGCAAGCTCCTGGAGAGGGTCTTAGTACTTTCAGTGAAGCCTGAGAACCAGAACTTCTGTCAAATGATGACCTTCCTCTTTATATGAGCCTGTCACCAGTGCAGCAAGGACATATGTGACTAAACAGAAAGTAACCTTTACTGACCATTGCTAGGAAAGTGGTTTTCACATTTTTTGAATGCTGATAATTTTCCTTTTTCATATCAGATAAGTTTCCAAGGCTGCCATGGACAAAAACCAAGACACAAAAAAACCCCTACAAGGAGTACTTACATCTGAAAACAGCCAAAAGTCAGCCAGCTAGGCATTCAGCAGACAGACTTGAATTGCTGCTCCCCTGCACCCTGGGGCCCTAACTCATCCAGCTATTTTCCTCTTTGCCTGGCCCTTGTAATTTCTTACTTTACTGAGAAATCATTCATTGTTGTGAATTTAATAAGAAACTTTAAACCATTCTCAGAAGAAAGAATCTGGCTCTTCTTATTAAACCAAGTTTTATTTCTCTTCTCAAAGCAGCATCACTGGAATAACCCCTAGAAAGAGAGTTGTGTACATTTCTGTGTACTATGCAAACAGACACATGCCTAGAACTGGCTTTGCTGACAGGGAAAAGAGCAGGAATAACACTAAACAATATCCCTACTCTTCAATGAAAGAGATTTTATTGTTATCTTGGAACTACCAAGTTATTAGCTGATTTTGATATGAGCCCAAAAAATCACACTCTAAATGGCCATTTCACTTCCTTGGAAGAATTTATCTATCAAGCCACTTAGCTGATTTTTTTTTCTTTTTTCTTTTTTCTTTTTTCTTTTTTTTTTTTTTTTTTTTGCTACATCTGATCATGGCTCTAAATAATCCTACTAGTCAACACAGGGACTATGCCCAGTAATCCTTAGCAAAGCACACCCTAATCTCTGTTAAAACCAGCTCTAAGATAAATTCCAGTTAGCTCAGAGAGAAGTGGCCAGTACATCTAAATTCAGCCCTGGTACAGGCTTCATTAGTGCCCCTTTGCACACATTCATGAGCACTTATAATTGTCTCAGACTTCACTGAAAGCTGTGTTTGACCTGTTTTAACAGAAAAACAAGTGAGTCTGAGTTCTAGGACCTGACTGATGCAAAGTGAGAAAACATTAGCAAATACTCTACCTGCATTTGCCTATCAGCAACTTTCATAAGGGATTCAATCCCCCATGAATGGTCTTGTGTTGGCTAGAGAGATTGCTTGGTTTCTCAGTTTCTAAGGAGTATCTGACTTTCTTTTAGGGGAGCTGACTTTAGAAGAATTTATCAATGGTGTGGAAAGAGATGAGGACCTAATGGAATTGATTACGAAAAGTTTTGACCTTTCCAACGTACTCAAAGTCATACAGAACGGGAGGAGAAACAGCGTCTGAAGGATCCAGTCATGGAGGTGGTCTCTGTGTCATCATTTCAAGAAGAAATATTTGATCTATTCAGAGAGCTTGATGTTGTCAAAGCCTGCCCAGGCAATACTGAGCAGCCTTCTCCAGGAGTAACAGTTTTCACTTTTCATATATCTCCTTTTATTTTCTTTATTCTTTCCCTTGCTAATGACTGTGGCAGACACAGGGGAAAAAAAACAACTTTGCCTGCATATAATAGAAAAAGTATTTGATGCAGTAAAAGTAACTCAATTGGGCTCTGTGAACATGTTGTGGTCAAACCCTGGCTAGGTGCTCACTCACTCCACTCTAGTGGGATTTGGAAGAGAATTGGAAGAGTGAAAGTGAGATAACTTGTGGGCTGAGATAAAGACAGTTTAATACAGAAAGAAGAGGCACGCAAGAAAAGCAGAGCAAGGAATTAATTCACCATTTCCCACAGGCAGGCAGATGTTCAGCCATCTCCATGGAAAGCACGGATCCATCAAGCATAAGGGTGACTTGAGAAGACAAATGCCATCACTTTGAACATCCCCTCCCCTCCTTCTTCTCACACAGCAGAGCGTGACTCCACATAGTATGGGATATCCCTGTGGTCACTTCGGGTCAGCTGTCCTGGCTCTGTCCCCTCACAACTCCTTGTGCATGTCCAGCCCACTCGGTGTGGGGTGGGGTGAGAGGCAGAAAAGGTCTTGTCACTGTGCAAGTGCTTCTCAGCAGTAATGAAAACTTCTTGGTTTTAGCAATATTGTTTTGGTTACAAATCCAAAACACAGCCTCACACCAGCTACTATGAAGAAAATTACCACTATCCAAACTGAAACCAGCACATTCTCTTCTGTTCAGATTAATCAATAGAATAATGAATATAACACAAACTGCAACTTTTCTAGAAGACACAAAGTTAATAATTTTTTTCTTTTAATAATGTGTTCTTTAACCTTCTATCTAAAGTGTGGACACAAGCTTTTGGGTAGGACTTGGTTCTATCCACATGAATTAAGAACAAAGCCTGCTTTGTATTAACCTAACATTTGCTCTAATCAGTACTCAAAGTTGGGTTAAGTTCTCTGGGAATCACCTCAGTTAGCTTGATATTCCAAAGATGTGTATCCTCCTTAACAAGCTCTCTACTACTCTTGATTTTATTACATTTGTAAGTTAAAATACTGTGATATTTTGATGTTTTTTCCAGAGCTCAGCCACTGTTCTTTCAAATTAACCTTTTATTAAAGTGGTGGAATTAAATTCTGTTATCTTTGTAATGCAAAGTTAGAAGTTCAAAGAATAGCAAAAACCGAATCATTCTGTAAGCACTCCCAGAGATTTGCATCCTTTGACTTGTATGTCCTCCTTTGCAAAACAGTGTTTTTACTGAACTCTTTGCCATGGCTGCATGAGACAAAAGGTAAGAGGTATAGGGTAACTTGTACTTCTGCAAAACAGACAGCCTTTCTCTGACTAATTTAGGTCTATTTGCCCTGCCCAAATACCTGGGTGAAAGCTTTCAGCAACTGAGTCTTTCTGAGACTTCTACCTCCTGTCAAACTGGCTTGCAATTATCTCTGAAGGTGGTAGCCAGGAGTGCAGGGAAGGCATTTGCAGATGGCATGATCACATATTCTTCTTTTTTTTAGGAAACTAGGCTCAAAACAACACAATGTTACTTTGTAAATAACAAGATTAATTCTACGAGCTGAAATGGAATGGCATGAAATGTCTGCAAAGGGAAAACTGTAATTCTTTCTGGTTCTATCACAATTGATTCTCTCTCAAGTCTGTAACAAATTTTATCAAATTACTATATTATATCATAAGACTAAGTTCTCCTTGCCTGACAATGCCCTGCAGGCATCACACTAATTATTGTTAGAAACATTAGTATTATGCAAAATAAGTAGTGCAAGGATTGGTGCAGGTTGAACAAAACCGTTATTAAGACTTCAATACAAAAGTGTTTTTCTTCCAAATTTACTTCAAATCCATGACCATTTGCACATGAAATATACTCCATCATCTACAATTATTATCCCAGGTTCTGGTTGATCAATGGAATAGAGAAAGAATATGCAACATGCATTACTTGACATTATAAACAGTTCTGACATTATAGTTCTGACATTTGAATCTTTTATGTCCTTAATAAAAAAAAATAAAATTATGTATGAGATTGCTGGTGCTTTGAATTTTAAGTTCTTGTATTTATTCATCTTTGACACATAAATACGTCACTGTCAGTTTTCTCACATCCAGACTTCAGAAAGTCACTTTTCTTAGTCTAATGCTTTTGTATTTAGAGCCTAGGAGGGTGGTGTCCTTCAGAACTGGATTTACAATACTTAAAATAAAATGGTCCAATCTAAGTAGATTGGGCATATGGAAACAGCTGTGTTTGGGATTTTTGGTTTTAAACTAATGAAGTGATAGGCTTGGAAAAGTAGCTACTATCTATGTACACTGACTCCTTTTTTTTATAGGTGTATTTTAAAAATACTATTTCCATTTAAATTCACCTAATTTTTCTGCGTAACTGTAATTATATGAAGTGAATTACCAGTTCTGTGTTGCATTAAAAAACGATGTGTGTAAGGAAATTCTTGGCCAAATTTTGTTAGACCAAATTAAGAAGGTGTAGCTGAAATGCTCATTTCCTACACTAATCTAAAATCATTTAGCAGAAACCTGTGTAACTAAGAAGCAAATATTTGTGTATTTTAATGTAAACACCGTGGCACATCATTTTAAAAATTATTTATCTACAGTAACTCCACATTTGCAACTATACATAAGATTCTATCTAATTTTTTTGTAAGTTGATTAACATACATTTCCTTTGATGACTTAAACACAATTTGATAAACAGCTGCTTGAGATAAATGCGATATGGCCATAACTTCTACCTAAACTTGTCAGCTGCTTGTCAAGTGTATCAGTGAAATCAGGTGACACATGGAAAACCTGTCAAGTGTGACCCCTCCTCCCAAAACCTTGTTCTGAAACAACATGAAGCTGCAACTCATCGTTCTGGAGGCGATTCATAGTCACAAAGGTATACTGTAAGTTGACCTGACTATCAGAATGCCTATTGCTGGTTGAACAGAGAGCAGAAAAGGAAAAAGAAAGACCACTGTTAGTGCATGTTACGTACACACCTTAGCAAACACTTCAGTGGCTTAGGGCATTGCTGACCTGATGATCCTGAGGGCTGCCTGAGTCCACAGGGTGGTTTTGCTTAGAAGAAAAGACATTAAAGCACATGCTTTCAAGAAGTGTCTTTTGTCAACAAGATTGATGCAGATGCCAGCTGTGACTGTCTGGAGAAGCTGGACTGCCTGCATCATCATCAGGCTTTAATTAAAGACAGATGTGCACTGAGAACAGCTAATCGTTTTGTCAATACATTCACCTTGGAAAGAATCACAGGTTTCTTTCTGTGTAGCTGGGTGAGCTTTGGCAATCCACAGGATAATTGATAGTTTCTCTTCTAATATAATCTCTTTTAATATTAAGAAATCCTTATGATTTTATGTTTCATTGCAGCCAAACTGCTAGGGGTAATTAGCCTGACAGTCTCCTTTTTCAAACAATTCCTAGTTGTCATAAAACTATCTCCTTTTCTAGTTGCTCAGTATGCTAAGAAAATAAATAGGTTTGTTTGGGGTTGTTTTGCTGAGAATATGGAATATGGGAATTCAAACCCACAAGCAAACTGCATTCCTTGTAGATATGACATCAGTATTAACAGGCAGGATTAAACCTTGCGGTATATTTATGCATTCATGACAAAGTGGGATAATAACTTTCTGTGATGTGGAAGAGATCTCATAGCTGAATTTCATTTTTGCTCTTACGTAAGATTAGCTGTACCATACAAACCATAACAGCTAAATACTCGAAGCTGGAGTTCCCTGCATACAAGGGCATATGTCCATTTACTTGATAAAATTTTTCACAGGGAGATATAAGTCTTCCATGATTATAGAATTTGCTGAAGATATCAGGGAGAGATTTTTAAAATCCATTCAGAAAACTTCTGCTAAATATGGTAGAATATTCAGAGGACTGGGCAATCACCAACAGTATGAAGTTTAATGAGGGCAAGTGCTGGATTCTGCACCTGGGATGGGGCAACCCTGGATTTAGGTACAGACTGGGATATGAGATGTTGCAAAGCAGTGCTGTGGAAAGGGACCTGGGGTTCCTGGTCCATGGCCAGTTGAACGTGAGTCAGCAGTGCCCTGGCAGCCAGGAGGGACATCCATGTCCTGGGGGGCATCAGGCACAGCATCGCCAGCTGGGCAAGGGAGGGAATTGTCCCACTCTGCTCTGCACTGGGGCAGCCTCACCTCAAGTCCTGGGGGCAGCTTTGGGCACCACAATAAAAGAAATATTAAACAATCAGAGAGTGTCCAAAGGAGGGCTTCGTGAAGGGCCTTGAGGGGAAACCATCTGAAGAGCAGCTGAGGTAACTCGTTCTGTTCAGCCTGGAGAAGAAAGGAGATCTCACTGCAGCCCGCAACTTCCTTGTGAGGGGAAGAGGAGGGGCAGGAACCAATCCCTTTCCTCTGGTAACCGGGGATAGGACCCAAGGGAATGGCCTTAAGTTGTGTCAAGGGAGGTTTAGGTTGGAATTGGGAAAAGATTCTTCCCCCAGAGGGTAGTCAGGCACTGGAATAGGCTTCTCAGGGAAGTGGTCACAGCACCAAGGCTGACAGAGCTCAAGAAGCGATTGGACAATGCTCTCAGGCACAGGATGGGACTCTTGGGGATGTCCTGTGCAGGGCCAGGGGCTGGACTTCAGCTACATGGATCATCACTGAGCTACATGGATCAACCTGAAAAGTGACATCTTCTGCTTAGGCCTGCACTGATTTTTGTGTTACAGCAGCCATGTGAGAGAAGAGTCAGCCATCAAAGGTAACGTAGACAGTTAATGTAAAGGCGTTGCTCTATCACTACTTAATTTTTACTTCTACCTCCTCTGCCGTAGAATCATGGAAGTGTTTGCATTGAAAAGGATATTAAAGACCACCTAGTTCCAAATCCCCTGCCATGGGCAGGGAACCTTCCACTAGACCAGTTTACTCAGAGCCTCATCCAGCCTCATCTTGAACACCTCCAAGGACGGGGAATCCACAACATGTAAGAAAATTTAAGACACCTTGCTAGGCAGTTTTTACTGTGCTTAAAAAAAACACTGTATTGAAACAATAACTTTTGAGTTGCTAAACCATCTGGCTCCAGTTTGAAAGTAAGGCCTGAATTTTTTGTCTCATTTCAAGCTGCACTCTTTACAAAAACTCATGTCCTATGCAGAATACTGGAAACGCTGGGAGAGAGGACTGGATGGAGTCACAGAACACCCAAAATGACCACAGGAGAAAAAAAGCAGGGCAAGAAACCTTAAAAAGTAAAAGAGGTAGCAAAGATCAGGCCTCATCAAAGGAATATCATGATGTGACAATCTCTGTCTCTAAGAGACAAATTCTAAAGGAAAGTCTAAATGTCAAAGTATGGAAAAGAGGATAAGGAAGAAGAGACTGAGACTATGAAGAGGCATGTTCATGTTCTCTGCCTCAGATAATACCTAACAACAACTACACAACAAAAACAGAAAGTATATGGTACTCAATCTGACGGTCTGTCTAAAATTTGGATTTCCTTGCTGCCCTAATGGAACTGAAGAACTTCCAACAATGCACTGAAGGTAAAGCTCAAAAGAGGTCAGACACATTAGCCTGTCATCTCTTTATCATCTCCTGCACAAGGGTACAAACTAAAATTGTCTTCTGAAATTTTCTAGCATTCAGAAGAAATCAGATTTGCAATGTTACAAATAAAGACTCTGAAACAGTGATAACCTCCCCAGCAGTTTCTTCTGCACTTGTACCGCATCTGATTTCTCAAATACCAAGGGAACTAACCACTCAAGATGTCTTCTCTTTATTCGCGGAGATGTCCAACAGCTCAATAAAACAAAGGTACTTTTCATTGTTCCTCTCTAGATTAATTTTCATTAGCTGTGCAAGTTAGCAAGGTAGCAACTGATGTGTTGGCATGCAGAATTTTCCATGCTGTGGAAAACTGCTATTTATTTAGGAAACACAGTAAATTCTTCCTCACAAGTCACTGCATGAGCTCTGAATGGCAACTGGCAGCTGAGTCTGAGCAACTGATATAAAGAGAAAATGGTTAGTATTTTATTCTCCTATCCCATGAGCCATCTAGTCACTTGTAAATACATAGCAATTATAGATGTTTTAAATTTCACCTTTCCTGGAAAACTCAAAGTACACTCAGAATGATAAATGAATATGAACTTATGGTCCATCTGTGGTCCCATATAAGTCAATGATCCCATTGATTGCAAACCAGAACAGAATTTCTTCACTAACACCTAAAGAATATATGAAATTCTTGATTTATTCAGACTCTTATTAACCTTTTATGTAGCACTTTTATTAACCTTTTATGTATTTCTGTGGGCTACTGCTGAAGGATGCATGGAAGGAATGAAATAAGTATTTTGAAAACACTTTTTAAAAACAGGTGATGTATTAGGATAATGATCATTTTCCTTTTAAAAACCAATGAAATATTCATGGAAAGGGTTGACACAGTTTTGAGGGTATCAAAAGAGACTAAACTCCCATCAGGCTTCAGGCACAGCTTTTCATTCTTACCATCCATTCACATGCCCCTTCCATCCTTGTTCCCAAAGCAATAAAAATTATGTGGGTTTTTTCTTCTTTTTTTTTACACTTGCAGCATACCTCCAGCACTTAGCTTTAATGGTTCTGGACAATATTGGAAGAGCTTGCACTTTTCCTTCTCTTTTTATTTAAATTACAAATATTTGACAAACTGCTTCTATCCTGGAGGATTTCAAATCCCCTCAGATTTAAAACACAGCTCGCTTTTAAAAAGCTGCTAACAGAAGAAAAAGTTGAATATTTGCAATTAAACATGTTTTTATTGTTCTTATTATACTAAGGGTGCTCATATCAAAAGAGAATATTTTTTCCCTTGTCCTTGTTTATTTTTTAATTAGGTCAGTCTTCCCTTTCATATTCCATTCACCAGTTCAGCCTCTAATGGCAGTGTCAGTTAGCAATCAGCTCCTAGGAAAGACTATAATAACTTAGTGATCTTCTAAGTAATGAAAAAATACACAAAAATACACAAAAATATCCAAGCTTATAAAGGATCAATCAATTTTTTTCATTATCTAAGATGGTGAGATTCCCAAGTACCCAAGTTAGGAACTGCTTTTTCTTAGCTCATCAGCGGAAAGAGGAAGTTCTTGTAGTGGTAGGTCAGCACACGAGACCCAGCATCTTGAGAAGCTGATATAAAAAACTCAAGCAAAATAAAAGTATAGTGCTGCTCCCCAAAATGGGAAGCTCCCAGAAAGATGTGTTCTGTCTGCCAGAGTTAGTAAATGTCTCTGGAGAACACAATTATAAATCTTAATTTGCTGTTTCCTAGTGGTATTGATTGTTGTAGAAAGCACATTTGTGCCCACTCAGATACAGGATGTGTTCAGCTGTCACCTTCACAGCCTCCTCTCTAGAAAACTGCCAGATGTTGCCATACCTTTGGAGAGAAGCCAAATGTGCACAATAGGCAAGAAGCAATTGCCAGGACTAAAGGGAAGTGCTAATCAATGATCTTTAACAAAAGGAGGATGGACGTGCAAGAATATAATGCAGGTATAAAAGTTAGAGGGTAACAGTCCAACCAATCACAGAATCACACAATCATGGAGTGGCTTGGATTGGAAGGGACCTTAAAGATTATCTAGTTACAACCCCTCTGCCGTGGGCAGGGACACCTCCCACCAGACCGGGTTGCACAAAGCCCCACACAACCTGGCCTTGAACACTTCCAGGGAAGTTCACAGCTTCTCTGGGCAACATGTTCCAGAGTCTCACCACCCTCACAGAAAAAAATTTCTTCTTAGTATCTAATCTAAACCTGCCCTCTTTCAGTTTGAAGCCGTTCCCCTTTGTCCTGTCACTACCTGCCCTTGTAAAAAGTCTCTCTCCATCTTTCTTGTAGGCACCCTTCAGGTATTGGAAGGCCACAGCTAAGTCACCTCAAAGCCTTCTCTTCTCTAGGCTGAAGAATCTCAATTCTCTCAGCTTTTCCCCTAGAAAATGTGATCCATCCCTTTAAGAATTTTGGTGGCTCCTCCTATGGACTCACTGACTGTTCGTGTCTTTTCTCCTGTTCCCACTGTTTTGGTCTGCTTGTTGCTGAGGTGGGTTTTTCCCCCTCCAAATCCTTTCTGCTTTCTTCTACTTGTCAAAAGTACTACTGCAAGATCAAGGGAGAGGGAATCAGACCCTGAGAACAAGCAGGAGGGGATAGATAAAAATGGCTTTTCAGCATCTGGGGAGTAGCTTTGTAATGAAGAAAACTTCTTACTTACATATGTGCTACTTGCACTGCTTGATTTAATTTCTTTCATTTCTGCTTTGCATTAACATTCAAGGCACACTGAGAAGAAGAATCTTATTTTTTACTGAAGAGATATAATCAAGCATCCTTTCCCATATATCTAAAACAAAGACATCTGGAAATGAGAGCCATGCTGCAAGGAGGCCTTGTGACACTATTCCCATGATAAGGCTCTACTAATCACTGAGAAGCATTTCACATGTTGTGGTAATTTGCAGTTAAAACTGCCACAGATGGTGTTAGTTAACTTTTGTGGAGTTTGTGAGATTAGTATTTGGCTACAAGTCTATCTCCACATGTTTCTGTGACACCGAAAAGAGTACAGAGATAGAGCAGCCCAAATAATCACAAATTTTTCTTAAAGGAGATTTTGTTGAGACTCGTTATCACCACAACCTCTGTAGTAATATGGGGACCAGATACAGTGAGCTGTATAAATCCAGCTCTAATTTCCCCTCCATAAATAATCTGTAAATGGTGCCTGATTAGCTGTTGTTTCTCCACATGCTGCTAATCCACGTAATCCTTTAAAACACAAAAGCAAAAGGTACAACCCCTTCACTAGCAGCACTTTTGCTCCCTCCCAGCACCTGTCTCCTTACTGAGACAATCTTACCCCCCAAGCTCACAGTATAGGTCTGTGTTGACCTTACCAGACCTCCTCTAATCACAGAGGAATGTCCAAGCAAATAAATGTTAACCTCATGCACCATAAGAATAAGGCAGAAAAAGCAATACTTTTGTTTGCTTTCTGAATTATTTGATTTAATTGTGCCAAAAAGCAAACTGAGTCTCTGGGTTAAGTGATGGGGAGCACAACATTCATCTTGTCAAAGCAGCACAACAAACACATACAGAGTAAGCTCAGAGTTACACAATAGGCGCCGGGGGCGCTGGATGATGTCAAGGACCATGGTATAACAGTGTAGACTGGGAACATGTCCTCAAATGGGGCATTTCCAAGCACAGGTTCCATTAGGAAGCACTGTACTGGCTTGTGGAGCAGGTGTACAGCTGGAGCGAGAGGTACTCTACTACGAATCCATGAGTGTTAGATGCAGGATTGGACAAGTGAATGCAGGCAAGGTGCCTCAGGACACAGCTCTGCAGAGCCCTGTGCTCTGGACTTGCTACTTTGACTGCTTCCTTCCCAGATAAAACATAAGAAGAATTAATTTATATCTTCTTGTTGGTTTTGTGTTGCTTATTGGCTTTCTCTCAAGCAGGGAAAGGTTGTTCCTTCTTCTTGCCTTGAGAAAAGAGCCTCCATGCATCCACACTGTGTACATCTGTTGATTGCTAAAGGAGGTTTTCAAGGCTTTCCCTGTTCCTCTTGACCTTGCTCCTAATTGTATCTACCTACACCCAAGCTACCCCTACCAAGGCATCACAGGTTTTTATTTTCTACCTAGCACTTGCTGCCAGGTCTTTTATCCCTTTTGATTTTTATTTTTTTTTTGCACCCCAATTCTTCAGCTACCTTCACACAGACCCTATCTTAATTTTAAAGTATTCTTCAAGTATGAAATTTCCTTCCACTTTCTTGAAGAGATCTCACAGAAGAAGGCAACTGAAGGGTGGGGCAGAAAGAGAAAGGACAGAAATTCAGAACTCCATGCACCAATGCAACTGTCCTTTACATCTCAGAAGTGACAGGCCAGACAAAGAAAATTGAAGCCTCTGAGTCCAGACAGGTTTAACTCCTCATTCTGCAGTTCACAGTCATCAGAAGTCAGACCTCCAAGACAATCAGGACACGTCTGTAAAGCTATGCTGCCCACTGACCTTGTAGCCATGAATTCTTACAAGCTTTGCAAAGGGGGAAGGATGCACAGCACACCCTTTTTTGGGTAGGATATAGGTCAGTTTTACAACACATAGGTGTACATGCCACATAACTCTGACTTAGCCAGGCACCTATACAAGAATCCCTGAAAATACAGCAGCATGTTTGAGGACTTCCTGATGTCTAGAGATGGTGTCCATGCCCCGTGTAACCCTACCATCCTTGCTAATGCTGCAGTCTCAGTTATTTGGAAGCCACTGAGATACTGTTGCCCTGGCTACACTCACATCTCCCTTTGCAGGGCAGACCCAGCAACACATGACTTCCATAAAGATTGCCACAGCTGTAAGAAAAGCAGAGGATTGAAAGCAGAAGGGAAATATTAGCTCAGACATAGCTCTGTTTTGTTTTTGTTCTCCACAGCAGTGAGCTCAGCTTAGAAAGGTGTAAGTCTTCACAACCACAGCCCAGAAAAACAATTTCCTGTTTTCTCCTGGCAAACACTAACTAACCCCACACAGCCTCTATAACCCCACACAGCCTCTATAACCAGACACTGCCACAGCACCTGTACCATTCTGAACATGGCCTTTCACTCCCTGCATACAGTAGTTCTCTCAGGCAACTGTAAATGCTTATGAGCAGTTTTCTGATAAAGACATAGACACACCCTTGCAATGAAACCAATCTTTTCTAGCTGAGGAATCATTATAATTTCATCTGATTTGAGGGACCAGGCATATGTTGTTCAATCATGAAGACCAAATATTTATTCTGGCCACTTCAAAAATACCTTGTGGGCTAACGTTGGCTTGCCCAGCTCTTTGTTAAACAATTGCAAATGAGAAACATTCAAGAAATCACAGCTCGTTTGTGCATAATTTGTACACTTGGTGCAGAAAGTGCCATGCATCTCAGCTAAACCACTTGCAATGAATAATTCCACCATTCAGCACAGATGCTAAGCATTGGAAGTTTACAGAACATTATGGAAATGTATCTTCCATCCTCAGGAGATGGGAGAATTTTAATTCCTGGCACTGAAGGCAGGCTTGAATGAGAATATGATTAAACTTTTATAACTGCTCGATGTTTTCTTGGCTCAATCAATATTCTTTTCAATAAGCCCTTGGCCTGTTTTGGAAACACTGCCAATGTTTGTTGTTCAGTAAATGGGGTTTTATTCTTCATTCCCACTGATCTGATCAACAGAATGACATTGATCACAATGAGTGCTGTGTTCAAACATTTTAAAACAATTTAATCTGCTCATGCAGGACAGAGGTTAGGTACCAGTGATGATTACAGCACATCTTTTAGTGGCCTCTGTTACAGATGAATGTGCTTTTATATCACCTCCAATGTATCCAACTGCAATCATCCATTTGTGCAAGCTGGCAGGAACGAATGGGGTCACACGCAGTGGTTGCTTCCTTTCCTTCAAAGGCAGATTGAAAGGGACACAACAGGCAGCCATGCACGCATCAGGAGGACAAGCATCCAGGGGGGCATCCTGAGCCTTCCATACTGATGTCTGTGGGACCACCCAGGGGAAATGGCTATGATTATTTAGATGTTAATACTGTCAAGCAGGGGGCTGCTAGACTAGAATTTAGGGTGCGCTTACAGCCTATTCACTGATGAGCCAACAGCATGTGCACAACCTTGGGCAAATCACTTAGCACTGTGCCTTGGGTATTCTGCCTATTGAGGCAAGGTTAATAATTCTTGCCATGTTTTGTGAAGCACTTTAAAATCTATGCAAGAGAGAGGCATGATGTGACTGTTGAGTTGTGGCATTTGTTCAGCACATTGGTGACACTCAGTTCTTAGCCAACCCAAGCAGGAGCTACAGAGCTACTTCTACAAAATGCCAGAGAGAGTGAAGAGTTTGGACAGTTTCAACAGGTGCTGAAAACTGAGGACAGTGGTGAGTAGTGAAAGGGACAAGAATTGCTCATTCCTTTTCAAGGAAATTCTCATCCTTTGCTTCAATGGTAATACAATCCTATTAGGTCAGATTCCTGAGCTTTGTGCCCTGAGTCCTAAACGATTAAAAATTATTTTTGTTCTCACTTCTGCATTCCCACATGTGATGGGGAAAGAATTCACCATTTCATGGTGATTGTTGTCCTAGTAATTCCTTACTCCTCTCTTCACAGACAGGGGAGGTGAACTTGGGACCTGTCTTTATAAATGAGCTGGCAGTCAGACACATTTCAGTGATCAGAAAGCTTCAGAAATAACCAGGTTATACAGCAGAAATAACCTGCTGTAGGCCTAATCCTGCCAGCAGCCAAGCCTCCACAAGCACCCAAGGACAGGGAAGAGAAAATGAAGAGAAAATGTAAGAAAACTGAGGAGTCAAGATAAAGACACTTGAGTAAGTTACAGAAGGGGGAAACCAATCCTGTGAAGTGATGCGCAGCCAATGACTCACTATTTCCCACAAGAGAAGTCTCCAAGCAATGGCCAATATGAAAGAAAAAAGCCCTTATTTTCTTCTTCCTCTACCCCAGGTTTTACTGCTGAGCATAACGTTGTATGGCATGGAACATCCCTTTGATCATTTCAGGTCAGATTTCTTATTGGGTCCCCTCCCAAATTCTTGCACAGATCCAGCCTACTCATACTCACTGGAGTCGCGGAAGAGCAGCGCAGTGGGGAAAAAGGCAAAAGCCTTGTGTTTGTACTCACTGTTCAGCAATAGCCACACAATTTTTGTCTTACCAACACCACTTTCTTTAGCCACAAACTCAAAACTTAGCACAAAAGGGCTGCTATGAAGGGCTAGCTTCATCCCGGCCAGATCCAGTACAACAGGACCAAAACAACGAAAATAGCAAAGTACCTATTCTGGCAGAGGAATGATTAAACTGGAACTAATAAAATTACTCCCAAAGAAAATTACACATGCTCTTGACAACTGAGGACAGTACAAAGCCTTCAGAAAACAAGCAATCCAGCAAGTGCAGCCTTAGAGCTTGCTCCAAATGTGATTCCAGCAGGCCTGCACACAATTTTCAGAAATAGAGACCTAAATAATGTTACTCAGCCCAGGACTGTGTTTGGAAGCAAAGTTTTTGACTTGACAAGCAAGATTTTTGATGCCTTCCTGATGGCCAATCATGGTTGGTTTTTTTTGTTTTCTTCTCTTTTATGCTTTATATAAGCAGAGTTATGGAGTGGTTGGGTGTGTTTAATTATGATAAGGTTTGGAAACATTTGTCTGTTTAACAGACACTCATGCGGGGACTGCCTTATGTGAAGAAACTAATTTATGACTTTGGATGGAGTTGTACATAAAAGGAGTAAAATAGTGCTTGCCCTCCTACCTCTCGGAGAGCAGGCTCCTTGCAGAGGGGAGGATACAAAGTGCCTGCTGCAGCACCTGACCTGTGCTGACTCTTTTACTGTGGTGTTTTCCTGGAATACTCACACTTCCCTTTTCCACAGCTCTCCTGCATGCCTACCGCTACACCCCCCTCCACTCTCCTCAGTGTTTTTTTACAGTCTCTGAATCTCTAATTATATTCACTGGCCTGACACAAGCTGAGCTGTGCAAGGCTTTCTGGAAAGGAGCAGTTATTTTATGCTTTCATACTCCCTTGTACAAAGAGAGAGAGCAGCATGCAATCCGGAAGAAATACACTGAAGAGAGAGGAGTTTGTCATTTCCATAGTCAATGTCATGTTTTGGCTGTATCTGAAGATCAACATTTACTGAAAATAGATGTGTAAATGGCTTTTTATATGGTTCTTCAGAGGTTGCTTTCAGAAAATTATTTATTATTCCAGATGCCTAGGTAGTCAAGGATACTGACTAACTGGAAAGAGTCCAGAGCAGAAGAGTAAAAATGATCACTTAGTGCAGATGTTTTGATTTTTTTTTTTAAGTGATGAAAAGATTAAAGGGATAAAATGGAGCTTGAGGCTAGACTAAACAATGAGCTAGGGAGGACACAGGCCTCTGCAAATATGAATAAACACCACAAATAAAACAATTACACATAGCAGTAAACCATAGGGTAAACAATGACACACACAACTCAGAGCCACAAATTATTCTTCTACAAGTCAAACTAATCAAAGAATAGTTGAAGTTAAATCTTCTGTCAAACATTTCTGCACAGACCTACTCAATGGAAAAGCAGAAGATGTAGAGCTCGGACAGAACAGAGGATGAGCTTCTGGTGCTACACAGGCACCAAAGAGGTTTTCTTCTTGAAATGTGTTTCTTTCTTGAAATGAATTCTCTTTTCTAGCAAAAAATGGCACAATGTTCACTGTTTACTTAGTCATAAGATTAAAAAGATGCTGGCTCTCTTCATACTATAGGAAATTTCTTGCCGACAGTAGTGTGCCGTTTCCCGGTGGCAGAGCAAGGGTGACAACCTAAGAGCCAAGACTCAGAAGTCTGGCTGTGTACTGCCTGTGGAACCAGGACGTTTCCATCTCCCCACTGGAACAGCCCAAGGCCCCTGCTTCCTCATGGCACATAGCACAACTACACCTTTACAACCCCAGCATCCCCACCCAAATGAGGACTGCAAACCACTGCTCTCAGGACTCAGCTTATTCATGGCTTCAGAAATAGTTTAATGATTTATTAAGTATCTTTACTGGAGCAGAACCTGAGACAGGGGTTTTGTTAAGCCTGGTGCTGCATAAATAGAAGACAAATGGGAAGTCTCTGTTAATTTACAACCTCAACTATTAAACAAGGGATGAAATGCAGCAGACACAAAAAGGACTACAGAAGAGTGTTAGAAAAGATAGGCCATTCTGGTCACAAAAGACAAATTAACAGATGCTACTTCCTATATGGATCTTACATCAGGGTTTTTACACTGTAGCTCTTCCTTGTTTTCTTTCTTTAGCTTGTCAACAGTATGATCCACGACCTTGCTTTGCCGTCTACATAAATTCACCCAGGCATTAGCTAATCCCTGTTGACTTTGTGGTTCTTAAGGTCATGCAGTTTGAAATTTTTTGGTTACACATTATCAAATGTACCAGTTGCTGCTGGTTTAGGACAGTTTTCATGCACAACTGCTGAATGTCACTCTCATTTTCTCCTACAGGTGGTAAAAGAAATTATTTGCATTTGAGTCCTCTTGTCACCCTACTGAGGTGTACCATGAATTCAAAACAGGCAAAAGTAACTTGTGGATAAAACTGAAATAACTGGATCATACCCTTGCTTTCCTAGGTTGGTCATTACTTCAAATGCAAAATAAGTCAGGGAGTACTTCTATTATTTCTAGTATAAAATTACATATAAAGGAATTAAAGGACATTAAGGCTGTAAAGTGAGTAAATCCTAAGCTAGGAAATGTCAGAGGAAAGTAACTAATCTCATCCTGTGTGCGCTGTATTTCAATCTTCAGTTATCAAAGCACTGCAAGGGGATCACAGAACACCACAACAAAGGCCATGATGACCCTAAACCCTCCGGTGAAAAAAGAGAGAGATTCTGATGCTTCTTTTTTCCCCATAAGCGACTTAATGATGCATTTTTTTCCATATGATTAGCACTTTGAAATTTGGAAGTACTGAATAGTTAGTTACCTCTTATTTCCTTTTACTCTTCTTTAAATGTGGGGCTCCAGGTCTCATTCTCTACACATCATGTAAAGCTTGCCCTGAATATGTATAGATTTATTTGTCTACTAATAAAATCCCTACTGCTATTCCAAACTATCCCAATATTTTACCATGTTGACAGTATCACAGAAATTATATTTCATCTGTTCAAGGGAGTAAAATTAGAAGTATATTTCACCTATGGGAAAGGAAGGATTAAAGGGACTTGCTTCAAACTACTGAGAGCCCATCAATTTTGTCAATCTGTGATACAGATATTCTAATTTATTCAGAGTAGTTACACTTTTTTTCCCCCCTATTTTTAAATCTTAGGAAGTTTATATAAGCTTTGATATACTCAAAGCACGCTTTCCATCAAAGTAAATAAAAAGCATTGAGAGCTTCTGCAAATGTACTCCCAGGTATGTATCCAAAAAATAACAAGAAGTTAGGTGATCCTCAGTGAGACCCCGGGTTTTTTAAGAACACTTGTCCTGCAGTCATCCTGGTGGTAGTAGAGTGACAAATGTAGGAGCAGGATCTGGTTTGTCATCTTGGAATTATGACACTCATCTTTTCTCTTCCTGCAAACTGAAATCAACACTTCAGTACTCTTCTAGCTAGCTTGCTCACCACACATGACTTAACCACTGAGCACAGTATTTCATGCAGTAGTGGCAGAAAAATCATACCCTGAAAAAGGGTAAGGCCTTAATGAAGAACCAGAAAAAGGGTAAGACCTGCCACAAACAGGGTAAGGCCTTAGTGCAGAACTTGTCAGCTCTGAAAACTTCACAGTCACACACTAGTAAGAATACTTAAATGTGGATGAAACTATGTATTTTTCTGAAGTCCTGCCATTTGAAAAAATAACGTTTACTACAATTGAGTAAATAGTAAGTAAATACAGATCAGCTTTAAACAACAAGGGATTATGAAAAATGCATCAGTCTTTACATTACCAAAACGCCAAATGTTTTTGTAATGGGAGGTTCCAGGGAATCTGATGCGATGATGGTATTGTAATAAATGAACTGGTTTCAGGGTGTTGGTTATTAGTGCTTAAATGAGATATAAAAGAGGGGAGTTGAAGGTGGAATAGATGGACATGTTAATTGAAGGGAAGTTGAGAGACTGTACGGGTGTAAAGCTGGAATGTAACCAGTGGATGGGGATATAACAAAGACCCAATGGGTTTAATAGAAGGAACTTTCTAGTCCATCGCTTCGTAGGGTACAAGGGACGAGGACGATGCCCTGGACTGGGATTGGAGAACGAGCCAACCAATGAAGTGGACTTGTTTGGAAATGATTGGTGAGGAATGCACGGAGGTATAGACCAACCATCGAACACGAAAGGGGCCAATCAGCACGAGGATTAAGAAATGCACCAGTCCGGTGGCACCAAAGTCTCTAAAAGCCGCCTGAACCGAGGGGTTCACCTGCGGAACTTGGGGTCCAAGGGAGCACCCAGTGGGTGTCACTGTCTTGTTGGTGTATTGTTTTATTCTGGCTTGTCGCGAGGAGCCTGGGCTTATCCTGGGTTCCCGCTCTCAGCAGTTAATAAATAAACGAGTTGACTTTTCCTTTCAAAAAGTCTCAGCCTCGTTTACAACAGTATTTTGATTTTTAAAAAATCTTTATTTATAGAAAATCAATGGTTACTTGAATAATATTGGGTAGGAACAAAATGCCCAGTGCCAGTGGCCAGGTAACGCTTTGTCTCTGCCAGTTCCACTCTTCCTCGCAAGCCTGCAGCCTTAGGGGACCAGTTGGAGCGGGACTGGGGAGAGCGTGAGTGCCGGCAGCCACTGAACACCAAATTTCCCAGCCCCGATTCCTCTGGCCGTCCGTGCCGAATCCCACAGAGACACAACGCTCTGTAGAGCTCTGCCCAGAGCAGCCCAGGCCGGAGAGAGCCCCGCCGCATCTCCTTCCCCGCCGGCGGCTCATCCTGGCTGTGGGGCGCGGGCCTTGTGCCCAGGCGGCGCCGCGCCCCGCAGCCAATGGGAGCCCGCGGCCGGCCGCTGCAGCCAGCCCCCGGCCAATGGGAGCTCGCGGCCGGCCGCTGCAGCCAGCCCCCGGCCAATGGGAGCCCGCGGCCGGCCGCTGTTGCCAGGTAGAACAGCGACTTCACGGTTCAAGCCCGGACTGGAGGCGGGGTGATCGGCCACGCAGCAGACTATAAAGCCCGCCCACCGTACGCTTCGATTGGCTGCAGCGCCGGAACTGATTTGAGCACGAGCCAATCGGAGGCGGGGAGCGGGGTGGTGGCGCGCGGTTTGAATTGGCGCGGGGTGGGAGCAGCCGGCCGCGCTGGGCGAGGGCGGGGGGCGCGCGGCGGCGGCGGTCCCGCACCCGCACCATGGAGCGGGATGCGGCCGTGCAGGAGGGGCTGCGGCGGAGCAACGCCCGCTTCATGGCCTCCATGAACAGCATCCTGGAGCGGGTGAGCTCTTGGGCTGGGGTGGCCGCGGGCTCCGGGCGCCGTCCTGAGGCGGGCGGGGAAGCGGGGCCTGAAGGCAGTGGTGCCGTCTGTGCTGAGCCGCGCACTCCTGTGCCTTGGCAGGAGGGAGCTAGCAAGAGCCAGCTCCCGGAATACAGCCACAAAACGCACTGCTGGTGTTGGATAAGTGATTTAATCACAAGTGCGCGTTGACTTGATAGTGTCCTTAACCCCGATCCGTTCGCGTTAGACGGGGGCCTTTCAATGAAAGTACCGAAAGTGGGGACTCCCTCCGTGAATCCTCCTCTCCCGAGAGCCATTTTGTGTTGGGAGGTGTGGGAATGGTCCCCCTCCGTGCCCCGCCGCATGCGTTTATCCCGGCACGCGGGCTTTCCTTTTCAGATGTTTGGCGATGCCACCGGCCTAAGGCGGGCTCGAGAAGGTTTTTCTCGTCTAGTGCCACACTGGATATTTTTACATGTCATGAGCTGTTGGTCTTTGGTGAGGGCTGCTTTTAGTTACTACAGAGAAAGGTCGGGCGAAAGTGTAAGAGAGCTGCTTTTGAGAACTCTGGAGCGCTGGTTTGGCACCGGCTGGCTTACGCCTTGAGGTTGAATGGCTTGCACACATGCTTAAAACATACCGGTTTCCTCTAGGAGTTAATATTTCCAGATTGATGACTTCTAGCTTCAGCCAATAAAACAACATACTGATAATTTCATGTTTTGGATAAAGCAAAATTGTCCTAAAAACAATACGTAAAATACACGTTAAAAACATTGCTTTGATCGTTTATTCTAATATTTAATACTTCTTTTTATTTAGTATAATCATCCGTTTGAAGATGACTTACTTGTTTCCATGGATACCCTCACTTATGATACACCTGACGGTAAGAACTTCTTAAAGCTACAATATTGTATGTTTAGACTTAGTAAACCATGCAAGTGTTGACAGCTATAGAACATTCAAATACAACAGATACTGAATTTTGTTCACTTAGGTATGACATTTCATATGTAGACTTCGGTACAATACCAAGAGTTTACTCTTGTGTGCAGTTTTAGTCTATTGCATGCTCCATTTTAGACAAGACAAGAATTATTAGCAAAGTTCAGGATAAAAATGCGTAATGTTTGGGTGACTTGTTAGAAGAATCAAAATGGAAAAGACTGAGAGGAAGCAAAGGAATGGAGATTTTAGGAGGAGGTGATATGCATGAATGGGTCATGTATTTTCATCTCCACTTAGTATTCTGAGTACTGCTCTGACAAATTTCTGTTATGCCAAATATCAGGGCAGAGTAGGTAGACAGTCTCTAGCTTTTCATTGACTGTTCCCATGTGGTTAGCACAAATCTACACCATGTGGGCCTGTGACAATATTTATCCAGTCTTGCATTGAAATGGTTGATCCATTACAAAGCAGTAATGCTTATGGAAAGCTTATTGAAGAAAAAACCTATTGTTTTAAAATGTATTGCTCAGGGTTTTAGTGGGACTTGTGACTTAGTATCTTGGTGGCTTTTCTGGGAAATGAAATGTTCTGGCAGGTTTTATTATCACATAAGTGAGGATTATGATACATAAATTGCCATATCAGTTCTTGTAACTTACACATACAGGGGAATTACCAGCTGTGCACCAAAGGTTTTTACAGACTGGCAGGCTTACATTTTATATACATTGTGCATTGGGAGAGGGAGGAAATATTCATACAGTACTGTAATAGACAGCTTTGGATTTATAAAGGTTTGGTTATGCTTTTGGTTTAGTAACTTCGATTCATTATGGAATGAATATGGATCTCACACCTGTAGAGCCTTCATTATGGCTTTAACTAACCTCAGATACCATGTAGTCTTCATTCATTAAATAAAATCTAAAAACTAAAAGTATTTGCCTTTTTTCTCCTCTTGGTAGCACATGGGGCTGTAATGCTCTTTGGATTTTAGCTCAGTCTTGTTAGACTCAGCCTGTGATTATTTTTTTTGCCCTGCCTGACTTCTCAATTAATTTGAGTTACCATATTCTCATGGTTTATTTTCCTCTAAGTTTTTATTTCAGCAATTGTGGTGGAGACTGTTCAGATTTGATAATGCTTTGTTATTCTGTAATATATTCTTCCTAAATATTTGTTTGTTAGAGTATAGATTCACTATAGATGGTGTTATAAGAAAACCTGTGTTAATATTGTTACTTTTTGTTATTTCTAGGACCAAAACGATGGGGACAAGTGTCAAGGAAGGATGTTAAAAAATGGAAGAAGAAAATATTTAAGGTATTTGATAGTACAGTCACACTATGCAGTTAAAATGTAGCAGTACTTCTTTATATAAAAAGGATTATATTCTAATCTTGCTGTGCCATATAACATTTTCAGAGGTATTAATGAGGTCAATAGCTGCTTTAAAATAGGGTTTTAGGATTGTTTAAGATTTTCAAATGCAATAGACTGAAACAGATGACCATTAATCAGTGGTTAGCACCACTTGTAAACCAGTTCAATTCCACAGGGCTTCCTGGTTTCATCTTTAGTTTCAAACTATTTTTCTCCCCTGTAAAACAATGCCAAAGTAAATAAAGACTCTCTGTAGTCTTACCACTCCTTGTGTCAGGTAAAGCCATGGCCTGTATCGTATGCCTGGGCAGTTAACACAGAAGCTGTTCTGAACCCCACAGAATAAGGGGATGAGGAATGAAATTCAGTCTGAGGGAGCAATAGTGGATTTAATGGAGACCAAAAAAGGCTGTATTTATGATTCCCTTTCCACTCCCAGTAATACCTTGTGCACAGTCTACTAAGCATTGCTTCACGTTTCCCAATTAAATCCATTATGGACTGAAAGAGCAATCCTTTGTCTTAGCCTCTTATGTGGGCCAGGGTATGTTCTTGTAGTGATTTTAGCATTAACAATATGAGGAAAAAGTGAATGATGATGTAAGTTTTGCTAGATACTTATGGCTTTTCTGGTCAAGCCTTGGGAAACCTAAGGAAATTGAATGGCTATGTAGCTGTGGGCTATACCAAAGTAAATAAAGGCAATGGTTAAAATAATTTTGCTATTCTAAGATTATTCTTTTTTTTTTTTTTTTATTGCAGCAAAATAGACAAAGTCAAAGGAATAGAGGTAAAGTGTTTAAAAAAAACTCTGCTATAAATTACCTTGTCCAAAGAGTCGTAATGGCAGATATTCGGGTTCATGCTAAACCCTTTAGGATACTCAATGGGTTTTGTGTGAGGAACCATCTAATAAATCAGCAATACTTATGTTCATAAGGATTCAGAAATATAATTTAAAATATTTAAGATTAATAAATACATTATAATTGATGGTGCTATCATAAGCTGATTAAAATAAGTTCCCCTTAGCAATTCAACAAAGGGATTTTTGTTGTTTTTTGTCAGATAATCATGGAATCTTAAAAAGTCCAACCCTGACTTCTGTGCATGGATTGGAGAAATATGAATGTTGTTAGCTTTTTAAAAATTACTAGATACGTAGGCATATTAAAAAATATGTACTAAAAGAATCTCATGAAGTTGCATAATGAGCTATCAAAATTTAGGAGATTTTTCAGTATACTCAGTGAATCAGGCTGCCTCCAGGAAAAAGTAGCATACAGTTACTTCCTCAGAAATCAAGTTCCAGGACAGAAATTGAAACTAGTCTGTACACCAAAGTATAAATATGATACTACTCAGTGGGGTGTGTAATATCTGAACATTCTTCTGAACAGGAGCTGTATGTTCCAATAAAATATATATTTCTACTGGGATAAATAATGGGGGGGGGAAATTTCCAGTGTAGTACTGTGAAGGCATGTTGGGCTCTATTCTCTCAAGGTTTTGAAGTGAGGGTTTTTTGGTGTTATTTTATGACATTCATCTGAGAAACTTTTATTTGGAACATCAGAGGACAAAACACTGCCTAGCACCTCTCTTCCTCTACAAAACAAAAAAATTTGTCCGTACAGTGGTCAGGTACAGGGTTTGAATCAGCCTAAGAAATTTAAATGTAGGGCTGGGAAATGAGTTTCAGATGGTCCAGACCTTTATCTCTAATTTCTCCATTCAGCTGATGGGGCCAAGTAGTACAAAAAATTTTGCTATAGTCTGTGGTAAAAGTTGGAAAGAAAGTAAGTTTTTTCAAAGATATGGTATTTGATGTCTTTTAGGAGAAATATTTTGCTAATTCAAATTCAGGATCTGAATGTCTTATAAGTTCTTAAAAAAAAAAAAAAAGGAGTTTACTTGGAGTTCTTTAATGCTATGAAGTCTTGATCTATTAATTTTGAATTTAGTGTACTGCCTTACAGATGACATAGAGGAGCAGAAAAATTGGTAATATGCATTTTTTCAGCTTCTAATATAACTTGAGAAAAACTTTTTAGTATTTAATTTTATTTTGTTATCCTAGGGAAGAAATATTAAATATTTAACTAAATATTAAAGTTGGGTGAACAGCTTTTCTTATAAAAAACCAATCCTGCATAGATTTGTGTTTTTACATGTATATTTACGTATTCCATACCAAATAGAATCTCATAGATTTTATCCAGCTTAAACCGTATCCTGCTCTGACTTTTTTTATTTGAAACACAAAGGCACGTGAGTAAACACTTGAACTGTCTGGTTGTGGCTGCTGTTAGCCTTTAAAAAAAAAACAACCAGCAAAAAAACCCCACACCTAAAACCCTCAACCAAAAAAATTACTTCTGAGTATGGATTTATTAAAGCTAATGTACAAATTTTACTTATTCATTTACTCTTAAGTGGGCCTAAGTGTTTTCAATCAAGATACATGAAGTTTTGTGCTATTAAGTGTAAACATTAAACCAAATATCTATCAATGAACCCCTCCCCTTGAAATATAACTAGTGTTGTTTTTTCCAACTCACAGTTCTGAATTTTGCTAGACTCGAGTTATACTATTTGAATAGAATGTCCAGCACCCTCATCGAGTTTTACTGATTAAAATGGCAATCCTTTGAGTGGTGGCCTTTTTTTTTTTTTATATGTGGCAGCTCTCAATAAGGGAGGACCAGGTATATTAAATTTCAACCTCCAAGAGAAGTGATATTTCTGTCATATTAGCCACTTAAAATGCTTTCTTTCCTTGAGAAATTTTTTTGAAACAAAACATCCTCTGTAGTGTTTCATAGACCTTGTTCAGTAAGGGATTTCAACTGGACACTACTGTGTTATTCTAATTTCCTGCATTCCCAATCCAGATATGTTTGGAAAATGCACCATGCAGCTTCTAAAAAAATGTATTCTAAAGGAAGTAGTATTACTGTAGTATTTTGCAAAATAATGACAATAGCCAGACCCTTCTAGTTATATAATATGCTTTATGAATTTTATATGAGAGTGGTTTTATAGCCCCCTGGTTGGAAAACTGTGCTTAGAATAATTATCAATGGTCTGTGTCTAAACTTGAGGGAAATATAGGGGATTTTTTTTCAGGATTTGTCCTGTGCACATTATTGGTTTATACTTTATTTAAGTAAACAGTAAAAGAGGGTATACCCTTAATTAACTCTCAGATGATACCAAGTAGGGTTGACCACTGAGAAAGATGTCTGACAAATTTGGGCTAAAACTTAAAGTAAAGTATGTGTAATTTCATGCAAAGAAGTTCAAAGTAACAGACTTATCTGGGAATAATCAAATGCAGGAAGAGACAATTTTGAAAGCTGGTTGAGCCAGCCAAGGACATCACACTCCGCTGTAAAAATAGCGCGCGCTGTGCTAGAAGATTTGCACAGGTGCCTTGAATGTAAAGCACACAAAACAGGTTTTCTGCACTGTTCAACAGTGATACAGCGTGTGCTGTAGTATTTTGGTTTGTATTTCATAGTAGTGTGACTGGCTGGAGTCAGTCAGAAAAAGAAACCAATTACTAAAGCCACTGATAGGACATAAATAGAGAGAAAAACAGAAGAATTTTTTTTAAAAAAAGAACAAGAGATGCTAAAGATTATGAAAATAATAGAACTTTTTTTTTCCTCCTATTCATTCTAAGAAATATCAGAGCAACAGAGCAGTGATTTTGAAGATGAGCACTCAACAGTACATCAGGTATGGGCACCACATTGCATCTGCTTTTATGGAGTGTTCCAGGCCAGGCTGGATGAGGCTTTGTGCAATCTATTGGAAGGTCTCTTGGCCATCACAGAGGGGTTCATACTAGATGATCTTTAGGATCCCTTCCAAGCCAAACCATTCTATGACAGCCTCTTTAGGAAAATGGATTTATCTAGTCAAAAACTAAGAAATTAGTTATGAGCAGGTGGTTCTGTACCATGATATCAGTCATGGATTTCAGCTGAATTATTAAGTTTATTTGAAGAGGAGAGAGAACAGTTGGATATAGGCTTTTAACCATCAACTGCCTTTTTAGTTAGGCAATATGTGGGTCTAACTTTTTATATTATTTGTAAAATCTGTGTATCTGTAATCAAAAATCTCTTGTTTTGAGTCAAAAGCTTCTTTTGACTCAAAATAAGTTTGTGTATAGATTTGTCAATAAAGATGGTGTGATTTGGACAGAATTTGTGGAATGCAACTGTGCTTATTTCACCACCACCCTCCCCCCAAAAAAATTGTAGTAAAAGCAGAAAATTCTACAGACTAATTAATATAGCTTAATCTACCATGTATTAAAATTCCTTGCATGTGTTTTTAAGGAATCTTCTGAGAACTCTGGTGTGGATACATCTGATGCAGGTGGGTCTTTTAATTTACTACTTGGCTACGCTTCTTTTAACTTGTTGAGAAAATTGCAAATAATTTTTCCATCATTTTCTAATATAGGAAAATTTGTTTCTATGCATATCCGGTATCCTTTCAGAAAGCAAAGAATAGGAATAGCAAGAGCCTGAGGTACTGGTAGTTCTATGAAATCAATATTCATATTCCTCTTTGAAATTTCAGTCCTGATTCCCTGATACCTAGGAAAGTTGATGGGGAGTATGTTCAAAGGAAGAGTGAAATAAAAACCTTGGCCAAGATGTCAGTATTTTATTAATAGTTAAAATAGACGCATTAAATATTAGGGGAGCAGTAAACAGAGGTTTGCAGTCAGTTGCAACAATTTTTCAGTAGCGTTTGTAAAGGGTTTGGCATTAGTCTTGTGGCTGGTCTGCAAAGTTTTCTGGGGAGGTTTTGACCTTGTATTCCCAAATAATTATTTGATTATATTTCTTAGTGGCAGCAGTCTTTGACTGGTTTTTTTTTTTAAGTATTTAAAACTGGTACTACTTAACATTTTTAATTCTTGAGCAAATAAAAACTTACGCATCTTTTATAAATTAAACTATGTCTAGGTGGTAGCCAGCAGTTAATGGCTGAAAGAGCAGTTGCAGTAAAATATGTTTAGCTCGGGTTTAGGTACACTGGTATTGTTAGGTTGTATATCTCCATAGCTGCCTCTGAGGTAGACAATTCTCTGTTGAGGGAAATGTTTCCTACTATCATTTGAGAGGATAATTTCAAATAACTGAATGATAAAATCATTTCTTCCAATTTAGAAAGCACTACTTTTTTCTCAACCCACTCAATGAAACAGGAAAAAAATTTCAAAGGTATTTGTAGCTTGGGTTCTGTAAGTGTCCTTTGTCTTTTGCACTTGTGGGATAAACGAATGAAGTGCTTCAGACTCTGGTATCTTCATAGCAGCATACAATAATAAGATTATCCCCTTCTCCTTCTCTTATGAATGGTCTATGAAGACACTGGAGAGGATTTATAGAAACCTCTATGAGTCCCAGCTATCTCCAAATACTGCAAGATGTAGAAATTAGGTTCTTAGAGATATGGGAATGGATGCCTCACATAAAAAAATTGAGTTCACCCTGCTGTTTGGGATTTGGGGTTTTTTGGCTTTTAGTTGTTTTGGTGGTTTTTTCCAGGGTTTTTTTTTTTTGTTGGTTCAGTTTTGGTATTTCTTTAATATATAAAAGGTTATCAATAGGGCATACAAACTTAAAAAATTCTATCTTTAGCTGTTTTACTTTAGTTTTGGCAGGTGTTCTTCATTTTTAGTATTCATACAGAATACTTTGCACTTCTTAGTGAAGATAGTGTTTCTGCCAGGTATTACACACTATTTTTGTGCTGAAAGTATGCAATGCCTGTCTACAGCAGGTAAAAGTAAACTGGAACAGTTCTCACCTGGACCTCCAAGTGTTAGTCTGCTTGTAGGAGGTGAAGTTATTTGTCGCAGTGACCACTACTGACCACAGCCCAGGGTAGCTCCAGCGGTGTGCAGCAGCAGTGGGGAGCAGCCAGAGGCACAGAGCTTTGAAGCTGCCCCTCTGAAGCCTCTGCTCTACCCTGGGGAGTGAAGGCTCCAGGCACTGTAGCAGTCAGCAGCCCTCGAGGAAGGAAGAGATAAAAAGTAGTGAGGAGGCTTAGCCACGGGAGGTAATCCAACTTTATTGGATGATATCCACAGAAGACAAGCCCAACGCAGCTCCGAACAATACTTTGTAACAGGAGGCACTACAATGGGCATGGCTTAATAGGGGACCTATAGGGATCTTTAGGGGAGGGCTATGGACAGGGATAGACATTCACGTAGGCCAATAGCCTCGAGGGGTGGAGGGAAAGGGATCACATGCCCCAATGGGGCGTCGAGGTTTAGGGGATTTCCAGAGGGGAGGTATCAGAAGGGGCAGGATCTCAGGGGATTGACAAGGACCATATAAGGATAAACAGGGTGGGCTTAGGTGATAGACACTGAACTTTCGGGAATAACGGGAGGCGTTTGGGTGATTGATGAGGAACCGACTAGAATAAGGGGAGGAGAACAACCATATAGGGAGCACCGGGGGAAGCGGCTTGGATCTGGGACAAACCAACTGGGAATGGAAGTAGGGAAGGTAGGGATGAGCCATCAGGGTACAGAGAACATACGAAAATACAGTAAAAACATCACATCACCACAGTTATTAGGGTTACTCTTTGTTCTCACAGGAAGTAGCATGGCAGAGTATATCTGAACAATTACTTGTATCTAGCAGGATACGATCAAAGAAAAATGAATTTATTTGGAGAAAGGGATAAATAAGTTACAACTTAGGCAATAATAGTGTTTGGGTGCCTCTCCAGTGAAATAGCTTTGTGTATTATAGGTCAAGTGTTTGAGAGAGAAAGGTGGAAGTTTTCTTTTTTTCCTCTCTGTTCTGCCTTTGAGGTGCAAAGGTGTTACTGAATTTCCCTTTTGGCTTTTAAAAACACTTTCAGATTCCATTCCCTGGACAAAATATTTTGTTTGTTCCATTGGAATTGAAAAGGAAAGGTAATACAGCTAAAATTTATAGTGTAAAAAACTATTTTGTAGAATGAAAACTGTAGTCAATAACTTACACAGTGTGCGTTTAAAAACATTTTGGTTTTGAATTCAACTATATTTAATATTTACCTTCAAATTGCAGGTGAAGAAAGTGATATAGTTTCAGTAAGAAGAAAATTTGAAGACATTCACCTCCAGGTAAAAATTTCCTGTGTCTAATATAATGTAATGGTTTTGTGTTCAATAGAAACTATTAACTATTTAAATAGTTTATACATTCCTGATGAGTTGATACAGTCAGCAGAAGACTTGGTATAGTCTGCATCTTAATGCACATTTTTAGCAAGTATAGCAAGTGAGGGGTTCAATAAATAATGTCACGAAGACCAATAGAAAGTGATGATACTGTCTTGGTAATACCAGTGGGCCAGAGAAAGCCATACAATGTACTGTGTCAACAGGCAACCCTGAGAAATGCTTTTATAGGTAAGGAAAAACAGTAACCAGACGGATCATAAAGTGAAAATACTTATGAAAAACATGGTCGTTCACCTGAGAGTCTAGCATAAATAGGTAACGTGATTTAAAGCAAAAGGTAAATGTGAAATAATGGCTGCTATAACAAAAGCAGACTGGAATCTTCTGCTCTCGCTTCCCAGACCTGGACTGTTTGTCAGGACTACTCTGAGTATTTACACTGTTGAAGAAAAATATAACACACTTTGTGTGTGCAGCCATTTTAATCCTGTGTTCTGCTTGCTCAAATACCATTACCAAAAATGTGATTTGCTTTCCTTACTTGTTTAGCACAGTGCTGGTGTCCTCTCTCTGACAACAGCTAATACAATCTGCTTCAGAAAGTGACAGTTTAACTAATGAATTGCCATTTCTTACCAAATTCTCTTAGATTTTACACAGAGGGGCATTGCAGAGTAGACCTGTATGAGTTCTCATGGAGAGAATACACATAAAGATTTGCAGCTGTAATTATCAGCTTTGTAACCATTTTCCTTTTTTTCTCTTTATTTGGGTGTTTGTTTGTTTTTATCAGTGAATCTTCAAGGCAATGTGTGGTTTTCCCTGAACAAGCTAGTTAATTATTTCTTTTTATATATCTTCACATATAGCTTCTTCTTGGGATTTGTGGCTTTTTTTGGGTTTTTGGGGGATTTTTTTTTTTGCATAAAATGTATACATTAAAAATAAGTTTATGCTGGTTGCATATCCTCATCTGAAAAATACTAGTTTGCAATAAATCTGAATCATAAGTTTGGGGTTGTCTGTGCCAATAATTTCTATGTCTTTTAATAATTTTATTTTCCTCTAAGAATCTGGATGTAGATGATGGACAAGTCCAAAAGAAAGAGATAGTTCAAGTGGATCTGATAGTACAAGGTGATGAGAGAAACATTCCCAAATGGATAACGGTAACATATGTCTTCTATTTTAAGTTTTTAGCTAGTTAGAGTAAAACAAGAACTCTTTAAGTGGGTAGCACGATGAATTCTAACACAACTTCTCTGTGGTTCTCCCATTGTTCTTCTGCTTCATGTCTGTGTAAAATATTACCGTATTTGGGGTTTTGTCAGCAGTGGTATGTAAGAAACAGAAAATTATTTACAAATTTATTTTCACTGTTTTGTTTTTTTTTACTTTTATACTTTGTTCTTTGAATCCTGATGTGCAAGTTGATCTTTGATCTATAAGTTTTCCAACAAGTCTAAATCTGAGCTTTGTAAAGGAAAAAAACAATTAGCTTTGTTTTGGTTTGGGGGCTGAGGAAGATCAGAGGTGAAGTGTTATGATACATGGTACAGCTTCTGTTTTCTGCTGGACCTGCCAGAGATGTCTAGATTATCCAGCTGTGTGTGTGTATATATATTCATGTCTTAATTCTTATATTTGGAAAAGGAATTAATACATGATATATAATGTATAAGTTGAAAAAATGATTAATAGCTTTCCAAGATTAAACTAGTAACTCCTAAAACTTCTTACTGAAGTCTTAGACTAGATGTTTTCCACTTTGTCTGAACTTGGCTGAGCCCCTAAAGACCATAACTATACATGACCTAGAATAGCAAGAGGAGGGGGAGTCACAAGTAAGGTTTTGATGTTATCTTTAATGTGCAAAAAGCTCAGAATATTAGGTTGTTTTTTTCTTTATTTGTTTTTCAGGTAACATCTCCAGGTTTGTCGAAAAGTCAGCATTTAACTTCACCAGTGCAAGAACTGATTGGTACAATTAAGTCTTTTGTCTGTTGGTTAAATATATTAGTTACAAAATGTGGTTTTATTAACATTTATTAGAAAAAATATTTAATTTTTTGTAAACACAAAGGCATTATTTATCCATCTGAAAAGTTCAATAGGCTGGATTTTAAAGGGAAGTTAGACATGATTTTCTTATGGCAAAATGTATTTGAAAAACAGAAGATAAATAACTTGTGTACATAAATCCAGCTTTTCTGATGTTACCTCAGGAAAAAATATGCCTAGTTAGAAAATTTCAGCAGCATTTACCTCACTGAAAGCAGTGGGTTTTAGTTCTACTTATTTTAAATTCAAGGAATGTAATACAGTGGCTTTGAGCCTGCTGGTAACTGGTAGTCAAAGTGGTACTTTACTAGCAAACTTTCTTCAGAAACTTTCCAGACTTGATGCAAACCTAAGAGTTTTGGTGTAATTATTTTAACCTTAACAGCTACACAAAGCATTGTTTTCCTCATGGTTTATGAAAGCAAAAGCTGCACTCGCACTAGCTGAATACAAAGCTTTAAAGGAACACAGGAAAAAAGTAACAAAATGTTTTGGATAAGGCTGTTACTTCTGACCAGAAGTCAGAAGGGACAAAGAAGTCTTCCTCTGCAATGAATATCTGTATATTATGCTACTTCAAATAGTGGGTTTTTTTCCAATATATTTAATTTCTGTCCTCTATAATCTGTGAATTCCATATGGTTATGGAAGTGTATTAATTTTTTCCCTAATTGATTGCATGTTAATCATCCATTTAGCCTGGCACTAAAGCTTGGTGAAATATGCTATTACAATAAGACTATCTGTATCACATGCAATTGTTTTTAAGTCATACAATGTATTACTGGAAGTGCCTTAATAGGTTTGGATTTTTTTCTGTCTTCTGTTTTTGTTTTTTGACTCAATTGTTGGGGGTTTTGGTTTGTTTTTTTTTTTTTGAATAGACGATCAAGCTGTTGTTCGCAGAAAGAAACTGAAGTTGTCAGATGAATGTTCTTCATCCAAGTATCTACAGTTACAACATTCTGACGTTCCCATTTCATCAAATACAATAACCACACCCAGGCATCAACCTTGTTCAGAACTGAGCAAAACTTTGAGTGATGGTATCCATGGAGATTACCAATCTGCAGATGAGGAGTGCTCCTGGAGCAATACGACTCTTGCAGACTTGTATCCAGGAATGGTAGAGGTATTTACAAGGCTCATGGCCAAGCGGTCTCAGAGAAAAGTGTTAAAATACATGTTTGGACACTTAAGGTCCAAGAGGCATTCTAGACGACCAAAGCTCAATGTCACTGTAAACAATATCAGGAGGTTAGGAGCCTGTAAACTAAAGAAACCATTTCACAGCATATGTAGCTGCGGAAGTGAAGACGAGCAGAATCCAACTTTTGGAAATGAGAGCAGAGAATTTTGTTATGACAATTGCCTTATTAGTAATTCATCTGGTCTGGCACCTTATACTGATACAAATGCAATCAAAATGGACTACTGTGACTCAAGTCTGGAACAACATTTAGCATCTGGAAAGGGCCAAATAGTCTCCAAAGACAACACTGCTTTTCCTGATGTTATGGCTAGAATGGGAGAAACATTTCTAGTTGAAGATGAATTACCGACTACTGCCTCACCAAAGAATTTAGAATACACAGAAAGTGAAAAAATGGCTTGCAAACATTTCTCAGAATACAGTTTTATAACATCACCTGCCAGTTCAGATTCAAGAGCACTTCATCTTGTAAAAGAGAGTAAGACTCAGAAAAGTGACGTTTCTTGTGTTGATACCTCAGAGTTGTGTTCATCTGCTTGCAGTTCCCATGGCAATAGTAACAATTCTGTACCTATCACAAACTATTCTCCTGCAAGATCATCAAATACTGTGCTCACATATCCTGAAAAAATAATTTCTGAAAGACAAACTACTTTCCAGCACAAACACTCATTTTCGTCATGGTTTATGAATCAGAGTCCTTCAAAGATGCCCCATAAATATGAAGATGCATTTGAGGAACTCTACTACAAAGTGTGTTCTGAAGAATTCCAAAAGTCTTTGACATTGACAAGACCTCTTTTAAACTCACAGGACCTTGAAGAGAAAGGAAGATTAGTGAAGAGTAATTTAAGTGATTTTGTGAGGTCCACTAAACAGTGTAATACAGAATTTGACAGGATCTATGAGCAGCTGGGTAGGGAGTCTGTTCCAAAATTCCCTGGGTTTCAGAGAGCTTCAAATTTAAGGAAATATGAAGAAATACAGATGCCTGAAACTGTAAATGCTCTTGTTAACTCTCCTGTTCGAACTTATTCTGCAATTTCCAGAATTAAAAGAGCAGGAAATTTTCAAAACTCTCTTCCTTGTTCACCAACAAAGCGGCTGAAACTTTTACCAGAACATCATTTTTCTTCAAGGAAATGTCAAGATTTTTCCCACAGAAAAATGGTTAATCTTCAGACAGCTGGTGTGGATTTTTTGAGCACATACAACTGCAGCAACCCCAGCTTTTTTGCAGATCACTGCTGTCATTGTCAGGTATTTAAGGACCTTGTGGAAAAAAATTGTGCACTTTAGATATTTGGAGAAGGGCTTAAAAATGGATTAGAGCTGTTTGAACTAGTGATAGCATGCTTCTGGTGCTCTTTGGTCAGTAGGGAGGTTTTACAGCTCTGGGGGCTTGGGGATATTTATTTGATAAAATACAAGTTGTATCAGGTCTCCTGGATCATGTGAGGAGCTCTCTATATTTAATGACTTTGAAATGATTCTAAATTAAAGATTTGATTTCATTTTAATAGACAATGTCACTCGTTAAAATGGTCTCAAATAGTGACTCAGTTATGGTGTTGTCCTGAAATGATGACATTAATTTTATGGATGGGCAAGATGAAGCAAACAAATTAAGTTTTTCTGGGTTTCACTGGAATCATTAGACTTGTTGGTTTAAATCAGACGCTTGTTTTCACATTCACAATTAATTCTTCTGAGGCAAGCTGTGAAATAGCATGGTTTTTTTCATCAATGTTATATGTCAATGCTTTATTTTCAGGACTCTGGATTTCATGATTCTTCAGATAAAGGTTTTCTTGGTATTCCTGGCACTTCCCTGCAAGGTTAGTTTCAGACACTTCATTAATTTGCATGAGAATATTTTCTTAAAGAAATTTGCCCACTGAAGTATATCCAAAGAGGCTAATACTTTAACATTCTGTAATATTCATGCTACTCAACATTATTCTTGTCCTTTTCATACTACTGTTTCTCATCACCAGAATCTGGGAGTGCAGGTGCACACTCTGGTTGGCCTGGGGCAATGGAGAATTGCAGCTCTCCCAGAAATGTGAGGAAGTGTCACAAAAGGTAATAATAGCCTCTTGAAAAAAGAGATTTCAAAATGAATTCCTACTCCTCTATGCCTGTATTAAAGATATGGAGGTGACGTGTACTTGTAGAGTGAAAATAAGGATGGGAGAGCCCAAGCTAATCACACCTGCAGGCTCAAACACTTAGAGACAAGTGTCTGTGCTCAAAACTAGCCACATTCCTGCAAAGAGAGCTGCTGAGCAGAAGATAGTAAAATGACCTAGCTGAAGAGCTACTGTAGTCCTGATTTGGTGTTCATTATAGAGGCATTTATTCTTTTATATATGCTGTAGAATTGTTTGATTGTGGCTGTGTGTTTCAGCTGACAAGTCCTCTCAGATTTGCAGAGTGTGGAGAGTACAGTATACTGTCATTTAAAAGGACTTTAAAAAGTTAGCCCCTGTGCAGCTGGACATCATTACCTGCATTTTGGCTCTGTGTAAACAAGCAGTGGCTCTGCTTGGAAGATAGCAGAGATCCTCTCCTCCTGCTGTTATCAGTACTGGCAGTGTATTTAGATCTCTGGAAGCAAGACACTCTTTCCAGTTCCCTGAATACTGCCCTACTATGTCTGTTTTTCTTAGGAAATATGTAACTTTTAAAGGATTATCAGGTTTCAGATCTCTTGGATTTTTAATTACAAACATTTAATATTCAACAGGATTTTAAAAGCATTAAAACCTCTCTAAACAAGTCCTAATTTTATTTACCAAAACATTTTTGACTCACTTTTTTGCCATAAAGTCAAGTTTGTCACCACAAGTTATGCTGGCTTCCCAAACTTGGTCGAGAAATACATCCAGTATGCTTGAGATTATCACACAGCTGATATAAACATTTTCTGACAGTGTTTGAATTAGAACTTCAAAGGAAGGCTGAAAGCATTTTTATACTACTTGTGTGGAGAATTTAACCAGAAAAGAGGCTTAATGATGTAAAGAAAAAAGTTTCAGTTTAAGCAAAGATGGAATTGAAATTTAGAGGCTTGTATTACAAATACATACAATATTGATAAAGGTTATATTTGGATTATTTTTTATATAATTGGAGGATTGGAGACAAGCTGATGAGTATGCTAGGGCATTTCTTTGATGTTGAGTATGCCTACTTAGCTGAGCAAAGTTCTGCTCAGTTCTTGGGTTACCTTTTGTTTTTCCTCAATATCCTGGCTCCCCATACGAAGTAGCCATTCCTGTAAGATGAGTTACTGTTCTAAAGGAAAAGGTTTTTCTTTCTTTAATGCATATAAGTAGAGAAATCAAGATTTCAGCATTTTCTTCCAAGTCATCTGGAATAAGATCTATTTCTTTGTTCTTTAATTACACAGAGACATGTTTGCTGATTTGTAGCCAAAATGGACTATCAGCTGGAAAGCTTCCTTAGGCCTGTGGTGTGATATTTTTAGCTTTCTTTGGTTCCCAGCAGTGAAGCTCTTCAACAGCTTCAGATCCCTCAGAAGTTTTATGCCTAAGCCATGTGGCAAAATGCTGTATATTGTTATGAATGGTTGTGAAAAGAAAAAGAATATTGTCTTTCTGTCTGAACCAGATTGCCTTTATCTAGAAGATGATTATGAAAGAGATTTCTGAAAAGGAAATGTCATAACTAGTGAACTTTTCTTCAGCTCTGTGTGAATGCTGTCCTACAGCTTTACTGCTACAGTTAATTGTCAGATGTAAACCAAATTAGTTCAAAATATATGAGAGAAAATTTATGCAATTTCTTAAGTAATATACAAGGAAATAATTGTGTTCTCACTTGTGTCTTTAACTTTTAGCTATTTGTGAATACATTCAAAGATTGCATCTCAAAGTTTGATAGATATACACAGATTGATGTAGTAGCACTACTGAGACACTAAAATGACATAGTATGAGAAGTTTCCTCTCCATCTGAAAGCACATAGGGAGGCAGACAGTGAGCCCTGCTGCTGTTCACAATCAAGATGTTGAGATATCTTGCTTTGACAATTTGTTTCAATTCCATTCTGTTCTTTGGAGTTTCAGCAAATAATAGTATTTTTGTGTAATTTGCTTCATCATCTAAACCGGGCTTTTGGGCTTTTTTCCTTAGGGTATACAGAAAACTAAGCTACACTGATGGGAAAGACCAATTGTAGGAATCCCTTGGATGACTCCCTGGTTAAAGCTCAGCAAGAAGCTTTCATGGACTGCTACAGATAAAAAGTTTTACATGGGTTAGGTTTTATTCAGTGTTGTTTTTTCTTCCAAGATCAAGGATTTGTAGTTATATGTAGGCAATACACAACTAGTTCTGGTTTATGCTTTCTTGTAATAGAAATGTTTGGGAAAGGGTTCGTCCCTTTTGACAGGGCACTTCTTACTTGATTTATGGCTAAGTTGGAGTTATATATTTGACAGTGTTTATAATAACAGAAGGTGATCTGTATTCTTTTGATTTGCTAATAAGCTTTGATTCCTAAAGTATTAATAATTAGGAACAAGCTCATTTACCTAAATTGCTGTATTCATGCTTTCTGGATGTATCAGTTCAGACCCAAATTCACTGTTGTATGCTGTGACTTATGTCTGCTATGCAATGTTAATGTTAAAATTTTCTAAGTAGATCACTAAAGTTGATTGTTCAATAAAATCTTGTACTTTTTAGTGGATTTGATAGTTATATTCTGTGTTTTGACAAAGTTGTACCTGACACAGTATATATTCTAAATCAAAAACTGTTCTGAGCAAATACCTACTTTCAACATTATTATTTCACCTATGTGAATTCTCAGGAGGAGTTTGTGTACCTACATGAGCAAATCCATGAGAATGAGGTGTGAGTGTCCCACAGGTTTTCACTGCTGTGGCCTTCCTTGGCAAGGGGACTGTGTTAGTGGTGAGCATCAGATCAAGTACTTGCTGTTTTATCAGCATTGCCCCTTGTCAGCTTTCTGAGCTTCAGAAAAGGAAGAAATTGGTTTCCTTTGGCTTTATTTCTGGATGCACAGGAGGGTTTTATGTTATTTTAGCTCGTAAAATCAAAATCTTGTTATCTTAAGTATTGCTCTTGAATAGGACAAGGAGCCAGCTCCATTAAGGTTTTGTCTGCAATAAAAAGTTCTGCACACACATTCCATTCTTCATAATTTGCATATTATATTTCTTTCAATGACAGCAGCAAAAGATTGTCTTTTAGAAATGGTCTTGGGGCTCATTTTTCTTCCTTTTTCAGACATGGATGCACTGTAGAGAATATGTTTTATGAACTATTTTCCTCTTGGATTTTTTGAGGTAATTACTTCCCAATATTTCTTAATACACCAGTACTGAGAGATTGCATAATTAATTGTTTTCTGTTCCAAAGTAACTTAGAAGTCAACTGCAGTTGGGTTTTGGACCTGTTCTGAATCTAGATATGACTTCTACGCAGCAACTTTAATGCAGCTCACACAGGAAGGTAAATTTGTTTATACAACATAGCAAAATTGTCTCCATGAAAATTACTTCAAAGTAATTTCAAGCAGTCATTCTTGGAAAACCTTGAAGTGTTGGAAGATAAGATCATGCCTGTGCCATGTTTTGAGTGCTAGCAGTAGCAAAAAAGGGAGAGTTGATCTTCCTACACCATGTGAGTCAGCAGACTCTTAAAAGTATGGTATAAGCAAAAGTCTGTGTTGTTTTTCCTAACACCACTGTTAAGCCAGGTACATCTGCAGTGATTATCAAATGCTATAATTACTGCTGGAATATATCTGTGTCAGGTTACAAAGGTGTCATGTTGGTACCTGATCTGTCTTGTGTTTTGAGTTCCATCCTTCCCTTCCAAGCAGTTTTGCTTTTTCCACCATATTTCTTGTTTACTCATTCTTTACTGTTCATTGAAATGATACTTGAATGCTAAACTTACTGTTAATAAAAACAGCTTTACACTGCTTCTCTTTGCTATAATTTTTTTTAAGGAACACTGGAAAAATAGATGAGGCTACTGAGACAGTATAAACCTAGAACTTAGCACCTCCTCTTATGTTGTAATTAGTTGAAACTTGTTTTATATGTAAAGAATTTAACTAGTGTATGATCGTTTATGTAGGTCTTTCTCTAATGACTTGACGGTGGAACAATATTGAACACTTTTTCATGTAAGGATTCAGTAGTCATTTGAAAACTACCCCAACACTCATTAAAAAAAAAAAAAAAGAATAAGTCATTCAGCTGCTTATTTAAGCAGATGGAGGGTAAAGAGCCAAAAGAATAAAGTTAAATTTGAATGTGGCATCGTTAGAAATGCCTTGGAAATAGCTGATAAGCCATTAAAGATCATCCTGTCTGAGAGCCACAATCAGTAAGTTATTGGAGGCAGTGATTAAATGTGGAAAGGAAGTGTGTATATATAGAGAGGAGAATATTAACAAAAATGCCCTGTTCTTCAAACGAACTATGTTGCAAGGGAAAGCAGCTAATGAATGTTAGCATAAGCACATAGCTGGACTAAACAATGAAGACCGAGAATAGAAAGGAAACTACATGTACCTAAATCCCATGAAGTGAACTTAACTGTTACATGTACACACAATGAGAGAAGTGCGTACTTCATTTCTGTTAATTACCAGATTGAAATGAGAAGTTGAATTTAGGCATCTCGTACAAGTTGACTCTTAAATTTTTAGAAGTAATGCATAATCAACAGTGCAAATTCTGTGAGAAAATTAGGAAACTAACTTTTGTACAAAGTATGCACAAGTTATTAAAAATACAGTATCCATTGGTACATGTATATGTTGGAAAATAATAATAAATAGACTCTTGAGCCTATGCTTATTTGGTTGAGAGATTAAGAAAGCTTTCTCTTTAATTGAGAGGTGTAAATATTGCATCTGATTGGTACCAGTTAAATTAAAATACTTTATGTAAGTATTTTGTGAATGTATTGTATTCAGTTTCGATATGTACATGAAAGAAAGAGTATATGGATAGGCATTTTATTACTTACTTAGTCCCTGCTACAGAACAAAGTACAATTCCTCCCAGTCTAATTAAATTCATGTTTCATGCACTTGTATCTTGATGTTTGGATATTTGATTTTGGATTTGTCTACCTCCTTTCCCCCCTTAGGGCCTTCCTCAGTGTCATGATTTAATACGGTTCTCCCTCAGAGTGGTTTTTGTACCTTCTTCAGCAGTGTTTATTTTTGCCAATCCGGTGGGAGCTGGGCTCAGACCTTGATACCATGACTTTTCATTCCATGTCTGCCTTGTTTCTGGGATGTAGCAGCCAAGAACCCTGACCTGAGTTCTGCACACAAAAGCAAGTGCCAGCACAGGATAATAAGCACTGGCAGGACTCAGCCCCTTTTGGTCCAGCATGGAAGTTATAAGAGCATTAAATACGAACAAAACTAAACATTAACCAGGCTGTCAGACAACTATTTCTTTTATATTATTTTTTTTTTCATAAATTTGTCTCATCCCTTGATGTATTCATCCATTTCTGTTAGAAGAGATGTTGGTTCTCTGTACTATGGGCCTTTTGTTTCCAGGTCGATCTCTTTCAGGACCTGAAACAGCTGTAGGGTTCTGTGTCCTTCAGAGTTTCAAGCTCCTTGCCGCTGCTCTGTGGATTTTAAAGGCACCAATATCCTGGTTTTTTGAGAAGGCAGAAGTGTCTGACACCTAGAAGCAGGTGTATTATGTCAACTTGCTTTATTGTTTCCTGCTGCAACTACATAATGACTCCCAGAATATAGAAATAAATACCCACTCTATAAAACTTACCATTTAAAGAATTTAGTCTTCAGATGCATGTGCCCACAGTAAATGAAGGGTCTGGGGAAATAAAAACCTCTTTTTGTTTTTGTAAAATAGTAAGGATGGCAATGGAAAACCCAATAGGAATGTAAGCGTAACATAGAGTATTAGAAGGAAGAAATCCTCCCCAGAAGATTTATTGTTACAGATGGTTTGATAATATCTGTGTGGACTCCAGAATACAGCTGGATACAATATTCCACTAGCAGAGGAGTTGAGATTTGAGATGTATTCTAGTATTGCTAAAGGAAACTAAAGATATATGAAGATACTGCTAAGTCTTGTGAGATGTAAATCAGCTCTTAAATTATTCTCCAGTCATTACCATAGACCAGTCACAGTGTGGAACAGCAGATCAGTTCTTAATTGGTAAAATAATTAATCACCAAGAGTGCAAGTACAAAACACAATCTCATTTCAAAAGTATTGAAGTCAATATAGAATAGTTGTACTCTGCTAGAGCTCTACAGGCAAGGAGCAGGTCTTCTAGGACTGCTTGAAAGCTGATGATTGTTTAAAACAGGATCAATTTTTACTGGAATCCATACCATGCGAACACTGAGCTACCAGCTTCTGCAACTCTCAAATTATCTTCAGAAGGGCAGATCCATCTGAGTGGCAGCCTGGACCTATGTCTTGCTTAGTCTATAAATATGCTTGGCAGACAGTTTGGAACATTTCACACCTTTGTTTAGTATGTCAGTTTTCCAGGATATTATCTCTAATCATTCATTGTTCCTCCAGAATGAAAAAACAAATCTCACTTTATGGTTACATACTTGGTTTGTTACGTATTTTGTTCATTACATATTCAGTTCTCTCCTTTTGTATTATGAATCAAGCCCATTAATCTGATGGGATCATCATGAATGGCTTCTGCTTTTGCCATGTTTTCAGCAGCCAGCTGCTCACTGTTAAGGTAAATGCTAACTTTGGAAGCCACCCTGGGGTTAGATGATCTTTCTTCTTCATCTTCCTCTGATGAAGGATCTTTCTTTCTCCTTGGTTTTCTGCATTTTCCCTTGACACTGTGATCAAGTGAGGCATAACACATCTGATTGGTAGATTCCACCTAAAAGAAAATTCACTTTAACATCCGGTAGTTATCCTTGCTTTAAATTTATATCTAAGATTTCAAGTATGTCTACACTGTAATCATAATTCTGCCTGTAGTTTGCCTAAGCTAGCTGTAAAACAACTCATTAAAAGTACAAATTATTAAACTGTGGGAGAATGGAAAACAGATCAATATAACCTAATGGCAAATGACTCATAGTGGCAATATGGAAAAATTCATCAAGGTATCATTGGAAAGATTCTCTGTGGGAAAAAGTCCAGGTTCTTTGGGATGCAAGACATTATTTGATCTGGTTTTCTTTTCACTTTTTTATTTTTTAGTTAGAATCCAGTTATTAACAACATTATTAACAGGCTTTGTCTGTGCAGAAAACCAAAGAGGGATGATTCTTGTCTGTATATACGATCTCATTTCCAGTGCAAAATGCATGCTTTTTGTGTCTTTCCCTTGGTTCTTAGTGCTTTTCAAGCCAAACCATCAATGACTATTGACATTGGAATGTCTAGATTAAAAAAGATATTCTTATACCTCCTGGAAATACCCTGAGAGAGAGGCTGAAAATCGATCCCTATGAAATATGTAGCAATCAACTTGGGAAATTGATGCTAGGAATGCTTCAATTACAGGAAAATTTCATTTGAAGCTTTCATGCTTTTAGGCATACAGGTATCTCAACAAAATACGAACCAATAGAAAACAAACTTTCACTGGTTAAAGCATATAGATTTTGCACAGGACAGGAGAGAGCCAGTCAAACTCATGAGTATCATGTGATGCAGCTTGTGTTTTCACTTGGTTGATAACTAAACCAAATAAAATTACTTCTTTAGATAAGCTATGGCCATGGATGTGGATTTAGTTCCATGTGATCTGCATGCCTGTGGCTGAACTTTATCATGCCATATGCATGGTAATTTTTGTGAGAGTGTGAAGATTTTTATCATAGGATAAATAAAGGAACTCTGAGACAGACCATGTTACCCTAATTCAGAAATCCATAACTAAAATGAAAGATACCTGTAGCTGGTTAACTGGTCTTTGAGGCTGGGACTTCATCTGCTCGTAACAACATTCTTCTGTAATTTATCAAAGTAGAAAAATCTTTTTATTAAGACATTCTACTGAGTTAAAAGATCAGACCAACAGATCCTCTCTTTTAGAGAATGAACTCCCCCCAGTTTTCTTTGGTAGGATGTTTGTTTTGAAATCACACACAGATCTCTCCTTCTAATTACAGAGAGGCAAATAACTAAGAAATTCAAACACACACTGTGAAAATTAAAATCATTTTCTGTTCATATGGAGGGGAGGTTTCTCATTATTCACTAACCGGGCATTATTTTAGAGTGCAGGGAGGACTTCTTGCAAGTAAGAGGTAGCCACATATTGATCTATTTTTCAGCATAGGCAGCCTTTTCTTTGGCTGAGAAAGAGGTTGTGAGTTGCAGCAGCTGGGGATTAAATTCTCTTCCTGAGTCTACTTCAGTGTTCTGTAAATTTGGTTCTAGTTATTTTCTCATTTTATGTCTCATTTTAACCACCAGTAAAACAGGTTACTTCGTTACAGTTTTCAAAGTTTTACAATGTCAGTGCATTTGAGTGTTGACTTGATTAAATTCATGCAAACTATGTGTGAAAAAGTAGGGTTTGTTTGGGCTTTTTTTCCCCTTCAGTTAAAGTGCTTTAGTTTTGCTTAACCCCAATTAAAGCTTGCAGAAAAAGTTATATGCAGAAAAATGCTGCTTTAACTCTATAAAGACTTCAAAAGACAAACCCTTGGCACACCTATCTCTAGCTGCAGTTATATGATGCTACAGCCTTTAATGTGGTGTCTCTCTGCCAAGGATTGTTAACTTGAGCCCAGTAAAGCAAAGCAAAGCTGTCTGCCCACCATTCAGCTGCTGGGCTTCAGCACATTTGTCAGTATTGCTGGTGATCTGTGGATAGCCACAGCAGAGAACTGCTATGTGTTTGTTTCTACCTGCTTCTGTGGGAGCACTGACCTTGGACCGTGAGTAATCTGTGTTTTAGATTGCTTTAAGAGACATGGACCAAGCTGTTATTTCAGTTAGTGAGCTTCACATTTAGACAAGCTCTTTGTTTTGAGATACTTAGCTGAACAGGACCGTATGGACTGTAAAAAATCAAATTCAGTATGAGGTCTGTTCTTATACATAGTAGTGCAGTATGAAGGTCTGCATTTCTATCCCAAGTATCTATTAATAATTTTAATTAATAGTTAAAATATGTAGATTCTCAGGTTTGCCATTTGAGAAACACAAAATATGTCAGTCAGCCAGTTTCTAATCATATATTTCTATAACCACTGAATAGACACATGTTCCTAAAATGAAGCTTACCTAAAATATCTTGGTTGAGATTGCCATAAACTGGATAATCTTCTGTGTCATAGCCATCATAGCTACAAGGGGAATGAAAAAATGCTTTTAATTCACAGAATATGCTTTATTTAGCACCCCAATATTCTATTTTAACAAATGTTTTATGCACATGTAGCAATATGCAGATTGTGTGTATATATCTATATATAGCAGATTGTTTGTGATCTTATAAACAAGATCAAAAATTTTGGAGGGGGCAGAAATGGCAATGTGGGTGTTTTCAGGAGAGATTTGTCACCTAGCCCAGGACTGAACTCTCCACTCCTGTAACTTCATTAAGCACAAAGCTAATCTCAAAACTATTAAGCTACAGTTTGATGTAGGTTAAGAAATGTTGATGATCACTGAAAGGAACCCAATTGATGTCCTCTGAGACCACTCTGCAATACAAACTAAAGCACTATATGTGTCTTTTGGAGTGATGTTCTTAAAAGGTCCCCTCTTGATTCAACTAAAATACTCATGACAATACAAACAGAGAAGACCGAAGAAGACAAGTTCAGCTTTGGATTTTTAATGGTATGTTGTGTTTCATTACCTGGTGTTACTTGAAAAATGCTTCTAAGTGGGTTTGTAAAATGGGAATTTTTAGTGGGAAGCACTGTGTAACCTTTCTATTGCATCCCTATATTGCCTCTCGTCAAGGGGGTGAAGTCGTGCTCTAACACCACATTCCGTGGTATTTTTCATCTGAACAGGCACTAATAGACAGAGACTTCCCAACTTCAAGAAAATTTGTAATTGAGAATTGGTTTTGGGTAACAGGTGCAGTCTTTTGTATTTTCATTTCAGTGGCCTTTTATATTTGGGTTGGGATGAGACTCTCCATCTCTGTTTTCTAAAGTTTGGGTTTGGGTTGGGTTTTTTTCTGTATGGCATAAGAGAGAGAGACCTGAAACAGATTTGTGTAACAGCTCATGGTATCCTGCAGCTGTAAACAGACTGTTTTATTGCTTTTGGATGGCATGTATAAAGATGGTTATGAAATGTAAATACATGTAAATTACTGCTCCACAAGTATTAACTATCACACTATAATTTTTTCACTGTTTTGTGAGAGCTGAGAGTTCTTTTAAATTATTATGGAATTATTGAGTTTAAGTGATAGGTAGTGGTGCTTTAGCTCAATATCTTGCACTTTCAGATAAAATTATAGTATTAGTATGCAATTATTTCATTGTTGATAAAATGACTGGAGGATGTATCTCCCACATGAATTTTTTTTCCTGTGTTTTCTTAAAAACTTTTTTCCACCACCAACATTTCCAGGCAGACTGCATGAGATACTGAATTTTCCTCTATGCCATCCCTCCCAAGCCATCTGTCATTATTTATTGCTTATTTCACCCTTGCCGGAAAGAAACTTTTTGTACAACTTACCTTGGATTGTTCTCTTCGTAATCTTTATGCATTTTAGCTGGAAAATTTGTTTTAAAAAAAAATTAAGAGAAAATGAAACGTGCTATTTTAGAACACTTCAGATAATTGTCTCAACAGACATGCTTTTGATTTTGTTTTAGAGAATACAGTTGAAAGCTCTGGCTCTCAGGACCTTCAATTGTCCCTCTTCTTTTCTCAAATACGAGAAATGTTTGTGTTATGGCCCTGTGCTGTGGCTGCAAAGTCTGTGTCAGTTTGCAGTATCCAAAAAGTGTATTGCAACACATGTGATTCATTCCTGATTTCCTTCACCTTCTGCTTCTCCCTCATCTTTTTCTCTCATCAGATTTTCCCTGTCTGGGGAGGTGCATCGTGTGTTTATATTACAAAGTGAGAGGTTTATTTATTTTATTAGTTCTGCTTGTACATCTGAAAAAGACATCTTGTGATCCACACAGATGAAAAAACTGAAGCAGAGAGGCAATGGCTACAAGGAGATTTCTTGCTAGAACTTGATTAATAATTCAGGAATGCCTGAATTTCTAAACTCTGCTCCAGGACTCCAGAATTTAGCTCAGTAAGCTCCAATTCAATGAGAAATGCAGCATCAGCCACTCTGACCTAAACCTTGGTCAGGTTAATTTTGTAAATGACTGTGATTCTTCCTCATAGAAATATCTGCCTAGTAGTCCTAAAACACAAAATGAACCAAAAAGCTCAACCCACACCCATCCCAAAACACTCCAGCAACTCTCTTAATATCCTGTGACTATACTTGGTGAGTGCAGTTTATAAGCATGGGCCTTCTGTTTACATAGATTATATACATAGGTATATTTAGCTGGGTTGAAGTCACCAGTGTTGGCCTGCCCACCCCTACATGTACAGCACAGGTGCAGTTTTCCCTCTGTGAATGGAATGGTGAGGATTGTACAACTTCCTAACCATAGAATTGCACGCGTAAGAGAGGTTGCACTGGCGTAATCTGTCAAAAAAGTAAAAGTTAATTTCAACCAAAACCAGAGTATGACTGTAGTCATACGAGTGACACATTGGTTTAAGAAATACAGTAGAATCCCATTATGAAAAGCAATTAGAATGTTTTTCCAAAATACACAGATAAGGCATGAAATCTGTATGAAATCTGAAATTCAAATGAGCAGTCAGGAATTTGGAGGGGAGAAAATTTTCTCAGATGTATTTCGTATCAGTGCATCTACTTAAAACAATTTTTAAATGGAAGAATAGATAATAACCAGTTAGAGGAAAAGTGTACTTCCTAGGAAAGGAAATTGCAGGTGTTAAAAATATACTTTAAAAGTAAAAATTTAGAACTAAATTCTTCTTGTTGTATTGGTTTGCCTTCAGAGAATGGATTTGGGTAGCTGTTTTTAGCAGTGGATTGGGCAGTTAGCAATCATTCTGTAATGATACCTGACTCTCCTAAAATTTTTCAAAAGCTAAATGCTCTCTAGTAAAATCATTCTTGCCAAAAGGTACCTTAAGATTCAGAAGAATCAATTTGTCGACTTGATATCTCTGAGCAGGGATGACTTTAAATATTGAAACTCCATTCCTTACAAAGAGACATTACTTACCTTGCTTCTTTTTCATACAGTGTGAAATATTCAGTGTCAATGAAACAACCAGAGCCAAAGTCAGGAAGGCCAAAACTCCCCAGACAGAAAAATGGCAGTCCATTTCTGTAACTGAAAGAAAATAATTTTGCCATTTGTGTTGTCTAACAGTTTTACTGTATTCCTTTTGCTTGGTTGATTTTTGCTTTCTGTAATTGAAGCTGCTATTTTGTTGTTTACTCTCTGACAGCTATTGCTATACAAGGTACATAATTAATATCAAAATAATTAATATCAAAACCAGATGCTAAATAATAAGAAAGCAATTTTAATAAACTGTTAGCAGAAATACTTTTTCATAGGAATTCAGCCAAAGATTAGGCTATTGGTTTGCCTGTAAGATGTAGTAAAAAATAAGATATTAATAAAGAAAAAAGTAATTTTACTGGATAGCTGTGAAATTATTTCTGCAGTTGTCTTTAACTTAGTATTTGCAGTAAATTCAGTAAATTCTTGGCTAAATTCTAGAGTTCATGAAAGTAGTTCTGAATTCAGTCAAAACAAATTCACTGGATGTGTCTCTGAATAATACCTAAGACTGTAACGTTTTAATAATCCCTGCAAAATATGTCAAAATTTGGTTGTGTTTTCTTGTCTTGTTTTACAGCTGTTAAAACCGCTTACTTGTACTTATTTTTTTGCCTGAAAAACGAGAGGAGGTGATGATAAAGGACAAGCATCCTTTATCATCACCAGTGAATGACACTGGGGGAACCAATGAAGCCCCCAGTACTACTGCAGAGAAAAGTTCAAACAGCTCCTGGAAAATCACTTGGTAAAAGGTGGGTCCAGTTATTTGAAAAAAGTCCTTTTGCTCTAAACTTGCCTCTCCTTGCAATAAGAAAGACAGGAAAGAACCCCCCTTAGCACAAAATCTGGTTTTTTCATTTAATTAATTCTTTGATTAACCTAGTTGATACAAATTTTCCATCACAAACCATGCTGAGGAAAATAGCCTGTTTGTGACAGTCCAGTGGCCAAAATTATCAGCGTTGTTGCATATGGACCCTTCCTTTGCAGAGGAAACACTTAGCCAAATAAATGAGTGAAAGGAGCTTGCAGCTTGATTCTTCACTTTCCCCAGACATGTTTCATGTTCTCCGAGATTTGGCGTGCTTGTTCCGTGACTGACCGGCTCAAAACCTCCTTACAGGTTTTGTTCCCTTGTTGTGCTGGTGTTGACAAAGCTCTTTTCTTTTTGTTTTACTCCAACTCTTTGTCTTGACAAAACAAGACAAGATAAACCGTGGTAGCAAAAATCACAAATCACCTGGGCTTCTGGGATGTAGGTTTCTTTCCTGACCAGAACTCTCTTTTAAAAGGAACAAAGCAGAACAAACAAGCTGTAACTTTCTGACAGACTTTTAACTTTTTTTTTGCATGTGGTGCTTTTAGTGGCCATTTATCCTTCTTTTTGAACTGAATGTCCTGTTTCCCTTCCTTTCTACCACTTGAGTTTTCCCAAAGGTGTTTGAGGATTCTTTATCACTGCAATACTCCTCTTCATGTTGAAAGGCACTTTTTTTGCAATGAGATACTGACATTCCTGAAGAGAGACAACACCCCCATGAAGCAGCTATACATCATCCTAATTTTTCAGGAAGGGAATTAAAAGAATGGGAAATCCTACACTGAAAAGATGTTATCAGGCTACATCAAGAATCACCAGTCTTTGGAACCTAGTTACTGTGCAATTAGTCACTCAATATTGCATCCCATGCAACCTGTCCAAAACTACAAGTCTGTCCAGGACAAGAAATTTCAAGTCTCACTGTTGTCCCTAAATAATCAGAATCATCTTTCATTCTTCTCCTGTCTTATCTTTTCTGATGTGATTATTTTCCATTCTTCTCATGTTCCTTTCATATTTCTTTTCCTACAAACACTTTTTCAAAGCAAAAGCAGTATTGTGGTCTGCGAGAAGGGAAGCACATGTGACTGTGGTAGAATCACAGAATCAATTATGTTGGAAAAGTCCTCTGAGATCATTGAGTCCAGCCTATGACTGAACAACACCTTGCCGACTGCACCATGGCACTCAGTGCCACGTCCAGTCTTTCCTGAAACACCTCCAGGGACAGTGACTCCACCACCTCCCTGGGCAGCCCATTCCACAAGCTACAACTCTGTGATTCATTAGAATAAGAAGAGTTAGCAGGTACCTAAAGTACAGTTAGGATCCAACGTTGTTCCTTTTTCTTCATATAGAATGTTGTAATTTTTCTCTCTGATCCAGGAATCCAACTTTTCCCTCGTGTTTCCAGGGTAGAAGGAAAACTCTTAGTTTCATTTGACTATTTTCAACCCTTAACTGACCCACTTTTTGTTGTCAAGTATTATTTTCCTGTTTCAACTTCTGATTTAAATTGAAGTTATTACCTGGGAAATAGTAAAAGCTGAATACAATTTTTTTCATTTCAGTTTTCAGATTTAAATTCTATAGTATTTGAGCAATCCCACTTCTCAAGAACTTTAAAAACATTCTAGGAAAAAAGCCACATAAAACTTGGATTTCTAATAAAATATACCAATGTTTTAAATGTCACAATCTATAGTTCTTTCTTCAACACAATTTAGGAAATTTCATGGAGGTGGGTAGATTAAGAGAAGAACATTTAAATTTCTTCCTGGATGAGCACTATTTAGTTTATTTTTAAATTCATTTTCCACAACACTGACTTAAACATCTGCTTGTGTTTCAGTAGAATGTATACAAACAATATGTGTGACTTCAATTTTTTTGCTTGTTTGTTTTTGCAATACTAGATATTTGTTTGTCAGACAACACTACTTATACTGGAGAAACAACAACAGTTTTTAGCCCATAAAACCACAGTAAACACTTTGATCAGAGATGTAATGGTGCTGTTCTGAGAGCTCTATGCCATTCTAACATCAGTTTCAAGTTAATCTTATTACCCAGATACAAAATATGAGAAATTTTGGTTTTATATCCTAGCTTTACAGATATGCAACTCCCAGATCTTCCCATGTCTTCTTGTTGTTATAGGTGTTTCCCATATGACACTTATATTTATAACTGCATTTTATCAATATTAACTACTTTGACAACAGCAGCATTAGAAGGAAAGCTGACTGACTGTGTGAAGAACAATTTGTCTCCACAGATAGCTACACTGCTGTCCCTAAATGTACAACAGCAGATGCAACCTCTCACAGTTAACAGGTTGTGCTAAAGACAAAAATAAGATAAGGAGATTGTAGATGGTGAGTGAGAAATAAACAGAAAGTCTATTAGATTAATTATATTCTATTTTGAAATGGTGTCTTCTATTCTCTAATTTTAATTCTCATTCAAGTAATCTATTTTCAAATGGAGCAAAACCAGATTATTCTTTTTTACGTATTATATGGTTAGTCCAAAGAATCCATGACACTGTATTCAGGGGCATTCTCATTCAAGCAATGAAACTGATTTTTTTTTTAATTGTTATATCTTTGGAAAAGAGTCATATGGAATAATTAGGCCCCTTGGGAATAGTACACTATGATTCTAATACGCTAAGCTCAAATTCCATCACGGTTTTTTGTGACAGTCTATCTGACTAGTTTTCTATCTGTGATAGGAAAACTTAAGGGTGGTAGTAGTTTGTTACAAGAAATAATACTGAAATATTCTTAAAGTAATGTACTCCTCTGTGAAAGGAAAAAAGTTCATTATACACCCAAAGGTTTCATGAGAGGGACAACAATTCTTGTTATATCGTTAGAAGACTTTGGGATGTGTGAGTGGAGAAGCAGTATATTTAAATAATTTAAAAGATTACAGTATTTTGATTAACTAGTATCAGTCTCTCTTTAGTATTAATGATACATTCTTATGCTCCTATTCTTCCATTTCTATTTGAAAACCAGGTTAAACTTGGAGTAGCATCCAACTAGAACATAGGTAAGTTACTTCATTTGGATAATGTTTTTACTTTACTGACTTTAGGGATGGGATTACTCTCCACCTCTTAGTATCTTTTACAATGCTATAAACTGAAGCTACCATATTCACACCACAAAACACAGACAAACAACATACCTTCTAAATACGTAGTTAATTGTACTTTTTCTCTTTAAAAATCTATTGACAACTTTATCCACCAACAGAGACAAGACATGGGAATAAATATAGAGTTTTGGTTATTTGTTCTTAGGTTTTCTTCTTATGGGGTGCATTATACTGTCACTGGAGGGCTGTGAGGCAAAAGAGGCAAAAAAACCCCACAACCAAAAAAAACAAAAGCCTCCAAAACATTCTAATCTTTCCTGATAAACTTGTGCAATTCAATTTATTGCAACTCAAAGGAGTGGACATAATCACGTACTTACCTGCAGGGACAGGAGCCAGATTTAACAATTCATGTTGGGTATTTGTCCTCCTAACAACATAAGAATAGGTAGCAGGGGTGCTACGCTTTGTTCCTCCTTGCTCTAATGTATTTTGTTTAGACAATCCATCACAAAGGATAACAGGAAGATACCATACATCTAACAGGTTTTTGTACTGAAAAGGAACATGAGGCGAGGAATATAGATACCATCTAGCTGGACATGCCACCTGTGGTATCAACGCATTAGCCACAGAGGCAGATTAATTGCTACCAGATTTATGGGGACGATCTGGAGCGCAAAATGGTTTCTTTCCTTTCTTTCCTCTTGTTTTTGTCTACAAATTTGTCAAAGATGAGATAAAACTGTCTTTCCTCCCCTCTTCCAATTAAATCTTGATATAAATAATATTTTGTACTAATGGCCCTTAGAAAAAGAAACCCATTAAGAGATTGATGAATGTTAAATTAGCATTAAAAATGCTTCCACCTCCGTGAGCTTTTATTACAGGATTAATTCTCTGAAAAAAGATTCCTTAAACTGCAATTAACTAGTGCACAACTAATTGCTTTGTAAGATAACAACTTCACACTTCAGAAGGGAAACAGCACATTGGAAAATAAGAAGGCCCACAGCACAGTATTTTCAGCATAAAACTAATGCCAATGCTTAGTCTTCATTATCAAAACTTAATTAATGAAGGTTTAGCACCGTGAGCCACCTTCTTGGAAGACTGCTAATGTACCATAGCATGGTTCTACTGCTCCTATGGTCACAAGTTTAAAAAATAAGGCTTACCTGGTTTTGTTGTTTCTAGGAATACTCCCCTCCCCTTTATCCAACAGGAAATCAAGTTATGTTGGCAGATATTGGATACTCTTTTGTTTCGGACCCGGCAGCATGAACCTGTCTCTAGTTGTCGTCAATCTCAAATCCCTCCAGTCTTTTTTTTTCATCTCCTTTCTTACAAACAGGAAATGTGGTTCAGCTTTAAGAAGCAAACTCACGTTCCTCTTCAGTGTTTGCCTCCAAGAGAGAATTAAAGTATTTATGTGTACCCTTGTACTCATTATCCACCTGTCTTGCCACAGAAGAACATGTACAGGACTATTAGTTTCATTTATGTGATATAAACTTACTTTTGTAATATTCATATGAGACTCATACTCTAAATCTTCTTTGGTTTAATGTTATGTTGAATTCAACAGAAGTATTTTGATACCTCTTAAACGAAATTACAGAACTATTTTACCTAGGAGTGCTACATAACTCTTCCTCTCTTGAAGTTTCTAAGCCAAGTCTGAAAATCCATTGCTGAGAGCCTACAGTTTAGCAACAACAGGATTCAGAGGCATGATGAAGGAATTATAACACCACCCGCTCTTGAAGGTCAGATCAGAATAACATAATGTGATTCCTCCATTGCTTAGAGTTTATGAATCTGGGGCCACAGTCCTGTACAGTTGTGTAAAGAAAGGATAAATCAGCATGTGGCTTGCTGTGTGTATTTGTCTTTAAAATTTAATGAAATATGTCTGTGTTTAGGCAGAGAAGCCATTTTATTCTCAGAATCGGAGTAGGTTCTTCCAGAGGAAGCTTGCACACTGAGTACTGTCAAAGAAACCTTCTGTTAACTTCTGATGTTTTAGGTATAGTATGGGTTTGGGGGTTTTTCTTCAGAGCAAACAGTTTTATTTCCTACTGTGTGTAATGTAGAAATAGGAAGCATTTCTTATGAAAAAAAGTGAATCACATGAACATGTTTGTCTTTTTGGAATACATGAATTGAAATAGCCCTCAGTGTAGTCGAAGGAGCAATGTAAAACTCTGCTCTTCAAGAAAGACTCTAATGTGATAAAATGTCCTCTGCAATCTATATTTACTTGGGGTGCTATTACTCTGAAATATTATTTTTATATTAACTGCCTTAGATCAATGCTTAAGAAATAATTTATTGGATCAGCATTTTAGTTGAACATGAAATAACAGATTAGTCTTGGTTAATATAATATATCCTTCCATTCAAGTGTAAGGGTGATATAGACTTAACTACTCAAAGCTTTATCATAATGAAGTGAATAGAGTAGGAGGAATTAATGTGAAGATACTCAAAATGGTGGGAATTCTTATAGAAGGATACTGAATTGAGAGAGAAACTGGAGATGGTGGAAGATATGCATTGCAAAAATGAAGGCAGTTGCTTCGTTTCTCAGCTAAGAGCACAAGGAGTAAATCTGAGATCTGCAGAGAATTCAGAATAAAATGCTTATCAGCCTGAACAAGAAGCTTACAAGAAATAAACTCCTTCAGAGATAATTAAGAGCATAATGGAAAGGTGAATCCTGAGAATGCAGTGGGGAATTTCTGGGTTTGTAGTCCTGCTGGTGTGTTAATAAATCTGCTCTCCAAGAGCAAATCATTGCTGTACTGTATCAGCTTTGAGTGGCTGCAAAAGCAAAGTCTATTGGAATGAACATGAACTTGGTATGCTATTTTGGGCAACCTGCAAGAGACAGAAAGCTCTGTTAGACAGCAAGAAAATATTTGCTTCAGGCAGTAAAATCCATTGTGAATATGAGGCTTCTTTTTTTCCTTTCCTTTGTATCACTGCTATGTTAAAAAACTTAGGGAGCCAGTAGTCTGCTTAAAGTGCTGTTATTCAGGATAACAGAGACAAGGACAAATCATGACTATATTTAGAAATACAGGACATAAGGTAATGCTACTTCATCCCCATCTATTGCATATGAAAGCATTTCCTCCTCTTTTGCAAGTCCCCAAGCTATATATTCCTGGGTGCATACTCTGGGAAAGTATTTCTGCCTGCTTAACTACTTATGTGATCTTTGGTAAATATATGATGCAAGTATCTCAAGAAAACGGGTCAGTGGACATCTGACTTGGCTGGGAATAGCTCTTGCTACTGAAGTTCTTGGAGACAGTAAACATAGCATGATTAAATATTGGTGTGCACAGATGAATATGAAGGAATAAGTCTGTGCTGAAATGGAGTCAAACAAACAGTACGTAAGTACATTTTGTAATGTATGCAAGCTGCCAGCAAGTAGTGCTTTTCTAAGACCGCAGAACGCGTGTCTCTTCTGGCTTCCTGAAGGTGAAATAAGTTGCACAGCTCACAACACCATCAGGCGTCAAATGCCTACTTTCTCTATTACTACTCAAATTACAACCTTTCTTTGAAAAATCGTATCATTTTCTCTGCTAAGTGTTGTAGTGGAAATCCCCTTCCAAAGAATGTGAAAGACACTGTTTGTAGTAGAAGTCTTGAAAAGAATAGGTATTCCTGCAAGATGTAAATTCTATTTCTGTCTGAAATGGAAATCTATTTTTAATCATGAGATTTCAGAATTTTCTGGGCAAAGTAACTACAGCAGAAATGTTTTTAATTTGGTTTATGCTGAAGTGGAGTCTGCGCTGGTTCTAGTCTCACAAACATATTGGAGAAGTAGAACTGTTCTTTTAAGCCAAGCACGTGACTCTTTACTTCGATGTTGGGTGCAGACCTGGTGCTCTTTGTGCAGTGAACACAAATGAGCAACAGTGCTACAGGAGAGAGGTTGGTTTAAAATAGCTGCCAGAAAGTGTGAGGCCTTTCAAGTGAGCTTCAAATGCTGCAGACAGCTCTTCTATCTCCTACAGTGAATTTCGTACTTAATGATAAAATTAGAAAACTAATCAGGGTCATTTGTGCGTTGTAGACAAAGTCTGTCTTTAATCACCGCTTCACTTAAACCACTGTTAAGCAGAATGCTGTCTCATTAACTGTCCCTGAAATTATGACTCCTATTAAAAGCAGTATCATGGGTTTCCTGTGGGGAAACCACTGGGTGGGTTTTTTTCTGAATGCTACAAAACCTTATTATCAAGGACTATAAAGAGAAAATTTCTTATCTTGATAATTCTGCACAGAAAATTTTCCATTGAAAGCTAGCACTGCACACTTGTGAGGCTTTGGGTGGGGTTTTCTGTGTTGGATGATTTAAGATAGCAGAGCAGTCCCTGTGTACTTAGCAGAGAGAAAACAGACCAGATGCCACTTCATCAGAACCTGCAGAAATAAAGTGTGGCTTTTCCATTGAGTTCTCTAGATTTTATTTTCTGTTCACACAGATAATATATGCTGAGAGAGATGTAATCTCTAGTGATTTTTCTTTCAATAGCCACAAGAAGAATGAATTTCCTATTAAAGTGCTATAATCCATTTACCTGGTTTTAGGATTTTTTTAGTTCCCTCTTGACACACTTATACAAGACTGCGGGTAAATACTTTCCCCTGGGCAGCCAAAGACCTGACCCTGCAACTATTCCTCATGTGAGACACCCTAGTGAAGCCAGCAGGTCCCTCTCTGTGCTTAGTAGCAAGCTTACAACTCTATCAACTTTGACCGAAGCACAAGAAGAATTTGTGAGCAAGATAGTGACCCTAAAATACTAAGCTTATTCTTTTAAAAGTTTCTTGGGACTACCACAAGCATGTCCATGTGGCTCTGTTGGAGCTAGCGTAGGAAACCCAAAGTCATGTACGTTTGGCCTGAAGCCTTGTGGAGAATCTCCCTGAACAGTCTAAGCCCCTTGCTGTGGCCTGAACTAATAAACTGACTCCACACTTGTCCTCATTGCTGAAGTGATGAAGCTGACTCCTGCTCTGCAGTGTGTCCTTAACCAGCTTAGCCTTCATAGTGGACTTTCTCATCGTGGCTAAAAGAATGTCAGAAGCTTGTTCTCCTTGTTACATAGAGTTAAACTTGTTCTACCTTGAGTGAAGTGTTCCCAGCCACAATTCTGAATGAAAGTAGCCCTTGCTTTGAGCAAAACAACTGCACTTTACTGAGTGACTGGTATTTCAGGAAATGAATTGTTGTAACTCAGGATGCTGTCTCTGCATTTGAACTCTGTGTCTTCCACCACTTTTTCAAGCCTGTATTATCACAGCATGGTTCATGTTGGCCTGTCCTTGTGGGCACAAGAAAAGTTCTGAGCTCTTTAAAATCTGATGGAGACCAAGTCTAGGCTGTCTTGTTGAGGGTTCTTGTTACAAGTCAGACTGGTGTGTATGTGAATGCTCCCACCTCCCTTTGCCACGACATTGCAGGGGAAAGCACTTGAAGCACGTGGTTTTCTCCTCTAAAATCCTTCCTGCATTATATCCAGAGGGACACTGTTTCCCTCACATGACACAGTTGCCAGAGGGCAGTAGGAGAGCCACTGAACTGGGAGTCAAGTGCAGGTCATGCACATGTCTGCCGAGTCAGAAACAGTGACAAGGAAATGAAAAAATGTATGAGCCTGCCTCAACTTAATCTGTGATTGCAAATATTTACCAGTAAGACAAGGTATCTCTGCAGTGCAGCTTAATGGCCGCTTAGATCTAATTAGTTTGTGTGTAGGTTAAGAGTAAGATTTGAAATAATGACTGTGAAGCTAAGCTAAGCCTTGAAAAGTGGTCAGTGATGCATTGGAGTAGTGAACTTGAACTGAATCACTTAACTACTGAACCTTTCAGCTTAACAGTGTTGTGGTCGCATCTCTATTTAAAGAAGTTTCTGGTAAGCAGATAAAAGGTGCTCATCTTGCCACATTCACGGCTGTTAAAACATTGTTTTCTTACTACTTCCTGTTGAGCAGCACATTTGGGCACAGCAAAATGTGTGCTGCTTCTCTTGTAGTTTAAACTGTCAGAGACTTGTTAGCATTTACAGAAAGTAAGAACACAGGTGCATGGGAAATGGCTGTCCTGTCCCACAAGATGTTGAAAGCCTATGAAGTGACTGTCCTACATTGGCATGTACATTTTGGCATTTCTCAGAGGCCAAAGTAGGTACTGTTCCAGGAGTTCTCTTTGGGCATGAGAGTTTTGGATTAAAGTGAAGGAAGCAGGGCATGGACAGAACTTCTGTCTGTGATAGCTGAAAAATGCAGTCATGGACCCCTTTAGGTATCGTGGGGGGCCTTACTCTGTCATGCACAAATGCTGCAGCTGCAAAGGGAGGACTTTGGTTTGGAACTAGATTATCTTTAATGTTCCTTCCAAACCAAACCATTCCATGATTCTATGGCAAATTTTTCCAAGAGAATTTTCCCAAATGTCATGACACATTTCACTAAGCTTCCTGGTTAACAAGACCCTATGCTTTCAGAAGTCTGGCATTGCTGAAACACGGATAAGCTCTAAGCAAGCTCTGTTGTGGCTACCTTGAACTAGCAGAATAATCCCATTACTTCAGTTTTTGTTTTGGTTCTAATCTTGGCTACTAAAGTTCTTTCTATTCGTGTTCTGTCCTTAACAAGTCTTATTTTGAGATAGACTAGTTAAGAAAGGTGTTTTTCTCTTTTATGAAACATGCTCCTCGGGAGTATTTTCTGTCTTCTTTATTGTGTATGTGCAGCTCCCACTTCCATAGTTGATTATGAAAGAGTTGCTCTGTGTGCTATTATTGGTGCAAATAAGTTCTTGCTGGGTTGCTTAGTCAGTGCTTTATTTGTAGCACTGTCCAGGTGTCCTGGACTGATGTTATGAAGCCTATGATGTTATTTATTCCTTAACCATCCGCTCAGTGCCCAAGGACGCTGTTTGTTTAAGATGGACCCGGGGGCGGGGCCGGAGCCACGGGACCGAGTGCGGGGCGCTTGAACGGCTCAGCCCAAAGGCTCGGGGGCTCTGGGGCTCGGCGGGGCTCGGGAGGGACTGCACCGGCAGCGCTGTGCTGCTTCTTGGGGTTTCCTTTGTGTTCCAGCTAGCGGGAAAAAGGTTCTCTTGGTTTTTCTTGCTCTTCTTCCCTTCCCTTGCCTCACTGCCTCCCTTCCCTCCTCACCGGTCCAGGGAGCCTGTGGGTGGCCCTGGCGGGCCCGTGGGGTGGCCGCAGCTGGTCCTGTTGTGTCTGTTCCCTCTCTGGGAATTTGCTGTATTTTGAGCGTTTTTTAATCCTGTTCTACCCTGTTTTGTTTGTGTATTAATAAACAGGGGGTTTTTCCCACTTTCACTTCTTGTGACCCATTTGTCTCATTGACAGAGGAAAAGGGGAGGCCCTTGTCCCTTTGGAGGAGGCACTCATTGCTGAGCGCTTCCTCCTAAACTTTTGTCTCCAAAACCGAGACACCAGGGATGAAGAAATAGTTGCATGAGTGGATTTTCTCTCTTTATAATATAAAGAACAAAATTACTTAATATTTAAAGGTGACAGCAAATTGTGTGATTTGGTTGCTATTTAGAGATTTCTGTTCAGATATTGATGTAACTGATGCATAAAATAAAATGCACATCCTTCTACATCACCACTGATGTACACCTGTGTGTAGGTTCCATTCTCCATGTCAGATATGGCCAGGGGGAGCAAAGACGGTTGTGGCTGAGATGGGAGTTGAATGACTTCAAAGCAGCCAGCAATGCTATCCCTCTGTGTGAGCACTGCAGAAATAGATGGCATTTCCATCTTTAAAACTGGCTGTCATTTCAGCAGAAAGTGTGCCATAGAATACCCCTTAGGTCGCACTCTGCAGCTGCTGAAAAGAAAGATTCTTCTCAATGGAGCTCAGGATCTTGATGGTATTCCCTTCAAGCAGAGGAGGCAGGTAGATCAAGCCATTTTCCAACCTTACCCACACCTCCCTAATAAAGAGGTAGTATGTTATTAAGTAGTATAGAGGGGTAGAGAGGAAAAGGGAGGTGGATTAAATGCTGTACCCACACTTCAGTGAGGGAACAAAAAAAGTACCAGCATGCCTGAAGCTTGAAAGCAAAGTGAAACAAGCAAGAGAACAGTGTTAGTGTTAGTATTTGATCTTTGTACACAGAGCTTTATTTTCTTCTCCGTACATAACTAAATGGATGCTGAAAACTGTTCATCTTTGCTGTGATTCAAGCATCCTGGATAAAGCATTGGTTTCATATATTGCTGTACACTTTACTTGAAATGAAACATTTTTTAGGAGTTAGAGCGCCATGCTAAAATTGAGAGAAGAGTGTAAATTATTTTCTGTCCGTTTTGAAAGCAAATATCCATTTTAGCTGAACAGTCACAGCCTGGGTTTTTCACCCACTTCAGGAGAAAAAAAATGTGGTAAAGGCTGACCATTCTGGTTTGTGACTTTCTCCTACTGAATGCTTTTATTCTGCGTTTGAAACCTTGCACATCATGACTTTACATCATGGGACAGTTCACAGAGGGTCACTAGATCACACCGAGATGACAGGTTCTGATATGCTTTGCACTAGTTTTCCTGGAGTGGTGCTCAGCTCAGTAGCAATAGCAAAACTGAGGCATGGAAAGAAAAGCTGGAATTTTCTCCATATATACATAACTGGTTTTCTTTTAACCATTGTTAGCTTGCAGTATACATCAAAAGTTTGTACTGATAACGTTGTTGAACAAACATGCAATGCTGACACCAAAACCCAGTTTCTTTCTGAATAACTGGAGGCTGAGGAGGTTCTTTTAAAGAAATTGTTGATAGCTTATTTTTTCTTCAATTTGGAGGAAAAAAGCTCTGAGGCCTGACTAAGTTTTCTATGTCATTGGTTAGATGTATAATTGGGTGCATGATTCATGCGCTAATGCTGTGACTTGAAGCTAATTTTTTTCTCTGCTATCATATAATGGAGTTCAGTTTTTTAATGTGCCTGCTTATTTTAGGCAATGAAATCCAGATACAAGCTATACAAAAAAGAATCTGTACTGAAGTGCATTTTAAAACCTGGTAAAATTACAGGACTGTCTGTCTTTGAAATGTATCAAAACTCTTCATAAAGTGAAATCAATAAATACTGTGCACCATACAGAGTAAGATCATACACCCAACCTTGAATTAGAATGCACACCTTACCCAGCAGCAGCTCTGTGAGATTGTTTAAAGGCATGATGGGAGGGTGATATCCAATGAGGAATGCAGGTTGGCTTCTGCTGAGTGCCGGTAATTACACACAGTTTCCTTCACACACTGGAGTAGCTTTTTTCTCTTTATGCAAACAGATCTATGGTATATATGCAGAGTCTTGGCTCTGCATTTCCCTTGAGCATTACTGTATTTGCAAGTTCAGGTCTCCAATGGCTTGCTGAGAGCATTAATTCGTGTCTAATTCAGCACTAGAGAAATCTGAAGATTTAATGCATTTATAGATAGGCGTGTGGGGGTTTTCAGGAGGGCATTGTACTAGTACTTCCGCAATTCCTGGAGTGAGGCAGTTTCTACCCTACCTAACAGGCTTGTGGTTTATAACATGACTTACGTATCGACTCGGTAATATTTCCCTGTGGCTGTAGAGAGCCTGACAGAGTAACTATGAAATACTACCTGTTCTTCTCACTTTGATGCCAACGTTTTTAAAGATGTCATATAGATGATTTAGATGGTTAAATTTCAGGTGTGGAGAAACAAAGGAGGGAGCAGAGCACTGTTATCAGGCATTTCGCTAATGTGTGGCTGGCAGTACTTACAGTACCATCCTTTTATGTCTCTGCTTTTCTGATGTGACACCTGCTGCTTTGAGCATCCTGAGGTGGGTGAGGGACTCACCCTGGGCTGAACAGCTGGTAGTTTGCTATGGGCAGGCTACATTTTGAGCACTGTCTTTCCTGACATGTCTTGCTTCCCTAGCTGTAGAGGAGAGCTGGAGTGTCTCTCCTGCACTGATTCACAAAGGAAGGCTCTGATGACAGTGAAGCATATGATGGGAGAAAATTGGGCAAGGTTGTCTTACCTCAGATGTGAGATCTGACAGCCTTAATAGGAAAAAGAACAGAGGCTTGGCTGCATGCATGAGCCTTTAGCAGCATGTCACTGATGTCTCCTAATAGAAGGTGGAGGGGAGTGCTGGCAAATCTTTTAAACTTAGTAAATGCGGATCAAATAGCGAGGTGTCACCTATGAAACTAGCATTTCTTAGAGCCAATTGATTTCTTTAGTGGTCATAGAGATCCTATCTCATTTCAGGGTTATTTTGCTCAGATCAGCCATATCCTTCCCTTCCCTCACCAGCACACTGATGCTGCCAATTAATTGATAGCTGCCTTGCTGTAGCTCAGAGATGGAGATGTTTGTTATCCTGGAGTGGAATCAATAGCTGTGTTGCTTTATATCCAATGCCTGTGATTTCTGGCAAGCATAAGGACTTTTCTGCTAGCTTAACCCTAACTAAGATTTAATTAGTGGATTTTAAAGTGGTAAATACATCCATCTGTCCTGTGCAAAGACTTTCTTATGATGATAAGCTGAGCAGCCAGAGCATCAGATCCTTCCAGCAGACATCTGTGTTAATTTGGAGAGCTTTTCAAGCTCCTTTCTTTCAGGTCAGCTCTGTTCTGTATTTATCTTTCTACCTTTAAGAATAGAACCTGTCCCATGCCCTCAGCAGCAGGAGCTAGAGCCTTCCCAGTGCCAGTAAATTCTTATAATCTTTTGTTACCATTTCCTCTTCCCTTCTCTGTTCAAAGCATGTCTTATCTAGAGAGAGCAGAATATGGAGTGAAAACAAACCAATGTTCAGTAAACATCAGGTCAAGATACATAATTCAGTTTACCACAGCAGGGTGGCATTTCTAGAGACGTGTTTAAGGTACAGAAAGAGATTTTCTGGGCTCTCAGATACATGGCTTCTGTCAGGAGAAAAATACTGGGGTTTGTGTCGCTTCATTAGAATAACAAATGAAAAAGCAGAGTGCACTGAGTGCCAAAGCTGTATTTATCTTCATGCCATATTCAGTGCTTTCTCAAGGCAACTGTTCTAGCTCAGAAAGAAATCGTGAGAATGCAGACTGAGACAGCGAGTTCCAAAGTCTCGGTGCATGCTTTTCAGCTGCACATTTTGAAGCTGAATTCCTTTGCTCTCAGGAAATTCCTCAGGTTATGGATACTTGAGTTCAACGATGACTCTGTTACATCAAAGGTTGAATGGGATCATGAGTCATACTGGAAAGGACAACTGGGCAATACTGCAGGGAAAAGAGAGGCAAGATTTAAGACGAGAAACAGGTAACAAATAAAGAAAGATATGTGGGTGAAAGATAGAGAACAGAACTCTAATCATTTCAGTAAAGGAAAGATAACAAAGGCCCCTGTGATGTGAGCCATGCTTCATTAAAGTAGCCAGAGGCACTGAGCCTCAGATGATGGTGCTGAGCTATGTGGTGGAACTCTTGGATAGCATCCTTCCTGAAATCTTTGGGAGCCCTGCTGCAAGAGCAAAACTGAGCCCTTACATAAGGGCAGGGGCAACAGGTAATGGACATATAAACCTTATCCATTTATGTGGAAGAAGTCTGTGGCAGTGTTGAATCTTGCCACTGTAGAAAGAGATCCATGTTCCTACTACATTCTTCTGCTCCTCACCTACTGTAAGGAAATACTCTGCCTCCTGCCAAGGACACAGAGCAGGCTCTACACAATGGCAATGAGTAACAACAAACAAACAAACAAACAAACAAAAAAAAAAAAAAAAAAAAAAGAGGGGCTTCTCTGGGTTTAAAAAGGGAGCAGCTGTGGAGGAGCTAATTCTTGAGCAAGTCTTAATACTCTCTGTGTGGTTTGCTGTGGGTTACCTACAGTGCCAGAGATTTAAAGACTCAGTCTCAGGCCTCTGACCAGGTGTGCTTTGGAATTAAGGCAGCAGTAAAGGTTACAGATACCACCTTGAGGTTTGGGGATTTTTTGGGGTAGGGATGAAATTTTTGGCCCATTTTGTTTATTAGTTTGTTTTCCCTCTGATGGGGAAACTCATGGACAAGTACCGCAGTGTATTGCTACCTCAGCGGTGTCAGTGCCACTTTTTGTGGTTTGTGGTCTTACCACTGTTGTTCTGGGCTAGCTGAATTTTGCAATATTCTTAATAAATTTATATCATTTCATACAACACATTGCCTTTAGAGCAACTTCTACAGCCAGACTCAGAAGGAAGCCATGAAAAAAAAAGAATGCTGTTTATAGAAGTCTATAGACTTAAAAGGCGACTTGGAAAGGACAGAGTTCTGCTCAGTACTGCATCATTTATAGCACTTTTATGTAAGTGTGCCAGCTTCCTTGATTTATGTGTATGTATATTTGGAGTTATTTTCTTCCTATTAGCCCAGAAATTGATTCTCTTTTGTCATGCCTCTTTACAGACCGTGTGATATTCCATCACCTGCCTGAGTTACAGTGAATGCAGTGGAACAAATGCCCAGATGCTCCATTTCCAGAACAAGGAAAGGGCATTTGTGCCTGCCTGTGGAGATGAAGACAGCTGGTTTTGCTACTGGATAGATCATGGATGTCTCTGTTTTGGGCATCAGAAAATGGGATGGTATTTGTGTTGCTTTCCTAGGATGTGTCCTCCCTCATTCTACACTTGGAAATTTTATCTGAATGTGGCTGTTTGCAGTGTTTAGGATTCTGAGTAGCCTAATAGGGGGAAGTGGTGTTACAGAAGTGTGCAAGGTGGTTTTCATGCACCTCCAGTGTGCCAAATTTATATGGTGGCTGTAAACACTGTGCACCCACAAGCACTTGTCAGAGGTGGTGTCACTCTGCTGCTCAGGACATTCTTGCCAGGACAGCCATGGACAGAAGCATGGTGAGACGCCTTCAGAAGCACTTACAAAAGAAGGATCACATTAGTATTTACTGAGTGGTAGCCTTCCAGAAAGGCATAGAAATCCTACATGTTCTTTGTCTCCTTTGGTTATTTACCATGACAGATAATTCTGAAGTTCTTGACTGAACCCCTTGAGCACTAATATGATTATTGTCCAGCCACTTTAAAGGGAAGAAGGTCTGGCAATTTAAGGAGATGAAGAAGGGTGTTTGGAAAAAGCACTTAGAGATTTCACCCCCGGGCACAGAAGCACTGAGCTTAGAAGTAGCCTGTAAGAGAAAATGAAGAGCACCATCTACTGATGCAGAAGAAAATGAACCATTTGTATACAAAGCCCTTTTTTTCTTTTCCTTCGCCTTAGACCAGTTGTTCGTGGCTTTTTAAATGCAGACTTTATTCTGGATTTTGATTGTCAGTAGCAAGATGTTTTAACTATTGACTCCCCTTGCTAATGGTGCTGATAGAGAAGAGGGTGTGTTTGTACATGGTCTGTTCTGACACTCAGCAATCCCAGAAAAGAAAGGGGCCTTGTTAGCACCCTTGATATGCATAGGTATGTGTGCCAAATATATCAGCTGGCTGCCCAATCCTTATTGTCATGGCAATTGCTTTCAGTATCAGCTTAGAAAAGCACGTTGAGCTCCCACAGGCCATCATGGTCTCTTTCCAGTGCCAGCTCCCCTCAGCTTCCTGGCTGAGAGCTGAATGATTTGTCACAATCTTACCTGACAGCTTTATGTGCTCCATGCTTGGAACACTCCACAAACTTTAGGGACTTGATACTGTCACATTTTGTTGTGCATGGGAGTGGATCATGAAGGTCCTATTGCTGTCAGCTCCTAGGCAGACCATGCTGTGTACACCTGAGAAATTTGGAATCATCTTAAAATGAAAGTGCACTTTTTTTGTTCCTCTGGATCTCAGTCAGCCCGACCTTACCCCTTCTGCTGGGGAGGACTAAGTCTATATTCAGTCTTGTTTCCTCATCACTGACTAGTGCTCCATCATCAGGGCCTCGTTTTCAGTGTTAGATTGGGCATGAAGTTGCATCATTCAGAAATCTCAAATTAGTTAACTTGAGTTTGCCTTAAAGGAGCTCTGACAGGAACTATTAGACCTGCACAGATGTCTGTGTCTCAGGTGTTGCAATCTTTCTATCCTGTTACTGCCTGATGATGTATGAAGAAGGAGCACGGCCTTGCTTCCTATTTTACAGAAGCACAAGGCTCCCTCTTTTGTTGTACACCAGCACCACTTAGCGCTGAGATGTTCCAGAGGTCACTAATAGAAAAATATGTTCACATATGATCATATTCAATTTCTAAGTGAAGCCCGAGTGAGGCTTTGTATTATCAGTCAACTATTTTTAGCTCTGTCTTTGCTCTTTCTTCCCTGCCTACCTCCACTTCATAGAAATTACAGCACCTTTTCCTACTGGAGCGGTATATTTGCAAGTACACAGCTTATTCATTGGAATCTAGGGTAAAACTCATGTCTTGGGCCACCCCTTGCCAGCTATCAGCCAGTTACAAATTTAAAGATTCTGGGTGTTCTGTGTTTCTAAGTTTCTGTAAAATCTAGTAGATATGAACAGATTGAATAAAGTCAGAATATTAGCAAAGGAGAGAGAATCTTAGAACTGGTTATTCTCTTTGGTAAAAAACCAAAAAGTGATCTTCAGGATAGTGAAGTGCTATCAGCTTGGAGTTTGTTTTAGCTTGGGTTTTTTTTCCTCCATTAATCGGCTGATTTAGTAGAGGGATTTTCTTCTTACAAACCTTGTTTTGCAGAAACTGAACAATCTGGTGAGTTCAGTTTAGTGCAGATGATTACAGAGAGGGGCAAGGATCTTTTTGCCTGCTTATGTCCATTATCTCTGAACTGGATTAAAAAAGGTATCTGGAACCATAGTGACATCTCATTTCCTAGGAGAAAAAGGGACAAGTAAACCAGTGAACCATTCAACTCTTCTGAACATGTTCTTCCTAATGTCAGAGGAATGTGAGACTTGGCTGAAGCTACTGCTGCCTTGCCTTGCTCCAAGATATAAACAAACATGAGCAAAAAGAAATATTTAAGATTTTATGCATCATAGGTTTTATACCAAATGATACTTCTGGCTTAATAAATACTTACAATTTTAAATGTGCCACTTTGAATACAGGCTTGAGATTATTCATAGAAAATTATTTCTTTCATTGTCACAGAGAGCATTGGGTGGTCACTTTCTGAACAAGAAAACGCCAGCTAATGCTTGTTTGCAAGCAGTAGTGCCTAAGGAAAACCGGGAGAGGGAGCACAGGCCACCTGAGCAGAGCTCCCCTACCCAATAGCAGGCAGCAGAAATTGTTCTTTGTGGCACACCAGGTTCTAAATGTTTGGACAATATCCGGATGTTTTGATCGCAGTTTTGTGAGTGTCAATAATCTCCATTGTCCCCTCCAAAAGCCTCCTTGGCCTGGTACCCATGTGTAGTAGAAAACAGCAAAGTACAGAGGTGACAGCTGCAGAAGGACAGCAAGATCTTTGGGATCAGGGCACAGGGGAAAAGGAGACTGCTCTCATTTAGCGTGCCCAGCAGTCATGCATCAGTGAGGGACTAGGGCCTAACTACCTTCATCTATGAAAATGCATCGAGCTGAGGAAAGCACTGGCTCTTTTTATGTCACTGTGAAGGGAAATATGTTCAAAAGTACTGAGTAACTCACTATGGAAGAGCCCTTATGCTTATATAATTATTTATTTACACCTGGTTTCAACTATCATCATACCCTCTGTTTTTCATACAAGAGTGGGGAAGAGTGGAGATGCAACAGTGTAAAGTTTCTAAGCTTCTCACAGTTATCTGGCAAAACCTGCCAGACAAAAGCATCATTTGGTTGCTCTGTGCTTTATTTAGGCTATTTTCTTATTTTACTGTAAGACTTCATTGCAGATTCCTGTTTACTCAGCAAGTGAACTGAAAGAAGACTTTGTTGCTTCTTTTTTCTGTACGAAATAGTTTGGTGGTAGTAACTGATTTTTCTAGTAAAGAAAATCAAATGGACAATTGGTGAGAGTTTCCATAGCTAGAATAATTTAATATTTCACAACAAAATATATTTAGGACCAGAAACTGATCTCCAGATTGGATAGAAGAGTTTGTGGTCTATATTGTTTTTTACAATGAGTAGTGCAGCTATTGTATCTTTGCATATTGACTAGCAGGAATTAATGATATAGTTCAATTTTTAAAACTGTTTCATTATCCTAAAAAATGTGTGTAGGTAAAAAATAAAAAAAAGCACATTTGTTTGGGGGCTTTTTAACTTTGTATCTCTTTCTTCAGGTTTGAAGCTCAGGCAGATCTTGAAGCAAAGGTGATGTTTTAGGCACAGCAGTGTGAAATAATCTACTTCATGACACTTCTCTTCTGTAAGATTTGAGGGTTTGGTCTTAAACTGCAAGGAAAGATTTTACCTGTAAGGTGTAACACTCCAACAAAGTAAGGCTAAACAGAAATACAAAAGTGGTCTAGCTGTGTATTTGTCATTTGCTCCATGCCAGTGACTCGCCAAACTTAAAATTTTGTCTTGAAACTTGAATTTCCTCTAGGAATTACTTTTCTTTTATTATAAGCTACTCCTGGGAAGTTTGGGGATCAAGCAGGATAGTGAGACCTTATGTGTCAACTTGGTTTTGATGTTGGTTGTTTTTTTAGTATTAATTCTAATACTTCTATGGATATTTTCCTTTGTATCTAGGGCCAAAAAACCATCTAGATAAAAAGAGCCCTATCTCAATGAATTCCTAGTTGCTGCCACACATGAAATTGTGGAAGACTCCCTGCACTGCCTCTGCAGGCACAAAGGTAGGAGGGGGAACACTGGGGGCCCTGGGAGGCAAGGCAGAGACGGAATCTCTGCATCTATAGTCAATAACTGATCTCATAGCTGATCACTAACAGAGTGGGGCAGGTCCCCAGTGCCTGCCCATGGCTTGCATCAGCGCTGGTCCCTTATTTAGCCTGTATAATCCACTGAGCATTCAACACTGCCAACTCTTCCTGTGCCACTGTGGGGACACAGACCTGACCTCTGCCTTGTGTGCCCCTGTGGGGACAGTTTGACCTTCCCATGGGGCCTGAACTGCCACAGCCCCAGTCAGAGCCCAGCCCAGGGCACGCAGCCCAGGGAAGCACAGGTGCTGCAGGGGACACAGCAGGGCTCTGCCAGGGGTGAGTCATTGGTGCCATTTGCATCTCATGGCTAGCACTAATGACCTTTAGAGATGTGTGTACCCCTGATCATGCCATTCTCTTGTGGTGTCAGACTTGGTATTAGCCAATTTTATATTTACCCAATGACTGTATGAATGGCCATACGCACCTTTTTCTGTTTGAGTAGCTCATCTAGAAAGCTCACAGTTGGAGGTGGGAACATTCACTGTACAAGTTTTCCTCCAAAAGGTCACCTTAAATGAGATCTAAAATTTTCATTAAAATTGTTTTGATGTTTCATTTTGGAATAGCTGGAGCAAGTATTTCTTGAATACATTCTTGAATCCCCAGTTTCAGAACCACATTGCCATATATTTCTTCCCTTAAAAATTGCGGATATATAGTACTTACTTTTCAGAAATTTATTTTAAATGGTTGACTTTTTGTCCCCTTTGGGGTCAAAGCTTTTTGAAACCTTGGACTCCTTCAAAGGACAATGTGTATAGCAGCTATGACTAGTCAGACTAATGTGCCACTACAGTGTAACATGTTCGTCTGAGTTTATTATCAAAACAACTTTTATTACTTCGAGTGGGTCTACAGAGGAAAATGAGAACACTAAATTGAACAAGGACTGAAGAGACAGAGGCTATGAAACAAAAATAATACATAGATGTAAGGAAAGTGGAAAAATATGTGGCAAGGAGCAGTAATTACAGCAAAAAAAGACATATAGCCAAACAATTAATAGAATTGAAGACACCTGAATGGAAGAGGACACTTTTATAAAAAAGAAGACCCCAAAGCAAAAGGCGAGAAGGGTTTTTTAACACTGTTGAAATGAGATGTGAAGAGATGTAGGGGGAGAGAATTGTGGTGAATTCATAAGGAAAGGAAGGTGAGCGGAGGAAGAAAGGGAAAATCTTCTGTTGATGCTTTAAGCAGGTTCAAGCCAGATCTCCAGTGGCTGGAACATTTCCTTCCCTTCCTGCAGCGAGCAGTGAGCAGCAAGCATGTAGGGTAGCTGGTTAACACCTATGAGATGTGAAGTGACTTGCTGAGGACTTCAGGCAGCTGGTGCCTGCTGCCTCTCCACTGTTCAAGATGCTGCCCACCTCTGCATGCTAATAAATCTCAACAAGCCCAAGGGCACCCTAATGGAGAATACTTTTATGGGGGCATTAAGTAATCTGTAGCAGTCAGCTCCCAGAGAACAGCTCTGGGACTCTCCATGGGAAAGAACAATGTCTTGGAAAGCACAAAGGGACTGCTGAACACAACTAAGCAAATGAGATGAATTAGACAGTGTTTTAGAAAACAAATGTCAAAGGTATGACAAAAGGCCATTGACCTCTCATGATATGGAGCCCTTGTTAGCAGCACTGCTGCACAGTGAATAATCCTTTCTTCATGTTGCTTGCCTGACTGGCTGATAAGCCCATTTGAACCTTTGCAATTCAATCCAATGCAACTCACCATACCCTCTTCAAATCTTAATTCTATCCTCTACTCCTACCCCCTATTTCAGTTCCATAAGAAATAAGTGAGGCTAAAGCCTATATTTAATTTTCATGCACAATTTAAAGGCTAGATAACTACACTGTGCAGACTCCTTGTAGTAGTAGGTGAGCTGTCCTTTTGATAGTGAAAGCAGTGTGTGGCTAAAGATGAGGTGTCCTGGAAAATTAATTTCCTCTGGAGGGTCTTGGCAGTAGGGTTCCAGGCTCCATATTAATATCTCTCAGCCAGTGTCTTGGACCTTAGTCTTTCTCCTTTTAATTCCTGAGTAATTTAGGTCAAGAAAGACTGTGAGAAATCAGCTCCCTTCTGAAGGTCAGGAAGAGAACAACTGCAAGATCTCCAAGTAAAGCCAGATCAAACTCATTTAGCAGCAGCTACACAAAAGATGCACGGAGTTGCTTGGTGGGTTCATAAACTAACTGCTGGAGCAAATACCAGCAACAACTATACAGAGAAGGGTTATAATTGCAATTCTAGGCTGAAAAAGGGATCTAATTCACAAGTCCTGCACTACTGGAGTTCTGAGAATATGTGAATCCTGCTTCCCCCTTCACCCACACTTTTATTTTGAATGACAATTTGTAATGATGGAGTAAATTGGCTTGTGCTAAAGAGAGGAAGCTCCAGGAGGTCTGATGACAGGACACCCCAAATGGCTAGAGCAGGGTATAGCAGAGCAATCAACTGTCCTCTTCAGTGAGCTATTTTGAATTCAGGATAGGTGGGGTCTGAAATACTAAATATTGAATTCAGGGCAGGTGGTATAATTGAGAATTCAGGGCAGGTGGTATAAGATGAACTCAGCCATTATGATATCTCATCATTTGGTCAGTACTGGCAACCCAGGACTTAAACGTTCTTACAATAGCTCTGTATGTTCTTTGCAGCTCCATTCCCGCTCTGCTCTTCTTGGCTCTAGCACTTGCCTCAATACTGTGCTGCTGTAAGAGGGAGCACAAAGAGCAAACTTGCTTTTATTGTTAGTGAACCTGAAATGCTGCTGCATTTGGAGAACCCTTGAGTTTGCTTCTGGAGTTTTTCTGAAGCCTACAGATACATGCAGAAGGGATGGGGGAGGCATACAAATCCCATGAATACTAAAAAACCAGGTGAATTCTAGGGTTTGCGCAAATCCATTACCCAAGTGTCTTAGGGTGACTTTATGATGTGTATCTCCTATCGCTGCTCTATGCCCAGAAATCAGCTTTGTGCCTTTCTGTGCCTTTGAACTGAGCCTGAGAGGGGGGAGAGGAAAGAACTGAGCAAACTTTTCAAAACAGTTGTTCAAGGACACAGATACACACTCCTCTGTGTCCTGCTGCGGCAAGAGGGGAGGGGAAGCACCCTTCTTGCTTTTCAGCCAGCTTTCGGCTCCTTTGCTCCGGAAGGAGATGGAAAGTTGAACTTTCTTTTCCTGGACTTCAGTTTTTCCCCTTCTTCTCCTCTGGACTGTTTCAACATCAGAACACATCAGGAGAAATTTCCACCAAGGCCCTGGAGGTGGGCCCACATCAATCCAGCTCCAAGGAGGAGGAGAGAGACCACATCTACAGAAGGACTCTGAAATCTTCCCAGATTTCTCTCCACAGCGAGAGGTTTTATTATTTAGCATTATTATCCTTTTCCCGTGTGTTTGTTAAATAAATACTTTTTATCTCTTCCACTTTCCTCCAAGGAAAATTTTGGTTTTTTTCCCAAACCTGGTTGGGGAGGGATGGTTGTAACCTGCCTCCTATCAGAGGATATTTTCCTCCAAATTTGTCCAAACCGGCACACCAAGTAGTGACAAAGTCTGGACATTCTCTGACTGAAGGAAGTGGCTGGTTTATCTACTCTGCTCCCTTTTTGCTTTGCAAGAAATAGCTGTCTTGGGAATTAAAGTAGGTAACACAACCAGTTTCGTCCTGTGCCTTCTTTTATTCCTCTTCATGCAAGGCTGTCAAAAGAAGAACTGGAAACCCAGATTACTTCTCAGTATGTACATATCCACACTTTTTTTAACATCTAGTTTTTGGAAACTACTTCAACACACAAGTAGCTTACTAATCTACCTTAGAAACAGAAATTAGTTTACAAGCCAGACAGGTATGTGTCGCTGATTGAGAGACGGGACGCAGCGTGATGCAAGCAAAAGCCCTTTATTGTTTCTACAGCATGGCTTATATACTCTCACAGCCTTCAGACAAAACTTTCCACTACCTTAGTAAGAAACGGCAACATTCATGTTTCCTAGCAACATTAATTAACTACCATCTTGCATGATTTCTCTTAAGCAAAGCACAATGTAATACATAATGTTCCTTCTA